>NW_026695245.1:3750000-4950000 GCF_021218885.2 Marmota monax
TTTCTGATTGTTTTTTCTGAAACTATATTACAAGTAATGAGAATCTTGCATGACATCATCATATGGGTGGTGCTGATTAATTAAGGGTTTCCTTTAAAGAGTCCTGTTGTGACAGACACAGAGGAGGATCAAAAATATCCCAAGGCTGGCTTGGGGCTCAGCGGTAGCACACTTGCCTTGCATGTGTGAGGCACTGGGTTCGATTCTCAGCACCACATATAAATAAATAAAGGTCTATCAACAACTAAAAAATATTTTTTAAAAAATATCAATGCTGTGTGGCACTTCATAGCCAAACTACTTGAAGTTCTTTCAAATGATAAATTTTGCCAATCCAGTCACAAGCTAATAGCAGCTAGTGGTTTTAAAGCCATAAAAACCAATTATAATTAGTCAATTAGTCAAAGGAAAAAAATAAAAAGCTCTGATCCTCTATTTTAAGTAGAATTAGAAGCACTTGCTGGGCATGGTGGTGCATGCCTGTAATCTCAGCAACTAGGAAGGCTGAGGCAGGAGGATCACAAGTTCAAGGACAATCTCAGCAATTTAGCAAAGCCCTAAGCAATTTTAGCAAGACCCTGTCTCAAAATAAAAAATAACAAAGGCTGCAGATGCAGCTCAGTGGAAGAGTAACCCCAGGCTCAATCTCCTGTTCAAAAAAAAAAAAAAGCGAGAAAGAAAGGGGGAAAAAAAAGGAATGCTTATATTTCTGAGGTGAATTTACAGAGATCCTTAAAAGTTTTCATATCCATTGACCCAATAATCTTATTTCAAGGTATCTATTCTAAAGAATGACTTTATATATACACTGTCAAAGGATTAATATTAAAATGTTTAAAACAGTGAAAACTTAGAAATGTGAATGTACAAAAAATTATGAAATAAGGATTTTATGAAATATATAACCATTAATATTTTGAGGACTATTTAATGCTAGAAGAAATATTTGTGATATTATGTGAAATTAACAGATTGATATACATATATATATAACATGAAAAAATATAGCACTAAATTTCATTCATAAACAAAATCTAGAAAACATATACTAAAAGTACTAAAAGGGATTATCTCTGGGTGGTAGAATGAAAATTTTTCTTTGCCTTTTTACTATCATAAACATTAACTGTCTACAATCAAAATTTATTATAAAAATTATTTAGAAACAAATATAATATAATGTTAATACTTTTCAAACTTACATACAAGCATAAAAATGATCAGAAAAAAATCACAAACTAACATTTGGGAGAACATAATACAAAAGGTCACAAGATTTGCCAGGCAGGAGAAAAATCGATATGCCATATACGTGGGGTTGACCACCCTTCATTTCAGTTGTCATTTACCACTATATCAAAGGACGTATTCTAAATTTCGAGGTGTGTACATATACATATGTGCATATGTGTATATGTACAAATGCAAAATGTGAAAAATATATGCTAAAATGCAAAAGGTTGATTTTTTTCCCTGTGGGTGGGTAATTCAATTTTTATTTGGTTTCATTATATTATCCTGAAAATTAGCCAATCACCTACATAGATGGAAGAAGAAAAAAACATTTGCTAGAGTAGGGAAAAACTCATTTTGTAAACATAAGGGTAAAAAGGAGCAAAACAGAACACATTTAAATTACAAAACTTCACAAATCGCTTCTGGTCCTTCACATGCCCCACTGGCTTCAGGAAAACAAATTTACAGATGTATTCTTTCTCCTGGACCTTCTACAAGGCCCAGGGGAGAGAGCCAACTAGGAAGACTGAAAAAGCACAGCGTGGTGACCCTGACCTTTAGAATCCAAGGGTTGAAAACAATGAGATACAAATACTAGATACAAATCACTGTAACTACATACAAGATTTTTAAAATTAATCTGTCCATGGTGCAATTAGTGAAGAAGGTGTCTGGTTTTCTGTGCAATTCCCAAAGTTTCCAGCACATGATTAAAAGTCAGAATGTTTACACTTAAATTTTCCCTCCCTCCACTGAGAAATGATTACAAATGGATCATGTTATATATATATATATATATATATATATATATATATATATATATATATATATAAAAAACATTTTATATTTGTGTGTGTGTGCATGCATGTGTGTGTGTGTGTATCATCTATAAACAGCAGATGGGGTGACAATAAGCTGCTACTTGTAGGCCCCCACTGGGTCTCAATCTCCATGTTGCTTTGCTGCTCTTAGTTCATTTTAATTTACTTCTGCATGAGATGAAGCCCTCTTCCCCACTCTGGAATTTTTCTTACCCTCTGGTTGTGACATACCTGATCTCGCCACTCACTCCCTAATGACTCTGAGGGAGCAGCAGAAACTAAATGCCAGTGGTCCAGGAACCCGGGCATGTGCCATCTGCCCCTTATTCCCTCTCTCTCTCAAGAACTGGAGCTGGCTCTCTGCTTGGCTCCTCCATGCTATGACTTGTCCATAGGGGTTCACCCAGGTGAACGTACCCCATGCTTCCAGCTTCCTCATGCCCCCCTGTCCTTCTGCACCTGTCCACTTCGAATCTGGAAACTCTGTCATGCAGGTGCTCCCTGGCTTACAAAATGGAACAGGTTTTATGGGCATCATTGTCTCCTATTTTACTTAACTCATAGACAAATATCCAGATTTTGAATTATATTGTACAGCTTCTTCATCTGCTGTTGATTTCTAGGACTCCTTCGCTCTTCGCTGGAGTGGCAGTACAGATGGAGAGGTCTTAGCTTCCCATCACATGAACACAGGAGGAAACCTCTGGAAGACTCACCTCTGGCACGCCTTCCCTACCACATGCTCTCGGCATTGGCATGCTCCAGAGTGCCCACTGCACACAGATGTGAGTGCCCCGCCAATGTCACACTGACACCCTGGAAGTCAGGAAACAGCTGTGGTTACCCACCATACCATCCCCATACTGAACACTTCCCTCCCTCTACAAGAAAGGAACACTAAAAATCTCAGGGTTACAGCACCACCTCTCTTCCAATCACACCTTGTATCTGGCAGGGGTTTGAAATAGGCAGGAGTCTTCCTAGTGGCAATGGCCTGTCCCTCCAAAAGTCCCGCTTCTAAGTTGGAGATGCATGACCCCAGGCCAGTTGGAACACAGATGCCCAATGTGAAGCTAGCGATAGACCAAGAGCTGAACTAGATTTGGAAACAGTACTGTTGTAAATAAGGTATAAACTAAGAAGGGGCCACGTGTTGCTGTGATTTCGTTATTTAATACAACCCTATCTCCAAAAGTCTGGCTTTTCTGATAATACAAAGTACAGTTTTAAAGTCACTAAGTCTTGATGTTTTTTATAACATTAACAGATATCTTCCCATTCCAGGTATATTTCTTTTAATAGTGTACGATAGAAGAGAAGTGGAAACAGCCCCATTTGCAATTTATGACTAGTATCAACCAAATATTTGGCCCAATGCCCCAGAGTATTTAAGCACATCCCAGAAAATCAGCCTGAAGACAGCGAACACAGGAGAAAGGTTATTCTGACAATCTGTGTCCTTCGACGCTTTGCTCTGCTCAGGACACCCTGGATGTAGGTACTACCTTGACATCCAAAGTAATTTCTCTTTTCCAAAGCGAAATATCCGTCTTCACAAGTATCACAGGCATCGCCGCTCACAAGGACCTTGCAGTGACAGTCACCGTCTCCCTGTAGAACAATGAGCCAGATGATAAAATTTGATACCGTTAACAGAATTCATCTTCAAGATTGAAAACTGGCTAGTTGTATAATAGGCACGCCTGGAGAAGTACTAACACGCTCCCCAGGAACTCCTCAATCAATTGCTCCACATCCCATTGGTCTATGAAAACTGGCCCGCATTACCTGCCCACATTACCTGCCCACACTCTCCAACTCCACTCACTGTTCCTGCCTCATGGCACTGGCACTCTGTGGAGATAAGAAAGTGTCCTGAAACCAAGGGTCACTCAAAAGACAGCTCCCTGGCTCTGGGCACATTTCACTTCTGCAATACAACACTTTCAGGTAGACTTTCCTGCACCCTTCAGCATCGATACCAATTGCACTGTGAGGCCTAAAATTGGATGGCTTTCTGAGGCTAGCAGAACAGACCAACAAACATGATCCATCTAGGAAGATGGTTAGTTTATGGCTATTCCAAGACAAAACTGCAACATCATGGAATTTGAATGTCAAGGTCATTGTTGATGTACTTGCATGAAAATGTACTCTATTTAAAGACACTTCAGCTGGTGCAGTGGTGCACACCTGTAATTCCCAGTTACTGTGGAGGCTGGAGCAGGAGGATCATAAATTCAAAGCCAGCCAGGGTAACATAGGGAGACCCCATCTCAAAAAAAGATATACAGCCCGGTGTGGTGGCACACGCCCGTAACCCCAGTAGCTTGGGACGCTGAGACAGGATCGCAAGTTCAAAGCCAGCCTCAGCAATTTAGTGAAGCCCTAAGCAACTTAGTGAGACCCTGTGACCCTGTCTCAGAATAAAAAATGTGTTAAAGGGCTGGGGATGTAGCTCAGCGATGAAGTGCCCCAGGTTCACTCCCCAGCACCAAAAAAAAAAAAAAAAAAAAAACAGAGAGAAAGATTCAGGGCTGAGGACGTAGCTTGTGGTAATGCACTTGCCTAACAGATGTGAGGCCCTAGGTTAGATCCCTAACACTATAAAAAATAAAAAGAGAGAAATTTGCCTAATTTAGTACATTTAACCTGCTATGTTCAACTTGTTATCCTGGTTTCAATACATGTATAAAATTATAATAAAATTAAGCCAGAAAGAGTGAATCATAGAAACAAAGAGGTAAAAAAATATTTATCAAGAAATTGCTGTTACAGACAATAAAACACATATGGAAACAGGATGAAAATCCCTCGCTGAGATTTTTGAAAATGACAGAAATTCTGCCAAAAGTGTCAGGGGAAGACATCAAACACTGCACAGTAGGGGTGCATAGGTGAATAATAAATCTATAAATCAGAACAAGGCACCGAATAACACACACACAAAATTACACAGGATTTTGGACAAATCAAATTGCTTCAATAAATGGCTTTTTGTGAGTTTATTTATTGAAACAGAGAAAATTAAGAGGAAGTTACAAAATAGGAAGTGATGGTGTATAAATACTTTACCTGAACATCCACTGGGATTTTCTCTGGCCAGATTCCAATATAATGGTTTGCAGATACTACAAGTAGGACTTTCCACATGAAGCTTGCATTGGCAATACCCCTTAAAATGCAAATCAAACTAACATTTGACATCTTGGAATTAAGACCTGTTTTTAAAACAGTGTTCTGGGTAAAGGCTTGTCACAGAAATACAATATGGCCATGAAAAGTAAATTGAGTGTTTCCAGGGGGAACAACAGCACTGGACTAATTTCAACAGTCTAATTGCTTTTTGTAAAGTTCATTTACTTGTTACACATATAATCCACATTTGCTATTAAAAAGAAATAGGGAAAGTACAGAGAGAAAAAAAATAAATGTCTTTCTTATAATATTCCCAGTGTCTGTTGATGCTGTTACCGTGTGGAATACAAGTTTACATGGAAACAAATCTGAATACGCATGATGCTTGGAATCAGTAAAGAATGGTATTTTACTAAGAACGTTTTTATAATATGTAAGATTCACTGCCTGGGGCTGGAGTTGTGGCTCAGTGGCAGAGCACTTGCCTCACACGTGTGAGGCACTGAGTTCAATCCTCAGCACCACATAAATAAATAAACAAAGTAAAGATATTGTGTCCAAGTATAATTATATATAACTATTATAACTATAACTATAACCATATATATATATATATATATATATATATATATATATATATATATATATATATATATATATAAAGATTCACTACCTGGCTTTAATACTGTCAAGCCTCATAATAAGAACGGCAAAGCATCTGTCCCTCTGTCCATCTAGTGCCTGAAATCACATCTCTAGGCCATGAGACCAAGAAGAGAGGTCATTTCTAAAGACCCTAGAAAACTTCAGAACACCACACTATGTGCTTAGAATAATAAAAAAAGAAATGGGGATTGCTTTGTGTACAGCCCATTTTATTTAATTTGTCCTTGGCTACTGAAGGAGCCTTGGCAGGACTCCATAGTGGCAACACCATCGGAGTATCTTACAGTAAAGGTTAAGCCCGAAGACTCCAGAATAAAAAATTTAATTAAACCATATTTGTTATTGGAGGAAAAAAAAACACAAAATCATAGGCATTTTGAAAGAAAAAAAAAAAACACAGACCTCTTTAAGCAACGTGTGCCTTATTTCAATTTACTTTTAATTTCAGGAAGCTCCCACACGGTTAGTCTTGAGTAAGATTCAGAACAATAAGAGCTGCCAACTTTATACACATCCCCTACTTACCAAGCTGGAGTCGATGGTACCAGCTGGGTCACAAGCACCACTGGAACCTGTATATGATTTAGAGATGTTTTAAAAGTCTGACAGTTAATGGTTTCCATGTTTCAAGTTTTAAAAGTTCTGCTTCTTTTTAAAAATGGCACACCTGTATGTATGTTTTGATAAGTGCAAGGCAAAGGGAGTCTTCCTGAATAATCCTTCATGATCCTTAATCCCAAAGTGCCCTCTTTGTCACGGAACAACTCTATTCCTTGTCCACTAACAAAATTTCATTGCTACTTGATGAAACAAATTGAGGGGAATAAAATTTTAAGCACGTTTACAATCGTCCAGAAGAGGGCAATATTATACCAAGAGATGGTCACTTGTTACAGGATTTATTTATAAGTCTGTCCTTGAGTTAACCAAGCGTTAATTCTTCAATTATCAAGCCCCCTTGTTTCCCACCTGCATTAAAGTTCTTTTAAAAATTTGTTCTACTTAGTTATTTATGACAGTAGAATGTATTTTGACACATCATACATAAATGAAGTAAAACTTCTCACTCTTCTGGTTGTACATGAGGAGGAATTACACGGGTCATGTAGTCACATGTACATGTAGGGTAATAATGTCCGATTCATTCTACGATCCTTCCTACCCCCACGCCCCCTCCCCTAAAGTTCTTTATAAAATCAGTTAGTGTTCCTGCCCCCATCATCAGAGCATTAGGGGCCTGATAAAATCTTTCTTCAATCAAGCGCTTGGCATGTCTCGGAGAGCTGTAAACAGGTTGGGTTCAGCCTATTCCGAGCCTGGTTTTTAAATCATTTAAACAAATCCATGATGAAAACATGTTTCCTTATAAATTGTCCCTTAGCTTTCTGTTTTCGTTTCCTCTTTGCCTCTGCCTCAGCTTCTCCTTGATCTCTCCCTCCTTCTCTCTCTCTCCTTCTCTCTCTGTTCTGCTCTTCTCTGTTTCTCTAACAGCATGACTTTCTCCTCTTGCTGTTCACCCTGGCCCCTCCTGGCCTTGAGTGCCTCGCTAGGACCGGGGCTGCTGCCTAGTACCGGGATGGCTGGGGCTGCTCCGCTTCTCTGCTGCAATTTCTCCCACTCCTGATGTCCACGCAGGCACATCCTACTCTAGGATTCCCTTACCTTCCAGGGACCCTCGGGCCTTCCCAGGCGAGAGCAGCCCCTCTGGCTGGTACCTGAAATTTCCACTGTCAGGAAAACCTGGTCTTGAGGATTCTGGTGAGGAAGGTTCTGGGCAATGAAGTCTGTGCTACAGCCTGCACCAGTAGGCTCTAGGCACCACGGCTCCAAGTGGTTATGAAGAGCACAAAGGGATCCGAGGAAACCACGTTCTTCTGGTGGGAAATCTGGGTCTCCTGGGTCAGCCTCACAAGTCTCTCTCTCTCTCTCTCTTTTTCCCAGTACTAAGGATTTAACCCAAGGGTGCTTTGCTGCTGAGCTACATTCCTAGCCCATTTTTGTTTGTTTTGTTTTAAATTTTGAAACAGGGTCTCACAAAGCTGCTGAGGGCTTCACTTAGTTGCTGAGGCTGGCCTTGAACTTGCCATCCTCCTGCCTCAGCCTCCTGAGTCATTGGGATTATTGGCGTGTGCCAGTATACCTGGCACAAGTCCCTCTTTTAACAGAGCAAGAGACCTTTGAAATCACCAGGAGCTCCTGGCCCACACTGGAGGCTCCCTGCACCAGGGAGCTTGGGAAGGACACAGGCAACTCATTTCTGCCCCCCTGCCACATATCACTCCCAACTCACTTTCATTCTCAGGTTTCCATCTGCTCCTTGGCTCACTCTTTCCTGACTGCATGGGCTTCAGTGCACCCCAGGTCCCTCCCCTCGTGCCAGTGCTGAAGTGTGATGACAGTCCCTCAGGGGATCAGAGGCAGGAAAGGAGCAAGGGCAGAAGCACAGCCCAGGCCTCACCCAGCCCTCAGCAAGGGGCCTGGTGGAAAGACCCCAGTGCCTCCCATCAGTGCTGAGAGCCAGTAAGGACAGCAGGCCTTACTCTGCCTGGGCACAGGGGCCAAGATCGCTAGGTTAAGCTCAAAGAAGTTGCTTTTGCCACACTGTTATACACAGAGAACTGACATGTAATTTAAAAACCCAGATATATATTACATGAGAATTAATTTTTTTTTAGTTAGAAACAAACAATCCTTTGTGAATAATGATGCTTATGTGAATATGTGAGATATGTGTTTTCAATGGACTTGAACTGGGGCAGATAGAGTCAAATGTGTCGGGGTGACCCTGGATGGTTGCAGCTTCTCTGGGAGGGTGGCTTCACACACAGAGAGGAACCGACTCTCCAGCATTCTGCTGGCTTCTCTACCTTGGCAGTAGGGGAAGTCATAGGCTCCTGAGAGACATCTGTCACACCGCTGTCCCGTTATCCCTGGCAAGCATTCACACTGTCCAGTCACCGGGTGGCAAGGCGTTGGGTAGGATCCAAGGGCTGAGCACTGGCAGGCTGGGGGAAAAGAAATCAGTCAGACTCAGAGCCTGGGCTGTGGAAGGGGCTGTCTCTCCTCTGACCTTCTCCTCTGAACTTTTTTAGTCAGAGGATTTCACAGCATCCCGGATCAGACCCCTGGAGTGGGGCCACAAAGACCCAAATGCAAGTTCCAGCTCCATCTCTTATTAGACCTAGAACCTGGAACTATCTGCTCAACTGATATAAACCTCAGTTTCCCTTCCCATAAATACGACTGACACTAGCATCTACTTGATAAGATTGTTGTAAGTATTAATGAATACTAGAAAGAGCTGGGATACCTACTATTACAGTAGCCACTCAGGAAACACTAGATTCTATTGTTATAACTTTGTATTCAGCCAGATTGGCTGGTGACTGGTGAGGGTTTGGGGGATGCTTCTCACACACAGCAATGGTGTTCATAAGAGAAGAATGACAGGGACAGCTGATGGAAGATGTGACTCATTGAAGGATCCACTCCAACTCTATACTCTACTGGGAATTGAGTGCAAACCACTCCAACCCAGATCAGCCTGTAACTGAACCCCTGTTTTCCTTTGTCCTCCTCTCTTCATATCTATTTTCTCAAGGTCTAGTGGAGTTAAATAATCAAGGAAAAATGTTACCCAGCAGGAGTTGGAATGGATGGAAAAGGCATTCCAGTATCCTTTGCCCAGCCTCAATCTGTTACCATCATCTTTGGCAAAGGGGGTGAATACACACTTGTAGGTGGAGAGAAGAGATTCTGGCCACTCTCCTCTTGGCTCCTTTCCCACTGAACCCTGCAGGGCTGGAGTTGTTGAGTGTTACTCCCATTAGAACTGTGAGCACCCTGCTCCTGGATTGGTATGCACAGAGGATACAACCCAGCTAACTTCTTCAGCCAGAGGGTCTCACATCTTAAGAATAAAAGGAACTGGAAAGATCATCACATTGTATTTCACCACAACATGGTGAATATCAGAAGTTAAGTGGCACTCTCAGAGTCACCAAAGTATTCTGTAGCAAAGGGCTTCTACCTCTGGGGTGAGACACATCTGGATCCAAATACCAGCTGTGCCACTTGTTATGCTTTAGATGTGGTGTCCCCAAAAAACTCACATGTGAGACAATGCAAGAAGATGTGGAGGATAAATGATTATTTGTAGGTGGAGAGAAGAGATGTTATATTCATTATGATTGGGTTATAGCTTTAACCTAATCAATGAATTAATCCCTGATGGGATTAACTGGATGGTGGCTAGAGGCAGGTGGGGTGTGGCTAGAGGAAGTGGTTCATTGGGGGCATGGCTATGGGGTATATATTTTGTATCTGGAGGGTGGAGTCTCTTTCTCTGTCTGCTTTCTGATCACCATGTGAGCTGCTTCCCTCTGCCACACTCTCCTGCCATGATGTCCTGCCTCACTTCGAGCCCCAAGGAATGGAGCCAGCCTTGTATGGACTGAGACCTCTGAAACCATGAGCCCTCAAATAAGCTTTTCTTCCTTTAAAGTTATTCTGGTCAGATCTTATAGTCACAACAGCAAAAAAGGTGACTTAAGCACCACTTAATAGCTGTACAGTCATTAGCAAGTTATTTAGTCTTTTAAAGCCTCAGTTTCCTCTCCTGTAAACTGATATAGAACCTACCTGATGAGGTCATTAAAGAATCATCAGAAATGAGGCACAAGAAGCCCTGAGCATGATGTTTGGCAAAGAAGAAGTACCCAGTGTTTGTTCTTACTGATGTTGCTCTAAATAACAAACTCCCCCAGTGCGTGGGGGGATGTTCCTTACACTATTCCACATTGAATTAATGGCAGTCAATGAATAAGTATTCCTGACATCCAAATGTATGAACAGAACATGCAGTTTAAAAACAACAACAACCACCTTTTTGCCAGTTCTCAAGAATTCCATACTAATTGAGACTTTGGGAAAGAAAAGAACTATACAGTAAAGTCTCACTTCTGATGTTTTATTTATAGGTACCCTTGGGATGTGAAAAGTCCCACATGACTAAGCCTTGGAGCACTGCGCCCTTTGTGGGGACAAGACCATGCTGTTTTCATTGTTTGACAGGACTGTATGTGGTGATTTACCCTGAAAGTGCTTTTTAGTAATAATAATAATAATGAAAAACAGAGTTTGCCCTTATTTTCATTGGAATCATAAAATAAAATCTCACTAATGGAGGGGAACGGAGCTAGTTTTATCCTCTACAAATTACCTGAGAACTCTACAGGCTGTATGATTTGTTCAGAGCTACATGATTAGTGGCAGATTCAGGGAATTCACCACCATCCCACCCTATTTCATACCCATCAAGCCAGCAGGTATTGATTGGCAACCTACTACATTTGATGACATCATGGCAGGTGCTATGGTGGAGGTAAATACAAATATTTCCCTGATCTCAAAGAGCTGGAGAATTACTGACATAGTATGAAGTGCCCGACCCCACGAGAAACTAAATGTGAGAAACATGCCGAATGCTACTCTAGCAGATGTTGAAAGACAGCAGGACAAGGACTGTTATTTCCTGCTGCCATCCCTGTAAGTGTCCTCTCATAACACTGTGGCCCCACCAAGCCTGTCTGCAGATATTAAGCCCCTACCTAGTGGCAGGTTTCTGAGCAAATGCTCTTGGACTCTGTGCTGGTTAAATTCTATGAGTCACCTTGACTAGGTAGGCTGTGGTTGGTACCTAGATGTTTGATCAAACACTAGTCTAGAGGTGCCACGAAGATATTTTTTAAATGAATTAATTAACATTTAAATCAGTAGGTTCTTGAGTAAAGCAAACTATATTCCATAATGCAGGTGGGCCTTATACAATCAATTGAAGGCCTTAAGAAAAAAAAGATTGATGAACCTCAAAAAGCAATTCTGCCTTACATACAGCCTTCAGACTTGAGTTGCAAAATGAACTCTTCCCTGCGCGCCTCCCCTGCAGATTTTGAACTTATGAAGCCCCACAGTTGTGTGAGCCAAGTCTTGAAATCGATCAACTCTCCACCCCACACACATACCCCAATTGGTTCTGTCTCTTTAGAAAACAGATTTTTGGCATTAAGAAGAATGTTTCTAGAGGAACAGAATCTTAAGAATGAGTTCTCTGAGTTGGTTTGGGGGTTTCTAGAATTAGTTTTCTAATATGATTAGATTTAGAGGCACTGATGGCTTTCTTTTGGGCAGTGGCAAGAGGACTGGAAGTCCGTGACTTGATGTGGCAATAGAGATACATACAAATATCATTATCACATACTCCTAATCAAAGCTTATAGGAGGCAAGTTTATAGGAGGCAAGTTTCTGAGTGACTATGTATTTGCTTACTTGGAACATTTTTGTCAAACTAATGAGTATAATGAAGTTGGCTAGTTGTTCCTAATTTTACTGCACAAAGTTCAGAAAGAAAAGGGAAGGAGTTCTAGAATTGGAATGTTTGGATAGGGCAGAGTATAAATGACTTGAAATTTTCTGTGTCTTTCCCAGAAGAAGCCCTTACTTATCTCTTCTAGCCTCAGGGCTGAGACTGCTGAAAACCAAACCCAGAGTTTTCACCTTGTGAGTGGCTGAATCACAAGGCCAATCAAATTGCCAATGTTGCAGAAATGTGCCATTAAAAATGGCACAATTGAAAAGGAATGGGATTCTGAAAAATTGGTTTGGAGACATATGGGAAGATCATGATGAAGAGAGGACCCCAAACCCCCAAATTCTATGAGTGTTGTTTGCCAGTAGAAGCAGTCACTCCATTAGTGTCTGAGTGCATCTGCTTTCCCTATAAAAAGTAATCTGTACACGTGGGAAAAATAAGAATTCATACCCCATTTGAATCAAATGTATGATATATGATATGTCAAGATCATTGTAATGTTTTGAGCAACCAATTAAAAAAATTATTAAGGAATATGGCAAACTATGAAATTTGTGTTGAATTTTATTAAGTGCCTTTTCACTATCCATCGTTGTTATTTCTCTGGGCTTATTGTTTTGATTTATGATGTTAATAAAAGTCCCAATAATAAATCATTGCTGCATTGTTAAAAAAAAAAAGTATAGTTTTCTTGAGATCATTGACTTGCAAGACACTGAGGGCTTTCCTCTTGACCTGCCCTGCCACCTCTCTTTCCTTCTAGACTGATAACAAGATTCAATCCCAGCAAGTGCTGCATGGGAGGTACAAAGTGTGACCCATAATGAGGCGTGCTATACTCCAAAACGATTTGTGATTTTTCAAGTTTAAACAGACATATGGCCGGGCATGGTGGCACACGCTAATAATCCAGAGGCTCTGGACGCTGAGGCAGGAGGATCACAAATTCAAAGCCAGCTTTAGCAACGGCAAAGCGCTAAGCAACTCACTGAGATCCTGTCTCTACATAAAAATACAAACTAGGGCTGGGGGTGCGGCTCAGTGGTTGAGTGCCCCTGAGTTCAATCCCTGGTACACCCCTTGCCCACCAAAAACCAGACATATGAGGAATATGTGTGAAATAGGTACTAAGGGTGTAGGAGCTGTTACTATTGAATTGGAAAACTTAAATACAATGGGGACCCTGGAGTAGCAGGGCCAAATGGTAGCACCTAACCACCAAAAGCAAGATGGGCATAACTAGTGGACAACACAGTCAAAACAGCAAATCAGTATCGCCTGACCCACAGTGTTGGAGGGTGCTGGCTAGTTAATCATGGTGTTCCTAGACGTGAAATTGATAGGAAGTCATTTAGAGTCTTAATCTGTGTAAATGGAATAGTTCTAGGTCAAGTAGAAGTCTAACTTGTAACATAAAAACAGAGAGTCATGCCTCCTCAATCAGTTCCTAGATTTGACCCAGTTTCCAGATTCAGACTCCTTGAATAAAGGAGAGGCTGAGGCCCTTTGAGGAAGGACTTTTCTACATTATCAAAAATTTAATTTGTTAACCTATCTCCCAGTCTTCCTCAATGGGACTATGACCTTTTGCCAGGGTGAGTGTGCATTGAGGAAAAGGAAATATTCATAACTTTCAGGGACACTGGCTATGAACTGACACTAATTCTATGAGACCCCCAAATATAATTGTAGCCTTCTACTTAGGGACTACAGAGGTTGAGTGATCAACAGAGTTTTAGATCAGGTCTTCCTCATAGTGGGTTCAGGCTCCCTGCACCTGTCCTGTGGTTATTTCCCCCATTTTGGAATTCACAACTAGCATAAACATACTCACTAGCAAAATCTTTCCATTGGTTCGCTGACCTGTGGAGTGGGGGTTATTATGATGGAAAGGACCAGGTGGAAGCCCTTGGATCTGTCCCTGTAAGGTTCTCTAGAAGCGGTTTATGTTCTGAATCAGCACCCAATATATTGTGCTACCTTTTCCACATCCAGAATCTATGGGTCAGGAATCAAAAGGTGGAAACAGGAGTGGCACCAGTCACCATTACCCCTAGTATCCCAGTAGCAAAAGTTTTATCTCTCATCCTTGCTATTTTTTATGCTCTGCTGGTCTAGAGGTCTTGCTTCCAAAGGGAGGAATGTTTCCCCTGGAGAGAGGTGGTGCAATGATTTCATTGAAGTAAAAGTTAAAACTGCCCCCTGGCCACTCTGGGTTCCTCATGTCTCTGAATCTACAAAGATGGGAGTAATTATGTTCCTCTGATAATCAAGGGAAAATGGAACTGCTCTTCCACAATGGGGGTAAGGAAGAACATGTCTGTAAAACAAGGAAGAGATCCTTCCTGGTATGTAGTACCACCATGCCCTGTGATTGAGATCAATGAAAAAGTCCAAAGTCTTCCCATTGAGGCGAGACTGCTGATGGCCTAGACCCTTTAACAGTGAAGATTTGGGTTGCTCCATAATGACCACCAGAGGTGCTAGCTGAGGACAAAGAAAATAAATAATGTATACTGAAAGAAGATACCAGCTATGACCAGGGGACCCATCACAAACATGGGGACTTAAGTGTAATAAGTATTTCTTCTTTGTAGTGTTATATCTGTTTGTATCCATATGTATATGAAACAAGTATCTTGGGTTTTTTTTCCTCTCTCATCCTCTGTTATATAATGTTAGATGCATAGACTTTGTGCTATAGTATTTAAGTTACAGGACAGCAAGAAGTGTGAACATCACCCAAGGACTTCACATCCTCTTCTGGGGAAGGGGTTACTGTGTTTTCAGTTGTATGCTGGATAGTTCTATCACATTAGGCAGAATTATGACCTTGTTATGATCTTTTTTAAAATTTTTAGTTGTAGATGGACACAATAACTTTAATTTATTTATTTACTTGGTGCTGAGGATCAAACCCAGTGCCCCACACATGAGAGGCAAGTGCACTACCACTAAGCCACAACCCAGCCCCTTGTTATAATCTTTACTCAGAGATTAAATATGGTTTAAGGAGATGTGTATGGGTGCCAAGATGGTTGGGGGTGGTGGTGAATTGTGTTGGTTAATTTTACATGTCCACTTGGCTAGGCTATGGTGCCCAATTGGTTGGTCAAGCAGCTATTGAGGTGCTGTTGTGAAGGTCCATCTCAAATGAGATGGACATTTAAACCAAGAAACTGAGTAAGCAGATTACCCCTTCATCATGTGGGAGGGCCCCATCCAATCAGCTGAAATCCTTAAGAGAAAAGAAGCTGATATCCCTCTAAGAAGAAGGAGGAGGAATTCTGTTTCCAGACTGTGTTCCAACTATAGGTCTCCAGCCTGCAAGCCTGCAGATTTCAGACCTGCCAGCCCCTACCCTGGCATGAACCAATTCCTTAAAATCTCTCTCTATATATATATATACACACATACACTCATACCCTATTGATTTTGTTTCTCTGGAGAACCCTGGATACTTCTTTCTGCTATCTCTGCCCTAAGGAAAGTTAATGTACAGGAAGGCAGGAAGGGTAGCTGCCTTGTGTGCAATAGCTACAGCTCTGCAGCATGATGGGACAGCACAGATGCTGGACCTTAGGGCCACTGGGATTTTCTAGGGAGCCTCAGGAGAGGCAGTTATACTCTGGAAACGAAAACAAAGACTTGACCCTAAAAGCACGTACCTTATTTTAAAATGGTGGATTACTCAACTTGGCATCTGGCTTCCCATTTCAGTCCAGCCGTCATTGAAGGCTTCCAAACCTCAAACCCAAACCCCAATATTGGCAGTGCTTTCCTCAGTCTTGGAAATACTATAAGACTATAAGACTTTTTAAATATTTTAATTCTATTCTTTATCTTGGTCCAGGTCTTTTGGAGTTCCTGGGGTAGTTTACTTCTTCCCCATCGACTCCTCATTGTTTGTGCCCTCAGACATTTTCTCTCCCAAGGAGTATAAATAATAATAATAATAATAATAATAATAATAATAATAATGCAGGGTGAATTTCCCTTATCTGAAATACTTGGGTCCAGAAGTATTTTGGATTTCAGATGTTGGAATATTTGCACATACATAATGCCATATATTAGAAACAGGACCCAAGTCTAAACATAAAAGTCATTTCTGTTTCATATACACCTGATATGCAAAGCCTCATGGTAATTTTATACAATACTTTTAGTACACCTGTGTTTTGACTGTGACGTGTCACATGAGGCCAGGTGTGACGTTTTCTACTTGTGGCATCATGCTGGCACTCACGAAAATTTCTAATTTGGAGCATTTTGAATTTCAGATTTTTGAATTAGGGATATTCTACCTATATATAACAACAAAAGTTCAAAGGGACAGAACTCTTGTCTGCTATGCTCCCCAATGTCTCCCAGCACCAAGCACAGTCCTGGTCCATACTGCATGCCAGGAGACATTTGTTCAAGGAGAGCATGAGCAACCACTAAGATCCTTCTACAGGCTCTGACCTGAATCTGTTCTTGATATGTGTTATCGCATTGAATCTCGCCATGTTGCTGTGAAATGGGTATTATGTGAGTAATGTCATCCTGTTCACCTTGAGTAATAAACTCAAAGAGTGAGACAACACTACCTAGAAAACATGTAAATTAAAAGTTGCACAGAGCTCCTTATTGTTCAAGGGATGATTTTATTGCCTAAGATTTTTGGAGTTTTTCCTTCTGCTAAGAAAGCAGGTTAGCACCTTATTAGTCAAAGCCACAAAACCAGAAATTAGTCCCACAATAAATATTACAATCCCTCTTCTTTGGATATGAGAACTGGAGAAATTAAATCTAGAGCAAATCCTAAGCCTTTCCAACCAACCATCTCAATATTCTCTTAGATAAAAACAGAATTTGAAAGGGAAGGGCCAGTTCAAGACAAAATTGTACAAAATTTGGCTTCAGACTACTCCCCCAACCAACCACAAGGTATTTTCCCTCCGGAGATGGTGGGAGGCTCTCCCAGGAGTATCTCAGGCCAGAAACCTCCCCCAGCACCCTTTGCCATCGGCTAGGTACCTTTGTCCTTGTCCCTTGGCTGGTTTGCCTGACTTGTGAGACTATGCCAACCAGGGGGAAGGAGGCTGGACTTCTCACTGGCAACATATAAGAGTTTTCTAAGGGAAGAATATGCCATTGTATTTAGAAAAGTCTGGAGTCAATTAATTTAAGGCAAACCATAAATCCAGGTCTGTAGTTGGCAAGAACAGCTTAGAAGCGTTTTAAAATCCCTTTAAAGAAGGTTTTGAAAAAATTTAAAGCAATAAAGCTGAAACCCATAAGAACAATTTTGGACTAGAATATACTGAGCTATCTGATGTAGCATTCTGAACCACATTGACTTTATTCTGAAATTCACTGATTGAGCTATCCACTCTCTCTTTTGGAAAAAAAAATCACAAAAGCTAGCAGAAAAAAAGAAAAACAAGCACAAGAGAAGGAAGACTGTTAGAGTCTGTAAACAAGTCAAAATAACACCTGGCATTTTGCCAGGGGAATGTTAGAGTTCGTAAACAAGTCTGGATGGTGCCTGGCAAAATGCCAGAGGGATTGGTTTGAGAAGTAACAAAAGCGAGCCATTAAGTGTGGAGATTCCTGATTGGTTGACTGCTGTATCTAGTTTATGCTAATTAGATAAGCTGTGTGGAATGTATAAATACTGCTCCTGTCCTAGCACAGGCAGAATTTGGGTTACCCCAAATTCTTATCAGAATGGTTCAAACCTGAAGCTACAAACTGTAGGGTACACCTGGACACCAACCTAGGAATAAGGCAATGGTACATCATTTCCTATTGGGCTCAGAAAATGGCTCTTTAGCACTGGCAGTCTTCTCTGAAGCAGGGCATGCATTAGTATGTGTTCATCCTCCACAGTGGAAGGACACCAGGCCAACTGCTTCCCCTGCTCTAGCTTGAATGACAAAACCAAAACAATGCTTTCCTCCTCCCTCATCTACTCCTTCTAAATGGAAGTGAGGAACTGTAAAACAAAATGGGGAAGAAGGTAATTGAGCATAGCACATGAGTTACTTGTCCTCTTTCCCTCCCCTGGAGCCATAATTTTTGGAACCACAAACAGGATCCATCAGAGGCTGACCACAGACATTCATGACAGGGACAGACAGTGCTTCCTGGTGGTCCTCCAGCCTTCTTCTCAAGTGGGCTAGCCTTACCACTTTGAACCTTCCAGTGAGGTCAGAAGGCCCTGGGAGACCTTTGGAAGTTGTTTCAGTCAGCTTTTTCACTGCTATGACTAAAAGACCCAACCAGCACCATTGTAGAGGGGGAAAAGTTTATTCAGGGGCTCACAGTTTCGGAGGTCTCAGTCCATAGATAGCTGGCTCCATTCCTTGGGGTTCGAGATGAGGCTAAACGTCATGGTGGAAGAATGTGGTGGAGGGAAGCAGCTCACATGATGATCAGAGAGCAGAGAGAGAGATTATACTCACCAGATACAAATATGTACCCCCAAAGCCATGTTCCCAGTGCCTACCTCCTCTAGCTACACCCCACCTGCCTCCAGTTACCACTAAGTTAATCCCATCATGGATTAATTTGCTGATTTGTTTAAAGCCCTCATAACCCAATCATTTCCCCCTTTGAACCCTCTTGCATTGTCTCACATGTGAGTTTTGGGGGGCACCTCACATCCAAACCATAACAAAAGCAGAGGTCCAAATGAACTCTACCGAAAGATAAATTCCTATTTTTAACAAATCATTGAAAAGCTTTCCATGTAAGGTGTCAGCTTCTTAAAAAGCAAAATGCTACAATTAAATCTCAGAGGGTTTCCTAATCTCTCATAGGATCTGTAAGGACTAAGTCTTTGTAGAGAGCTGAGAACTGGACACAGTTTTGCCAGCCTACCTAGCTGTGGCATCCTGATTTTGCCATAGGGAATATGTTCTCCCACTTGCCCCCATTCCTACCTCCATGGATGTAAGAAGACTTGGCCAATCAGAGCACTAAATTTCAAGGCCATGTGACTCATCTTTGTGGGGATGCCTTTTTACTTTACAGAGGCAATAGGAGTTAAGTATCTTACTGCTTGGTTCTTATTTTTGTCTGGGTGTGGATCCCTTTGTATTTATCCTGTTTGCAATTCATTGAGCTTCTGAGGTATAGAAATTGTTTTTCATTAAATAGGAGGAGTTTCCAGCCATTATTTCTTTGGCTATTTTTCTATCTTCTCTCTGTTTCCATTCCTTATGGTACTCCCATTGTAGGTATGTTAGTGCACTTAGTGGTGTCCTGTAATTCTATTAATTATCTTCACTTTTTTTTTCCTGTTTTTCAGATCATCTAACCTCTATCAACCTATCTTTCTTTCTTTTATTTTTGGTACTGGCGATTGGACCCAGGGCACTTTAACCACTGAGCCACAGCCCAAGCCTTTTTATATTTTATTTAGATACAGGGTTTTGCTGGGTTACTTAGAGCCTTGCTAAATTGCTAAGGCTGACTTTGAACTTGCGATCCTCCTGCCTCAGCCTACCGCACCACTGGGATTATAGGCATGTGGCACCACGCCTGGCTACCAATCTATCATTAAGGTTGTAAGTTCTTTCTTCCACCAGCTCAAATATACTGTCCCTTTAGTGAATTTTTCATTTCAGTTATTATACTTTTCAACTCCAGAATTTCCATTTGGTTCTTTTAAATAACTTTTACTCTTTATTGATATTTTCTCTTTGTTGATACATTGTCCTCATGCCTTCCTCTAATTCATTAAGAATCATTCCCTTTAGTTCTTTACACAGATTTGTACTAGCTGCTTTGACGTCTGTCCATTAAGTCCATCATCTGACCTAATCCAAGAGCAGTTTCTATTGCCTGCTTTCTTCCTCTATCTATGGGCCATACTTCCCTGTTTCTTTGAACATACATTTTCTAAAAAATTGTAGCAAATCCAGATACTGATTTACTATCTCCACCAGGATTATTGCTATTATCATTTGCTGCTTGACTGTTTATTTGTTAAGTGACATGGATGATCTAATTCTGCCATGTCCTATTTCTCCTGCAAAGTTCAGCCATTAATGTTCCTAGTCAGATTGTTTTGCTCTTGTTTTTATTTTCTGGACTGTCTACTGATTGAAGCCATTTACTGATTGAAGATTGTGCTTAAACTCCCTTGGTCAGTTTAACACACAGTTTGACTGTGTGTTATAGCTTGGCATTCAGAGAGGTTGCTTCCTGCCCCATATTCCCCTCTTGATCACTGCTGGGATAGCATTGTTTGGGGCATGCATATAGTCTTATAGATGGCCAGGGATGGCTGAATTATTTTTAAGCCTAACTCCTTAGGAGTTGCCACTGTGACAAAGTAGCTCTTTGGCTCAGTATTTGTTCAGAGGATGGGCTTAAGCCCCCGATGCCAGGGAACTCTAACCTGGGTTGATGGGTTTGTGTGTAGTTTGGGAATGTTTTTGAATCTGCCCCTGTCTTTCTCTGATTGCGTGGTAGCTTAGCACGTGCATAGAGCCTTCCCAACCTCCAAAATCACCTGAAATCAAGAAGGTTCTTTTTGGTTGTAGCTCTCTCTGATTATCTTTATTACCCTTCTGGCTGCTCTGCTGTTTCACTTGCATAAAAGCTACAACCTCCTCTTAATTGCTATACACCAAGATCTTCATTATTTTCTATAACACCCTTGGGTATGAAGTTCTCAGCCGTGTTTAAAATAATCAGTTCCCTCAGTCAAATCTGCAGAGCTCTTTGTCCTTCTGACCTATCTTTGTTTCTGGGTAGAATCACTGTCCCTCGGAGTTGGAGGTGAGAGGAATGACATCTCTCTTCTACAAGTGGGCACCGGAAGAGGTGGCAGCTCCTGGTGGTGTAACTGATTTCTCAGCTTGACCTTCCCAGCATGGAACCTTCACTCTCTGAGCCAGCTGGGATGGGAGTGATTGGCACCTCAGTATTCTCAGCCTCCAGAGCCTACAAGGGGATGGAGGTTGGTAGGGAAGAAAGAGACCTGGCTCTCTCTGCTGAGCCTACCTGGAATACAACTTCTGCACAGGGATAAGCAACATCAGCAGCCCAGGCCTCCCAGAATGAAACCACAGCCCCAAATGAAGACTGGGGAAAGATGGTCCCCATCTTCTTGGCCACATATGCCCTGGAGCTTCTCCAGAATGGAGTTGGGGTGGGGCAGGTGAGTAATGGAGTGGGCCATGGCTCAAATGGCACAGGTTATTGCTGTTCTAATATTCAGTTTTCAGTATTTTTCTTCATTTGCCATATGCTCTTAGGACGACTTATGGAGACTTAAAATGATTTCTAAAAAACACCTTTACCAGTTAATTTTTTGTTTTGCTGAAGAAAGTACCCACTGAGTTTCATTCTGGAAATCCCACCTCGCTTCTGCTTTATCTTGAATCTACCCTAGTATTTTCTACCTGCCTTATAATTAATTAGTTTTGGTGGTGAAGAAACATGGAAAAAAGCATTCTTAAAATGTTGTATTATCGTTTCCCTTTGTATCCATACACATGACAATACAGTCTAACTGCCTTGCCCGTGTGAATGACTTAGTTGGAATATTTGTAATTCTTTCTACCAGATGAGTCTGGAACAGTGGCTAGCACAGAGGAGGAAAAATAAAAACTCCTGAGGAAATATTCACAGAACATTTTGCTTTTGCTAAAAAGATGGCAGCTAAATAAGAATAATATGAATGCAGCAGATTATGTACAAAGTTAACATGAGATATTCTTATCTGCTCCTTGTCCCCAAAGAGTTTACATTTAAGATATAATTGGAAAGAAAAAATAGAAAGCATCTTACCTGTGAAAGACTCATTGTTAATATTTGATAGAGGAAAAAGAAATGAGCTGCCTCCTCCACCCCTCCCCCTCCCCTCTGCTTTCATCAAATAAAGCTGGTATTCACTACTCATAATCTTGCCTGCTCCAAACATAAGTCCCTTTAAGGTTGGCCTGCAGTGGACATCTGAAAGGGAAGGCTTCCCCACTTCCTTCTTGTTAGGTCTTCATTTTGTCCATGGGACTCTCAGTGCTTGCAATGCAAGCCGTCCCCAACTTCATTACTTGGGATATCTTTCCACAGAAATAATATGGACTAGG
This sequence comes from Marmota monax, assembly GCF_021218885.2. NCBI lineage: Eukaryota > Metazoa > Chordata > Mammalia > Rodentia > Sciuridae > Marmota > Marmota monax. Next base: position 3,772,324 of record NW_026695245.1, read on the forward strand.
ACAATTACTAATTCAGAACCTAGAGCCAGTTTGGTACAGCGTCCCCCTGTAGCATAATTCAAACAATTCTAACGTGAGCATGACCCAGGCTGATGTTTCCACAGGAGATGCCCTGGGAATTTTAGTTTCCAACACTGCAGTTCTGTGCAGTGTCAAGACAGAGAGAGAAAAGATACCCTCTTCCTTCCCTTACCATCTCCCCACCTTCCGGGTGACCCAACATCTGGGTAAGGATGGCTGAGATCTCCTGTGGCTCCAGAGAAATGAGGGCAAAGGAGAGAGGCCCATGAAATGGGCATCCCAGGGGACCAGGATAGGAAGGAAGGGTCTAGAGTATGGCATTCAGACAGAAGCAAGAGAGAGATGAACTGGGATCTGGGATCAGTACTGTGAAAAGGATGTAGTGGGGCAATGGGAGCAGCAGCTGGTAAAAGAATAATAACAACATATGCATGAGGACTTCCTAGATTCTGAGAGCTTTGCATGTCAGTACATATGTGACCCTCACAACATTGTTATGAGGTGGGCACTAGTATTAGGAACTGAGGAACAGAGGTGTCAGATAACTTGCCCAAGTTGATGGCTAGTGTGACCCTTGCTCATCACAACTTGGTCCTGCTGCTTAGGGGAGGGCTTTTCCTGCTCTGTCCCCCATTCATCCACAGTGTGGCTGATCTAGCCAATGAGAGAGCCTGTTACCTATTCTACCCTTCTCCTGTGTTCAGAGGCTGGAAAGCTAAAAGCAGCACTCCACAGATTTTTCCTGGGGTTGGGCTCTGAATGCTAATTGAATTTTGAAAATTAGAAATATTTGCATAAGGACTGGGTAGAGCTCAGTGAAAGAGTGTTTGCGTAGTATACATGCTTGCCACACTGCAAAAAAAAATGTTTTAATAAATTAAAAAATGGGAAGTAAGAAGGAGGCCGCCTTCCTGCTGCTTGTGAACATGTCTGTTGCTATACCCTGTCTCTGATTTCCTGAGTACCAAGAAATTGCTGGTAGGACTGCAAAGTGATGTAATCACTTTGGAAAATAGTATGGAGATTCCTTAGAAAATAGTATGGAGATTCCTTGGAATGCAACCACTTCTTGACCCAGTTATCCCACTCCACAGTTTATACCCAAAGGACTTAAAATCAGCATACTACAGTGATGCAGCTACATATTGATGTTCATAACAGCTCAACTCATAAGAGCTAAACTGTGGAACCAACCTAGGTGCGCTTCAAGAAAATGTAGTATATATCCAGAATGGAATATTACTCAGCCTTAAAGATAAATGACATTATGGCATTTGCCAGTAAATGTATGGAACTGGAGATTCTTATGCTAAGTGAAATAAGACAATCCCAAAAAACCAAAGGCCAAATGTTCTCTCTGATACACGGATGGTAACACACAATAAAGGGGAAAGGAAGGAAGAATAGAAATCCACTGGATTAGACAAAGGGGAATGAAGGGAAGGGAGGGAGAATGGGATTGGGAAAGACAGTAGAATGAATCGGACATCACTTTCCTATGTTCATATATGAATACAGTGTAACTCCACATCATGTACAACCACAAAAATGGAAAGTTATATTCCGTGTATGTAGAATGTGTCAAAATATTCTCTACTGTCGTGTATATCTAAAAAGAACAAATAAAAAGATCTGGGGTGGGGGGCTGGGGTTGTGGCTCAGTGGTAGAGCGCTTGCCTAGCACATGTGAGGCCCTGGGTTTGATCCTCAGCACCACAAAAGCAATAAATAAATAAAATAAAGGTATTGTATCCATCTACAACTCAAAAAATATTTGAGAGAGAGAGAGAGAGAGAGAGAGAGAGATGGCTGTGGAGGCAGCAGCAGCCCTTCCCAAAGCAGGGCCTGATCATAAACATAACTAACTCCATGTTGTCTGGCTCCCTCTGACTTGTTCTTTTCTGAGTTATTCTTTCCTTTGGCTTATCTTAAATTCCAGGATCATGAACCCAATAGATAAACATCTAGTGACAAAAACCAAAACTTCCCCCTGAGCCCAGGCACCTTCCTTATTTCCAATAAGATACCGCATGACCAGTTCCAGGATAATGATCAACCAGATCATGACCTCACCAAGATGGCCACCTCTGCACACCCCCTCCGCTCTTCCCTATTACCCACAAAGCTATTGCTGACACACCAAAGTCAGCCCCGAGATCTGCCTTCCCAGTGCTACCCTGAGAATAAAGGCTCCTTCCCGCTTCATGGCCTCTTTCTCTGTTTGATTTTCTATTCAGGGTGAGCAGCAGGGCTGGCCCTGTTGGTATCCACCTCCCCTCTGGGGTCAAGGCCTTTGCCCAGGATTCTGGTAGCTTCCTAACCTTTGTATGGTGCCTCAACAGTCCTGACCATTTCCCTGAGATCTCCCAAGGAGTCCAGCCTACAGCTGACTACTCCAGTCTCAGTGACTCAGTTTAGTGACCTCTTACCTACAGGAAGTCCCTTTCAGTTCATAATACCTGGAGTATATCAGAGGGAACATTCGGCCTTTGGTTTTTTGGAATTGGCTTATTTCACTTAGCATGATGGTCTCAAGTTCCGTCCATTTACTGGCAAATGCCACAATGTCATTCTCCTGCCCTGATGTTAGAGTCTGTAAACAAGTCAAAATAACACCTGGCATTTTGCCAGGGGAATGTTAGAGTTCGTAAACAAGTCTGTATGGTGCCTGGCAAAATGCCAGAGGGAGTGGTTTGTGAAGTAACGCCATCGAGCCATTAAGTGTGGAGATTCCTTATTGGTTGACTGATGTATCTAGTTTATGCTAATTAAGATAAGCTGTGCAAAATGTATAAATACCTCTGTTGTCCTACAATAAACAGCTCCTACTCCTGCTGTATCAATCTACACAAGTTGCTCGTCACCCCCCGGGTTTGCTGCAGCCGGACTGCGGCACCCTGAGCCCTGACTGATGCTCTTCTCTTCTTTCTCTATCCTTCCCTTCAACACTGGCCATCAGGGGAAGCAAGTGGCAGATGGAGAGGAGGAGGCAGGAGAGAAATGGGCAAATTCATCCTTTCCTTGGTTCATCCACACATTTGCTGCACACCTGTTATGCTCTAATGGCCAGGCCAGACACCTCCTCCTTCCACCCCGCCCCCAGTGACTCTTACTAGGGAGGATCCACAAGGGTACAAAATGCGTGGGGAAGGGGTTTACGGTCTGCCATGCCTGCAGTCTGCGTATTCTAGGCCTTCTCCCTGGAATGCCCCATTTCCTTCTCCCACCTACCTGACAGGTTCCCAGACCCTGTTCAGACACCACTTCCTCCCCAGAACCAGAACCTGAATCCATAGCACTTAGCCACAGAGCGAGGAGCAAGAGTAGCATTGGAAAGACAAGAGCGGGGAGGTGACAAGGTCCCAGCAGGACAGGCCCAGGGAACATTCCTAGGTCAGCCAGGGGCTCAGTTATTAAAGTGCAGGTCACGCAACTCTGCCAGAAAGAAACTCCGACTTTTCTCAGGAGGGAATCTCGTTTGGAGGACTGAGGAATACACTGGGTCCTGCCCACTCACCTTGGCAAATAGGGAACGAGTAGGAACCAGAGCGGCAGGTGTCACACCGGGGGCCCTCAACCCCTGGATGGCACAGACACCTTCCGAGGTCATCGCATATTTCAGGGAGAACACCTTCCAAGTTACAGTCACACCCTGCAAAGGACAAGAGATGTTCAGAGGGGGCCACCCACCTCCCTTCCTTGGCTAATTTCTCCCTTCCTCCAGACTTCTGTTGTGGAAACACAGGTTATGAATAATCTATGGCTTATAAACATTCTTAATCCAGAAGACAACATCTTAAAGGGAAATAAATACTCAGAAAAAGTCAGAGATACCAATTTAATAGATTCTCATATAATGGCAATCTGGGATTAAACATGCATATACCTTCCACCTTCCAATTCCTATTCTGTGTCAGATGTGGCTTCGGAGGCTTCCCACGGACGGTCTCACTTAGTGCTCCAGACACAAGGCCCTTGTAGCAGCCACACTTCTTCAGTGTCCCATTCAAGCACTTTCCTGCCTCAGGACCTTTGCTCAGGCTATTCCCTCTGCCTGGCATGCCCCTTCCCTTCCTCTTGACACAATGGCTCTTTGTCACCTCTCAAGTGTCAGTTCGTATGTCAACTCCTCAGAAGGTCTCCCTGAGCTGTCTGTATATATAATCAGCCTCCCCCCCCCCATTTTTTTTTTTATGTTCGCCTTTTATAACACTTTGGCTTTGGAAATCACTGATTGACTTGTGGCTTTCTTTGGCCGAAAGAATGAGGCAAAAGTTCTATCCTGTGATTTCTGATCGTAGGTCACCACATACCTTGGAGTTTCCATTCTCACCTTCTGGGCATCCTGACACTGCCATGGGAGAGACCCAGCCTGGTGCCATGGACCCTAGTCCCGTTGCATAGTATGTCTCAATAAATAAATATTTCTCAAAAACAGGCCTGTTCCCAGGCATGACTATCACACATGTAATCCCACTTGGAGAGGCTGGGACCGGAGGATTATAAGGCCAGCCTCAGCAACTTAAATCTCCAGTACCAAAAAAAAAGAAAAAGAAAGAAAGAAAAGAAAAGGGCTTTCCTTTCAGTACCTGGGATTTAACCCAGGGACGCTCTACCACTGAGCAGCATCCCCAGCCCTTTTTATTTTTTGAGACTTGAGTCTTATCAAGTTGTTTAGAGCCTCGATAAATTGCCAAGACTGGCCTTGAACTTGGCAATCCTCCTCCCCAGCCTCTTGAGCTGCTGAGATTACAGGCATGCACCACCATGCCCAGCCCTTTTAATTTTTTATTCTGAGACAGGGTCTTGCTAAATTACCCAAATGACCTCCAATTTGCAATCCTCCTGACTCAGCCTCCAGAGTCCCTGGAATTACAGGCGTGTGCCACTGTGCCTGTCACAAATGGATAATTTTAAAAGCAACTTTCAGGATACATCCTAGATTGTTATATGTATTTAAGCCAATCTCATATTGACAACAGTCAGATTCCTATCAATGACATTAGCATTTAAATGTGCAACATGCACTCCTGAGTAGCATCAGGAGAGGCTCAAATATTTGTGTTCAGCCTGTTTATCAAGGGAGGGAGTTTGACGTGTTTTCGAAAGATTTTCTATAAAGGTTAAAATAATAGATAAGGTAAAAAGTTAGCTAAATCCCTCCTCTTTTCCTTTGCCCTAAACTTTTAACCTTTCAGATAAAAGATTAATAACAAAACAAAGAGGAAGAGAGGGTCATTGTCTTATAGAAATGACCAGGACACATTCATAACAAGAGAAGCCTTGGACCCAGGCTGGCATGAGCTGTCCCTCACAGCAACCATGCAAGGTCACAACACCTATCCCTGTCAGCTGAGAATGCCACAAGGAATGGGGACATTTTACCATGAATCAGTCTGGTGTTAAACCAAGCTTAGGGATTCTGTGAGAAATCTGGACTTGACCTTGGCGCTGAGGTTCCAAGAATCTTGATTTATAACCGAATCACAAAGAACTTCACATATCTCATCACTAAGTCTCAGGGATCCCATCTCAGGACAGTCCCTTGAATTTTCCTCTCCTGCCAGAGTTCAGGACCTCAACCTTGTTTGCCTGGGTTATTTTGAGATCCTCCTAAGGAGGCCGACTGCCTCCTATCTCAGCCTTTTAATTCATTCTTCGTGGTGTGTCAAGAGTGACCTTTCAAACCCATGAAACTTTCCAAATCACTTCCCAGTTTTAAGACCCTCTAAGGCGACCCAATGCCTCAAGACCCAATCCAAAGTTCTTCACATGTGTGACACAGTAGCTCCTTTCAAATCTTCCAGGCAGCCCATGTAGCCTCTTCATGCACATTAGAAAAAGAATGTCTTCCTGTCACCACAATGAAACCATCATTATAAATATGCAAATCTGCAACATTTTCAGAAGTGATGGCATCCCTTAGACACGGCACAGCTGTGCCTCGCAAGCCCGCATATCTGAGCCTGGCAGCTCACCCAGGTCGTTTCCTAATCCCATAGATGTCCTTCCCCTTGAACTTGTCCCAGCTTCCCACAATTCAGCCTGCCACCCCCTCTCCTATCCCTGTGCCTTCTCTTCCCTGCCTCTCTGCCTCTCTGCCTGGCTAATGGCTTTTTGTGCTCCAAGAAACAGCTCAGAATTCTTCTCCTGCTCTGGAGAAGCTTGCTCCCTTCTCTCCCTCCATTCCTTCCACCATATGGCTGCCCAGCTACCTCTCCTGCATGCCCACAGCTTCCTGTTCTTCCCAGTACTGCTCTTAGCTCCTGCTCTTCTGTCTACCTGTCTATGTCTCCCCCTGGGAGCTACCGAGGAGCAGGGACTGCATAGCAGGGAGCCGCCTGGTTGGGCCTAGTACAGAGCAGGCCTTTATCAAAGTGTAATAAATGAAGACTACACTAAATAGTTAATTCTGCAATTCTCCTCCGTAAAATTCCATTTTAGTGGAAAAGCTTCCAAACTGAGCTCTCAAGATTAGTTTATCCATCTCTTAAGCCTTATCTGGCAGGTCTCCAAGCCAAGAGTGACATCCCCTCTCTGTTGGGCAGAGAGATGCCCAGCCTGGGGAAGGCATAGCCAGGAGAACAGGCCCCAGAGATCATCGCCCCAAGCTCTTTGGGGTTTCCCTTGTTTAGCACACCCCTTAACCCCAACCACTCTGACCTCAGAACTTTGGTGATGGCAACAGCTCATCCTTACAAAGTGAATGGGGGAATCCAAACCTTTTTAAGATCTTTATGAAGAAACTTCATTCAATAATCAAACTGGGCAGCCGTGTCTTTAGGCCGAACACACTGTTCATATGATCAGCCCCGTTTGCCTCAATTTCCTTGACAAAGGAGCACCCGGTCATTCTATCACCACCACTGGCTGTGCTTACCACTGCTCTTTGGACTGGGAAGAGAAGAGTGTACACAAACCCATAGGTTAGGGTCCCTCTAGAGAGTATGCTTTGGGCACCCATTCTTTTTGTTAATTCCAAAAGGAACCCTTGAAGATACTATAGGTTGACTTCCTAAGAATAACTCTGAGATGGAAATAACTGATCATTTGTTCTGGAAAATTCTAATAATATACAAAGTCATGAAATATAGTGAGCTATCTGAACACATTCCTATCTGCAAAACTGACCTCCTCATTTGTTTCAGCTACTCATGGCTGGGATTAGATCCACCATGTTTTAGGAAGCTGCTGTGACTAAAGGATCTTACCAGACTAACTGTAAAGGAGGAAAGGTTTATTTAGGTTCACGGTTTAAGAGGTCTCAATCAATAAACAGCCAGCTCCGCTCCCCAGGGGCTCTAGGAGAGGCTGAACATCATGGCGGAAGAGTGTGGCAGAGGGAAGCAGCTCACATATAATGATCAGGAAGCAGAGAGAGAAAAACTCCACTCTCCAGATACAAAATATATACCCCATAGTCATGTCCCCACAATGAACCACTTCCTCCAGCCACACCCCACCTGCCTCCAGTTACACTCACTTAATCCCATCAGGGATTAATTCACTGATTAGGCTAAGGCTATAACCCAATCATTTCTCCTCCAAACCTTGCATTGTCTCACACGTGAGCTTTTGGAGAATGCCTTACATCCAAACCATAACACACCATCTGAGGATACCAGAATCTGAAGATGTGCTAGTCCCTTATACACAATGACAAGTATCTGTAGTGTTTAAAATAACCTATCACATCCTTCCGTGTATTTCAAATCCTCTCTAGATTATTTTAAATATCTAATGCAATGTAAATGCTGTATAAATATTTGCTATACTGTACCACTTAAGGAATAATGATAAGAAAACAATTTGTACATTGTTTGGTACAGACACTTTAAAAATATTTTCAATCTGCAGTTGGTTAATCTGCAGACACAGAATCCATGGATGTGGAGGACGAAGTTACTACAACAGTAGTCTCAATCTTGATTGCTCATTAGAATTTCCTGATAAAATACCACTGCCTGGGTATGGAATTCCACACCCAGAGATTCTGATGTAATCCTGGGATCTGTATATTTTGGCCCAAGGGCCAAATCTGTCCTTGTTTTAGTAAATAAAGTTTTATTGGCACACAGCCAAGCTCATTCATTTGTATGTTGCCTGTGGTTGAGCAGCTGGGGACCTCGAGACAGAATCTATAAGGCCCACAAAGCCAAAAATCTTTACTATCTGACCTTTCATGCTGAAGCTTGCTGACCACTAAAATGGGAATTTCTGCTAACTAGAGCAGCAGTTATTAAAAAGAAGCAGGCATCCGAATCATCTGGAAACTGTGCTCAAAATACAAGCCTGGGCTTCACTCCTGGAAATTTAGATTAAGATCTCAGGTGACAGACAGGAATTTATATTTTGAAAAGCAAAGCATTCTAAAACAGATCCTGCTTAAAAGCCATGATGTTCCAGGACATAAAATCTTCAATGGGCCTTAAAGAATTAAAATTCTCAGGAGTGGAGGGGGTGCCCAGTATTACCCAGTGCTATGCATCTCCTGGCAGTTTACAAATTTGTGCCTCTGATATTCATTGCCAGAAGTTAGGTCCACAAATGCATGTTTTCTTAATGAATTAATAGAAGACGATGCTGAAGTGGGTATGAGTGTTCAAATTCCCACAGGACCTGATTGCACTAACTGAAGCTTCTCTTCCTCCAGGCTGTATTCCAAGGCTCCCCTATTATTTTTAAATAAACATCCAAATCTCCCTTCAAGTTCACTGAAATTTCTTTTCCTGAAGTCACTGCCAGTCTACTTGGGAAAAGGAAGAAACTGAATAACAGTGGGAGTACTGTAAATAGACAATAAAAAGGACACCTACAACATTCTTGTGGAAGAAAACCAGGGGTGTGTGTTGTAATCAAGGCTCAAACACTAAATTCCATTCTAGTCAATTTACAAACACTGAAGGAAACGTGTGCTGATTCCCACCGTGGGCAGGATACCCAAGTCTGTCTGTACTGCCAGGAATTACAAACCAAGTCAAGCATAGCTGCTGTCCGGAAGTGCTCAGCAGGTGTCTCCTGATGGCATATGGACAGCGTAAGGCAGCACCCCGTCAATAACACATAGCCCCACGGTATGATCAGAGCAGTCGGTTATGGGTAGGGTAAGAACTAAGGAATAAGAGGAGGAAAGTAAAGGGAACTCAATATTTTTTTCCTACTGGGAATTGAACCCACAGGTGCTCTACCACTGAGCTACATTCCCAGTCTCTTTTTATCTTATTTTATTTTTAAATTTAGAGATGAGGTCTTGCCAAATTGTTAAGGATTTAAGTTGCTGAAAATTTCTTTAAGTTGCTGAGGCTGACCTCAAACTTGCAATCCTCCTTCCTCAGCCTCTCGAGTTACTAAAATTATGAACATCCACCACTACATTTGGCCCAGACTCACATTATAACAGAGCTCCTGTGAATCCTCACTTGAGTGCCACCCAACAACCCTATGACATTTCCCAAGCCCATTTATGTCCCCTCACTCCAGGATGACTCTCACACCTTCTCCCTCCTCCACCCCAAGTCCTCAGTCTCATCCTTACTCCTCGCCCTTGACCTTATTTCTGAGAGAGGAACAACACAGGAGAGTTTCTACAGACACACCTGTCTGTCCCTCCCTTAGTCCATGCAATCCGCCTTCTCTTTTTTCAGTTTTTCCATCTCAATAAAGGGAAACTTCTTCCTTTTACTTTTTAATTATGTTTTATTAGGACACTATAATTATATGTAATAGTGGGGTTCATTGTGACATGTTGAAACATGCACATTACATAATTTGTTCTATTCCATTTCCCAGTGTTTTCCCCTTTACTCTTTGCCTCCTTCTACCTGGTCCCTTTCCTAATTTTACTGATTTCCCTTCAATTTGTGTTTTTATTGGTGTGTTATAATTATACATAAAGTGGAATTCATTGTGATAGAGTCATACATGCTTCATTTCATTCCCAAGTACCTCCCCTTACCTTCCTCTCCTCCCTCTCCATCAATCCCCTTCCTCTTCTCTGCAGTTCCTCCTTCTATTTTCATGACACCCTCCCCTTCTTTTAATTCCCTCCCCCCCACACACTTCTAGTTTTTTCATATGAGAGAAAAAATTGAACTTTTACATCCTGAGTCTGGCTTATTTCACTTAACATGATATTCTCCAGTTTCATCCATTTACTGGGAAATGACATAATTTCGTTCCTATGCCTGAGTAGAACTTCATTGTGTGTATACACCACATTTTCTTATTCATTCATCTGTTAACAGGCACCTAGTCTGGTTCCCTAACTTGGCTAACGTGAATTGCACTGCTGTAAACACTGGAATGCATGTATCACTATAGTGTGTTGATTTTAGTTCTTTGGGGTAAATACCAAGAAGTGGGATCGCTGGGTCCAGATGGTGGTTCCATTTTTAGTCTTTCGAGGAATCTCCACACTGCTTTCCATAGTGGTTATACTATGGAAATATATATATATATATATATATATATATATATATATATATATGGCACTGTGGTACATGCCTATAATCCCAATGACTCAGAAAGTTGAGGTAGGAGGATCACAAGTTTAAGGCCAGCCTCAGCAACTTAGTAAGGCCATAGGCAACTCAGTGAGACCCTGTTTCAAAAAAAAAAAACAAACAAACAAAAACAAAAAACACAGCATCCTTGCAGGGCACAATGACACATGCCTATAATCCCAGTGACTTGGGAGGCTGAGGCAGGAATATCATGAGTTCAAAGTCAGCCTTAGCATGGCCCTAAGCAACTCAGCAAGATCCTGTCTCTAATAAAATACAAAAAATGGATGGGGATGTGGCTCAGTGGCGAAGTGCCGCTGGGTTCAATTGCCAGTACTAAAAACAAGAAAAAACAGCACCCTTGATTCCAATCCCGTGTGTGTGTGTGTGTGTGTGTGTGTATTCACTCCAGGAGAACTGGAATTTTTTTTCCTTTTTACTGTTAAATCCCCAGCAGCCAAATTGATGCTTTGCACAATGTTGGGCATCTCAAAATACTTGCAGAACAAGTAATCAGGTAGATATAGCACCACAATTTCTGGGTCCTCATCTCTCTACTGTACATTCCTGCTACTCTCAGACTAGGGGCTTTTTCCTAGCTGTAGAGGCTCCCCAGCCTTCCTGCAGGCCTTCTCTAAGTGCCCAAGGCAGGCCCCTACTGGCTGCAGACTGCTTCACAGGGATTGACCTGAGGAGGTAGCACTTTGTCTCCTGGAGTTGTTTAGAGGGATGCCACTCCAGGTGCCACCACTACCCTTGCTGGCTAATGCACCTTTACAATGGCTCCCTCCACTCCCTGACCTACACCCTTCCTAGTATTTCCTGGGATCATCTCCCAAAATAAACGACTTACACTCAATTCCCTTGTCAGGATCTGCTTTTGGAGAACCCAAACAAGTATAGACAACTGGCTGCCACAGCAGCATTTTGAGCAAGCTAGTAATATCTAATTCAAGCCCTGTTCAGTTTCCTCAATCAGGCAGTGCCACAGCCAAAGACAGGATGCAGTAGGGAGTGGTAGGTAGGGAGCAGGTCAATTAGGACAAGTCCCTGACCTGAACTTGGGCTTGGTGGAGTGCAGAGGAAGATGGAAAAGACAATAAAGCATACCATTTTTATTGATGTTAAATCAAAGGAGAGGTTACTTGCCTTCTATATTTCCAGCTTCTGGATCTTCTAGACTTGGAGTAGAAACAGGAGAAGCAGGGATTCCTATAAAAATACATAAAGAATGATTAAGGGGATAGTAAAGTAAAACATTAAATTGTGCTAAGTAGGAAGAAGCCCTGTCTCACTTACTGAAAGTAACACATAGAAATGAATTTGAAGAAAGGCGATACTGCTCTAGTTTACATGTGCCTGGTGACTGAAACTTCCCTAATCAGACATTCTGATTTGTAGATTAAAGAACAGAGATAGATGTTTTGTGCTCATAATAGCTCAGTCTCAGACTAAACAGGGACAAGTGTGGCTTTTCTTTTCTTTTTTTTCAGTGGTTATTTTAATGTAACATTGAGACTAGCTTTTTTTTTAATGTTTTCTTTCAAATTTCTCCCCCTGGAATTTTGTTTAGACTATAAAAGTGAATCAGATTTCTCCTTCTCCCTTTTTTCTTTCCATTAAAGACCAGGGAAATTTCTGCCCTGCTTCTATTCAATAATCAGATTGTAAATTGATGAGCTCCTGATGTGGGACCATCGTATTTAGACTTAAGACTTTGCTTCTTTTAAATATATTTTATCATCCAAACTAGGATAACCTCCACAGTGAAAGTGGGTGCTATTTTAATAAGTGTCCTGGGACAGCAGGTGTTAACTGAAACCTAGAGTCACTTCCTTTATGTGTCCTGCCCCATGCTTCAGTAAACTTTTCCTGTGTCAGATCCACAGGGGTCACAGGGATGGAGTTACAACCAATGGTGTGGGGGTGGGGGCTCTTCTTGAGATAGTGTTTCTTTGTTCAAACTGAAAAATGCAGATTTTATACTGTTGCAAACAAACAGAACGGATACTCTGTCACAGTTTGCATAGCCCATTTCATACTCCTCTTCTTCATGGTCTACAGAATTTCTGATGTCTTTTCTCATAAAGAAGCTGCAGGGTGGAGGTAGGTGTCCTAATAAATGGCCTGTCCTATAGCAGTAAAGAGGAACTACAACTCCCTGGATCCCAAAATATGACACATACTATATGCAAACATACATCTGGAAGCTCAGGACATATCTTCTAGATTTAACAAGAAAAGTCATATACAGGGATTACTACTAAGTTGAAGTTCCCAATATTTGACCTACTGAAATGGCTGTGTCTGTTGGTATATTGTAATATCTTAGAGTTAAATAGGACTAGAATTATAAAGCTTATGTTCCAAACCTTGGGGAACACTTTCACATAAATACAATCTACCTGGCTCCATTTCTGTCCCTCTCCCCGCCCCATCCCACCTACCCACAGGTGTTACTGCACAAAGGCCAGCAATGGGCCAGAAAGGCTGGCCTCTCCTGTACTCACTCAAGCAAAATGGGAAGTTATAGTAACCAGCGGCACACTTCTCACAGTAGTCTCCATGGAAATTTGGTTTGCAATGACAGTGGCCTGAGCCCTGCTCACAGTCATCTGCATGCTCAGGGTTACAGCTGCAAGCTAAGAGAAATAACAGTTTCCAGAGGATCAGTCCTTCACTGCACTTCATATCGCAAGCATGTCTCGATAGCTCCCAGCAATGTTTCACATGTGGTCTAGAGTTACCCTTGAAAGGGCACAATCTATTTCCTACTTCAGACCTCTTTGGTGGTTATCATTGACTGAACCTCATGGTCCATCTGAGAACAGCTGTCATGAGCACCTAGACTGAGAAGATCTCAAGAATTCAGTTATTCCACTGAGCATTGCCCAGGTCACTGAGCAAGGGGCAAAGCCTGCACACACCACAATCAGGGGGACTTGCTGGGTGGGCTGTTCTGTGGGTTCTGGCAGGTCTGTTGGGCACAGTAAGCCAACCATGAATATCCACAAAGTGGCCATCAGTACCCAGTTGTGATGTGCACACAAGTGTAGGTGCCTAGACATGGATAGATAGTGTGTGGCCACAAGATGATGCCCATAATAATCTCTAGTGTTAGATGGAGTGATATGGCATGCTGAAGGCAGAGTTTGCTAACAAAGATGATTAGTAGGCTTGCATTTCAAAGGGAGAATAAGAAGTTTGATACAATCCACTGCTTGGGGCTTCCCTTTATCCAGCAGGTTGTTACACTGGACCCAGAAAAAAAATACTGTCATAGCTCATCTGAGTCCATGTCCTGATGTCCTTTTCCTGATTTATTTATGACAGATGTGTCCTGTAAGTCCTTTATAGTAAGCTTCTAATACCACTTCAATGGTGACTTTGAAAAAATCTAGGATAGTGGTTTTTAAGAGTGAGGTTCCTAATGCAATTACATTCACAATGTCCTGTTTTCCTTTGTGATGCCTGTTCTTTGTGGTCATAAGACAAAAGATGGACATGCTTTTCAGGACACAGGGAAGAAGGAAGGAAAGCATAAATACTTTTGTTTTACAACTAAGAATGTGTGGGCTCTCTCTCATCCAACGAGAAGGTCCATGGCACAGTGTAGAGGAGAGTGTGGCTGCAGAGTTGCTAATTAAGACCTCCGGAGACCAAGCAGGAAGCAGGTCTGATTTTATTGCGCAGTTACCACGTATATATACTCAGGCAGTAGCTAAGCAGATTACAGGCAGCCACCAATGCAATTTCTGCTAACCGTCCTTGCAGCGACCAATTGAGGAGTGGGCCATGGAGCAAGTGCAGGCACTGTAACACATGGCCTCATGACCAGGGCTGTGCCTATGGGGTAAGTGGCCTACTGCTCTTGAGCCTAGCACGAGGGGAGTGGCCTGCCACTCAGATACCCTTAACGTATGCCATGTATGCAGTACTCCATGTACTTGTCCCCACATAAGAAAGCCCTAGAGAGAAACAAAGACTTTTCTTTGGACTTTAATGTCCTCAAATGCTCATGATATACTGAATTTATTTGGTAGTGTGGGTAGGCACAGAGACCAACTTCAGGACTGGAATTGGGTTCTCCACTGTGACAACTAGACAATGTAAAAGAACAGTGTCAAATAGGCTATAGGTTGTGCCTACAGGGCAAAGTCCATAATCTGACCTAAAACCAATAATTCCACAAGGAAAAACTAGCATCATTCTTCTGTATAATAAAAGTGTCGTGGCATAGTTGTGCCAGACAGAAATGAACCACATGCTGGATCTATCAGTCAGTGGCTGGGTCACCCAGACCAAAATATTCAACTACCCAGATCGCTTGGTTTCCTCATATCTAAAAATGAGAATAATGACACAATGTCCTAAGTTTGTTATAATAATTAAATAAGACCTCAGCACAGTATTTAGGTGGTGCCTTGTGTACAGCAAGTGCCACATGAGTCGCAGAAATTTTAAATACTATGACTATTTATTAAATTCTTATGACATCACTGCTATGTTGTTTTGATGTTAATTTCTGACAAAAGTTGAAATTCCTGGAGATCATAGAAATATGTCAAAAATGGAGGGACTGCTGGGTGCAGTGGTGCATCCCTGTAATCCCAGCAGCTTGGGAGGCTGAGTCAGGAGAATCGCAAGTTCAAGACCAGTCTCAGCAACTTAGCTAGGCCCTAAACAACTTAGCAAGATCCTATCTCAAAATAAAAGATATAAGGGGCTGGGGATTTTGCTCAGTGGTTAAGCAATTCTGGGTTCAATCCTTGGTACAAAAAAAGAAAATAAAATGGAGACACTAACATTTATTGCAGGCCTAGGGTGACAGGCTAGATGTTAAATATTTTCCTAAGTACTTTTAATACCATTTTACTTAATCTTACAAAATATACTATCAGTTCCAGGGCTTGAAGTGATTATGTAACTGCCGGAAAGGAGTAGAAGCAATAAAATGAAGAGAGAGGGAAGGAAGATTGTCAACCCATCAGAACCGAGTCTGACCACTTCCTTGCAGCAGTCTACACAGGCCAAGATACACAGAGTTGAAATAAAACTTACGGATGCAGCCATGGGGGGCATCGACTGGAACCCCATAAGGGCGGTAATAACCCTTGGCACACTTTTCACAGTTCACCCCAGCCGTGTTGTGCTAGAAAGAAACCAAAGAAACTTAGAAGAAAAGATACTAGAAAAGCCCAGTACTCTTGATTTTGTGCTATTTATCAAGAGAAATAATTCTGTCATATTCAATTGAAATTTCAAAGTCACTAAAAACATAAGCATTGATCTTGATCTTGGGTCTCTGAGATTTGCCAAAGCACTTTGATTTAATCTTGGCTCTAAAAGTAATAATAATAATAATAATAATAATAATAATAATAATAATAATAATAGTTTTTTTCCCCAGTGGAAAAGGAAATGAGGAAAGTTCCATGAACCGGACAAACAAACCTTTCCCCTCTAAAAAAATCATTTGCTTTAATGAAGCACTCAACATTTGAGTGAGAAAAAAACCTCAAGGACTAGCCCCATGGCTTCATTCAGAAGAACTGATGAATGGATAATAAACCACCTTTAGGTTTAACCGAAAGAATAAAAGTGTGTTCATTTATACCTTTTCCCATTTTTGGAAAAAATAGCATATACATACAGACCTCTGTTTCTAGTCATTCTAATTTTATCCGTGCTTTAGTCATGAAACTATTTCCCAGGCCTTTCTATGATGTGGAAAATGTAGGCATGGGTCTCATGCACAGATCTTATTTTGAAGTATAATACCAGGCGGCTTTTTCTAGCTTGTGGTTCATCCTTATAATTGCCACAAAATCAAATTACCCAACATGCATCATCAGTTTCCAAGAACTATACACCATGGGTCTAGCTCAATTTTGCTTCTAATTTGGAAATGATTAAGAAGACGGTGTTCTTTCATTAATGAAAGGAATGGCAATAGAAAATTAACAGGAACAAATATAACAAACTTTGACACACACAAACGTCTGCATAGAAACACAGCGGGAAGAACAAAGACCCATTCTCTATTCTCTCCCCTGTTTCAGAGGATTTTATTAACTACAGACTTTTATTTATTACTACTCCTTGTCCTGTGGGCTAAAATCTGAATTCACTTTAATGCTGAGGTCAAAACCCATGCTGGCCACTTCTCTGGCTTAACATTTAAAAGCACAAACATCATGGGCAAATAAGAAGCAGCTGCAGCCCACCCTCTCTTCCCATCAAATGCCAATTAACCCTCCGTTCTGTTGCTTCCTGTTGTGACTTATCGTAGAGAACATTGGTTAAGCTTGGCTGCCAAATTTTTTCCAATTGGAGTAGAAAATGAGAAAGTGTTGTCTGAGGTGGGCAGTCCAAGCTTTCCCCTCTACCACAGAGCATCTGCCGTGGAGAAGTTACATTTTTAAGACACAAAGAATAATAATAAAAGATTAAGAGAGAAAGAAATATGCCTAGAGTTTGCAGATGGAAGAATGTCTAGAGTTTGCTTAAAATCTTGGGTGGTTGTCTAGGACCTTCAAGGCCCAAGGATCAGATACACCAATGTATACGTGAACACCATGGTCCTAGTTAGACCAAGGTAAGCTCAAGAACCAAGGACAGGGGTAACTTCATAATTTCCAAATTGGAGGTTCTGGGGGGGGGGCCTTGCTGGAAAGAGTGGATGCTTGAAATGTAATTTGCATGACAACGTAAGGTGAGAAAAATCTCAACTCTCCAAGATGAAGAGTGGAGTAGGTGAAGATGGAATCTCTGGAGGCAGGAAGCCCATCCCCCACCTACCTCCTCCTTTGGCCCACCCATCTCATCTCACTCTTTACTTTCTGAGTTTAACTTATTTCTCCTAACATCACACTCCCCAGTTCATCCACTTCACAAGTGACATAGTTTCATTCTGCTTTATGAATGAATAAAACTCCATTGTGTGTGTCTGTGTATTTGTGTGTATTTTTCTCTACGATAAGACACAACAGGAAGACACACACACACACAATTTTCTTTATTCATTCATCTGTTTACAGACCCCTTGGCTAGTTCCGTAACTTGGCTCCTGTGAATTGTGCCACTGTAAACATGACCAAACTTGGTCACCTCGGAGTTCACCAAGTCAGTTGGCCCAGCTGCACCCCTCTCCTTCTCCATACCCAGTCAAGGCTCCCAAGTCTCTCTGTATGTGCATAATACAAAGTTAAATTTGCCCCCAAATGAGAACCAACTGCCCCAAGAACATTTTTATAATGTTTATCTTTCCTTTCCATTAAAACTGCCATTTCATCTTAGATAAATATCTACATGAATTTGTTTCCAGATTTTCTATTAGGTTTTATTGGAATAGTTATTCCCGCATTGAGTCATACTTAATACAGATTCATGATATTTTGAACATCTCAGAAGACTAATTTCCCCATAATTGTTTATCTTTTCTAAACTATTCTAATATATTCTTTGATCAATAAGAACTTTAGAATCAGTCTATCAACCTTCATAAAAGTTCGGTTGGAATTCTTACTGTGATAACACTGAGTTTATAGATTGGTTTCACAGAAATGGTATATATATAGTATTAAGTGTCTGGAAACACATCATGCCTCTCCATCAAGGTCGTCTTTTATGAACTTCAGTAATGTTTGATCGGTTTGACTATTGCTCCACAATCAATTTTTTCTGTCATCTTTAGGATTCCCTCTAAGTTATTCTAGCATTCCCAGCTATGTATCCCTGCAAGTATGTGTTTTTGCTTTCTAACTTTTTGGAATCTCATGAAATTCCTGATCTGTTGATGACACTCTTTTCTAATGTTCATGCTTTTATGGATTCTAAAAGGAGGGTGTATTTTTTTAGAATCTTTTCCAACATGTTGTAGGGCTCCTTGCAGGAGGGAACATAGCCAGCTGTGCTCCGTGTGCTCTATGGAGCCCAACTCTTGGTTTCATGTGGAGTTTGTGTGTGAAGGAGACAAACAGTTTGTAAATAGTGAGACCAAGGGTTAGGATTGTAGCTCAGTAGTAGCGTGCTCACCTAGCACATGCAAGGCCCTGGATTCAATCCTCAGCACCACATAAGAATAAATAAATAAAATAAAGGTATATAAAAAAGAAAAAAATAGTGAGATCAAATACATCAAGGACACAAACAACTGGGGAGTAAGCTTAAGACTTAGATAAAAAGTGGTGTCTACCAAAGAGGTTAAGCTTTGTTTCAGTTAATGAAGATAAAATATCTTCCAGCATCATTTCAAACAACATTAGTATTCTTCAATCTCTGTTAAATACATCAAAGTTTCACTAAAGAGAAAGAAATCAAGAAGTCAATTTTAAAATGTGCTTCCGGTCTTCTTTCATTCTCTTTTCCCTCAACATTTTATTATGGAAAAATGTCCAGTTTTACAGGGGACACTTAAACACCTCCCCTCGGAAGTGTGCCATTACTATTGTACTGTACTTGCCTTATCACTTAATTCTCCATCTACCTACTCCTCTCTTCATCCACTAATCCATCGTATTTTATGCATTTCAGAGTAAGTTACAAATACCAGTCACTTTCCCAGTATAATTACCTTGCTTATACTTTCTGGCTTTTGGTGTGAAACATATACAATAAGCACAAAGATCTTCATGTTCATTCATCAAATTAGAAGGCACACAAATGTGAAACTCTGTTCCTTATCTAGGCATAGAACAATCATCCCAGAAAGTTCCCCATGTCCCTTCTCAGTCAACCTCCATCACCCTCTCCTCAAATACAAATCTCACTTTTCCACTCTTGATTAATTTGTGTTTAAAATTTTCATTTGAAGGATACTCACACTATATGTACTCTTTTTAGTAAGTTGACCTTCACTCAGTGTTTCTAAGATTCTTACCTGTGGCTGCATGCATCAGAAGTTTGTTCTTCTCTATGAATCCTTAGTGTCCCATTGCACAAATATGCTAGAATATGTTCATCCATTCTACTGTTGATGAACAGGTAGGCTATTTCCAGTGGGGGCAGGAGGCGGGTAGTTGCATGAAGCAGTTATCAACTATGTGTAAACAAACATTTTTATTTCTTATAGATAAATGCTTAGGAGCAGAATTTGTCAGGGGAGAGGTGTGTGTTCAGTCTTGTAAAACAATCGGTAGAACCTTCCCCCAAAGACTTGTACCATTTTTCATTCACATCAGCACTGCATAAAAGGCACATTCCACCAAAAATTGGTGTTATTAGCCTTGTTAAGAATTGCCATCCTAGCCGGGCACAGTAGTGCACACCTGTAATCCCAGCAGCTCTGGAGACCAAGGCAGGAGGATTGAGAGTTCAAAGCCAGCCTCAATAACAGTGAGGCACTGACCTTGTCTCTAATAAAATACAAAACAGGCTGGGGATGTGGCTCAGTGGTTGAGTGCCCCTGAGTTCAATCCCCGGTAAGCCCCTCCCCCAAAAAAATTGCCATCAAGGTGCATATGCAGAAGTATGCTATTGTAATTTTGATTTGCATCTCTCTGAAGACTAATGATTTTCAGCCCTTTAATTGGCTATGCATATGCCTACTTGAGTGAAAAGGTTGTTTAAATCTTTTACATATTTTGGAGGTTATTTGTTTTTTTTATAACTAAGGTGTAGGAGTTCTTTATATATAAACCATTTGTCAGATTATGTTTTGTGAGTATTTTCTCCCTCCCTGTGGCTTGCCTATTCATTTTCTTAATAGTGTCTTTTGTGAGCAAAAGTTTTAATTTTAATGAAATCCAAGTTGTTCATTTTTCATGTTTCCTGCTTTCTGTGACCTTAGAAAACTCTGTTCATCCTCTGAATCACAAAGATATTCTCTTGTATTTTCCTTTGAAGTTTTTAAGATTTTGCTTTTCTTTAAATCCATGGTCCATACTAAATTGAAATACAGAACCCCAATCAATATTGGGTAAACATACTTTTAGGTAAACATGCATTTTCTGTGCATGTTTATCCAAAGATGTGTAAAAGTAAGGTCTTTTGTGGCCAAAAGTGGAGAAAGAATCTTAGGAAATACTTCTGACTGCATATCAGTTTCTTGACATCTTTTGGGGATCAGAACTTACCAAATGCTGGTTCGCAACCATGACACACCCACTTTGATTTAGAGAGTGCCTTTACCTGGCAGTCGATGCAGACCCCGCCACCTGCATAGATGCCTTGGGTATTCAAGCTTGCTTGCTGCTGCTCAACTTCTGGGTCATAGTAACAGTCGATGGCATGGCCGTGACAGTTGCAGGCTGAAAAACAGCCCCACTAGGTCAGTATTCCATCATTACTATACGACGACTAAGAAATTCCCACAAAGTATCAGTGCTCATTGGAGTATAATAAAGTCTATCCTGGAACACTAGGGAAACAGTGGAGAATTTTGGGGATTTTTACACACAGACCAGTAATAGACTATTATGAAATTTATAGCTGCTTCCATTTGATATTAAATGAGAGGTTTCTCTTTTAAAAATTAAGATATGTACTTGTAACAAATTAAGATGCATCGAAATATCAAAATGCCAATTAAGCTTCATACACAGAGATTAGTACTGTTACTGATTTTTTTTTTTTTGTACCAGGCATTGAACCCAGGACACTGAACCACTGAGCCATATCCCAGGCCTTTTTTATTTTTTATTTTGAGACAGGGTCTTGCTAACTTGGATCTTGCTATGGTTTGGGTCTGGAATGTCTCCCAAAGTCTTATATGTCAAATTTGGGATTCCTGGGAAGTAAATTAGATCACTAAATTGCTAAGGCTGGCTTTGAACTTGTGATCCTCCCGCCTCAGTCTCTGAGCCACTGGGATTACAGATGTGTACCACTGCCCCCGGCTCTTGGTGATTTTTCTCCTCCTCCTCCTCTTCCTTCTTCTTCTTTTAAATAATTCCAAAATATCTACAAGAAGTATATATAAAACTTCTATAATTAGAAAATGTAGTTAGAATTCCATTTAGGATTTTCATCATTGCCAAGATTTAGAATATATCTTCATTAAATTCCACTCAGATCAAATTTTCTAATTATTTGAATGTTTTTATCAAGTTCCCAGACACACATATTAGGGAAGAAGATAGAATTAGAAATTACACAAGTTCCCCTGTTTATATAGGCTGAACACTTTCTTATTTTCATTTTCTCAGTGGTGCCAGATCAATCTTGGCATTTATGAAAGTATAATAATTCATATTAATGATTATTATTATTGTAATTTGTCTCCTCATATTTCTACCTTAATTCAGAGTAGGATAGTTTTCCCTTAAGTCTGTGAGTTTTTCATTATAGAGTGACCTATTATCTATAGTTGCATTTTCCACAGTCTGGATTACTTGCAGTCAAACTTGGTTTGAAAACATTAAATGAAAAATTCCAGAAATAAACAATTCATAAGTTTTAAATAGCATGCCATTCTAAGTAATAGAATGAAATATCATGCTGTCTGGCTCCATCCTGCCTGGGACATGAATTATTCCCTTGTACAGAGGATCCACACTGTATATGCTACCAGCCCATTAGTCACATAGAAGCTGTCTTGGTTATCAGATCCACTGTCTTGGCATCACAGTGCTTGTGTTCCAGTAACTTATTTTACTTAATAATAGCCCCAAAGCACAATAGTAGTGATGCTAGTGATTTGAATTCAGTAAGTTATAACTTTTATTTTATTACTAGTTATTATTATTGATATCTTACTGGGCCTAATTTATAAATTAAACTTTATCAGAGGCATATATATATATATGAAAAAAAAACATGGTACATATAGGGTTCAATGCTATCCCTGGTTTCAGGGGATCTTGGAATTTATCCCAAGGATAAGAGATGACTATTAAGCAGTAACAGACCTGAGTCCCTAAAATGGACATGATCCCAGCCTCTTCAGGAACTCAGGGGGAAAAAAGAACACAGCATCAGTTTTCTGGTAGGACAGGAAGACCATGTACAGGACATCGCTTCCCTGTCCCACCCCAACACCCACCTTCACACTCATTGTTCTGCTCCCACATTGCCGGCTGCCAGCGCCTCTGATTGTAGCCCACACAGCAGTGACTGCAGGTCTCCCCACAGGTGTGGTGCTGGCATTCACACTGGAACCTGGGCATGGGGGCAAAGCATATCTCAGTTATTGCAAAGTTTTGATTAAGGTCAGTTGTTCCTGTGTGCAAAACATGAACAGAGCTGTGGGGTCATCCATGGGCCATTCTCTAAGTAATTAGGAGAACAAAGCATTCTTTATACATTATTTCAAGTCCCCCCATAACCTGCTTGTTATCTACATTTTATAGATAATAAAACTGAGATTCAGAGGTATTAAGATGCTTGCCAAAGGTCAAGCATCGATACATGGAGAATCAGATTTCAAACCAAAATTGACTCTGAAGCCTCAACTCTTTCTTCTCTATCACATCATGGCACAATAAATGGACAAATGAGCAAGCAAGTGCCGAGATTCCTGGGATGCATTATCACATCTTCACCAATATCCCAAGGAGTCCTGTGAGAAGTCCACTCGAGTCTCTTACTCTCAACCTGTGATCATGCACAGAGATTTACTGACCAGGAAGCACCTACTAAAAAGACCTTGAAGGCCTTTGCTCTCACCGGCTGTCCCCTCTTCATCTCAAGACCACGAGCTGAGATCACTCAGAAGAGATGAAGCTAGAAAAATCTGAAAAATCTAACATCTGTCTTAAATTTCAATCCAAACTAAGGTCATAGCCTTGGTTTGCATCAGAACTCCAAGCTTTGAGCTCCCGTTCATCTGTACTTGAAAGAAGATTCAAAACAGTTGCCTAAGAAGGTTCTTGACTAGGTCTGTGGGGACTCCCCTACAGGACTTGGGCAGGTGGGATGGTGTGTCTTCAGCCATACTCCTAAGAGCAGAAGTGTCATCCCTCTTTCTGCCCAACAGCCTGAAAGCCACAGATGTAGATTTAACTGGTGGCATATAACAGCTGGAGTCCAAATGGGATCTTGTCAGAGAGGAAATTTCACCTCATTGCCAATGAAACACTTGACATATGCTGGGTTGAAAAATATTTAGTAAAGTTGCTTGAAGAACATATGGTCCAGCTATACTCATAGGGAAATTGAAATTAAGCACAGCAAATATAAAAAGCAAAGAAAGAAAGGCTTGTGAACCTGTCTGCATTATATGGCACCCCCTAACTACTCTCTCAGCCCAGGCAGAAGGTTATTTGGAAAAATTGTCCTTTCATCTGCTATAAAATTGTTATTAAAGATGTTGTTGATTAAACTGTGGAATCAATCTGGATGCCCTTCAGTAGATGAATGGATAAAGAAACTGTGGTATATATACACAATGGAATATTACTCAGCATTAAAAGAGAATAAAATTATGGCATTTACAGGTATATGGATGAGTTGGAGAATATCATGCTAAACAAAGTAAGCCAATCCCCAAACCAAAGGCCAAATGTTCTCTCTGATAAGTGGATGCAGATTCATAATGGGAATGTGGCATGGGGAGAATGGAGGAAAAGCAAGCGGGGAGGCAGGGGAGCATGAAGATAGACAAGATGGTGGAATGAAATGGACATCATTACCCTAGGTACATGTATGACTGCACATATGGTGCAATGCTACCTCGTGTACAACCAGAGAAATGAAAAGTTGTGTTCCATCTGTGTACAGTGAATCAAAATGCATTCTGCTGTCATAAATAACTAATTAGAACAAAAAAAGAATACAAAAACAATAAGTGTTGGCAAGGATGTGGGGAAAAGGTACACTCATACATTGCTTGTAGAAATGAAAATTGGTGCAACCATCATGGAAAGAGGTATGGAGATTCCTCAGAAAACTTGGAATGGAACCACCATTTGACCCAGCTATCCCATTCCTTGGTTTATACCCAAAGGACTTAAAATCAGCATATTACAGTGATGCAGCCACATCAATGTTTATAGCAGCTCAATTCACAATGGCTAAACTATGGAACCAACCCAGGTGCCCTTCAACAGATGAATGGATAAAAAAATATGTGATATATATATATATATATATATATATGATGGAATATTACTCAGCCTTAAAGAAGAATCAAATTATGGCATTTGCTGGTAAATAGATGGAGCTGGAGAATGTTCTCTCTGATATGTGGATGCTAATTTGCAATGGAGGTGGAGCTAAGGAAGAATAGAGTTACTTTAGGTTGAGGGGGATGAAGGAAGGGGAGAGGGTATGGGGATAGGAAGAATAGTAAAATGAATTAGACATTATTACCCTATGTACATATATAACTATATAACCAGAGTATTCTACATCATGGTATAACCAGAAGAATGAGAAATTATACTCCATTTTATATATATGATGTATCAAAGTACATTCTACTATCATGTATAACTAATCAAAACAAATAAAAAAATCTTTTAAAAAAAGATATTGACTAGAGAGTCTGTTTCATGATGATCTCTCTACTCAACCCCCAGAGGAAAATTATCTAGTTCTAATATCTACAATCATGCTTCTCTTAAGTGAAGGATTGCTTTTTATATTGTGATCATAGTGAAATAGGAACGTGAGCAGGTTTCCCTTGTTTAGTTGACTGCTAGGATGCTCAGAATTGAATGTGTAATCCTTCTTCCTGTCCCTGCATAACGTCAGCATAGTCTACATCCTTGGCTAAAGCCACCTTCTGCCTGGTTAGCAACTAACTTTACCCATTATGCAGCCTTGGCTCCCTCCACTAAGTCATTGAGTCTCTTTATACACACCATAAGATATGTTCCTATTCATGGGTGTGGTTTCCATCAGCATTGGTTCAAGGTCAATCTTTGGGCAGAAGTGAATCAGGAGGCAAAGAAAGAAAAGGCAGAGTGGACAGATGGTGAACTGAGCTTTCCCCAAGGCACAGGGAGGTACTTGAGCCATTAACCACTGGGTCAGAAGCCTCTAGGTCTGGCCGGGTCAATGTGGTTTGGCAGCTCTTCTAAACAGGAAGCTCAGCCCCTCCCTGGTGGCTTCTAGTTCTTTCTCACATGGCACCATTTTGTCCCAGAGATACTAAATGAACCTTTCTCTCCCCAACTCAAAACTTATCTGCTCTGGCTCCTAGTGTCCTGGGGCCCTCCTATCCAGGAGGTTACATGGTGCAGATAGATTAGTCATTAACAAACAGGTCCTTGCTAATTAATTGTTGGTTGTTGAGTGGATGGGCCCTTTCAGATGGCACCCCTTGATCCCTGAAGGAGGGACGGCAACATTAGGGTCTGCAGCTGGTCAGGAAGAAGGGCTCCACCCAGCACACCACACAAGCTGGTAGTGGACAACTCTGCCCGAACACCAAGCGAGGCCTAAAGATACATAAGCCTGGATCTGGCTAAAAGTAAAATCCATCTCTCACAGGGACTTGTACACACAGAAAATTATTACTATACCCAGCAACCAGCTTAATGGCCAGTCTTTACAGATATTCCTCTTGGGGTGGTAATACAAATAGGTAAAATTGCTGACCATTTAACATTTCAGATCTATGCATGTTATGGTTTAGATAAGAGGTAACACCAAAAAGCTCATGTGTGAATTTTTATCCTACAAAGATAGTAAGAGGGGAAATGGTTGGGTTATGACCGTCTTAACCTAATCAGTGAGTTAATCCACTGATGAGGATTAACTGGGTGATAACTGTAGACAAATAGAGTGTGGCTAGGTCCCTGGGATATGCCTTTGGGAGTATATATTTTGTCCCTGGTGAGCAGAGTCTCTCTCTGCTTCCTGATTGTCATGGCCTGAGCTGCCTCCCTCTTCTACACCTTTCTACCATGATGTCCTGCCTCATCTCAGGCACAGAGCAATGGAGTCAGTCATCTATGGACCGAGACCTCTGAAAATCTGAATGCCCAATAAACTTTACCTGCTCTAAAACTGTTCATGTCAAGTCATTTGGTCACAGCAGCAAAAAAGCTGACAAAAAAATAATGCATCCTATTGTATGCAAAATATACCTCAGTTTTTTAAAAGCAAAAATAGGGCACATGTATATTGGCAGCAGACTTAGTCCCAATAGCCAAAAGATAGAAGCAATCTAGGTGTCCAGTTATGGGTGAATGGATAAACAAAATGTGGTCTATACATATAAATAGATATTATTTCGGCCTTAAAAGGAAAGGAAATTTTGACACATGCTCAAGATGGATGAACTTAAAAACATGTGAAGCGAACTAAACCAGTTACAAAAAGACAAATGCTAGATGATACCACTTCTTTGAGGTACCCAGCATAGTCAAATCCATAAGACCAAAAATAGAGCTGGCAGAAGGGTAGACGGGTAGTTCTGAAAATGGACACCAAGTTTCAGTTTTGCAAGACGAAAAGAGTTGTAGAGATTGGTTGAACAACACTGTGAATGTACTCAACACTACTGAATGGAACACCTAAAGATGGTTTAGAATGGTAAATTTTGCAATGCATAATTTAAAAAAGAAAGAATTTGAAAATGTGTAACCCCAAGGTGACAATGAAGTCTTACTTCTCTTGTCAACTTTATCATTTATTAATGGCTTGCCCAACTGCACCAGGTAGGTCATGAAAGGAAGCTTAAATCCTGTGGTTTGCATTCAGGATCACCTCTGTTCAGGATGGTTCACAGTGAACCTTCCCTTGTAAGGCTGGAGAAACGATTGCATATTAAAAACAGACTGTTGACTAGAATCCAACTACACTCTCAAATTACATAAGTAGCATAAAAGAGCAACAACAACAAAAATTGTCTTCAGAGGAAAAAAAGTAGTTTGGAAAAGACAGGAAATGAAAGTGGTAATTGTTTCTGAAGAGGAAGAAGAGAAAGTCCTAAGATAAATTCCATGAAAATAACAATAGAGCTCCTCAGGCTGTATCTAGAACCCTCATTCTAGAGGACTTCAATTATTACTGGATTTCTGTGACCACTGTGGTCAAACAGTGGCCATAAAATTTAAGATATTTGAACAATGTCTTTCAAATAAATACTCAAATTCATTATTGCTCCAGGTTACTCTTGGTATCAGCCCTCATTAATTACTTTTGGTATGAGTCCTTTTGGTACCTTCCCTCACTCCCCGCAAAAGAAGACATTTATTTCAACTCAATGTTTTCTAATATAATTTGAACTAGAAAGGAGGATTATTTAAACATATTTAGAAGGGAGATGATTTAGAACCAAATTTTCATCATTAAGCTCCTTGGCATAGGCAGAATTTGAATGGGTCTGAAATCCATTGGACTAAATCATCACCTGCTTAATGTCAGTCATACAAGATTTTCTGAATGGAGAGTATGTTCACAGTAAGCCGGGCCCAGTGTGTGCTCTTGCTTTCTCTGCCTATTCCATCTTGAGATGGAAAGTGTCCAACATGGCAGAAACCAAAAACCAAATGAATGTAAAAAATCTAATTGTAGTGGGGTAGGGGGCAGAAAACTAATGGCTTCTTGGGTTTGGGGATTTAGTGGCTGCATCCCATATTATCCAGAGAGCACTGAGATCGATTAGTGACATCTGCTATGGGCCCAGTGGTGGTCTGTGGAAGGAAGTAGAGGGCTATTGAACCTGAAACATTCTTATTGTGGGCAGGAATCTAGAAATATTTAATGGGATGCAAACATCCACTGGAACAATTAGACTCATTCATGGCAGAAACAGTCCACCCAGTGTACTTACCGTTTTTCAGGATTATTTGCATTGCACACTTCAGCGTGGCCATTGCAAACACACCGCCCACCGATGCTGATATCCTTTATGCTGTAATAATACTGTACAGAAAATGGAATAGGTCAGTTTCACTATACAGAAACATGGAGTTTTCTTACCAAACTTATCCCATATCTGTGTTGGTTCAACTTCTCTTTTTCTTAAACATTTTTTAGTTGCTGATGGAGCTTTATTTTATTTATTTATTTATTTATTTATTGCTTATTCTTTTTTTTATTATTAGTTGTTCAAAACATTACAAAGCTCTTGACATATCATATTTCATACATTTGATTCAAGCAGATTATGAACTCCCATTTTTACCCCGTATACATATTGCAGATTCACATCGGTTACACATCTACTTTTTTTACATATGTGGTGCTGAGAATCGAACCCAGTGCCTCACACATGCCAGGCAAGTGCTCTACCACTACTCTTGCACACTTCTCCTAGCCTACCTCGGCACACAAAAAAGAAGCCACGTTGGTATATAACTTGTCTTACCAAATGAATGCATTTCTCATTCTTAACTTTAAAACTTCTTCTGAATGTGTCCATTTAAAAACAAATCAAGTGCTTTAAATGCATGGAAGAAAATTGTCTTTGAAAAGAATCATACCTTATAGACTACTGGAAAAGATTAAGTGGTTCCAAGTTTATTTGTTTGTTGATAAATCTGGATTTTTGTATAATGAACACATTTCTCTCCCCAAAACAAATTTTATATCCAAAACTGTTGCACCTATTATGTGAAAACTACCATCCAGGCTTCAGGAGGGAAGACAGTATTTACAAAGATGGATCAGACACAGCCCCGAGGCTGCTGGGGGCCAGCAGTTGTTGGCAGCTGCTGGAGTCTTGGTAGTTCAGGGTCAAATTGGTCAAAGTGAGGGATTCAAGCTCCACAAAGGCCAGGCAGAGCCAGCTTCAGCTGAGCATCGGTCCCTAAACTAGGCCAAGCAAATATGCCACCTCATTGCCAAGGTACCTCTCCAGGATGTTGGAGGCCTTGCCACCAGCAACAATAGTTGGTCCCTGCTGCCAGCTCCTTCCTCCCCAGACTTGGCAGGAGACAGCACAGGACTGGGGAGGAATGTGTGGCACGTGGAACAATCTTTCTCATTGAACCTTGCATCCAGTGAGAAAATAACCTGTCAGTGAGGAAGTCTTTGAATTCACAAGGACAAGAGGATCTTTGTATCTTTGTTGTTGTTAAGTGTAGTAGTCTTAAGGATACCTAGTAATTTGATATAGGGGTTCTCTTCTGGTTCCCTAATTAAAAACTGTTCAGGTGTCAAAGTTTACTCGTAACCTCTGACTTACATGTGAAGGCATTAACAGCCCCCTGTGGTTAACATTGGATAAAGTCAGGGTTACCAGGGCTTTCCATGACAAGCTAACCCCAGAGGCTATGCTGACCACCACAGAAGTTTCTCTCTCCACATGTGTTAAGGGCAGCAGCAGCAAGAGAGGAAGCACTCAGTCCACAGCACACAGAACTGTGTGATAGGACAGTTGGCATGGTGTGTCTCCATTACAGAAGCATCTTACACTGGGTGATGGGTGTGTCAAGATTCTATACTTGGCATGCTCCATAAAAAATTACTTAATGGGAAAACCCTGTGTTTGCCTAATTGAAAAGTAATATATACACAGGTAAGAGTGCAAATCTTGCAACCTTGTAAAAGACAATTTATGGAGGGGAAAAACTGGTGAGCTGGAGCCAGAAATCCCAGCTCTCCTTTGTAAATATTCATCCTTGGATGAATACAGTCCTCATCTGCATAGTCCCCATCTGCACAGTGGGTTCAGAGAGCAAAGAGAGCAGAAAATGCAAAAGGTGGACCAGGCCACCTATACCCAATATGTCTGGCCTTTCTGGAAAATTCTCAAAATGGGAGCAAAACTTTTTTTTTTCTTCTCTTCATTTTCCAGTCATTGATTCTACCAACATAAAAAGTCAAACTTTAGAAGATGTGCGGGGAATCTCACATTCACCTTTCCAGGTGACTTTTGCCCTGGAGCTGAATATTATGGGCTGCAATCATTGGATCTCTCGCTCTCTGGCTTCCTGTTGGATTTGGCCAATAGGAGGCACCTGTGGGAGACCAGAGACTGGGAGAAGAGTGATTCTGCTGGCTCCTGTACCATTCTGACACCTGAAGACAAGAGATGTTCAGGGTGGACATCCAACATGGCCGAGTACCAGTACTCACAGATATCTATGTTCTTCTCTACTCCACTTAGATTATATTACTCAGCCTCCTCACACCTAGATGGAGCTATATGACCAGATCTTGCCAGTGGAAAGGACTCTAGTTAGGAGATGAGCTAGGTGAATCTTCTCTATGCCCTTTCTTCCCTTATCAGCTGCCCTGAGGCAAGGGATCCAGGGGAGGACCCTGAGGTCCTACAGGATAGCTCTACCTCTAGATAGGAAGAGCTGGTGCCCTGAACAACTGCGTAGGGCCAATGCCACCATATTGGTCTATAATATGAGCAAAAAACAAACCAGTGCTTTGGCACACCTCTGGGATTTGGGGAGTATTGATTATAATAGTAGTTAGCCCACCCAGACAAACACCAGACTGACTATAATCTTTGACCTTTCATCTTCTTTGAATATAACTATTTTTCTTCAAACAGCCAAACTCCTAATGATATCTAGGATTTCAGGCAAGAACGTCTCCCATGCCCACATGATAACTGGCTCTAAAGGTTACTTAAAAGTGTTTAAGGCAATTAATTTCATAAACAAACAAAAAGTAACAAAACAAAAGCATCCAAGTAGCCACCTACAAGACATTACCTACCCTTCGAGTGACAGTTGGATCCCGTTGTGCTTTGGAGATGAGATGTCCAAGCAGGGTGTTGGTTCGAAGAAAGCGCAAGCGGATGTTTGTTGCCTTAGTGAACTCCCGGAGGGTGTGGGAGAAAGTAAAATTTTTTGCACCTGGACGACCATTTATCAAGGAAACCACCACCTAAAATAACCACACAGATGAAGGAGAGGAAAGTCCTTTCATCAACGTATAACAGCACGTGACTAAAAACAACACACTCCAAAGCATTTGGTTGTTTGGCCCCATGAGATGTGTGTAGGTAGTCTTGGATCTTGTTTATGTCTAAGAGCATCTTTGCTAATTGCATCTTCCCTCCCTCTTCCTCCTTCCAACTTCTGGCACTATGTCCTTGACACTTGGGCTCTCCAGAGATGTTATCACTGCATTTTCAAACCCTTTGTTCTATCAGCATAGTTGTAGGACTGTCACACTTTGAAATATTAAAGATTTAATGTTAAGTCTACAATTATAAGGTAATAACTTTGTCAACCTCTAGCAAAGAGGATAAAGGTTGAAGTAATCTAAATGTCTAAATGAGGTTAGAAAAACTGACCAAAAAAAAAAAATCTGTATAAAGCCTAGTTTTTGTTTTAAATCTTGAGCTGGTGCAATCTATGTCTCAACCATTCAAAACATAAACTTCTCACCAAGTGGAAGACATTGGATATAGCTGCTCAAGTAAGAGCTCTCTACTTAACAAAGAGGAAGAATGACACTCTTAGTGGAAGTTAATTTGTAACTCAGTTCATTTTCATTGTGGCCTCACCATAACCATGGATGTCTCTGATTTTCCCCACCAGTTTGTCTGCCTCCCCTAACAACAGCCAGGCCGATTTCACAAAAGAACCAAATGAAACTCTAAAGGGACAGCATTTCTTTCTCCCCAATAGATGATGTCCACCCTGCCAAAAGGGGTCAGGGCTTAGCACTGCCCCTTACCCTTCATCTCCTCACTCATAGTGGGGATAATGTGTGAAGAGGTGGGAGTGGTCATTACTCCAGTTACCAGTGACCCATTTTCTACATATATTACCAGAAAGAAAAGCTCAAGACCTGTGGGCCTTGATTCTCAAATCCTGACTTCCCAGGAGAATTCAAGACCCCAAACAGAATTTCCAACCCAACTCATTCTGGGAGTCCTTCATGTGATTCCTTTATCACCAAGTCTGAAGTACTTACTGGTTTCCATTTTAATCTATATTAGATCTACTTGAAAGTACAATTTTCATGATTATGAAATATTTGACATCCTCATGTTCATTTCTAAGTCCCACCTCTCAGAGCTTCCTACATCTACTTACCTCACCATTTTCCAAAGGTACAATGCGGGAAAATTCAGTAATACAGAGTACGTCATCATCCCGGGTGATAGCTTTATTTGCCTGCTGCCCAAATTGTTCCAAACAGTCTCGTTTAGAATCTAAGAAGAAAATATTTTAATATTATAAAATTAAATATTATCATTTTTTGGTAAATTGCTTAAGAAGTTTTTTTTTTCCTTAAGAACATACATGAAAAGAGAAAGAATTAGAGAAGTCTTAGACTTTTAGGTGAAAGCTTAGAATGAAGTTTTTAATTCATGAAAGAAACTACGAATCCATTTCAGGCCCCTCAACTCTTAGGAGCAATGTTTGGAGATGTGGTGTTAACTCCCCATGCTTCATGCTTCATAAGGCAAGTTTATCCTCTAAGGAGGCTGCATGGAAACCCCATGCTCTTGAAGGGAAAATTCCTGCCCACCTCAATTTGTCATAGGGTCCAGAGACACTGACATTCTTGAAGAGATGGTAAATAATACACTATGCAAGATCCCTAAAGATGGAACTTAGTTGCTAGTTCTATATAAAGAGGAAAGAGCTGCTTTGGCTCAGTAATAAGTACCCCCTGAAGTAGTGACAAGAACTGTTATCATAAAAGGAGTTTTATGTATCATAAAAGTCAGCTCTGTGTGTGGGATCCTTGGAATTCATACACACACATGCTTGAGAAATGCGGATATTCTGAGGATAAGTTAAGTGGTTAAAATTGACCATTCACTACCCAGCTACACTGCAAGACTAATTTTTCTAAGTAAATCCATAGTCCTGATTGGTTACAAATAATTAAAGCCACTCATTACTTACGAGCAAAATACTGCCATGGTGAGTAGGTGTTTCCAAAGTCTACAGACCTTTCCAAGACCCAAAGATCAGGGCGAGGAGAATTTGCAAATTTGATTAAAATATAGGCCACGTGGAAGAGCTGACAAAGCAAAAGAGATATCATTATTAAAGTCTCCTCATCTGTCCACAGCTTCAACCATTTTTCTACAGGATGCTGATTCCTAAGGTAACACATCCAGCCACAACCCCAGTCCCAAGATACAGATCTTTTTTTTTCTAACTGCCTATTGGACATCTCTACCGGGGCATAACTTCTCAAGCTTATCATGTTCAAAACCAAAATCATCATCTTTCTCCATCAAATATACACATGGAGCACCATCTTTGTCACACTTTAACCATTATACCTTTGAACTTGAGCCAACCAACACAGCATCTTCAAGTCTACCAAGTCTATACCTCAAGTCTACATATCAGAGAAGTCTGCTGGCAAGCAATGGCAAGAAGTCCAGGGCCAAGAGCCAATAGTATAATCTAGAGCCTCTCCTAGGAGTTTTATAACCCCTAGGTCCAGGTGTTGGAGAGATCTGAGGCCACAGCTGTTGAGTGGGGTGGTAGCCTCTTCTCCCCTGCCCCATCTCCACTGGTCTCCTCTTTTCCTGATTGCTTTTCTCCTTATTAATTTCTCCTTGTAAAAACTCTCATCACTCAGTATGTTTTTATTTACCACCACCATTGCAGTGTAACTTGCAGTGAATTCTTACCCAGGGCTCTGGCTCAACAGCAAATCCCCTCTGAGACTTGCATATTCAAAATGTTGCTGTGAGAGACAAACCCACATAGATACAGTCACCTTTCAACAAAGTGCCCAAAACATACCTTAGAGAAAAGATAGCCTTTTCTCTAAGGTATGTTTTGGATATCTGGGAAAATTGGATATCCATAAGTAGAAGAATGAAACTAGATTCTTATATCTCACCCTTCACAAAACTCTACTTAAAGTGGATCAAAGATTAGGAATTAGACTAACTTAGCAACTGCTAGAAGAAACGTCGGGTCAATACTCTAACAAATTGGCACAGGCACCAACTTCCTTAATAGGACCCTTGAAGCTCAAGAAATAAAAGCGATAATCAATAAGTAAGGTAGCATCAAATTTAAAAGCTTCTGAACAATAGAAGAGAGCCTACAGAATGTGAAAAAAATTGTTACCAGCTACTCCTCCTACAGGGAATAAATAACCAGCATACATAAAGAACTCAAAAAGATTAACACCCCAAAATAAAAAATCCCAATCAATCAATGGGCCAAAGAATTAAACAGACATTTCTCAAAAGAAGAAATATATGAAAAAATATTTAACATCCCTAGCAATCAGTGAAATACAAATCAAAACTACATTGAGACTTCATCTCACTCCAGTTAGAATGGCAGTCATCAAGAGTACAAATAATAAATGCTGGGCAGGATGTGGAGGGAAAGGTACACTCATACATTGTATGTGGGCCTGCAAATTTGTACAACCATTCTGGAAAGCAGTATGTTGATTCCTCTAAAGACTAGGAATGAAACCACCATAGGACCCAATTATCTCACTCCTTGGTATCCAAAAATACATACTATAGGAATGCAGACACATCAATGTTTATAGCAGCACAATTCTTCAGAGCCAAGTTACTTCAGAGCCAGGTACCCATCGACAGATGAATGGATAAAGAAAATGTTTTATAAACATATAATGGAGTTTTACTCAACTATAAAGAATTAAATTATCTGGGTGCAGTGGCCCACGCCTGTAATCCCAGTGGCTCAGGAGGCTGAGACAGGAGGATCGCAAGTTCAAAGCCAGCCTTAGCAAAAGTGAGGCACTAAGTAACTCAGTGAGACCCTATCTCTAAAAAAAAAAAAATACAAAAATTAGGGTTGGGGATGTGGCTCAGAGGTCGAGTGCCTCTGAGTTTAATCCCTGGTACCAAAAAAAAAAAAAAAAATTAAATCATGGCATATTTCTGGTAAATGAATGGAAATGAAGAACATCATGCTAAGTGAAATAAAACAGAAGCAAAATCAAGGGTCAAATGTTTTCTCTCGTAAGTGGAAGTAGAGCAAAATAAAGAAAAATGGGGGACACCATGAAAATAAAAGAAAAATCAATGGAGCAGAGAAGGAGATTGGTGGGGAGGGAGGAGGGACAGGAAAAGGGAGGAACTGTGGAATGAAATTGACCAAACTATCCCATGTACATATATGAACATATCACAGTGAACTTCAACTTATGTATAGCTATAAAACACCAGTTTAAAAATAAATAAATAAAAGGCAGACAGTAGAGAGAGGAAGGGCAGCAGAGGGAGGGAGGGAGGAAGGAGAAAAGGAAGTACTGGAGACCAAAATGGAGTAAATTATATTCAATGCAGTATGATTGTGTCAAAATGAACCCCACTATGACATGTAACTATGATGCACTACTAAAAACATTTTTTAAAAAAATGTTGCCGTGAGGCAGAGTGAATGATCTCTGAAGAGTGCTCTCTCCCTGGTTCAGGCATGTTAAACCAACAGACAGGAACCCATCTATTCTTCCTGCTTATATGGCTTCTAAACAGCTCCTTCTGTTAAGAGCCTTTCTTACTATCAGGTACTTATAGTTTTTACTCTTTAGCCACTGAGACTACTTCAAAGCGCACACGAATGATGCTTGAGATTTACCGATATAAAGGAGGGCTCTTCATGAAACTAGAAAGCACCAGGCTGTGGAGTTGCTCTAGAGAGAAAGGCAAAGTTGTACGTTTTCAAAGCAATAATGTTTGGGGGTCAAAGATAAGGGGGCATATATCTGAGTTGCACACCTCTTTCTGTGTGCTTTTCTAACAAACCAAAGACAGCTTGAATTTTGTGGATGGTTATTTAGGTAGAAATTCAAAGTTGTTTTTAAAATGATGTTTTAATAAGGAGATTCATAATCATAAAAGATAGACTGTGACTTTGACTTCAAAAAACTTTCAGGTGAGTAGGTAAGAAAAGACAGTACCATCTGATCTTTATTTCTCTACCCGGTCTATGTTCTAAATCCTCTGAAATTACAGCTTGTGACCACTCATCATTTATTCTTTCCAGGGTCTTCTGGGATTGCATAAATGGTATAAATAAATGGATGAAAAAAATTAAGGCTGTGTAGCTGCAACTGACTTCAAGAGGCAGATACCAGCTGCCAAACACAGAGATGGAGATGAACCCCCCCCCCACAACTTTCTGCCCCTGGTGCCTGAGCTAAATTGTAAGAATCAACTCCTGGGGGGAGGTAATCCCTGCCCTGCCACCTACTGGCTGTGTGAGGACAAGCACATCACTTAACCACTTGCAGATTTGATTTAGTTGCCCATAAATAATAATATAAGATAATCACAAAACATACTTAAATGAATAAGGAACAATACTAGGCCAGGCATAGTGGTACATGCCTGTAGTTCCAGCTACCCAGGAGGCTGAAGCAGGAGGATCACCTGAGCCTAGGAGTTCAAGATCAACTGGGGCAACATAGTAAGACCCCATCTGAAAAACAAAAAAGGAAAATCTATTTCATGTAAATTTTATATTCTCCTTCTTACAGAGCACCTGTCATCCCTATGACACGTATTTGTTTTCATCCACTAAACTGCGACATCTTTTGGCCTTAATCATTTCTGTATTCTCAGGGTAGGTGCTGAATGCATGCTAAATTGAAATGAAATCAACAATGGGATAAGTGAAAGCACAAAAGCCTACGCGAATGAATTTAAAGTTATATCCAAAATAAGTTTCTTATCTCACTACACATTACATACATGCCCCCTCCCCAAAAAATCTTAGTTTATAATGAAAGTGAAATCAATCTGTCAATAGCTTTCTAATTTAATAAGCATATTGATCAATAAAGTAGCATTTTCTACTTAGGCCAACTTTTTATTTTAAGTGGTTTATAAATCTATAGGAAAGGGCAAAGAACATTTTGCCATGTTTGTTCCCTACACATGTGTGCAAACACATGCACACACACACATTTTTTTTTGAAAGTAAGTTACAGACATCACGACATTTCACCCTTAAGCATCTCCCAAATATATGGACATTTCTCCCACACAAACAATTTCATGCCTAAGAAATATTACTATTGAAACAGAGCCCTTTAAAATTAAAGGCAACTTCCTATTAACTGCTCTTCAACACCCCAAACTTCCTTATGGTGCAAATGGAAACTGAGAAACTACCCCCAGCCCTTCCAGGTAAGAAGAAACCTGAAACTGACAACATTTTCTGGCTAGCACAGCTAGCTAAATCCACACATGTGTATCTCCTGCCTTTTGTTTCTATAAATTATAACCACTTCTATAGAACGGGCAGAGAAACAATCTAGCTGCTTCTCTCCAACTGGACGAAACTGCATCAAATTCATTTTTCCTTTTTACATAGTTTGCTTGTTTCTTATGCAGGTGGGCAGTTGAGTCCAGTCCCCCAGGACCCAGGCAGTTTCCCTGGCTTGGCTGCTGGTAACTCTATGGGACAAAAATCTTATTTAACACACTGTTGCTATTCAAGTTTTCCTGATTCTCCTAAGACCCACTGTATCCTTATTCCAATCCAGGATCCAATCAGTGATTCTGTGGGGCATGTAGCTGTCAGGTCTCTTTTATCTCCTCAGCATTGCCTCCCCATTATTGTCTTTCCCAATAATGACATTTTGAAGAGTCCAGAAGATTCCCTAGTTTGTTCTGCAGTCTGACTGTTCTCAGAATCACAGAACGTTCCACAGTCCCAATTTGATCACTTTCTCCTGATGTGAATTGGGTGAAGAAGCATCCCTGGCCAGATCACAGCCTGGGCCATGCTTCCCTCTCACTGTGTCCCATCCTTCTTGCTGTGTCACAGGCTGAGAAATAAGTACACTGTGACTGTGGGGAGACATTTTGAAACATTTATTAACTAAATTATAAACATTACCACTTTCCAAGCACAAAACACAAATAACAAATTACAAAAAAAAAACCACTCAATTAAATTTATTTCATGGTTGGTGACCATTTGAAAAACTTGTAAAAAAAAAAACCAGAATTTTTTCTTCCTTTTTAAAGAAGGAAAGACGCAGATAGAGTTAAACTAAATTCCATTTTAGTAACCTGGTTAGAAAGATTTTTACAAACTAAGGTTCAATCTTCATAATACAACCAAAGCCAGTGGTGAAAATACAACTCAGCTGGCATTAACAGGATGCTTTAATCCTGGTCCAAAGGAACCTCTGCCAATGGCTCCGCAGAAGCACCTCCATCTGAGTCTGTCATCGTGCTGGGCTGAAAAGCCTAGTCCCTGGCACCATCAAAGAGATATTCGTGGTTTAGGTCTAAGGAGGACCCTCAGCAACCCTTACTGGCTCGCAGAAGCACGTGCTTCCTTGGAAGAGGAAACCTGGACATTCCAGAAGCTCTTTCAGGCTCAAGAGGTCCTGAGGTCTCCTCTCACCCTAACATCTCCTTCTGAGCAGAAGGCCACTGCATGGCTGACGAGTTCTAACCATCCCAGGCTTCCTGGGTCTTATGTCAACAACCTTCTCTCGTCAGTCCTCTTCCCACTGTGGGGGGGATTTCTACCCTTCATCCCACCACCCAGAATTTAAATAACTGACTCAGGCTCTTTCTAAGTGGTCAAGGTTCAAGTCAGCAGATTAGGGTGGAAACTGGAACCAAGTGAGAGAAAAGTCTCTTACTTCCTGTTTAAAATAACCCAAGATGAACTAAGTTATAGTTAGATAAGAGAAATACATTCTGGCATGCTCTTGCACACTAGGGGTAACAATTATGTACTGCATATTTCAAAGAGCTGGAGGAGAGGATTTTGAATGTTTTCACCACAAAAAAAAAAACAGAAAAAGGAAAAAGGAAAAGATACATATATTTATCCTAATTTGAACATTACACAGTGTATTAATGTATCAAAACGTCACATGGAGTTGGTCACAGTGGCACATACCTGCAACTCTCATGCCTGTAATTCTAGCGGTTCGAAGGCTGAGGCAGGAGGATTGGGAGTTCAAAGCCAGCCTCAGCATCTTAGCAAGGCCCTAAGCAACTCAGCAAGCCCTGTCTCTAAATAAAATATAAAAAGGGCTGGGGATGTGGCTCAGTGGTTAGGTAGCCCTGGGTTCAATCCCCAGTCCCCCGCCAAAAAAAAATTCACATGGTACCCCATAAAAGCGTACAATTTTATGTGTCAATTGGAATAATTTATTTTTAAAATTAAAAAATTTGCAAAAGCCTGAGAAGTAAATTCTAAACCACAGCTTAGTCTAAAGATTTGGACCATCATAGTAACTTGGAAAATAATATTAATAAAAGATTTTAAGGGGGAAAAAAGCAGGAGAAGACAGGAAAAAGGTGAAATATCTACATCTAGACATCTAGATTTTATACTGATAAATATTTAATTGGGGGGTTGGTTAATGACATAAAGCATAATCATATTCCCTAAATAGACTGAAGGTGTTGAACTTGAAACCAAACTGTTACTCAAGAACATTTTATCCAGAACCAATAATTTACAAGTAGACGTGGTGATGATTAGAAAGCAGTTGAATTCCCCTAGAGCCCCAAAACTCATAACTCTATTTTAGAATTAACTTTTGTATTTTATCCTAATTTCTATTGCTACTTGCAACTGTCAGGGAACTTTTGCATCTGAAACCTGTTAAGAAAACCTTACTTTTTCTCATTTATGCTTTTTTGCTGATTTACAAAAATAATTAGGTATGACATTTGATTTCCTCTTTGAACTGATGAATAGTTTAAGAATGTTCTTACAAATATATGAAAGAAGGGAAATTATATGGTCATTTTCTTTCAAAGCAAAAATATTTAGCTCTACTTTAATAGCTAGATCAAATTATCTAAATTCTCCTTGAATCTATATTTATATTCTCCTTGAATTTATATTTATATTTTGGAGCCTAACAACTCCTAAAAATATATTGATTTTTATAAGTGGCTTCAATGAAATGTTTCTCAGTGATGATGATGTGTTCCAAATCAGATTCCAAATGACATTAATTGTTATTCTTCTTAAAAAGTCCACACTCCCTATAATATTCCAGACCCCTCCTCTTTGCCAATATGCTTCTATCTAAAGAATATTAGCATTTCTGGTTTTTATTTGTTAAGAGTCCTTCCCTATTTGACTTGCCATATTTGTTCCTTTCCCCCTCTGTTACATCTTTCTTAAGGTTCAGCATCTCTGGCTAAAATGATCCTTTCAGGCGCATTTCCCATGTCCTTACAAATGACAAGTTGCTCCAGGACTTTTAAATTATTTACTTTATTGGATATTGTAATAAATTGTAATTATATATATTTATGGGATGCAATGTCAAGCCACTATATATGTATACAACATTGAATTATTGAATTAATTAATTAACAGCCATCACCTCAAATACTTATTCCTCTTGACTGAAACACTGCACTCTGACCAATATCTCCCCATTCCCCATTATACAATGATGAAGTGGTCAATTAATCAAAAAGGATAAAATAACTGCAAATATCTATGCACCTACCTGACACCAGAGCACCTAAACATATGAAGGAAATACTAAAGAATCTGAAGTCAGGGCTGGGGTTGTGGCTCAGTGGTTGGGCACTTGCCTCGCATATGTGAGGCATTGGGTTCGATCCTCAGCACCACATATAAATAAATAAATAATATTTTTTTTAAAAAAAGAATCTGAAGTGAAAGATCAGTGCTTCAGATCTTTTTGAATACAGTTGTGCATATCCAAAGGGCACAATGATGGGCATTTAAATTGGCTCAGCATCTTTGGTTTTATTGGTTCAGCACATTCAATTTATTAGTCAGCATATTCACTTAGAGGATGAGTTGTCAAATGAAATATCATTTCAAATCAGCAGAGCTACAGATTAAATCTTTTTCTTAGACTGTACCCTCTAACCAAAAGCTGCCTTTATTTTCTGAACACTAAATATCCTCGTGTGTGAGTTCTCGAGGGGTGTTTCAAAAAGTGAAGAAAAGGGCTGGGGATGTGGCTCAAGCGGTAGCGCGCTTGCCTGGCATGCGCAGGGCGCTGGTTCAATCCTCAGCACCACATAAAAATAAAATAAAGATGTTGTGTCCGCTGAAAACTAAAAAATAAATATTAAAAAATTCTCTCTTTTAAAACAAAATGTGAAAAAAACACTTTATTGATTGTCACTATGACAAGCCCGAATGAGGGTAAGAGATCATACATCTTCAGCAGCATCTGTCTGCATCCTGAGAAAGATTTCAGCCAAGTTCCAGAAGAAGGGAGCTACTCTCTGGGTGCATGAGTCCAACAAAAGGGACTTTCAGCAGCTGTCCAGATGATGCCTGGAGAGGGGGCCCTGTTGCAGGTGTTTGCCTGTCCTTTGTGTGACTTTTAAAGTCCTTACCACCATACGATTCTTGCTGGGAAGAGAACGCAATTCCTACTTTAGAAGCTGCAGGTGCCAGCTTCTCCTGCTTCCTTGGCAGGAAAGGCAACCTGAGCACATGACCCAGGCTCAATGACTTGGATGTTTTCTTCCAAGACTTTGCATCTACAGCAAGTTGCACAAAAAAAAGCAAAGACACTGGAGGATTCTTACTAGAATCAGCAGAGATGGCAACACTGTCGGCTTCTGGGAACAGCGGCTGATCCCTACAGGGGCATGCTGAACCCAGTGTCCAGGCCAAGGGCTGTCTATGTGGTCAGGACAAGTTGCAGCAAGCAGCACTAAGTGTCCCTGTGGATGGGCTCTGGGCCTTCTAATGTGACTCTGCAGCCTCCTTTGCTTCTGAGGCTGGTTCTCTGTGCTCCCCAAATCCCCACCCACCATCTCACTCCTTCCACTTTCAAAGGCTACTTTTCCTTTTTCACTGGTAAAATCAAAACTACTTTCCCAAATTCATGACTACATTGGTATCTGCACATCCTCTTCTTCCCTCTGGACCAGTAGAGGGAGGGACCTTCAGTCCTGCCTTCTGTTGGATCCATCTCACCAGCTTTTAAATGTCTCTGCCTTCCCAAAGAGGCATCCTGGCCTTCCATCTACGCCCTCTTCTAGCTCCACCCTCCCCTCCCATCGCAGTTACACACCCTTGGGTTGCTGTGTGCTGGCACAGTCCCTTCTCTCCCCTGACTCACCCCTCGTCTCCTCCAATTCACTTAGAGTTCAGTTCCCTCATCCTTCACACTATTTGAATCTTACCAGTTCCTCTCTAGCCCAAACTTCTCACATAACCTTCAGGGCCATATTTCTGGCCATTTCTACTGGACAGCTCTCTTGGCGGTGTCTCAATTCCTCTTCAAGTCAAAATGACCCTAAGTGAAGCCTGATCCCAGCCCCCTGGAGCCTGCTAACTCCCATTTCACCTTCAAGTCTAGGCTTCTCCTATTCCTCTCGTTAGCGGTCTGAGTCCCATGCTTCATGAAGCACCGTGCTTCTCCTATCAAACTCTCCTTGCAAGAGAAATAAGTACTCATGTCTTGAGTGCACATGGTCCTGTGACTCCAGGATGTGTGCTGGCTCATCTGCCCACTCATAAACTCAGCAGGGGTGCCTTGGCTACACGTAGCTGTAGGCCAGGCCAGGGCCCACACTTTGGATGAGGGCAATGCTGGTAAGTGGCCAAACCCCTAAGGATGGCACTTCCCATCTGAACTCTGAACATTAGAATTCCCCCCAGGCTTCAAATGTTTCCACCCAATTGTTCTGGATCCTGCAAAGACCCCCCACAGACATGCTTCATGATTGAACAAACATGTGGGACAGGGTGATCCTGCCAGAAAGGAGGAGGCTCAGGGTGTGAAGGGTCACAGCTGGATGGGGCTGCAGGAAGGTGGCCAGGCAGAGGAGTGAAGCCTGCATAGACTCCACACCTGATAGACATCAGGAGCACTGTGTCTGTGCCCAGCTCAGCATCATTAGGAGGCAGGTGACCTTAGCTGAGTTCAGTTGAACTCCCCTGAGCCTCAGTTGCCTGAAATTCAGCTCTGGGATTTCAGTTAGGCACGAGGGAATGAGGCCTGCCCTAAAAGAAACATGAAGAACAGGAGCCAGGGAAGCAGGAAGGGTGGCCAGACAGACCTGCCATAGAAAATATATGTTAAACAGGGAAACTGGAGCCAGCAGCCCAGGGAGGATCACCTCCAGGCACACCAGTGGACATGGGACCAGCATAGTCCTACCCTGCCCCCTGATGGAGAAGGGGACTGAGGGGAGAAACATTCTCCATACAGCAAGAACCATCCCACTAAAAGCAATCCAGCCTCATTCCTCTCTAGGGATGAGGTTTGGTCTTAAGGAAGTTGTTGTCACTGAATGGCTAGGGATTCTGAAAAGGACATTCTGGTGTTAGTGGGGGTTGAATCACAAATTTCTATCACCCTCCACCTCCACACAAGGGCCTGCCCTTGGACCCATCTTTCCCCAGTCCCAGACAGAAGAAGATTCCCCTCTAAAAGTCAGCATTGGTTTATACCATCCTATCCTGCAAATGTGGAATATTGGAGCTATTATAGCTACACTAGGAACTACACATGCTTTTGATGTATCTCTTAGGAGATAATAAGATAGAATAAGATAAGGAAAGAATTTTTATTCCTAACATCTTTTTCTTGGAAAAATGCAATGTAAGTTGTAAATATCTGATGTAACTTTTGGTACACACCATTTATACCTGTATATGATTTCCTCCAAGGCAATGTTGTATTTACTAGGATAACACTGAAATGTGAAATTATTTCTAATACTTCCAATGTAAAAGAGCATCTCACTAAGGACCACATAAATACCGACACTTAAGGGGTCAAAGCAAGGAAATAGTTGAGTATACAGAAATATGGACGGAGCTTCTATAACATAAAGTGCAGAACACATACATATCTAACTAAATCCCCTGACAGCAGATTTATATAAATGAAAAAAATGCATAAAACAACACTTCATATTTTATCAGCTGTGATTGTAATGGCTGAGTGTAGAATCTGGAGCCAGAATGTCTGGCTTCAGTTTAAAAGTGTGTGATCTGTTAAGAGATTAAGCTGTGAGAACTGCTTTATTTCTTTGGGCCTTAGTACCCCTGTCTATATAAAGAAGTGATAATAGTACTTAATATTTCAGTTCTTGAAAGGGTCCAATGAAATGCATCCCTCTTCCCTATCTGGTTATTAACCAATTAAGAAATGAGACAAAGGAACAGGATAGATAAGAGTAAGATGTCCCCTTTATTTCTAGTGAGGCTAATCAGAAGACACAGGTTGTGGCTACTGATGGTGGACACCCCTTAGATATCCAGTGTATCTGTAACAGGGTGAAGCACAGAAGAGAACTTTGGCTGGGTTTGCTCTTCAGGACAGAGCTGTGACACTCAGTTCTGAATTCCATGCTCACCATCCAAAAGAACAGGAGACGCCACCAAGGTATCACCCCT
The DNA here is from genome assembly GCF_021218885.2 of Marmota monax. Taxonomy (NCBI): domain Eukaryota; kingdom Metazoa; phylum Chordata; class Mammalia; order Rodentia; family Sciuridae; genus Marmota; species Marmota monax. The sequence continues at coordinate 3,816,962 of NW_026695245.1, forward strand.
CCACTTGGGAGGAAATATCAGTGAACGTGCATCACATAGGGTCCGTGTGAGGAGCAAGAGTGGATTCCTGTAGAATACTTGGCACAGAGCCAGGCACCCAGGGCGTGCTCTTCCATGGAGGTGAGATCTCCCAGGAACAAGTGTGTTTAAGGAGAAACAGCAAGGACATTAGAGCAAGTGTTCATAATGGGGAAGGGAACCGGAGCAGGAGTCTCAGATGAAGGAGAAATGCAAACATAAAGCAAGAAGGAGCTCAGTGGGGAATGCTATGTGCTAAGAAGTAAGGTTAGCTGTTCATCTCTTTGAATAGGCACCCAAATCTCAAATATTCTCTAACAACCACTTCCTAAGGAGATAAAATTATACAAAACCAAGTGGAAATTCTTTAGTTATTACAAAATATAAATTGTCACATGTTCTGGACAAGTAACTTGGCAAAAATCCCAGGGAACCATTCAGAATCTCCATTAGCATCTTTAGGGTTCCAGACAGCCACAGGAGCTGCCTCTTGTGCAGGGAGGAGAGAAGATGGCATGATTAGAGCAAGTCTTATGAATGCAAATGCACACAAGAAACTCCACCCTGGGAGGAATCAGTTCCTTCTTGTGATTTTGACATTCAGTAATTGAGATTTTTCTTTTCTTTTCTTTTTTTTTTAACTCATTCCTACTGGCTAAGTGAAGTAGGCATATTTGCTACTTGACTTGTAAAGAGAGAGCATAGCTTCCATTCAAATTGCAATCCAGGTGCTGGCACCCAGGGACTAAATCAACCTCAAAGTTGGGGAAACTTCCTGAGGTTTAAAATACTCATTTGTTCAATTTGATTCTGCCCCTGTGGTAGCCCAGATTCCAGGGTCCTGCCTCCTCTCTCTGACCTTGTACTCCCTCCCTGGCTTGGAATGGTAAGATCTTTTCATAAGCCAAGCGAAGAACTGGTCACTTCTTGAAACTTCTGGTACAGGGGTACAAAGTCTGAGGATGGCCACATGGGGCTACCTCATCTCTGTCTTTTGGTTGGAACTACTATCTCATTTTCTGTTCAGCAAATTCCAAAAGGAAATATTTACTTTTGTATCCTTTATTCCAGAGAATCAATAAGAGAAGTTCTGTGTGTCTGCCTTCGGTTCTGCAACTAAGCCCTTGAGGGGAGTTAGAGAGTCACACTTGGTTAGAACCAGCTGTGTCTACCATGGCAGGCTACCAATGCCAAGATCTCAATGGCTTAAAACAGTGATTGTGTATCTCACCAATGTGTACGTATCTCACATGTATATCAAGACTGGTAATTTCTCTATGTCTCCTCACTTAAGGACACAAATGGATGGAGCCATTACTGTCTGGAGCATCACTGAGGCCGAGGGAAGGGACTGTGATGTACTGGGTACCAAAGCGGGCCCCATGGCATCAAAGACTTGGTGATGATCAGAACACCCTGAGCCTGGAAGCAGAACTGAACATCCTGCTGAGCTGGAGGCACAGACACACTGTGCTTAGAGGACCCACTGCAGAGCAGTTTGGCCCCACAGTCCCTGCCAAATTGGAAATCATTGGCAGAAGCTCGGGTTTCAGAGGTGTTGAGGTTTTCCTTTTTCCTTCCACACTCCCCATGCTGACAGGCATTGAAGCTTGGAGAAAATGATGCTGCTCTGCTCTCAAACTTAAATGTAGAGTAGAGCACCCGCAGAGTACTAAGATGTTAAAATACAGATTGCCAAGCTCTCGTTTCGGAAATCAACTTTCAGAACTCAGGTCTTCAGGAAGCACCAATGATTGGTACTCATGACCAAGGAGTCTAGATCATGCCAGAATAATAGGAATGACCCACCACTCTGGTTTGCCTGGGTCTGTCCAAGGGTTAGCACCAAAAAAATCCTGCATCCCAGATAAACCTCATAATCTCAGATAAACCTGAGATGACTAATCTATGAACAGAGCCTAGTATTCATCCAATGAACTCCTATTTAACTTGAAAGATAAATAAAAAGTCTCTTGTGAATCTTCCCAAGATATCCCAAGCATAGTTAACACTTACATGGTGGTTACATTCACCAGGGTGTACCCAAATTTATATTCATGCTTATAACTCCTCAAGAAGAATGTGAAATTCCAGAAGCCAAATTCTGCTTACTAAGCTAGAAAGCCAGGGGTCCTCTGCTTTGCTCCCTGGGCTGCAGGCTAATCTCAAAACCTGGAGCTCTATTTGCTTGGATTTCTGAGCTTCAGGAAGTACAAGGTCAAGAGCTAGGATACCTGCACAGGTGGCTGCAGTGGCAAGTGAAAGGAGACGTGGTGGCACCTGAAAAAAAGGCTGAATTATTTAAATGAAAGTGGGAAGGAGACGAAAGAGGAAGAGGAAAACTAGCATTTGTTGAGAACTGTAAGTTCCAGGTATTAATGCTTGCATATTTTCTAGCCTTCCCAGCAATTCTAGTTGTATCAGTGCTATTATAATCTCTATCTATCCATGTAGACACTCAAGTTTGGAGAAGATGCATGCATAACAGGTCTATAGTTCCACAGTGTGTAAGTAACAAAGCAAGGACTCAAACCCACATCTGACTCCAAAGCCTGTGCTTGTTTGCAGTTAGCTCTCCTGCTATCTCAGACACTACAAGGTCAGACAAGGCCAATGTGGAAGAGTTCGATGCTGAAAACCTGCTCACCCAGCAGGCCCTTAATTCAAGGAGACTTTGCTCCTGGGTGGTTCTTCAAGTGCTGAGAGTTGCTACACAGTCTGATTTTCCAGCCAATTAACTTATTGATCCAATAGGAGGAATAAAAAGTTATTTGAATTGAGATTTTACCACAGTCTTTAGGAACTGTGTGTCTCTCAGATACGATGTTCATTACCACTCTCAAGGCCAGTTGGGAGGCTCTGTTCACTTCTCTTTCTAGACCACATCTTGCAGGAGGTTCTCACTTCTTCTCCACTGCCCAGCCTCAGCCTACATCTCCTGATGAGCCTTTCTTCTAGCTCCTGGCCACTCAGCGTGGTCCATGGACCAGCAACCTCCGCATTACAGGGGAGCATCTTAGAAATGCAGAATATATGGGCACACTGCAACCTCCTATTGTTCTAACAGATGATTGAGAAGCATATTAAAAAAACCACTTGTCCAGCCCATAATACACATCCTTTTTTCCATTAGAGGCCACATTTCCAGCACTGTTCTTTCTCCTATGGAATCTTGGTCTCCAGTTAATTGTAAGAAAATATATTTGCTCTTCTGAAGAATTAACCTTTTAATTACTTTATCCTTAGCTAAAAGTATTTCTAGGAAGCCTACTCTACATCTTGAAATTATGCCATGCCAACAACTGCCAAACCCTGCTGGGCATGGTGGCACATGCCTGTAATCCCAGCAACTCAGGAAGCTAAGGCAGGTGAATTGCAAGTTCAAGCCAGTCTCAGCAACTTAGCAAGGATCTAAGCAAATTAGAGAGATCCTGTCTCAAAATAAAAACTAATAAAATTTTTTAAAATAAAATAAAAAATAAAAAGAGCTGGGATGTATCTCAGTGGTGAAACACCCTTAGGTTCAATCCACAGTATGTATAAATAAATAAATAATTAAAATTAAAATTAAAAGCTAGTCCTATTTTTCCAGTGAGTGGAGTATATGTGTTCCCCATTCCACAACTACAAACCAGTTTGTGGAGAAATAAAGTATCTTTAGGAAGCCAACATACAATCTATTTCTCCCAAGTCTATCTGGTAGAAGATAATACCTTGAGCAAGAAATTTTACATGTATTGAAATGTCCCACTGTACCCCATTAAATATATAGTTACTATGTGTCAAATAAAAATAAAAATATATTTTTAAAAAGAAATTTTAGTGTAGGACATGCTTTACCAAGCCCATTATTTGTCCTCCAACTTTTTTTTTTTTATTGTGTTGCTGGGGACTCAAACCCAGGGCCTCATACATAGTAGGCAAACAATTCTTAACAAAAGGAAGATTAATACCTAGAAAGAGGCACAATGTGGGTGGGAAGGGGTCTTTTAAAAGAATGCCTCAAGATAATATGAGTCATAGTACAAATGCTTGGGATGAATCTTTTTATATTTAGACACAAACCTGCTCAGCTATGAACACACATAATTATCCAATGTCACTGGAAACGTTAAGGAGCTAAAGCAAATGTCTAGTAAAATGAAATAGTACAATAGCTAATGAGGTCTTATAATTAAAGGATGTATTTGCTCTGGGAAAAAAAAATCAAATCAGTTTAAGAAGGAAATGGCTGAGCTAAAGCAGGTCCATTATAGATTATAAAAGAATCTTCGTCCGTTATAGATTGTAAAAGGAAAATTAAACCCTGGTATACTCTTGGAACACCCTTTTCTGCTCAGTCATTCTGTTCAATGTTGAATGGCTCTGTGACAATCACTTAAATAAGCACAGTGAAAAACTAGTAGTCACAGCCAGCAGATAGGGCTTGATAGTATTTTCCATAGAATTGCACCATACTTCTTGAAATGACTTACAAATCTTTAATACTATAAAATAAATATTTCTATTTGAATACACAAAATTTTCAGGCTTAGGATAATCGTAAAGTATGTCTTGACAGCTTATTCTAAGCCAAAACAGAATATATGACTAAAATGAAACCAGCAATTGTATTTATGATTTTTATCCATATACTGCTTGTATTTTTCTACATCCCATTATATCTAAGGGAAAGAAAAGGGTGGGGAAAGATTTAGGGAAATGTATAAGGATATGAAGAAAACAGAAATACAAAATTATCAAAAACTCAAAACAAAACAAAAAAAGCAGTAAAAGAAAAATTTCAGGTAGAGATGAAATACGCACACCATGCACACATGTTCACACATTCCCACGCTGGATGCACTTTTTAAAAACTGTTTATTCATTGCCTCAATAATTTCCTTTCATTCTTTCAGAGATGACCACTGGGGAGTTTTTGGCAAATTCCAACCAGTAGAAAAACATCCTTTGCACATGAGAGTTCTGGATATCACACAGCGTCCCAGTGAGAGACAGAGAACCTACTAGAATGAAGAGACCTGAGGAATGTTTAATAAAGCAATTGTTTGCAAAGGAGTGGGCAGATGTTGAGAGCCACAGCCAGAAGGGGACCGAGCAAACTTCCAGCTGCCAGCAAACTTCCAGCTGCCAGCTGATGATTGGCTCACAGAGGCCCAAGCAACTTCTAGCTGCCAACTGATTGGCTCCTCTGCGGTGATGCTCATTGGGCTGTTTCCCCGCCCTTTCGGACCATGGAGCTGCTCATTTTGGCTCCGCCCATGCGACCCAGCGAATCGGCCTCAAGAGCAGGAGGAGTGGGGGAGGTGGAGAGGCTTGTGGGAAGCCGGTGGTGGCAGTTGGGCTCTGAAGGTTTTTCCTGAGGAGCTGTGTGGGGTGGTGTGTGTGTTCTAAAAATAAAGTTCATTTCTTTTGACAAGTGGCTCCTGAATTGTGCCCAGCCAGACTGCGGCAGGCAGGGGAAGGGAAGCCTTCTCGTGATGTCAGAGTACCTCAGAATCAGAACTGAGGACCTTTCCACCCCAGGCAGGAAAGGCAGGAAGATACAGATGCTAGAACCAGGATAGAGCTGGAGCCAGGACCTTCAGTAGAAGGTGGCTGCATCCACGTCCACCAGAGGGAGCTAGGGGAACAGATGCCCCAATCTAGCTCTCCATCCTCAGCACCTGCACTAACCTCCCTGGGGCCCAACCCTGCCAGAGATGGTAGGGGACTACTAGTGCTTCAAAGAAGGTCAGCCTCCTTGGGCACTGAGCGGAGATGGGCAAAGAGTGACTGAAAGAGGGGAGACTATCTAGGTCACAAGGGGTCTTGGTCTTAAAAGTTTAAATAATTAACAAACATATCTTGAACTGCTCAACCAAATCTGAGCCAGAGGACAGACTTGAAGTGACAGAAAGAACAGATTGACTTTTCAGGATGGGACACATGGGCATCAATGGCTTTGAAGAAAAGTTACAGTATAGCCTCTGGAGCAACTACTACTCAAAGTGTGGTCCACGGACCAGTGCCAATCCAGGAACTGTTGGTTATTCATCCACAATGACAAAAGTTCAGAAAGTGAGAATAAACATTTAGAAAACTTTATGATATTTAAAAGTGTGAGTTTATGCCTGTCAAATCTAATTTTTATAAGGCCTGTATTTGAAGCTTTATTTTTTTCATTTTTCTAAGATTCATTTTTATTGTGTTTTACAAAGGTATCAGTCTGTATTAATTACAATTTTTTAAATGGTCTTTTGTGACAGATGGTTTGAAAAGTATTGGCCTACAACAGCACTTCTCAAATCTCAATGTGTATATGGACTTAAGATTGCAGATTCTGATCCAGTAGGTCCAGGTTGGGACCCAAAATTCTATATTTCTAACAAGCTCTCAGTGGATGACAATGCAGCTGACTGAAATTCCACTTTGAACAGAGAAGGTCAGAGCCACCCAGGCTGAAGATGAGCATGGGTTCAGAGATGGATATATGAAGGTCACCTTGGGTTGGGTGGTGGTTTGTATAACCTTTGGGGATTGAGAAGCAGCAACACACAGACTAGAAGAAATGGGTCAAGTAAGGGGGAAAAATACATTGTTCGGGGATGACTGGGTTGCTTGCTTGAAGAGTAATAAAACAAGTTTAATTATAGGGCTTGTGTCATCACCATAGCAACTTACTAACAAGTGCAAGCCAGGAGGCCCAGGAAGGACTTACCTGTTCTAAATTTGGCCCTCCATTCTCATAGGTTTTGCATCTGCAGTTTCAACCAACCATGGATCAAAAATACTTGAAAAAAATAAAAGTGTACTGAACATGTACTGATGTTCTTGTCTTTATTCCTAAACAATGCAGTATAGCAACTATTTACATAGTACTTTCATTGTATTAGGTTTCATAAGTCATCTAGGGAGGATTTAAAATATAGGGAAAGATGTGCTTAGGTTACACACAAATATCAAGCCATTTCATATGAGGGACTTGAGCCTCCATGGATTCAGGTATCCACACCAATCTCCGGCTGACCCTGAGGGACAGCTGTACCAGGCACCTCCAGGCCCAGCCCTGCCCAGAGCCTCAGCTGAGAAACAGCCAGTTCCAGCAGTTTGGGTACACACCCTCCCCTGAAACACAGGAATTTACAAAATAGCTGCCCTCAGCAATCTCCTTGGATGGCTTCCTCTACCTCAAGAAGACTGAGCTCTGTTTCCAGTGCACCTTACCTCAGCTTGGCTGGCTTGGGCACTGCCTTCTGGCTCTCATCCTGACTGTCCCAGCTGCCCGGCCCACCTCAGACCCTTTGCTAGAGACACCAGTCAGAATCCCAGCTGCCTTTGCCCCTGGGTCTGGTGATTTAGACTGACCCTAAAGGAAAAGCCAGAACATAGCATTTCCAGGTTTGGGTTTCTTGGCCCCACTTGCCCTCTCTATCCATGTCTCTGAGGGATCCCAACACGTGTGGCCATAGCAGGTGGCAACAGGGATGGTGGGAGCCTGTGGAGCTAGCGGGGATTGTGAGATGCAGGGGAAAGAACTGAGTGTTCCATTCCAGTTGTTCTGCAGTGTTAAGGAACAATGAAGTAAACACACAATCTCATCGCTCAGAGTGCTTAAAACACACGGAACAGTGTATGTCACACCTGGCGTGCTGAATCTGGAATTCCTCAACCATGGAACGTTTGCATTACCGGTTTGAGAGTAGAGAGGAATGCAAACAGCTCAGGAGCTTGCTCTTGAGTTTGACACAGAAACAGAAAGCACCTTATCTGCAGGCTGCACTGCCCAACGGAACCCTGTGAGTTAGAGTGGCTGAGGTTGCCTGGAGAGGGGACGGAAACCTGGCCCCTCTGCTGTGGGGAGGTGCGATGCCACACTGCCTGTGCTGCTAGGTCTCTGTGCATGGATGGTGGGTGCAGCTGTAGTGTCCAGGCAGGGAGCCTGTGCCCACAGGAGCTCTGTCTTGCACCCTATAGCTCAACACCACTGCTCTACCTGGACACAGCATAGCACCCCTCCCCAAAGCTGGCAGTGACCCCAAGAGAGAAATGGTGGGTTATACTTAGAAAAGGTGGTGTAATGAGAAAATAGAAAGTGAAAACACAAAAGAGAAGAGAATCACAGAAGAAGAGGCATCAGAAAGAAAAGAGTGAAGGTAGATAGTTAAAGGCTAGAAAGGCTCTGGATCAGCAGGTATATGAGGGAACAACAGTTCTGTGTGGGATGAGGCTGGTGCCCTGGAAGAGAGCAGGCAGAGGAGACAACCAGGGCCCAGCAACTCCCCAGAGACATCATATTTAACTCAAGCTTTCGTTAGAACCATCGTGAAGAATTCACAGAATTCAGTTTTTCTTTATATATGCTTGCCATTAATAGTAATAGGAAAACTGCCATGATTTAAAGCCAAAATATGCTTGAAATCATGAAAGTTTCACAAGGGAAGAAATATAAAATAGCTTTCAAGATTTGCTAAGGAATAAAAATATGCACTTTAAAAAAACTCAATTTCCATTTACTGGTTATATTTCTGATTCTGTTGGCACTTAAGATCTCATGCATGCCAACTCCGTCCTGAGACCTCATAGTCAGAAGCGCATATTGCGGGAGATGGAGAATAGCAGGAAAGCTCCAAGGAGGCTTGTACCTCAATCCAGGAATCATTGTTCCTGTGTCCACTTGAACTCTTCCCTTTTCTCAGAAGGGACATAGTTCTATTGTTTTCCTAACTGTACAATAATGCCTGCTTATTGCAGAAAATACAGATGCAATAGGTAATGCAGAGGGAGTTCTCACAGTGTGTGAGGTGCTATTCTAAGAGCTTTCCTGTGTTATTTTGTTAATTTCTCTAAATGACCCCTAGAAGGATGGAACTAGATTCATCCCCATATTTCAGATGAAGAAACTGACCCTGAGAGATTAGCTAGAGGGTCCAATATCACCCAGCTAGAGAGTCATGGAGCTGGTTTTACACTAGGTAATAATCCAAAGCCAACCATCTGAATGAAATTTATAGAAGAAAGTAAAAATTGCTAGTAATTCCGCCATCCAGAGAGAAGTATTCTTTTTCCTGGCACTTTGCTTACATGCACAGTATTTCTTTTAACTACAACATAGGATTATAACATACTATATATGCTTATACTTACATGTAGCTTTGTTTTTTTTTTTTTCACAAACTTGCATGGACATACGTTGTGTCTATAGCATCATTTGAAAGGCCACCTATTAATCCATGGTCTGAACCAATCCCCTTTCATTGGATATGAGATTGTTTCCCATTTTGAGCCATTATGAAGAGATTTCTGATGTACATCCTGCATCGAACACTTGAGCACTTCATAGTTCTTTAAGAGAAATTTCTAGAAATCATAGTTCTGTGTCAAAAATAGATAGCAATCTTTTAGAATGCAAGTATTTGGGAAGATGTAACATCAGTACTGAGTCCCCAGAACTGTGGTGTGAATGTATTTATACACACTTCACTCACTTTAAAGATATAAAGGAGCTTAAACTCAGCGGAAGCCTAGGAAGGCAGAGGAGGGGGTCGATGACCATTCTTTGGAGGAATGCTTATAATATTCCTTTTTTGTCTACTCTTTATGGTGCTCAAAGAACATTCACATATGCCCACAGGAGCCTCTAGCTGTAGGCCGTGAGTCTTCCCCAACTACCAAGCCCACCACTGGATCCCTGGGTACCCTGACCATGACCACTTCTGCTCTGTACCTCAGTCCCCTTCCCACTCTGACCATCCCCATATGCCTAAAGGTTGGTGCAGCAGCCCAGGCCCTTCCTGAGAAGATGGTAACCTTTCCTTTTCAACTCCCCACCCAGTGTAATTCCTGACCCTCCCCAGCATGCCATCTCCCTCCAGTCTTCTCAACTCATGGAAATAGGATCAGCCTTTTCTAAATGGCACCAAGAACTTTGTTTTTGTTTATTTTTCTCTCATCACCATGGGCCATAATCCCATTTGCATGTTGGCCGTCTTGCTATGTGAGAGACCTATCAGATGTGGGCTGATTCAGCAGACCGTGAGCTGCAGCTGCTGATGCCTCCCTCCGGACCACAGGCTGCACTTTTCCATGGGATGCCAAACCCTGACTGTCACTTTTCATGACAAGAAACATCCCTCTGTCAACTTTACAATGGCCTAGAGTCCTAATTGAGTGTAACCCAGAGTTACCTGGTAAGAGTCACCAAGTGGGTCATGGTGACCTCCACTGATCCCTTCATCATACTGACTTCTCTGTTTAGAGAGTGGGAGAAAATTCCAGAAGGAAAATGTTTCACTTCCTAGTATTGCTCCTTCCTAATCCAGCTTTTATCCTTACTCCGTTGCTTGGATGCATGCTGTCCGCCGGCAGCCGGCTGAGTGTTTTGGAAGGAAACATATTTAACTCGTCTTCTGTTATGGCTGTTATATTTGTGGTGTTAGCTCTAGGAACACCAACAAATGTAAATGTTAGGGATCTTTAAAATAAAGCAGAGTTGTTTGTGATCCCAGCAAGACATAACATCAAATGGATAATATGGAAAGAACAGTTGGGATTCATCTTTCTATTCAGTTCAATGTGTTTGAGGAAATACTACAATTCTGGAAGTTTTCATCTCCCTGGATTTAAAAAGAAGATTGTACACACAGCCCCTGTCCTTAAGGAAACTATGATGTATGTGGCCTTTACACCCCAGCATAGCAGGTGCCTCGAAGGAAACAGAAACAGCTTGGAGGGTAGCAGGAAGCTGGGGGGGCTGTGAACAGTACCAGAATAACACCCAGAGGCCAAAAAAAAAAACCACCAGCACCAGATTCTTGCAGTCAGGTCTCTACCTCAAGAAGAGGTTTAAAACAGCTGGATTCTGGAGAAGCTCATGCCATGCTAAGAAACTTGGACTTTATTCCAGATTAGAGCAGTGAAGCATCAATGGAAAGGAGCCAGATTCCAAGAATTAGGGAGTAAGATAGAATGATCAACTCAATAAGTAAGAGTCTGAGGGGGGAGCTCAGTGGTAGTATGCTTGCCTAGCATGTGAGGGGCCGTAGCCTCAATCCCCAGCACACAAAAATAATGACAATAAAAATGATAAGTGGGAAGAAGGAAATAGAAGGATGTGGAAAAAAGTGAGAGAGATGCTAATTGACTCTCAGAAGGACACAGCCTGAGTTTGTAATATTGGCTGATTTCTGTGATATGAGTGCCTTTCAAGTAACCAAATTGATGTCACTTAACACAGGGCCTAGAAGAGATGCAGAGTCAGCTCTCAGAACTGGCAGGAGCACTGCAGCACACACAGCAGAGACTCCTCTTCTAGGCAACAGCTACACTACATTTCCCAGCTGCCTCTGGACCCATTAGCCAACAGAATACAAACTCCTAGAATACGAATATGCCAATTCCAGACTTTCCCATAATCCTCCATGTTCTTTGCTCATGCCTGCTGGGAGATGACCCCAGGACAACCTTGGAAACCATATGTTGAAGACGGTAGAGCCACAATATGGAAAGAGCATATGTCTTTGAGTCATTATTTGAAAGGGAGCTTCCAGGGCAAGATCAGCTATGTTTGGACTGTCTCGAGAATACAAAATAATAGCTGCCATTCTGACTGGAATGAGATAAAATCTTACAGTAGTTTTGATTTACATTTCTCTAATTGCTAGAGATGAATATTTTTTCATATATTTGTTGACTGATTGTATATCATCTTCTGAGAAGCGTCTGTTCAGGTCCTCGGCCCACTTGTTGATTGGGTTATTTGGAGGTTATTTTTGTTTATTTGTTTGTGGGTTTTGTTTTTGTTGTTGTTGTTGTTTTGGTGCTTAGCTTTTTGAGTTCTTTATATACTATAGAGATCAGTGCTCTATCTGATGTGTGAGGGGTAAAGATTTTCTCCCAAGATGTAGGCTCTCTGTTCACCTCACAGATTGTTTCTTTTGCTGAGAAGAAATTTTTTAGTTTGAGTACCTCCCATTTATTGATTCTTGATTTTAATTCTTGCGCCAAAGAGTCTTATTAAGGAAGTTGGGGCCTGATCCCACATGATGGAGATTAGGGCTGGTGGAACTGCAAATTGGTGCAGCCAATATGGAAAGAAGTATGGAGATTTCTTGGAAAATTGGGAATGGAACCACCATTTTACCCAGCTATTCCTCTCCTCTGTCTATACCTTAAAGGACTTAAAAACAGCATACTGCAGGGATACAGCCAACATCAATGTTTAGAGCAGCACAATTCACAATAGCTAAACTGTGGAACCAACCTAGATGCCCTTCAATAGGTGAATGGATAAGGGAAATGTGGCGTATATAACAATGGAATATTACTCAGCAATAAAAGAGAATAAAATCTTGGCATTTGCAGGTAAATGGATGGAGTTAGAGAAGATAATGCTAAGTGAAATTAGCCAATCCAAAAAAAACCAAATGCCAAATATTTTCTCTTATATAAGGAGGCTGATTCATAGTAGGGTAGGGAGGGGGAGCGTGGGAGGAATAGAGGAACTCTAGATAGGGCAGAGGGGTGGGAGGGGAAGGGAGGGGCATGGGTTAGAAATGATGGTCGAATGTGATGGACATTATTATCCAAAGTACATGTATAAAGACACGAATTGGTGTGAAATACTTTATATACAACCAGAGATATGAAAAATTGTGCTCTACATGTGTAATAAGAATTGTAATGCATTCCACTGTCATATATAAATTAAAAATTAATTTAAAAAGACTTATCCTAAGGGATATGAATAATAAATATTTTGTTTCCAGTAGGGAAAAATAAGATTATGAAATAAAATTATGTTGTACTTAGGCACTGTGATAATCAAAGTTCTCCAGAGAAACAAAAACATAACTAATAGAATGTGTGTGTATATATGAGAGAAAGATTGGTTTAAGGGATTGGCCCATGCAATTATGGAAGCTGCCAAGACCAAAGCTTGCAGGGGTCAGCAGGTTGGAGAACGCAGAAGAGGCAATGTTATACTTCAAGTCTGAAGATCATCTCTTGCAGAATTCTTTCCTTCTTAAGGAAAGGTCAGTGCTTTTTGTATTCACACCTTCAACTCTTTAGATGAGATCCACCCATATTAGTCAAGGCAATCTGTTTTACTCAAAAAATCTACCAATTTAAATGTTATTCTTGGGGAGGGGAAGCTCACACAAACATCAGGAATGTTTTATTAAATATCTGGGCACCATGGCCCTCAGCCAAGATGACAGAAAATTAACCATCACAGACACCAAGAGTCCCAGTTTATCTGTTTCAATCTTAGTGGTAAAACACATCAGTTGGAAAAAGAAAATACTGAAAAGGAGCCAGTAGGAACAGAGAACATATTGTTCACTTTTTAGGTCAGACATTATTTTCTATAATAGTGTTTAATGGTCTTGGAATCTACTTACTCATATCTATTATCAATGCTATTTGGGGTAGCAATTGAGAGAAATAAATTTAACATCTCAGAAGTTCCAATTTGTTCCTCTGGATCTAATCAGCTTTAAGTATAAAGAGAAAATGCCATATTAACAGATTCTTCCTAATGCATAAATTACTTCAAGGATGCTTCAAGTTAACATGTTCAGATTACTACAGGATCATAAAAGATAAAACAGCACCACCCCCTCCGTCACACAATGTCCCAGGAGATTTTACTGGCACCCGATTTTCTACCAATTAACAATTTTTTTTTGCTTCCATGGGTAGAGTCTCATGATTATGCTCATTAATAGCATACTTATTAGTAAAAAATTTGTCTTCAATATCCTCTAATCTTGTTATAGCTACAAAATACTTAGAAGGTGTTGCAAAAGACACAAGTATAATTAGCCCAGTTCCATCAAGAGATTTGGTCTCATGGCAATATGCTTTCATTGCCACTATACCCTGGGACAACTGCAGATAATTCAGTTACCCTTGGTTCATTGTACATTAGCTCAGTAAATAGTTATTGAGCATCTACCATATGCTAAGCACTGTGCAAGATGTTGGGAGCCAAAGAAGTAGTGAGAACAGAAGACATGGTCCCTGGCCTCCTGAAGCTTGTAGTCTAGGCAATTCCAGAGGAATCCAGAAAGATTGGGTCATGACAAGCCAAAAGTCATCCACCTTCTGGATTGGACCCTATCTACCCAAGGTCTCAGCTGAGTCAGATTCTTAGTGACCTCATCTACCAAACAATTTAATCTCCAAAGTCCTCAAGTCCAAGAAGAATCAGAAACTAGCCCAGACCTCCCTCCATCTCTGAGCCAGAACAACTGATGAGGTCCACAAAGAATGTTTTTGATTCATCCACCAGAGTCTCATAAATGTTGAAAAAGACCAAAAAGAAAAGAAAATCTTAGATGGCATCTACACATATTAAATTCACCCTCAGATGGTTGGATCCTGTGGTTTACATCTGGCCCCTGGGTGGCTCAAGGTAAATTCATGAAAAAAAAAATAAAAGGTAGAATAATAGAATTTTTTCCTGTGGCCGATGTTTTTTTAAAATTATAATGTTATTTCTTTCATCACTCTTTTTTTTAATATTTATTTTTTAGTTATCGGCGGATACAACATCTTTGTTTTGTATGTGGTGCTGAGGATCGAACCCGGGCCGCACGCATGCCAGGCAAGTGCGCTACCGCTTGAGCCACATCCCCAGCCCCTCATCACTCTTTTTTTAATTTTTTAGTTGTAGATGGACACAATGTCTTTATTTGTTTATTTTTCTTTTTTAATGTGGTGCTGAGGATCAAACCCAGGGCCTCATGCATATGAGATAAGTGCTCTACCACTGAGCCACAGTGCCATCCCTCTTTTATTACTGTTAATCTTAGAGATTTATAAATACTTTTTGAATTTTCTATCCATTGCATTCTAAATAACTTTGTCATAATGTTGGCTTGTACACACAAGCCCCTTTCTTCGGACTTACTTTGGGTCCTCTCTAAAGCCACAGGACAAAGATTTGTGTGCAGGTTGTTTATTTAGGAGTTGACCTCGAGAAGCATAAATTGGGAGTGAGGGACATAAAAGACAGGGAAAGGCCAATGAGTGATGTATTAATCAGACAATTACTACCAGGACTACCAAAGCTTCATTTCACTAGTGACACTCTGAATTACAAATTATGTAGAATGCCCTTCAGAAAGGAAAATGGGGGTATTTTCCACCAATTCCCATTCCTGGTGGGATGAAATTTGTTTCTGGGGCATAAAATGCAGATCTTTTCCAAGGTGTTCTATATATACCTTTAAAAAGCTCCCAGGCCCCAGAAAGAGCCTTGAGGCGGGAAGTAGGGAATCAGGCAGGCCTTCAAGATGGGTGAGTACCTGGGGTGAGATGGGAGAGGAACAATCCATCACTGCCACTCAGAGGAAGATCAGGGGGCTGTGGGCATCGAGGCCTCTGCTCTACAAGGCCTAAAAGACTGTCTCAGCTGCTACTTCCTGCAGTCACCACCTGCCCCGGGCAGACAGGCCTCCTTCCCCAGCAGCCATGCAGGACAGGTCCTCTCTCTTCATACCACTAACCTATGAAGCAAACACCAGTCCTTTCGAGGTTTTTGGACAGGGTGTTGGTTTTGTCTTTGTATGTTTTTACTACTAACAGCTTACAAGTCATATTCTTAAAGACATTACAAGTTGCATGAAAGCCTTGGAATTCTCCCGGTGATCTTCTCGTTCACTGGACAACAAGCCGGGCCTGCTCTGCCATGGCTCCTGTCTTGCTCCTGTGCTAGTTCCCCTCTTCATTCCTACCGGAGGGACAGCTCTTCTCAACCTCCCAGCCCTCTTGACTTCAGGGTACCATGAGGAGCCCCCACACCTACCTCTACCAGGAGGTAGACCTCAGACCTCACCTGGGAGAGGGAGCAGGAAAGTGCATATAGGGGAGCCACAGGGTGTCACTTGGATTCTGAAGGAAGTCCAGGATGTGTATCTAATTCTGTCACTCCACCTTCTATCTCACTGGGGCATGTGCTACCAGGAGTCCAGGAAGAAACAAATGTCCCTGTATTCCAGACTCTGCTTTTAACAACTAGACATCTACATTTCACTCTACATGTAAACAATAAGCTCATTCTATTTGGCCAAATAATATGAAAGCTTCCTTTTAGACTTTGTTTTCTCTCTCTCTCTCTCTCTCTCTCTCTCTCTTTTTCCTTTTTGTACCAGGGATTGATCCCAAGGTCGCTTCACCACTGAGTCACATCCTCAGCCCTTTTCTATATTTTATCTAGAGACAGAGTCTTGCTAAGTTGCTGAGGCTGGCTTTGAACTCACAATCCTCCTGACTCAGCCTCCTGAGCCACTGGGATGACAGGTGTGCATCACCATGCCCAGCAAGACATTGTGTTCTTATTGTACATCCTGAAACTAATGAACAATGTGCCACCATATGAAAGTGAACAACCCCAGAAAACACAATGGCTTTACTGAGTCACAGAACTATTCCACACATGCCACCTTGTGAAGGCAAAACTGCCCTTTAGGATTGAGTTCTGAAGATGATGTTTTAGAAAACTAACAATGAAAACTACCAAGTTCAAAAGAAAACAAATAAAACTGACCTTTAGCAACAACATAAGCTGATAAATGGACTACGCATGTCAAAGTCCAATTTAATTCTCAATAGGTGAAGAAAAGTGACTTAGTCATCAGAAGTTAATGATCTATATTTTACTTCCCAACCATGCATCAAAATGCACACTTCCTAGGTCTAGGTCTTAATGTTCTTCTGAAATCATGAAATCTAGCCTCACAATAACATTCTCATGGTAAATTCCAGCACAAGGCAGAAAACAGACCTTACCAATTGGGGCATAAAATATGAATCTTACAAGACAAAACATGTTTGTTGAAATACATGTTGCTTCAACATAAAGAACGAAAAGATGTCCTTCAGTCTGACTTAATTGGCATTGCTTTTCCTGTTCCTAAACTTTTTTAGAGAATTTTCCATTGTATTATATATAGTATTTTCTGGAGGCACAAAAGTTTAGTCTGTTCTTTTTAAAAATAAGTGTTCGTTGAAGTTCACTTTATTTTATTAAATAAAAATTACCAGCTGGGCATGGTGGTACATGCCTGTAATTGTAGCAGCTCAGGAGGCTGAGGCAGGAGGATCACTAGTTCAAGCCAGCCTCAGCAATGGCGAGTCCCTAAACAACTCAGGGAGACCCTGTCTCCAAATAAAATACAAAAAAGGGCTGGAGATGTGGCTCAGTGGTTGAGTGCCCCCGACTTCAATTGCCAGTACCAAAAAAAAAATGTACCACTGCCTCAAAGATGTTTAAAAATATTTTGTATATTTTTATTGACTGCCCCCTACTGGAATATAAGTGCCATGAGGGAAGGAATTTCCATCTCTTGTTTCCTGATAAAATCAAATGCCTATAACATTGCCTGGGACATAAAAGAACTTAAATAATTGTTGAAAGGATAGGATGAAACAAATGGGAGGTGCTCCCAGGTCTGAAAGAGGAAATAAGAAGGTGCAAGAAGTTTTCCACTGATATACAATGGAATTACCACAAACTTAATGGCTAAACAACACATATGTATTATCTCGCTGTTTGTCAGGTTAAGATTCATGCATGACTGGATTCTTCACTCAAGGTTTTACTCAAGGTCAAGGCTGCAATAAGGTGCCTGGAATGACTTGCTTCTAAGTTTCCACATGATATTGGAAGAATTCAGTTCCTTGTGGTTAGAGGACTGAGGTCCCTATTTCCTTACTGGTGGTTGGCTAGGGGCCACCATAAGGTCCTTACCACATAGTGTCTCTGTGGTAAGTTCACAACATGACATCTTGGCCCTTCAAGACTAGCAGAAGACTTTTAGACCATGGGTCAAATCTCTTCCTGCAGGAAGGGCCCAGTCCCTTCTTAGAATTCCCCTAATCAGAAAGATCCACCCAAGAAAATCCCCTTTTTGATCAACTGACTTGGGTTTTAAATGAATCCACAAAATCTCTTCATCTTGGCCACAAAATGCCTCTAATCACAAGAGTAGAATCCACAATCAAAGCAGAAGGGATTGATTATCCTGGTTGAATGCACCAGGGGCAGCCATCCTGAAGACCTTCTTAGCTTATTAGAGGAAGACAGGCCTGAAGCCTGGTTCCCTTATGGGCCAGCTGGCCAAAGTCCTAAACTATGGTAGTCAGTGTTCACGTCGCCAGGATTTCCAGGAAAGAAAACGTTATAAAAATATCTCTGCCACACCCATGTTCATAGCAGCATTACTTACAATAGTCAAAAATTGGAAGCAATCCAAGTGTCCATCAATGGATGAATGGATAAACAAAATGTGATCTATACATAGAATAGAATGCTATTTGGCCTTAGAAACGGGGGAAATTCTGACACAGGCTTCTACATGGATGAAACTTGAAAGATTAGGAAAAGTGGAATAAGCCAGTCACAAAAAATATTGTACAACTTTATTTATAAGCAAATATTAAAGTCAAAGGTTTAATAATGATTAGTGAATTAAAACTGAAGTTCATTTCTTATGATAATTATTGTTATGTCAGAAATCACCACAGAAACAGTGATCAAACTAATATTTCTGTTCCAATCGAAAGCGAAACTCACCTGACCCAGATCCAGGGTGAGGTTGACTTTGTTGTACTGTGTGCCTGAGGACAGAGGAGGGCTTTGCCACCAACGTTCGGATCCATCAATTGCATTGGTGGCTGGATGTGCTCTTCTAGAATCTTCAGAATTACAATAGTCACAAAACTGACCCTGAAAAACAAAACACTCCTTTTTAAACTTTCAAGCAATTTTTTTCTTACCAATTTAGCAAAAGTTAACTAAACAAAGATTATTCCATACAGCTTATTGATGTCAGCTGTTGGAATTTATCATAATATGTTCTTGGTGAAATCTTCCTCTTTTATTTAATCTTAAATCATGTCA
Organism: Marmota monax; assembly: GCF_021218885.2. Classification (NCBI taxonomy): domain Eukaryota; kingdom Metazoa; phylum Chordata; class Mammalia; order Rodentia; family Sciuridae; genus Marmota; species Marmota monax. Next base: position 3,835,869 of record NW_026695245.1, read on the forward strand.
CCTGGCCATCATCTAGGATATAAATTATATTTATCTTGCAACCTTTACAGTTATGTTTTTCTTGCCCCCCACAGTAATTTAAGAAGAACCTGCTGTATCTGGAATGCAAAGATGTTTCCACTTCAACAAATTCATTTCACTCTTTAAATCCTACTCTTTGCAATTCTGTATGAGGCACTGAGTTACCAAGTGGATCACTGTGCATGGTCCCAGTGGAGGTATTAAGTATATAAATAACCATTAGGGAAGTGGGGATGGCAAGTGTCTCTGCAGAGTACAGAGTGTTGGGGTCAAGGGCTACAGATATCCCAGGGTGGAAGAGATAGTGCTTAAGCTGTCTGGGAAGATAGGAAGGGTTTTGGAAAGTGACAGTGAGCATCAAAGAGTGAAAGTGTTCCATGTGGAGGAAACAGCCTGAGCAAAGGCATAGAGGTCAGCTGGTCCAAGGCTTGACAGTTCAATGGGGAGAGGTGGATGGCTGTGAAGAACAGAGTTGAGAAGTCAGCAATTCATTCAATGGGTAAATTGGAACCTATTTTTCTTTGAGCAATGTCTGTTTGGTATTATAAACTCTAACTCCTAACGAAATTACTCTTTCTTTCTTCCTTTCTTTCTTTCTTTTTTGTTTTTTGTAGACAGATTATATTGATTCTGGCTTTTTTTCTTTTGTTATTGTTTGTTTTTGCAGGAATTTTATTACCAATTACCATCTAAAAAACTGAACCTAACAACAAATCATACTGTTACGTATTAATTACAATGCACCAATAAGGAAAAAAAGCTGAACTAAGGCCTCTCTTCCAGGTTGAATATACTTTAACTGGGTCAAAGGACCATGCTTAGCCAAGGTAGGATTCCACATACTGAACTACTCTGCTCCCACGTAGATAAAGACAGAGAAACAAACTTAAACTCACAGCCTGCTCTAGAATGTGCTGCATAATAGCAACAAAGAACCAGAAAATTAAAGGAAAAAACACCATTTCCTATTGTCTCAGAGAATATCAATTACCTCAGAAGAAATTTATCAAACATAAAATAAATTCAATTAAGAGAATTTTCAAAATCTACATAAATGGAAAGATTTTCTTCAAAAGGAACATAATAAAAATGTTTCCCAAGTTGATCTATAGAGTCAATATTATTCTGATGAAACCCTCAATAAGAATTTTCTTGAAACACAGTAAGATAATTATAAAATGTATATATAACTGTGAAGAACCCAGAAAAGTTCAGATATTGCTGAAAAGAGAGTCCAGAGAGAGAGTAAGACATTTTCCCTTCAAGGTATCAGGGCTTATTATGAAGCTATTGTAATTAAGGAAGGAAAGATAAGAAAATAGAACTTTGGGATAGAACAGAGCACCAGAAAACAGTCCATTGCACTTAAGAAATCTTAGCATATTAAAAAATGAGCAAAAACAAGAATTGTTGGGAGAAGGAAGGATATTCTCTATCCCACAGATATTCCTTCTAGATCTAATAAATTGGATTTCTACCCAAGTCACAAACATAAAGCAACTTCAGAACTCAAATGCACTAAAAACTCAAATGTCAAAAATAAAACATTAAATTCTCTTAGTGGAAATCATGAATATCCTTGAGAACTTAGAGCAACGGATGTTTTCTTCAGACACAAAAGAATACATAGATAAAATTGACTATATTAAAAATAAGAATTTTGGTTCATTGAAGGTACTTTAGAGACGTGAAAAGTTACAAGTAGAAGAGATTCACACTATACACGTGGTCAATAATCCCCCATGGTGGTTCCAATCAATGTCTTAGCAATTCCTTTTCTCTCTGTATATGGTGGCTACTTCAACTACAAAAAGATAAAAGGCTATTTTCCCTGGAGGGTACTCTCTCCTCTTGAGTCCAGATTGACTTTGTTATTTACTTTCTTTTAGCAGAAGTGTTATTCTGGGACATCCATGCATAGGCCTTATGAGGACTGGTAGGTTCTGCTTCTTTCGTCTCAGGAGCTAGCCTCTGGGTGAGACAACCAACTACCCCTGAGTCACTAAGCAGTAACAAAAACCAGTCGTACCCCACTAGAGAGGACAAATGGAAGAGCACAGAGACACCTGGCACATCTTGGACCTTTCAGTCCACCCCAGCCACTGGCTGAACATAACGAATGAGTTACCCCACCTGATACTACATGCAGCAGAAGAACCATCCAGCTGAGCCCAGTCAATCCACAGACTTGTGGAGAGGAAAACCTTTATTGTTTTAGTCTCTAAGTTTTGGGGTGGTTTTTAATACTTCGAAGAACCAAAATTTGAACAGGGAACATGAAATCAACAAAGAATTCTCATCAGAAGTATACACCAAACTCTTTAAAATAGAGAACCATAAACAGTTCAATCAGAAAATGATCCAAAAGAAGAATAGACATTTCACAGAAGAGGCAATAAATATTTGGAGATATGTTTACCATGAGCATCATTAGGGCTCCAGGCAGACCGCAGTGCAATACTATTTTATACCCATTCATTAGGCCTAGATTTAAAGTTTGGTGATTATGCATATTAGAAAATTCATAGTAGGAAAGTAATTGGTATAAAACTTTGAAAAATGTTTTGGTATTACTCCTAACATCAAAAATTCACAATTTCCTAAATGCAGAAATTCAACCCCAAACAAATTCTTGCACATATTCGTCAGCATCAGCAATAACTTAAGTGAAAAAGAGCATGGTATACTTTTTATAAAGCTAAAAGCAACCAAAATGAAAAGCACTTACATTTAAAGAAATACTTACAGATATGATTTTTAAAACTATATAAAAAAGAAAGCAAAGGAATGATTAAAGATTCGTGATTGTAAGAAGCAGAGAGAATGGGGGGGGAATTTTATATTCTTAGGCATAGGTTAACATCAAGGCTCTGGTTTTGGTTTTGGTTTTGGTAGTGGTTCATGGATGCTTATTGTACTATTTAAAAGACACACCATATATATGAGCAGGCAATGCAAAAACCAACATTAGGAGCATGTCATAACCTGAGAGCTATGACATTCTTAATCCAATTCTGCATCTGAGACCCAATGGTTTTTTAAATAGCCAAAAATAAATAAAAGCAGGACAAAACTGACAGAAGTTGAAGAGGAGAAGGGAACAGAGAGAGAACAATTATTCATCCTACCATGCAACAAATCTGCTCTGATCATCTAATCTGTACCAGAAACTATTCAACACCAAAAGATAAACAGGACAAGGACACTGAATCATGCTGAGGATATTGTTAGTCCAGTTATATAGGAAGTAGAAATGTAATGGGATACAGAGTTACGAAAAATTGTGCTGTAAATGGATAATTATGAATGTAATTCACTCCACTATTGTCATCTATGTAATAAATAAAAAATAAAATGTAATGGGAGAGGGTAGAAAGGGGATAAGACTGTTCAAATAAACAACTAAACAGAGTTGAGCTCCAAAAGTGGTAGTCCCAGGGGTAAGTCATGTTTGTCCCTCAGGGAGTGACCTCCACTTTTTTAGAAGGATGGAAAAATATAGTCTCTTCTAGTTCATAACATTTTTAATGATTCTCCTTAACTTAAAGCCCTCTCTCTCATGCAATACTTTGCAACTGAATCCACAGTGCAAACACTGTATTGGTCTAAGAAAGTAGGCATTGATTATAACAGTCCCTTAACGTAACTTCTGTTTTATTGCTTTAACATTGATTCATTTATCCAACTTATCCAAATTACCCACAATCTGGAGTGCATTGTACTGGATACTGGAGTAAAAACAAACACTAATAGTTGGATTGGCTGAGAGATGATTTGAGCCCCCACATTCCAAAAAAGGTGTTTTGATTTACATAAACATGAGGGTATGGCATGCAGGAGAGGTGTACCATATTTAACTTAATTTTCACAACCCTGTCTGGTTTATATCAAAGCACACAAAACTTAACGATGAACAAACCAAGTCTCAAACAGGTGAAGTGTCTCAAGCCACACAGCTAGGACATGCTAGAACCAGGACCGGCCTTTGAATCTGGTGACATTACCTATAGCTCAAGACACTCCATCCTGGACACATTAGTCTGTAAGCTCCATCAAGGAGAGCTGCCTTAGATTTGGATGGAGTGTGAGGCAGCCCTGAAATAACCATCATGTGATATTCCAAATACCTGACCCACTCCCAGATGTGTAAAAAGAGACCCAGTTGAGGAAAGAACTTACCATCAAAACCAAAAATAGAGCCTTGATGACAATCGTTTAGATGTCCCCATAGCAGCCACAGAAATCCTGGCAAGATGAGTAATAAACCAAACTCATCCACCCACAGTCCCATTATGAACCACCACAGTCATGCTGCCGTGGACCTCACTGCTAGCCATCACTCACTAATGTTCTGGAAGCTACAGAGTCTCACATGCCCAAACCTAAGCCAGCTGGAGCCCTGAACTGAAGAACATTCTGTGGTGTGCCAATGTCAGAGATTGCTCCTTTGCAAAGATCTTATTCAGAGCATCCTCCTTTCTGAGAGGTACCAAAGCACACAGGCTTGGTTACAGTGATTAAGACAAACATCTTGTAAATTTCCAGAATGTCTGAGTACAGTGAGGTGAGTGCCAACTGCACAGAACACAGAAAGCATCCAGCGCTGTACCTTCCACTCAGGCTTTATGACACCAGGGGGTGGAGCATGCATATCTACCTGGGCCAAGTTCCTGGAGTTAGGGATTTGAGAGAGAGAAATCAAAGAATTTAGAGTTGGTTCCAGGTATGAAAAATATTTTTAAAAGAGGATAAGGAAATGTCTGAAAAATCGTGATGCATGTAGTTCAAAACTTATGTTCATCCAGGGAAAATTCTAAGCAGAGGTGGGAGGTCTTTCTAACCTGTTTCAAAGATATGTTGGAGGAGAATAGACAGAGGTTCAAATCCTGGCTTTACCAATTACAGCTGTGGCTTGTTAGTGGAAGTATTTAGTCTCCTTTGAGGCTCTGGTTTCTCTTTATTAAAATGGGCTAATCCTGCTGATCTTGTGCTGTCCGTGTGAGGATTAAATGAGATGCCATCCATGAAGCTCCACACCAGGGACAAGACAACACTGCCACTAAAACCAATTCAGTGTTGTTGAAAAGGCTGACTCCTGGGCCCTGCCCTGACCTTACCGAATCAGCATCTCTGGTGGGAACCTAGGAATCAGAATTTTTAAAACCACCCCCAGTGATTCCTCTGTGCACTACAGTCTGAGAACCACAGGGGCGATGATGACTGGCATCCACAGGGTGCACCTAGAGAAGAACAGGGCAGCAGTCACAGAGTGGCTTCCTGGGTGACAGTGATGACAAAAGGGAAACACCCACACATCACACACGGCACCTTGAACTTCACAGGTACTCACTCTTCATCACCATGACAAGTCCACCATGTAGGGACAATCATGAGACTCTTAGAGTTAAGGAGACAGGCCCAAAGAGGTGGAGCAATTTGTCCAAATGGTGGAACCAAGAGAGGAATGCAGAGAGGGATGACTTCAAGAGGAAGTGCTGGGGATGGGCAGAAGAGAGAAGGGGAAGAAGGGGGATAGCTGTTGTTATCGTTTAGACATGAGGTATCCCCCAAAAGCTCATGTGTGAGACAATGCAAGAATTTTCAGAGGTGAAATGCTTTGATTATAAGGAGTAACATGATCAGTGGATTAATCCACTGATATGGATTAATTAGGCGGTAACTGTAGGCAAGTAGGGTGTGGCTGGAGAAAGTAGGTCATTAGGGGTAGCCTTTGGGCATATATTGTGCCTGATGAGCAGAGTGCTCTCTCTCTCTCTCTCCTCTCTCTCTCTCTCTCTCTCCTCTCTCTCTCTCTCCTCCCTGGTTGTCGTGTGTTAGGCTGCTGCCATGATGATCTGCTTCATCTTGGGCCCAGAGCTATGGAGTTGGCCACCTGTGGACTTGAACCTCGGAAATTGTGAGCCTCAAATAAACTCCCCCTCCCCATGTTGTTCTTGTCAGGTCTTTTGGTCACTGGGATGAAAAAGCTGACTAAGACAGCTGTCTAGTGGTACAAGTGCAGTATCTGAATCTGCAGGCACCCTGAAGATTGGAGGTGACCAGAGAACACTGGGCACTAGCTACATGTGAGTTGGACATGAATTTACTAAAGGAAGATGCATTTAAGGTTCTCCATCCATAGATAGTGGAGAGCTGTGTTTTCTCTATATTTTTTAGATCTTTTTTAAAATTTATTTCTTATGTGGTGCTGAGGATCGAGCTCAGAGCCTTGTACGTGCTAGGTATGTGCTCTACTGCTGAGCCACAACCCCAGCCCGTTTTCTCTAGATTGATACACTATTCCACTATATTTATCCTCACTCTTCTAGAAATTATTTCATACATTATCGAAGCTCATTGTCCCTCCTCTCACCTTATGAATTTGCTTAACTGTCTGTTATTCCTAATCCACAATCTTTTCTGCATCTATACCATATACCTGCCCTCCCTGCTATTGCAATGGAGAAGTCATCTGCACTATTAAGTCCCCATACTTACACACACACACACACACACACACACTCAATCCTATCCCTCCTACCTGCTAAAGGACTAGGCATCTGCAATCATAAGCCTTTTTTCTCCTCTCCTCTCCTCTCCCCTCCCACTCCCTTCTTGCCTCCCTCCCCACTCCCCTCTCTCCCCACTGCATCTCAGTCCTTCCCTTCTACCAGATCGCTTCATCAGGATTGAAACAAAGGTGCTCGAAACTATATCCCACTTTCTATCCCTGCACCTCACGCTCCACTCCCCCCACACTGACTCTCTTGCTGTTTCTCTATCTCTCCAAGGTCACTCCTGCCTGCCCCGGAGCCTTTGCACCTTCTGTTCCCTATCCCAGGAAAACACTGCACCCAGACATCCCTCTCTTTTCAGAGAGATCTTCCCTAAAACTTTCAGATGAAGTGCTGCCCTCTATTAGCTGAAGAATCTATGTTTTTACAATTATCGTCTTGTTTTAGACAGCTTTTGTTGTTGTTGCTGCTGTGACTAAAAGACCTGACAAGAACAATGTTACAGGAGGAAAAGTTTATTTGGTGCTCACTGTTTCAGAGGTCTCGGTCTACAGATAGTCATCTCCATTGCTCTGAGCCCCAGGTGAGCAGAACATCATGGCAGAAGAGAAAAAAAGCATCTCAGAACATGGTCAGCAGAAAGCAGAGAGAACTATGCTTATCAGGGACAGAATATATACCCCAAAGGCACATATCCAGTGACAAGCTTCATCTAGCCACACCCTATGTGCCACCCACTTAATCCATTCAAGTGGATTAATGTACTAATTAGGTTAAGTTCTCATAACCCAATCATTTCACCCTTAAACTTTCTTGCATTGTCTCATACCTGAACTTTTGGGGTACATCTCATATCGAAACCATAACCCATCTTTATTGGATTATAACTGCCCTAAGATCAAGGACCTCACCAGCCTGTTCACTGAGATAATCACAAAATAGGATCTGAAAAAACTTAATATTTCTTGCTTTAATTAATAAATAAAAGTAGCATGAACTATTTAGTTACAAGTTAGTGATTTGGTGATAATTTCTAGCCTTGTGGTGGACAGGCTACTGCAGGCTGATACCTATGTCACTTAACTCAGCAATTAGAAAGCACCATCTAATCTAATATAGGCTCACTTTCTCTACCCTATTGAAAATCTGCTTGTTTATTCCTTGGGGTCTCCTCAGACTCCAGCCTCAGCATCTCACTTCTGATCACAGGCCAGATCTGGCCAGGAGGTACCACTCATGCTCAACACTGCTCTCCCATGGTCAACTCTGGCTGTTCCCTAGAGAGTCTCACTAGCTTCCAAGACCTCTCAGGTACTGACCCCCTTTGCTTAACAAGGCCAAATCAGAGAGGAAAGAAAAAAATGACTGTCACTCTCCTGGTCACACTGTTTCTTCATTAAGGTTCCCTTCCATTCAAAAAGAGGTTCCTAAGACACACTCATACACTGCTGGTGGGACTCCAAATTAGTATAACCACTCTGGAAAGCAGAATGGAGATCCCTCCAAAAACCAGGAATAGACTCACCAGATGATCCATCTACCTCACTTTTTGATATTTATCCAAAAGAATAAAGTCAACCACTTCATTGTTTATAGTAGCACAATTCACAGTAGCCAAATTATGGAATCAGCTCAGATGCCCATCAATAAATAGTTGAATGGATTGAGAAAAATGGTACATATACACAATGAAGTTTTACTCCACCATAAAGAAAAAATAAATAATTTTATTTTGCAAAAAAAAAAATGTATGACTTGGAGAACATCATGCTAAGTAAAATAAGTCAAACTCAGAAAATCGAGGGTCAAATGTTTTCTCTAATATGTGGAAGCTAGAGTCAAATAAGGGAAAGAAGGCAGTGTGGGGAAGTAAATATATAGGGAATATATAGGGAAGATCTGTGGAGAAGAAGGAGCTCTAGAGGGAGGGAGAAAGGACAGGAAAGGGGAGGAAACACAGGATGAATTTAACAAAATCACGTTATATGCATATATGAAAATACCACAGGGAATTTCACCTTTATGTATATTTAGAAAACACCAATCAAAAATAAATAAATGAGCAAAAGGAAGATTAATAGAATAGGGAAAGAGAATGGATGGAAAGAAAGCAAGGGAGGGGGGGCAGGAGAGGGAGCAGGTTTGAAATCAGATTCCATGCATGTATGATTTTGTCACACTGAACCCAGCTGCTGTATATAACTATAATGCTCTGATTTTTAAAAATCTCCAAAAAAAAAAGAGGTTTCTAGGCTTGCCCACTTAATGCCCCAAACCCTAGTACTTTCTCTTTTAAAAGTTTATCCCAAAGCCTAGCTGATTAATAAAAATGGGTCTACCCTGATATCTTATTCATTCTGCCATCAACTACTGACTTACTAAAAGCTAGATATTGTCCACAAAGAGAGTCTGTCCCCAACCCAATTCATTCCTCAAATCAGATTTTCCCAAGTTCCCTGAGTTATGATTTTAATCTCCCTATGAAATCCTTACACTCTTTCCTCCTTTCTTTTCCCATTGCCCCACTTCCCTCAACTCTTCCATTCATCCTTTTTCAGTTTTACCCGTCACCTCAATTCTTTCAAGGCAATGGAATATTACTCAGCAATAAGAGAGAATAAAATCATGGCATTTGCAGGTAAATGGATGGAGTTAGAAAAGATAATGCAAAGTAAAGTTAGCCAATCCCAAAAACACAAATGCTGAATGTTTTCTCTGATATAAGGAGGCTGATTCATAGTGGGGTATGGAGGGGGGCGCATGGGAGGAATAGACGAACTCTAGATAGAGCAGAGGGGTGGGAGGGAAAGAGAGGGGTATGGGGTTAGAAATGATGGTGGAATATGATGGACATTATTATCCAAAGTACACATATAAAGACACAAATTGGTGTGAATATACTTTGTATACAACCAGAAATATGAAAAGTTGTGCTGTATTTGTGTAATAAGAATTGTAATGCATTCTGCTATCATACATAAATAAAAATAATAATAATAAAAAGAATACAAATACACACAAAAATAAAGTGCAATCTTTACAAAACCTGGAAAGACCACTAAAGTCTCACTAAGGGACAACATTCAACATACTTAACAACCAGGACTGCATGGTTTTTTGAGTTCCTAGAACACACCAAGTACCTTCCCACCCTAGGGTCCTCAGTCCTGTTGGTTCCTCGGCCTAGAACTCACTTTCTCAACCTCTTCACACCCTCTCACCTTCAGGCTTCTGCACCAGCAACACCTCCTATTAACTTTTATCACAGAATCCTACATTTATATTCTACAAATATTGAAATCATGCAATATTTAATCTCTCCCAAGCACAGTAACAACCTTAAAATCATTTTATTCGTTACTCATTGGTTGCCCTCTCCCATGCAATGCTAGCTCAGAGAGGACAGGGATTTTTTTTTCTGTCTTCTGAATTGTTTTCTCAGTCCACTGTCCCCAGTCTTATGTCTGGTATATGGTAGATGTCAATCAATATTTGCTAAACACAGAAGCAAGTGAGCATTATACACAAGTAACTGAAAATAACTCAAATCTCCAAATAGCACAGTTCTTTATCATCAGTAAGAATCTAAGGATCACCTCAAAAGACTTTTTACCAGCCCCACCCAGCTTCCAGGTTACTAACGTGGTCAATTAGAGCATTTGAGCTAAATTAAAAGTACCAACCAAGACTATTCACTCACTGTGACATTGCAGGAAAGAAGGAAAAGAGGAGAGGAGTGTTGGGTCCCCCATGTTCCATTTCCATACTCCTCACCCTACCGTGGAGTATCATCACCAGGCAAAGGTCAGATGACAGAGGGAGTTGCTTTACTGGCAGTGAGATACCTTCCAAAGAGGCTTTTCTGGCCCTTTTTATGGACCCAGAGGAGAAGGAGTAAGAATAGAAATTTAGTGAAATTTCTTCCTTCTCATCAAATCACGATGCAAACTACTTTGTGTGATCTAAACTATTTTTAGAATATTCCCCACCATTTCGATGCACACATAAATGCTCAGTCACATTTAGTGTCTTCAAAGCCTATTCCAGGGTGTAAGGAATTGGACCTTTCAATTCACAATCCTATCCTTCCCTTCCCCTGATGCAGCCCCCAGGGCCCTCACTAGTAATAATGAACTTATCCAACTGGTCTATATGCAAAATGTGGGTTCACTGCTCCCAGATATACAATATCCCCCACTCCAGCCACCCTCCCTGCAGTTAGCCAGGCACAGGGCCGAACAGCCTTTCCCCTTCCACATACAATATTGGCTTGGCACTTCCTTTCTTTCTCCTCTTTTTCTATTTTTTTTTTCCTTTTATTGTATATATTTGAGGTATAAAACATGATTTTGACCTCATAGTAAAATGATTACTAGTCAAGCAAATTAACAGCTCTTCACAGCATTACCTTTGCATGTGCCCAGGTGTGGCAAAGACATCTGAAATCTCTCTTTGCACATTTCTAGTACACAGTATACAATGTTATTAACTGTAATCCTCATGTTGTACATTAGATCTCTGAACTTATTCATCTGATATAACTACAACTTTGTACCCTTGGTTGACATCCCCATTTGCCCCACTTCTTCATCCCCTGACACTGAACTGATATCCACTCTTTTCTTTTTGACACAGGTCTAGCTGGCCTCAAGCTCTTGATTATCCTACCTCAGTCTCCCAAGTAGCTGGGACCACAGGCACATGTCACCACTCCCAGGTTATTCTGTTTCTGTGGTTTTGACATTTTTAGATTTTACATATATATTCTACAAATATGAAATCATGCAATATTTGTCTTTCTGCATCTGGCTTATTTTATTTAGCATGACATCCTCCAGGCTCAGTCATGTTGTGACAAATGTTAGGATTTCCTTCTTTTTTTTTAAGGCAGAATAATATTGAAGTGTGTGTGTGTGTGTGTGTGTGTGTGTGTGTGTGTGTGTGACAGTTTCCTTACCTTCATTTGTCAATGGATACTTATATTATTTCCATATCTTGGCTATTGTTAATAGTGCTGCAATGAACAGAAGAGCTGACTGTGACGGTTTTTTTGTTAATTTTTCTAACATTAAGATGCTAGATGAGGGCAGAGGGAATGTAGTACATCCAGTGCTGTTGGTCTCCAGGAGCCTTTAAAGGATGACCCTAGCCTAATATCACCTAAATTAACCTTGCAGAACATCATACATCCAGTGGAACCAGAAGGTATTCAGACCACACTCCTCAGATCACACCTAAACAGAGTCCTTACTCTGTGTCAGTCTGATGTGCTGACTCCTAATGTGGGTGATCCCTAAGTATTTGTTCAGCCAAGAGCTCTCCTCCTGTTTATACACCACATTTTGAGTTAACAGATTGCAAAATCTCAAAAAAAAAAAAAAAAAAACAGAGACCCTGGGACCACCCACTGAGCCTCACCTGTTGTCCTCCATCCTCTCTTCTCCCATACATGGATAACACTCACACACCAGTCAATAATACTGCTGGCTAAGTGATTTGAAGCTAAAGAGTTACTATATTAATTATACAGCACTGCCATACAAAGTAGCACAAACTAGAAAAACAGAAAGTTATTGTCTCACAGTTCTAGAGACAAGAAGTCTGGAATCAACATGCCAAGGAGAGCCATTCTCCTTCTGAAACCTGTTTGGGGAAGGCTCTTCCTTGCCTCTGTCAGCTTCTGGTTGTTCTCCTAGGCACTGGACTTACATCCTGCGTTAGACAACTCTGCTTTGAAATTGAACACATGAGGGCCACTCCTATTTTCCAAAAGACAGCATGTTGAAAGTCAGGTACTTTTTTGAGGGGGGGTGGGGTTGTCAAACACTTCCATTAGGTTGTTTGTTGCTTTGGGAGAAAAATTCTATCCTGTATGTGTTGCCTTTTGAACTTTTCTTCATGAAGTCTCCATGAAGACAGGCTGCCACAGGGAAACAAATGGGAGCAGGAAGAAGTTGGCCCCACACTCAGGGAGCTGATGATCTAAGATGGAAACAGATGTGAAAACGAACAGTTTTAAGGTGATGACTGGAATTAGCAAGGTGACTGAAAGTTTAGCTTGAACTTGAAGGTAGAGTAGCTCACTCAGCTCTGGCAGGTGGTCTAGTGGGTAAGGCAAAATCTCTGCAGTCAGAGAAGCTGGTTTGAATCCCAATTTCACCACACACTAGCTGTGTGGTCTTAAGCACATCAATTAACTTTTCTGTGCTTCAATTTCTTCATCCATAAAATGAGCACACTAAAGTGGCTCATTCGTAAATTCATAAATTGCTTTGACGATTAAGAATTCAATGTGCATAAAGTGGCTTAGGACAATGCCAAGCATGTGTTACATGAAGTTCTTGTCTTAAGCTGGGGAGCAAGACCCTGATTATCAGGCTGCTTCCCCTACTCACCATTCTGCACGCCCCTCATTTGGTACCTTCCTTTACAGTATGTGTGGTATGAGCCACAGCTTGAAAGAAATGGATAAATGGATTTCTTCCCTACCTCTCACAGTTATGGTGCATCAATAATCTCTTAAAATCCATATTTCTCTCTAGTCAGTATTTATCTATTAATTCAACATGTTGTTTATGACCTTGTAGGATGAGGAAACCACTGAGGGAATACAACGTTTGTGACATTGAGAAAATGGGACACATGGAATTCAGTGAACTGACTTTCCCCAGGGCAGTTTCCACTCTGTTACCATGAGGGATCTAATCAGTGTCCTGTGGCTCTTTCTTGCAAAGCAAAAAAGGCTCTCTGCCTCTGTGCAGATGCAGGCCTCCCCCGTCCCCCCTGGCTGGATTTCAACCCCCACCCTCCTCCTAAGTCAGGATGCCCTGTACACAACACAACTTTAGCCAGCTCCATTGATTTTAACCACACAGGTACCATTTAATAAATCGTTTCCTCTCTGGACAAAAGGATGCAGAATGTTGAGCACAAGTGAACTGAGGTTTCATAAATGCCTCAATCATAACTAGAAACAAATTTATGACTTGAGAGAATACTACTGCCACCTAAATTAACATTAAAAATTAAAACCTCCCCCCAAAATGTTACTTTAGTCAATAAAAATATATCCCTACATAAGCAAATAATATCTGAACCACTAATATGAACCAAAGTAATTTACAATGCTATAATCTGAAAGGTTATCAAAGTCTTTGTAACTTATTTGGCCTGCCAAATGTATTCAGTATATATTGTAATGTATTCAAAAGAATTTTACTCAAAATTTTTATTTGACTATTGTAACAACTCATCTTTGTAGTTTACAATTTTAGAAATCTTACCCAAGAAGAATTAACATTTATAAGCATTAAATAAATGTATGAGATAGATATTAATATTAATTCTGTTTTATATATGGGAAACTAAGATTATACAATCAAAAGGAATGAAAAAATGTAAAGAGAGCCTAAGAGATTTGTGGAATGTCATCAAGCAGACCAACATACACATTAGGGGAATCTCAAGAGGAGAGGACAAAGAAAAAGAGAAGAAAAAAATATTTTAAAAAACATCTGAAAACCTGTCAAACAGATGATATAAATCTATCAAGGAAACTCTACAAACACCAAGTAGGATAAACTCAAAGAGATTTATACCAGGACATATTATAATCAAATTGTCAAAAGAAGTAAATACTGAAATTGGCAAAAGAGAAGCAATTCATCACATAATGGGAATCCTCAATTAGATTAATGACCTTTTTCTCATCAGAGACCATGGAGATCAGAAAGCAGTAACAGGACATATTTAAAGCACTGAAGGAAAAAATAAAACTATAAATCAAGAATTTACCCCCACCCCCTGAAGTAACTTAGCAAGGTACTGTCTCTAAATAAAATATTAGAAGGTCTAGGAATGTGGCTCAGTGGTTAAACGCCCATGGGCTCAATCCCTGATACAAAAACAACAACAACAACAAAAACCTCTATTCCCAGTAAAAACTATTCTTCAGATATAAAGTAGAAACCAAGACATTCCCAAGTAAACAAAAACTTGGGAAATTCATTGCTAGTAGCAGTAGACCTGCCTTACAAGAAATGCTAAATGGAGCCTTTTTAGCTGAAGGACACTAGGCAGTACCTCAAAGCCATACAAGAAATAAAGAGCGGGAGTACAGGTAAGTGCATAAGTAAATATAAAAGCCAGTATTATTGTATTATCTGTTTTCTCTTTTTCCCCTATATAACTTAAAAGATAAATATACAAGATGATAAGGATAAATTTCTGTCAACAAAGAAGAACATAGAAAGGCATAATGTGCAATAACACCATAAAGAATAGGCACAGGGCTGTATAGGAACAAAATATTGGATGCTATTGAAGTTAAGTTGGTATCAATTCAAACTGAATTATTATAAATTTAGGGTGCCAATTTTAATCTTCAGAGTAATCATTAAGAAATACCTTTAAAATATTAAAAAAAGGAAATGAAGTTAGAATTAAAACAGTACCATAGAAAAGTCAAAACACAAAAGAGGATAATAATAGAAAAATTGAGTAAACAAAAATAATAAATAAAACATACAGAAAACAATAGCAAAATGATAGAAATCCTTTATTAGTGATGACTTTTTAAATCACCAATTTAAAGGTAGAAATTGGCAGAAGATTTTTTAAATGATCCAAATATTAAGAGACTTGTTTTAGATACTAAGACACAAAAAGGTTGAAGAATAGACAAAGATACTCTCAAAGACAACAGTAATTCAGAGCATAAAGTAAAATATTAAAAAAAAACCTCACTGCTTTAATGCATTTGCCTTTTTTCTAATTTTTTTATTTTTATTTTTAGTGTATTGTAGCTACACATGATAGTAGGGTTTATTGTAGCATATTCACA
Organism: Marmota monax; assembly: GCF_021218885.2. Classification (NCBI taxonomy): domain Eukaryota; kingdom Metazoa; phylum Chordata; class Mammalia; order Rodentia; family Sciuridae; genus Marmota; species Marmota monax. The sequence goes on from NW_026695245.1 coordinate 3,851,247, forward strand.
AATGCATATAACATAGTTTGCTCCATTGCAATCCCCAGTACTGTCCCCTTCCCCCTGCCCTCTCTCCCCCATCCCTTTCCTCTACTCTTGGTTATTTGTGTATTTATTTTAATTGGTACATTGTAGTTATAAAAATTTCTTTCAATTCAAGCATTGAACATTTGTAGTTTCCAACTGTTCATTAACAACTCTAAAGAACTATATACTCCAGTAATCTGTGATTTGCTGAGTTACAAATTTAAACTGCAGGCAATCTGCTGTGTGGAATCCTATTTCTTAGCTGATGTGTAAACTGGGCTCTCCAAGAAAAAATACTTGAGTTTGTTTCCTCCAAGAAACATAAAGGGTCAACAAATATATGAAAAAAATGTTCAAAATCCCTAGCAATTAGGGAAATACAAATCAAAACTACGATGAAATTTTATCTCACTCCAGTCAGAATGGCAGCCATCAAGAATAAAACTGATAATAAATGCTGGAGAGGATATTGGGGGAAAGGAATAATTTTATACTATTTGTGGGATTATAAATCAGTACAACCCTTATGGAAATCAGTATGAAGCTTCCTCAAAAGACTAGAAGTAGAACCACCATATGACCCACTACACCCTTCCTGGTATTTATCCTAAAGAATTACAGTCAATATACTATAGTGATAGATGTGTATTTGAAGCAGCACAATTCACAACAGCCAAATTATGGCACCAACCTGGGTGTTCATCAAGGGATGAATGGATAAGGAAAATGTGGTATACATACACAATGGAGTTTTATTCAGCCATGAAGAAATTATGGGTAAGGCACCATAATAGTGGTGCAAAAAAAAAAAAAAAAGATGGAACATGAGACCATTATGTTAAGTGAAATAAGCCAAACTCAGAATGTCAAGGGTTGTTTGTTTTCTCTTACATGTGGACTCTAGAGAGGAAAAAGGAAAAGACAGGTGGGGGTGAGGGGTGGGGGTGGGGTAAACACTTGAAAAGCAAAGGGAGATCAATAGAATAGAGGAAAGGGACCAAGTAGTGGGAGGAGGAAAGAGAGAAGGGAAATGCAGGGGAGTGCAATTGGCCCCGTTATATTATAGTGTCACGTACTAATATGTAACAACAAATCCTACCATTATGTACAACCACAGCACATCAATTTAAAAATATGGATAAAAAAGCTTGTCTTCTTCATATGTTTTGTATATAAGCTTTCAATGCTAAACTTAGGCTAATTTCCACAAATGTGAAACATATATTAGGAAAATCATTTTTAAAAAGAATTCTTTGCCCTTAAATTTCTGACTGTAGTGATTGATTTGAAATCTTTAAGTAGTTAAGATTAATAATTGTTACAAATATGTCTGTGGACATAGTACAAGCCTTAGATTGCCCAGCCCTTGCTCAACATTTTCACACAGTGAAAGGAAAAAGCCCTTGTTGGAGTTAACAAATGATTTTCTTTCACAATAGCCCTATAAACAGAGCCTTAGTGAAGTTGGCTTTCCTGTTTATGGCCATTAGTCCAAGTTACACAAACACAACCGAAACTGCTCTGTGGCTGACAGCAAGCACACTCGCTCACTGCCATAACTCAGGTGTGTGCATATCTCTGTCAATATCATCCAGGCCAAATACACAGCCCCATATGCAAATCACAGTGTCATAAACAAATGTATAAAGGATGGGTCAAAGTGTCAATGTACAAAATAAAGATCATGTGCTTGGTAAATGTGTGCATTTCATCCCCTACAAGTATAGTGTTTATGCAGAGCTACCTAACTCTAGGTGACATTGTTGACGAGGCCTTCCATTTCAATTTATCATCACCTCTGTCAGATGTCTCACGTATTAGATCCCATAGTTAAGTTACCATTCAAAACTAAAGCCCAAAGTGTACCATATTTCATTTGTAATTGCTTTTCAACAGAATAACATTCATTTGTATATTTTTCACGTTTACTTTTTCCATGAACTTCTTTGACTTACGTTCATTTCCATCATCCCTTCATTCAACATTTTCCGAACACCTGCACTGTTTCAGGCTCATTATAAACACTGGCCGTGCAGTTATGAAGAACACAGAATCCCTAAATCACAGAGCTCTCTGACTCAAAAAACTTAGTGTCTGAGCAGAAATAAATACATAAAACCATTTTAAATAAATCTTGCCTCCAGAGAAACTTCAGTGAATGTTTTGCACACAACAAACAAAATGTAGACTTTTAAAACATCCTACCTGTTGATACAAGCTACCATTCAAGTATCAGCATTGGTGTTATATGTCTTACCAGAGAGAGAGAGAAAGAGATCACTACCACAAAACCAGATTTGGTTCTAAAACATGACCTTCTTCTTTTTTTTTTTTTTTTTTTTACATTTTGTGCAAAATCCTTTTGACCTGGCTATCCCCCAAAATTTATTTTTAGAAAGTTCATAGAAACAGAACTATTTTGGCTAACTCTTCTGTTTCCCATCTTGAGCTGCACATAAGGAGATTGAGGTCAAGCATCACTTAGACACAACCATTAATCATAATCCCTTTTCTCCACCTGTCTCCCTCCTCCTCTCAATTTTCCAAAAGGCAAATCTGTACTAGCTTTTGCCTACTCTGGGCTAGAGTGAGTGTCTAGTAATCCCACCTCTGGAACTCAACTTTCCTATCTTGTCCCCAACATGCTTCTCTTGTGTCAGCCTTACCAAGGCCTCAACTTGTGAAAGCAGAAAGTATAATTCAGCAGGGCCTTTGTTCAACCCTTATTTGCAGAGGGAGAATAAGGTATAATGCCAGACAGCATTTTCTTTCTTCAGGCTACATCCTGCCCTAGAGACATTGTCTGCTGGTTGACCTCAGAAAGCTACCTCCTGCTATATCTAGGAGCTTGAGCCCATATTTAATGACCTACTCTAGAAACCCAAGTAGAACAGCAAATGTGATTTTCATTAGCCTCCAGAACAGTAAAGCTAACCTATGAACAATCAGTGGGAAGAATTAAGGGGGCCCTCCCTGGATAAATCTGGGGAAGTGGAGATAGATGAAGATCTCTATGATGCCTTTCTTCTCTTCACCTCTACTCTGCCCATAATTAGGACAATTTATATAATTTATATATATATATATATATATATATATATATAGAGAGAGAGAGAGAGAGAGAGAGAGAGGTGAAGAGAAGGAAGGCATCAATATATATATATATATATATTGTAGACCTTTGTTTATTTATTTTTATGTGGTGCTGAGTATCGAACCCAGTGCCTCACACATGCTAGGTGAGCACTCTACCACTGAGCCACAACCCCAGCCCACAATTTTTTCCAAAGTTGCCTGTTCCAGGCAATCTAGCACACAGTTGTAAGAAGTAAATACTAAAGCTGGTTCTCATCCTTATTTTACTTGGAAATGGAAAAAAAAAAAAAAAACCTTTTTAACTAGTTTTTTCTAATATGAAACATACAGAATGATTTAGAGGCCCCCACCTGATTCCCAAGTCAGCTAGTCATAAGTTATCAACAGTCCTGAATATCTGAGGGAAAAGGCAGGCCACCAGGCTATCATCTGACCATGACATATCACAGCTTACATGTGCATGGTTAAGTGGACATATGAATTCTGTTCCCCCAAATAGCAGAAAAGTTAGAAACCTATCTTGAAATGGGGAGTAACTGTGGGCTTACCAGTTATCTCATGGCAGAATACTTAAAAGACCTTTTTAACCTTAAGGCAGAGTTATGTGTTTTTTTTTTTTTCCACAAAACTTCAGAATTTGCTGACTTTTGCTGGAATAACAAGTGGCTGCCATCAGTTTACTGCCTGATAGATATTTAAAGAATACTGAAGGCCCTCACTCTGTTCCTTCAAAGTAAAAGTGTTGTTTTAACAAAATGCACAAAAGTAGACACTACTTAAGGAAATGTATGCCTTGGAAAAGGCATTTTGAAAAACAGATGTTTAGAAATGTTTTAATTTTTTGTTACTGAAAAGATAGAACTGCATAACTCTAAAAATACTCGTATTTTTGAAAACAAGGAAACAAACTTCCCTAATATGTTTTAATATTTTCCAAAAAAAAAAAACTTGCAGTGAGTTTTGAACTTATTGTTTAAAACATTAAAACGCAGCACTTTCGCTAGTAGAAAGTACCAATACAACCTGGAAAGAAAATAATTACTAGCCAAATTTCAACTTTTAAAAAAACTTTAGAATAATTGAAGGATAGGGAAAACTATAAGTACAGTGATTTAGGGATCTGGAACAGCAGGAGATCTATGCAGTCACAAAGGGTCTGCACTTATAGGGTCTCTTGTTAGTTTAATGTTCTGCTGTCACCATCTTGAATTTTAAAATAATTTTTAAACAAGGGCTTCACGTATCCATTTTACACAGGACTCCATAAAATAGGTAGCTGGCTCTGGAATACAGTAGTTCAATGCATTTCTTCATTTAAATCTACATATTTTTAAGTGTATTTTTTTCAGTTATGCAACCACTAAAATCAAGTATTAATATAAAATCAACTGACTTGTTGAATCATAAGTGCTAAACTAAACTTGTCAAAAATAATTATATACTTAATTTCATTTGTATATCTATAGTTATCCACATCCCAAAATAATTAGAGAAGGCAAAATTATTCAAGGACTGGTAGAGAAAAACCTAAGGTATTTTCATTATTGTTATTTTACCTACAGTTTCTCTTTTGCATATTTTATAATATATACACTCTATTAAAATGGTAAAAGGGATTTTCTTCAATCATTTTTAATTTCTCTTACTACATATTTTATAATGTGCACAGCATATTAATAGCAAATACATGCATATAATTTATAAATAAATCAATATATATAGAACACTGCATGTTCAACTACTTGTCATTTATGAACATGCACCATCAAAAGAATCTCTAACACACTAGACATGCAATGATAATCCTGCTATTTCCCAGCCCAAGTTCCAAAATGACTCCCTCTTATGGCAACTCCCCGTCCTCAGCAGTCCTACCCAGGACAGGTAGGCGATTTCTGCTTAGCACAGAGGATTTGGAGCCAGGACTGGATTCAAGTGCTGCTGCCCTTGCCCAGGAAGCGAGCACTTTTCTTAGCCTCCTCTCCTGAGCCGCCTCCCAGCAGGTTGGGAGGCTCCTGCGTCAGAGCCTGGCACACCACAAGATGCTCACTAAGCACCAGCTGCACTATCTTTTCAACCAGGTGTTCCCGGCGGAAGTGTGATCTCTGAAGATCTCCTTTGTCCCAATGACTGAATGGTGGCACTTGGGGGGGGGGGGTGGAGCGGGAATGAATCTTTTCAGTGACATCAGAGTGATACTAAGGATTTAACCTGAAAGTTCTCTCTTGAACTACACAACAGAAGGCAACTTCCACCAACGCCTGGTAATAAATTAGGGAAGATGAAGAGCCTGGCAAGAGGCGCGCCCTTGAAGCCTGGAGCTCTCACCGTCTGGCCAAGTGCCACCTGGGTGATGGACAGTCGCTGCATCCCGACAGCGCAGCTTCGGACTTTCTCCTCTACAAGCTGGAACCTGACCACAGCCTTCACTCATCCGCGCGCTTCGCCCATCCCGGCCTCGGGCGGCATGCTGCCAGGGCAATGCTCCCACAGGCTCGCTCCTGCGGCACCATGCCACCTTCCGGGGTCCCTGGCACGTGCGGGGCTGGGGCACACTTCCCGGTCGCATGGGGTCACTAACACGTGTGGGGAAAGTACCCATCCCTTGGTCTGGTGCCTTGCCCCGCGGGGAGGGAGTTGGCGCCCCACACCCCACCCCCGCTCTCTGCGGGACCATACCTGGATGGTGTGGCCTCTGCCCGGGGCGTTGGGGCCCCCAACCAACTTGCAGTAGAGCTCTGGCCGGGGCTGCACTCCGCCGGGTCCCCGTTCCCCGCAGGTAGCAGTGGCCCAAATCTTTGCCGCCTCGGCCAGGTTGAAGTAGGGCGGGTGCAAGCTGAGCTCCTCGGCGGGGTCCCGAGCTGTCGCACTCCGGGCTGGCAGCACCCGCAGCACCAGCACAAGCACAAGCAGCGACCGTGGCGACCGCAGGACTGGCAGCGATGTACAGTCTGGAGCCCGCGCAGCCGCCGCCATCCCGGGGCGCGGGATCTTCCTGCCTGGGCCACCCGCCAAGGGACTCGGTGGCACAGCCGTGCGGGCGGCCGCCACTCTCCGTGCGTATCTCGTGGAGCCTGCAGCGCGAGGAGTCAGAACAGCCCCGGGTGTGGGCGGCGCCGGAGCCGCGCCCCTAGTTCCACGCGCGGAGCTCGGGCGTGGGGGTGGCTTTTCGGCTCTGGAAACTGCACCAGCCCGGGCGGGCACCGGCCTGATCAGGAACTGACAGCGCCCAGCCTGGGGCCAGCAGGCGTAGTCTTTGAGGACGCCAGGCGCGCGGCAAACTTCGCCGGCGGGGAACGGGAGAGGCGTTCCCGGGCTAGTACCCAGGCAGCCCGAGCCGGGGCCCCTGAACGGCCCGACCTTCCCAGCGCCAGGGCAGAAATCAGATCGCTCTCCAGATACTCAGGATCTCTGGCCAAAGCCAGTAAATCTGGCTCCTGACCTAAGAGATTTGCAGGAAGTCGCCACCACCTGCAGAACTTTCATCAAAGACGTTGTCCCCAGACAAGTATTGATCTTCAACAGTGTGCACGTCCAATTCCTGTCACTACAGCCACATACTAGCGGGGATTAAAGAAACTCACCGAATTAGGAGTGGTGGAATGTACACATTTAAAAGATACGAGTTGTGGTTAGCGAGCCAGAAAGGTACCTTAAAGGAAATCCTTTAGATGCCCCATCAGCTCAATTTTTGAGATGTTAAGTGTAAGTTACTGGAGCTGTCACGCTGGACTGAGGACAAAGGGTACTTGCCCAGAGCTGAGGATTGGTCCAGTATGCAGTCCACCTTGCTGAAACTAAGTCCACATAGGTCATCTAAGCAATTAGAGGAGGTGTCATTGCTGTGGGCCAGGACGGACGATCAGGGGACTTGTCCAGAGGAAATAAGACTGGAGCTTTGAAAACAAAGAAGGAAAAAAGAGGGAACCTGTGAAAGGGCTGCTCTGCAAGGCTACAGAACCAGGGATAAAGCAGTACACTTGTTGGGGTGGGGGCTGGGGTTGTGGCTCAAAGGAAGAGCACTTGCCTACAATGCGTGAGGCACTGGGTTCATCCTCAGCACCACATAAAGTAAAATAAAGACATTGTGTCCAACTATTAAAAAAAAAAAAAGGTACACTTGCAAGCTTTTATGGTCTGAGTGTTCCTGTATCCCCCAAAATCCTAATCCCTAACATGATAGTTTTAGGAGGTGAGGACTTTGGGAGGTGATTAGGCCATGAAGGTGGTTCTGGTGAACCGGTGAACCTTACAAAAGAGACTGGAGTTGATGCTGGTTGGCAGCTTCCAGCATCTGAGGACACAGAGAAGATACTGCTATGAACTAGAAAGTGGAACTGTCACCAGACAGGATATCTGCTGGCACCTTGATCTTAAACTGATCAGCCTCCAGAACTATGGGAAGTAAATTTCTGTTGTTTATGGACTATGGAGTATAGGAAATTTTGTTACTGCTGCCCACAGGAACTAATATAAAGGACAAAGACATGACTGGTATATTTATTAAATCCTGTGATATGTTATAGGACAAAATATGTCCATTTAATCTTCCATGTGTTCTCCAAAAAATATGGGGAGAATTGTGAGCATAACATGGAAAGGAAAAGCCATAAAGACCAATAAATTACCTCCATAAAAACTGAAATAAATGTGCATCAAAAAGCTAACTAAATAAAAATGAAAAAACAAAAGAGGGAGAAAATGCATACCATAAATGACATAGGATTAAAGGCTTTAGTACATACACAAAACAAGTACGGAGAAGCTGACCATTTAAGTCTAAAGAGACCTAAATGCAATTCACAGAAAAAGAAACTTTAAAAAACCTAATAAACATATTTGTTTTAAAAAGTTTGAACTTTCTGGAAATTGAAATGCAAGCAAAGCACCAATTAAACTCATATTTTATTTATCAAACTGGTAAAGATTTTTAAAAACTGATGGTTGAAAAGAATCCATGGATTCAAATGTCACACACTGGTAAAAGTAAAACCTATCAGCTTTTAGAAGGACAATGTTTGCTGTGCTTAGCAAATGACTCCAATAGGCATATATTTTCCCTAACATTTCCACTTGTAGAGATTTATATCCAGGAAATAATTGGGGCTATTATCAAAGATTCAATGGCAAGTATTTGTCAGAGTTGTTTATACTTTTTTTTTAAGTTTAAGGGTAAATGTTTTAAAATAAGGAATTTAGGTAAATGTTTAATAATAAGGAATTTAGGTAAATGTTTAATAATAAGGAATTGGTAAATGATGGTACATCCACATGGTGAAACATTACAAAACCATAAAATAATCTTATAAAAGCATATATATCAATATAAACACACATACATACATATATAATCTTTTTTGCACATATGTAGATATATAATCTTTTTTGCATAGTATTGGGGATCAAAACCAGAGCCTCACATATGCTAGGCAAATGCTCTTACCACTGAGATACACACCTAACCCCCATAGAAGTATATTTTTTGACATAGAAAAATGTTCAAAATATTTTAACAGAATATATATACAAAAATATACGTACAAAAATCAAATGTATTTCTAGACACTAACAATGAACACTCCAAAAAATAAAATTAAGAAAACAATTACATATATAAAAAATAAAAAAGAATAAAAGTGTTAAAAATAAATTTAACCAAAAAAATGGTAATATTTGTAAAATAAAAACTACAAACATCTTTGAGAGATACTTTAAAAGACCAAAATACAGATGTCCCTTGACTTACAATGGAGTTACATCCTGATAAACTCATCATAAGTTGAAAATATCTTAAGTCAAAAATGCATTCATTTTCAATATCAGAGCAAACACGAAACACCAAGAAGCCGAATTCCAGCTCCCGGAACTGAGCCCGCGGGGACTGCTTCTTGGAGCTTACACTTATAGGAGCTTACACCGAGCACAGAGCGGCCGAGTTCCGGCTCCCGGAACCGTCCCGGAACCGCCCTGGCTCAGGGCTGCGGAGCCCGCGGAGGCTGCTTCTTGGACCCTGCTACTATCAGAGCAAACACCAAACACTAAGCGGCCGAATTCCGGCTCCCGGAACTGAGCCCGCGGGGGCTGCTTCTTGGAGCCTACACTTATAGGAGCTTACACCGAGCACGGAGCGGCCGAGTTCCGGCTCCCGGAACTTCCCTGGACCGGGGCTAGGAGCCCGCGGAAACTGTGTCTCGGTCCGGGTCCTGCTGAGGGCAGGTCAGGACTCACCCATTGCTTGGGTTGCCTGGCAAGGGGAACGAAATGCTGCCATTCGCATAGGATACCAACATGGCAGAGATCTGATGTCAGCAGAAAGCGGTGGAGGAGAGATCTTCATCAATACCAGCGGTGACATAAGCAGTTGGTCTCCTGGTAAGGGGGGTGAGGCTCAGTCACCCGAGTCTCCTCAATTTGTCCTCGAGCCAGAGGGAAGGAGCCGGGCCGCCGCCAGCCCCCGGAGCAGGCCCAGCGGCTCGCCAGTGTGGTGACCGCGTGACCCCAATTGGAGAGGGGGCGGAGCGGAGCCGCCACCCACACCCGCCAGGTGGGCAGACCCACGACCCAGTAGTACATGGGCGTGGTAGGAGGGGCAGGGCAGAGCCGCCCTTCGCGCTTGCAAGGTAAACAGACCTGTGACAGCCTGGCGGGTCAGGCCCAGTGGCCTGCCAGTGTGGTACACACGTCACCCCAACTCGAGTAGGGGCAGAGCAGATCCTTCTCCCACGCCCGGATCAGGCCCTGCCGGTGTGGTGGTCACGTGACCCCAATTGGAGTGGGGGTGGAGCGGAACCGCCACCCGTGCCCGCAGGGGGAGCAGACCAGTGATCAACCTGCAGATCAGGCCCAGGGGTCCGCAGGCGTGGTAGGAGGGGCAGGGCAGATCCGCCGCCCGCGCCTTCAAGGTAGGCAGACCTACAACAGACCGGCGGATCAGGCCCAGGAGCCTGCCGGCGGGGTACAAACACCACCCTAATTGGAGTAGTGACAGAGCAGAGTCGCCTACCTTGCCAGGAACAGACCCAGCATCCTGCAGGCGGGGTAGTCACGACACCCCAATTGGAGTAGGGGCAAAGCAGAGCCTCCACTCGTGCCCGAAAGGTGGGCAGATCTGCGACCGACCAGCAGGACAGGCCCAGTGGCCTGCTGGTACGACAGACACGTCACCCCAATTGGAGTAGGGGCAGAACAGAGCCGCCACCAGCTCCCAGAACAGGCCCAGTGACCTGCCGGCGTGGTAGCCACGACACCCCAATTGGAATAAGGAGAGAGCAGAGCCGCCGCCCGCACCTGCAGGAAAGATACGCAAGCAGTATGAAAAGACAAGGAAAGAAAGGACCACAAGCAATGCAGGTCAACGCAACTTTAGTAGAGGTAACAGCTGCAGCAGATGGAATGTCAGATAAAGAATTCAGGATATACATGCTTCAGATGATCTGGAGTATCAAGGAAGACATTAAACAGCAAAATCAGACAATGAAAGATCACTTCGACAACGAATTACGCAAACAAATCCAGGAAGCAAAGGATCAACTATACAGGGAGATAGAGGTTATAAAAAACAAGCAATCAGAAATCCTAGAAATGCAGGAAGCAATAAACCAACTTAAAAACTCAATGGAGAATACTACCAACAGAGTAGAACACTTAGAAGATAGAACATCAGACAATGAAGACAAAGTATTTCAACTGGAAAAGAACATAGACAGCTCAGCAAGACTGTTAAGAAACCATGAGCAGAACATCCAAGAAATATGGGATAACATTAAGAGACCAAACTTAAGAGTCATTGGGATACAGGAAGGTACAGAGCTCCAAACCAAAGGAATGAGCTGTCTATTCCATGAAATAATACAAGAAAACTTCCCAGACTTGAAGAATGAGACAGAATCCCAAATCCTAGAAGCCTACAGGACGCCGAATGTGCAAAATCATAAGAGATCCACACCTAGACACATTATAATGAAGATGCCCAACATACAGAACAAGGAGAGAATTTTAAAAGCTACAAGAGAAAGGAAGCAGATTACATTTAGGGGCAAGCCAATCAGGATAACAGCTGATCTTTCAACACAGACTCTGAAAGCTAGAAGATCCTGGAATAACATATTTCAAACACTGAAAGATAATGGGTTCCAACCAAGAATTGTGTATCCAGCGAAATTAAGCTTCAGGATGGAGAATGAAATTAAAACCTTCCACGATAAACAAAAGTTTAAAGAATTCGCAGCTAGAAAACCATCTCTTCAAAACATCCTAGCCAAAGTATTACAGGAAGAGGAAACGGAAAATAACAATGAAAACCAACAGTGGGAGGTAGGACAGTAAAGGGGGGGGGAAACAATCAAAGAGGAAAACAAACAATGTTTAGTAACAGAAATAAACAAATATGGATGGAAGAACAACCCATATCTCAATAATAACCCTAAATGTTAATGGCTTAAACTCACCAATTAAGAGACACAGGCTAGTAGAATGGATCACAAAACAAGACCCAACAATATGCTGCCTACAGGAGACGCATTTGATAGGAAAAGACATACATAGGCTGAAGGTGAAAGGTTGGGAAAAATCATATCACTCATATGGACTTCGGAAACAAGCAGGCGTGTCCATACTCATATCAAATAAAATAGATTTCAAGCCAAAGTTAATCAAAAGAGATAAAGAGGGACACTACATACTGCTTAAGGGAACCATACACCAACAAGACATAACAATCATAAATATTTATGCCCCAAACAATGGTGCAGCTATGTTCGTCAAACAAACTCTTCTCAAGTTCAAGAGTCTAATAGACCACCACACCATAATCATGGGAGACTTCAACACACCTCTCTCGCCACTGGACAGATCTTCCAAACAAAAGTTGAATAAGGAAACTATAGAACTCAATAACACTATTAATAACCTAGACCTAATTGACATATATAGAGTATACCACCCAACATCAAGCAGTTACACTTTTTTCTCAGCAGCACATGGATCCTTCTCAAAAATAGATCATATATTATGTCACAGGGCAACTCTTAGACAATATAAAGGAGTAGAGATAATACCATGCATCTTATCTGATCATAATGGAATGAAACTGAAAATCAACGATAAAAGAAGGAAGGAAAAAGCATACATCACTTGGAGAATGAACAATAGGTTACTGAATGATCAATGGGTTATAGAAGACATCAAGGAGGAAATTAAAAAATTCTTAGAGATAAATGAAAACACAGACACAACATATCGGAATCTATGGGACACATTGAAAGCAGTTCTAAGAGGAAAATTCATTGCTTGGAGTTCATTCCTTAAAAAAAGAAAAAACCAACAAATAAATGATCTCATACTTCATCTCAAAATCCTTGAAAAAGAAGAGCAAAACAACAGCAAAAGAAGTAGAAGGCAAGAAATAATTAAAATCAGAGCTGAAATTAATGAAATCGAAACAAAAGAAACAATTGAAAAAATTGACAAAACTAAAAGTTGGTTCTTTGAAAAAATAAACAAAATCGACAGACCCTTAGCGATGCTAGTGAAGAGAAGAAGAGAGAGAACTCAAATTACTAGCATACGGGATGAAAAAGGCAATATCACAACAGACACTTCAGAAATACAGAAGATAATCAAAAACTATTTTGAATCCTTATACTCCAATAAATTAGAAGATAGTGAAGGCATAGATAAATTTCTTAAGTCATATGATCTGCCCAGATTGAGTCAGGAGGATATAGAAAACCTAAACAGACCAATATCAATTGAGGAGATAGAAGAAACCATCAAAAGACTACCAACTAAGAAAAGCCCAGGTCCCGATGGGTATACAGCAGAATTTTACAAAACCTTTAAAGAAGAACTAATACCAATACTTTTCAAGCTACTTCAGGAAATAGAAAAGGAGGGAGAACTTCCAAATTCATTCTATGAGGCCAACATCACCCTGATACCTAAACCAGACAAAGACACTTCAAAGAAAGAAAACTACAGACCAATATCTCTAATGAACCTAGATGCAAAAATCCTCAATAAAATTCTGGCGAATCGGATACAAAAACATATCAAAAAAATTGTACACCATGATCAAGTAGGATTCATCCCTGGGATGCAAGGCTGGTTCAATATACGGAAATCAATAAATGTTATTCACCACATCAATAGACTTAAAAATAAGAACCATATGATCATCTCGATAGATGCGGAAAAAGCATTTGACAAAGTACAGCATCCCTTTATGTTCAAAACTCTAGAAAAACTAGGGATAACAGGAACATACCTCAATATTGTAAAAGCAATCTATGCTAAGCCTCAGGCTAGCATTATTCTGAATGGAGAAAAACTGAAGGCATTCCCTCTAAAATCTGGAACAAGACAGGGATGCCCTCTCTCTCCACTTCTCTTCAACATAGTTCTCGAAACACTGGCCAGAGCAATTAGACAGACGAAAGAAATTAAAGGCATAAAAATAGGAAAAGAAGAAATTAAATTATCACTATTTGCAGATGATATGATTCTATATCTAGCAGACCCAAAAGGCTCTACAAAGAAACTATTAGAGCTAATAAATGAATTCAGCAAAGTGGCAGGATTTAAAATCAACACGCATAAATCAAAGGCATTCCTGTATATCAGCGACAAATCCTCTGAAATGGAAATGAGGACAACCACTCCATTCAAAATATCTTCAAAAAAAATAAAATACTTGGGAATCAACCTAACAAAAGAGGTGAAAGACTTATACAATGAAAACTACAGAACCCTAAAGAGAGAAATAGAAGAAGATCTTAGAAGATGGAAAAATATACCCTGTTCATGGATAGGCAGAACTAACATCATCAAAATGGCGATATTACCAAAAGTTCTCTATAGGTTTAATGCAATGCCAATCAAAATCCCAATGGCATTTCTTGTAGAAATAGAGAAAGCAATCATGAAATTCATATGGAAAAATAAAAGACCCAGAATAGCAAAAACAATGCTAAGCAAGAAGTGTGAATCAGGCGGTATAGCGATACCAGACTTCAAACGATACTACAGAGCAATAGTAACAAAAACAGCATGGTACTGGTACCAAAACAGGCGGGTGGACCAATGGTACAGAATAGAGGACACAGAAACCAATCCACAAAACTACAACTATCTTATATTTGATAAAGGGGCTAAAAGCATGCAATGGAGGAAGGATAGCATCTTCAACAAATGGTGCTGGGAAAACTGGAAATCCATATGCAACAAAATGAAACTGAATCCCTTTCTCTCGCCATGCACAAAAGTGAATTCAAAATGGATCAAGGAACTTGATATCAAATCAGAGACGCGCCGTCTGATAGAAGAAAAAGTTGGCTACGATCTACAGTCGGTGGGGTCGGGCTCCAAATTCCTCAATAGGACACCCATAGCACAAAAGTTAATAACTAGAATCAACAAATGGGACTTACTCAAACTAAGAAGTTTTTTCTCAGCAAAAGAAACAATAAGAGAGGTAAATAGGGAGCCTACATCCTGGGAACAAATCTTTACTCCTCACACTTCAGATAGAGCCCTAATATCCAGAGTATACAAAGAACTCAAAAAATTAGACAATAAGAGAACAAACAACCCAATCAACAAATGGGCCAAGGACCTGAACAGACACTTCACAGAGGAGGACATACAGTCAATCAACAAGTACATGAAAAAATGCTCAACATCTCTAGCTGTCAGAGAAATGCAAATCAAAACCACCCTAAGATACCATCTCACTCCAGTAAGATTGGCAGCCATTAGGAAGTCAAACAACAACAAGTGCTGGCGAGGATGTGGGGAAAAGGGTACACTTGTACATTGCTGGTGGGACTGCAGATTGGTGCAGCCAATTTGGAAAGCAGTATGGAGATTTCTTGGAAAGCTGGGAATGGAGCCACCATTTGACCCAGCTATTCCCCTTCTTGGTCTATTCCCTAAAGACCTAAAAAGAGCATGCTACAGGGACACTGCTACATCGATGTTCATAGCAGCACAGTTCACAATAGCAAGACTGTGGAACCAACCTAGATGCCCTTCAATAGACGAATGGATAAAAAAAATGTGGCATTTATACACAATGGAGTATTACTCTGCATTAAAAAATGACAAAATCATAGAATTTACAGGGAAATGGATGGCATTAGAGCAGATTATGCTAAGTGAAGCTAGCCAATCCCTAAGAAACAAATGCCAAATGTCTTCTTTGATATAAGGAAAGTAACTAAGAACAGAGTAGGGACGAAGAACAGGAGAAGAAGATTAACATTTAACAGGGATGAGAGGTGGGAGGGAAAGGGAGAGAGAAGGTAAATTGCACGGTAATGGAAGGAGACCCTCAGGGTTATACAGTGGAGGGGGTAGAGAGAGAGGAGGGGAGGGGAGGGGAGAGGTGGGGAGGGGGGAGGGTGGATGATGGGAAAGGCAGCGGAGCACAACAGACACTAGTATGGCAATTTGTAAATCAATGGATGTGTAACTGATGTGAATCTGCAATCTGTGTATGGGGTGAAGGTGGGAGTTCATAACCCACTAGAATCAAAGTGTGGAATATGATATGTCAAGAAATTTGTAATGTTTTGAACAACCCACAATAAAAAATTAAAAAAAAAAAAAAAAAAAAAAAAAAAAAAATGCATTCATTTAATATACCTAACTTTCCTACTTCCATAGTTTAGCAACACAGCAAACTATAGAGTATAGGTAATTTACCCTTGTGATCATGTGGTTGATTGGAAGTCGTGATTTACAACTCCTGCCCTGACCAGAATCTAAAGAGAATATGGTACTGCATATTGCAGGCTCAGGAAAAAAATTTTTAATTCAAGATTTGAAGTACAATTTCTGCTGAATTTTGCTATATACTATTGATAAGTTGAAAAATTATAACTAATGTAAATTGGGGAACCATCCATAAATGCTCATGGATTGGAAAACAATATTGTTAAAATGGCAATATCCCCCAAAGCAATCTACAAATTCAGCATAATATCTATCAAAATCTCAACGTTGCTTTTCTTTTTCCAGGAATCAGCAAGCAGATCCTGAAATTCATGTGGAAATGCAAGGGACTTGGAATGGTCAAAACAATCTTGAAAAAAAAAAGTCAAAGGACTTATACTTCCTGGTTTCAAAACTTAATACAAAGTGACAATAATCAAGACAGTGTGGTGCTGACTCAAGGATAAACATATAGATCAAAGAAGTAGAATTGAGATTCCAGAAATAAACCCTTATCTTTATGATCACTTGGTTTTCAACAGGGTACAAAGACCATTCAATGAGAACAGAATCTTTTTAATAAGTGGTGCTGGCACAACTGGATACTCACATGCAAAAGAATTTGCCCTTACCTCACATCATACGCAAAAGTTAACTCAAATAACTCAAATCCCTAAATGTAAGGGCTAAACCTGTAAAACTCTTTGAGGAAAACATGACTCTGGGTTGGCAGTGATTGCTTAGATATATCAAAAGTGCAAAAAAGAAAAGAAAAAAAATAAACCTCGTCAATTTTTAAAAGTCTGTGTTTCGAAGGACAGCCTCACAAAAGTGAAAGATAACCTAAAGAACAGGACAAAGTATGCACAAATCATGTATTAAGAAAAGACTCATATCTAGAATAAAAAACTTTTGTAACTCAACCATTAAAAAATGATGGATAAAATATCTAAACAGGCATTTCTTCAAAAAAAGATATTTAAAAAGGTCCATAAGTATTGCTTTCCATTGTTAGTCATCAGGGAAATGCAAATCAAAACCACAAGGAAATACCATTTCTACCATCTAGTATGGCTATTTAAAAAGATAAAAGCAAGTATTTGGTGAGAACATGGAAAAATTGGAACTCTCATACATTGTTGGCGGGAATATAAAATGGTGCATACACTTGGGAAAACATATTGGCAGTTCCTAAGAAAGTCAGATATAACATTACCATGTAACCCAGATATTCCAATCCTAAGTGCATATTCCAGAGAACTAAGAACATATATCTACATGAAAACTTGCTCATAGATGTTCATAGCAAATTACTCATAACAGCCAAATAGTAAAAATAACCAATGTTCACCAAGTGATGAAAGAATAAACAAAATGTGGTATATCCATACAATGGGATATATGTCACCCATAAAAAAGGAATAGAGATCTGATACATGTTACAATATAGATGAGTCTTGAAATTTTATTAGTTGGGAAAAACTAGACACAAATGGCCACATATTATACAAGGAGTGACTGCTAATGAATCTTGGGTTTCTTGTTGGAGTGATGGAAATGTTCTGAAATTAGTGGTGATGGTTGTATAACTCTGTGAATTTACTAAAAACCACTAACTCATGTACTTTATTAATTTATGGTATATAAGTTATATGTTTGTTTGTTTGTTTGTTGGTACCAGAGATTGAACCCAGGGAGCTTAACCACTGAGCTGCATCCCCAGCCCCAATTTAATATTTTATTTAGAGATAGGGTCTCACCAAGTTGCTGAGGCTGGCTTTGTACTCACAATCCTCCTGCCTTAGCTCCTAAGAGGCTGGGATTACAGGAGTGTGTTTCTATGCCTGGCTTTTAGTTATATGTTAATAAAGCTATTACAAAAATTTTTGCAGAACCAAAATATATATTGGTGTATATGAATGTGTGTGTGCGTGCGTGCGTGTGTGTATGTGTGTGTGTGTGTGTCTAAAAGCAGAACCAAAGGTATTTGAAAGCTACTCAACAGGTTGTTCAAGAGAGGATAGCTGCATGGGGAAAGGGGATTGGGAGGATTTTTGCTCCTTTTTTTTTTTACTTGTCTATATTTGAAAACTTTTCTAATAATTAAGCTATATTATTTTTGTCCCAACAAGAACTTTTAAAATTCTAGTAAATCAACTGAATGAATGCCCAGCACTGCCTTTAAAGGTCCTACCCTGTTGTAGATGAAAGACAATTAACAAAAAGTAAGAATGAGGGCTGGGATTGTGGTTCAGTGGCAGAGCGCTTGCCTAGCATGTGTGAGGTGCTGGGTTCAATCCTTAGAACCACATAAAGATAAACAAATAAAATAAAGGCATTCTGTCCATCTATAACTACAAAAAAAATTTAAGCAAGAAAGATAGATTCTATGTATTTTTTAAAGTCCTCTAGACACAGGATTATTTGAAGGAAAACATTCAACAAATGGCTAAGATTCCAAAATTATTTTATTAACAGGCAAATGTGAAAGCAAAGGCTAAATTAAAGATGCTGTTCTTTATTTGGGCCAGTAATTCTTTCCCACAACAAGGTCGTTGTGCAGAGATGTTCTGATAGTATCAGAAACCACAGCAGCAGAGCTGACCATCTATGGATTTAAATCAAGACTTTGTCCTCACAGCATCACCTTTTACTCTAAAGGCAATATCTAATAGCATGGCATAGAAATTGATCGTATTGTACCATGACACTCTTTCTTTTTATGTTTTTTTTTAACATCCTCTAGTCAGAGGATATGTAATATCATTAACCTCATTTTGTCCTTACTGTTTAAAAATAACTTTGTGTTGTCCAAGTAGGAATGTATTTGCCCACTGAGACTAGCTTCAAAGATAATCAAATAAAAGCTACATATCTAAAGTGAATATTTGTTAGTGAAATTATCTCTCAGAAGATTATGTATGTAAAACAAACACCCAGGAGGCACCTATCTTCCACAGGCCTGGGTACCAGAAATATAAATATGAATGATGCAAATGAGATTTGGATTGGGGGTTCAGGGTTGGGTGCAGAAAGGTTATTTTGAAATTTAAATGAAGGTATGTATGAGCAGGTACTTTTAAACATCAAAGCAATAAATGTAAGGCACACTTGTGTTCTTAAGATGGGGCTGTTAGGTACTAACATAGAAAGACAATGCTTACAGGAATTAAGTAACTTACTCGTATGTTAAGAAAAATGGTGGACCCAGGACTTTCATTCTTTCTTTTCCCCCCTTGGAAATGGAGTCTTCCTATGTTACCCAAGTGGTCCTCAAACTCCTGGGCTCAAAGGATCCTCCTACCCCAGTCTTCCAAGTAGCTGGGACCATAGGTGCACACCCCCACCCACTCCCTGATGGACCCAGGATCCCTGATTCCCAGTTTGTGTTCCAAGAAGAACAGAAGGATTCTGAGAGAACAGAAGGAAAGTGATGGCTGAGTGAAGCCCATCTGTGACGAGAAGACCACAGTTGATTCTGAGCACAGAGGAGCTATTGGTTTACTTGGTCTAGGAGGGGTGGGTGGAACAGACATGCATAGTTGGGTATAAACAAACCCACACCAACACCAGTGAGTTTGGGGTTGGCTGGCCTCCCAGTACTTGAGAAGTGATTCATGCTTAGTTATGTCCTTCAGATCTCAAGATAGAAATGCAACTGGCCATGCTATTGTTGAAAAGAATTTCCCTAGAGTCAAGAACCTAGATATGCAAGGGTGACAAACTCAGTGTCTTGCAAGGGCATAATAGGACTCAATAATGTCCCTTTAATACAGTGATTTGCCTAACAGTACGCTCATAGCTGATGCTCCTCTAAGTCAAAGCATAAGTTTCTCTTTTTTGCACCCCCCTCCCCAATACTTCCCACGTCCTCTAGGAATATGAACTGGGATCAGAAACCCTGGGTCCTGTTTATTATTACTAAGCTTCTTTAAATTCTATTGTTAAACTGCAGCTACTTGCCATTACCCTTGGTTTCACTTAATAAGCAGGTTTCAAGTTTTCCTCATTCATCATCACTTCACAGAGAAAGCCATGACCTCATTCTAGGCCAAGAGCAAGTGTGGATCACAAATAGCAATGAAAAGAACACACACAAAACAGGAAAACGAAAGACATTTCTACTTATAATACCACACACCTGTGGCCTCCAGAGGGAACTAGACAATGAGTAAATTCTGCTGTCTCATTGGTTGGATTCATGGCAACCCCCATAGGTAAGGAAAGCATCTTTTGGAACCCCACCATTGTATATGACCTTCTGCTTTGAAAGAATTTCACAAACTGTATTTCTTTTTTCTTTTCTTTTTCTTTCTTTCTTTTTTGCACTAGGAATTGAACTCAGGGCCTCATAAATTCAAGGCACATACTCTACCATTGAGCTACATCCCCAGCCTCAACAGTATTTTTTAACAAATATTTCTCTATGTTATTAAAGATCTACATAATTGAAAATGTAGGGTTTGGGGCAGAGATGGGAGGGTTACCAGGGATTGAACTCGACCACTGAGCCACATCCCCAACCCTGTTTTGTATTTTATTTAGAAACAGGATCTCAGTGAGTTGCTTAGCACCTTGCTTTTACTGAGGCTGGCTTTGAACTCTCAAACCTCCTGCCTCAGCCTCTGGAGCCACAGGTATTACAGGTGTGTGCCACCCCGCCTGGCCCAAATGTAGGCTTTTGATTGGCATGAAATAATTAGCACGACCATGCTGAGCTAAAATTATTCCAGCTCAGACTGAAGAAAGTGTACCCCAATATTAGGTCATTTGCCATACTCTAAGGCAGCTTTTCTATTAATCATCTTGGAAACAGAATTTCCTCTAGAATCCTGGGCATCAGGAAACACAAATCTAAAATCATTCAGTTTTGTTGACAGATAAGGAAGACCAGGTTAAGGGACTTACTTAAATCCTTATTACCATGAAATGGTCTCCAGAATCCACCATGTGCCTGCCTATGATTATGTATGCCTCCTCCCTCTTCCTCCCCTCTCCTAGCCTTAGGTCTAAGGGTTCCTTGTGAAAGAGTGAGAGACTCAGTCGACGCGTGGCCTTTGTCTGATTCATCTTCTGAGCTCAGAATCCTCAATGTTAACCAAACCAGGAATTCTCGACCTGATTGTAGCCAGTGTTTTGGCTCACTGCACGCAGATTTCAGCTCTGGTTGGAACCTTGACAATGGGACCTCCTGTTAGAGCACTCCCTGGTAGGTGGTTCTGCCAGAGACCCTATGAACAATTCACATTCCAATTGCATGAACTTCTTTCCAGCTCTTGCTTCACACACTCGGGTTTGGCCTTTGTGTGAAACCTGCAGTTGGGCAGAGTAGGTAATTTTATACAATTGTTATTAAGGGGCATTCTTTCTTCCTGCCCTAGGTGTGTGTTACTAAAAGCAGTATTCTAGGATAAAAGAAAGCCTACACCTATGTAATAGCACCTTTTCTTTCCTACCAGCCCAGAGCTACCCTGCTAGGTAAGTGGGTGGAAGCCATTATTCTCATTTTATGGATGAGTAAAAATAAGTTGGTAAGTAATAAAACTGTCTTGCTCTGGCTTAGTGGGGATTTAGGGAATGGAGTCTTTATTTTCTTGATAGAAAGTCGGGAATTACTCTGGCGGAGATTTTAAGTAAAACTTAGAAAGCAGCCTGTGAGAGGTGGTATTGTATCATTTTCACTTTTTCTGTTTTCTTGGTGGCCTTAAGTTTAAGGATTTGAATTCCATTAGGTAGCAGGATGAATGGAGTAAGAACACATCACCGTCCCGTGTTCATCACTCTGTACTTTGTTTCTAATTCTGAAACACATCACATCAGAGGCATGCATTTTAGTAAGAATCTGCCAAGCAGGCCCAATAAAGGGTCTTTCTTTAGATTGGACTGGAGCATCCTCCAAACGCCCATGTGTGAAAGGCTTAGTTCCCTGTCCAGGGTGTTATTGGGAGGACATGGAACCTCTAGGAGGTGAGGTCTAGCAGAAGGAAGTTCGGTCCTTGGAGGTGTGCCCTTGAAGGGGATGTGAAGGTCCCAACCCCTTGGTGTCTCTCTCTTTGCTTCCAGTCTGCCATGAGGTGAACATGCCTTCCCCTTCCATGTTTTCCCCCCATGATTTATTTCACTGTCAAACACCCAAAGCAACAGGACCAAGAGACCATGGACTAAAACCTCTAAAACCTTTCCTTTTTTAAAGTTGATTATCTCAGGTACTTTGTCACAGTAACAAAAAACTGACAGAAGCCATTTAAGAACAAGTGCTACAGACTCTGAGGACAGGGGCTGACACAAGGGGTTTTTATTCTCCATATCATGTAAAATTGCTGAGAGCCACAGCGGAGTCGGAATGGCCCCTGGCATTTTGCCAATAGTATTGGTTGAGAGGCGAGCCATTTAGATGATGCTGGATTGATTCAATTGTATATTAGACCTTTACGGTCTGCCTGGGTGCCCGCTACTTTGGAGTTCTCGCGAGGATTGCCTGAGGAGTTCGCATTGGTTGGGGAAGTGCGGGAGGAGGGATTTCCGGTTGGTGTGTGGGGTGTCCTGGGAGAAGGCCGCGTTGGTGGCGTTCGGGAGAGTTCGGAAATAAAGTTTGTTCCTGCTTGAGTGGCTCCTGATTTGTGCCCAGCCAGACTGCGGCATAAAATCACCAAAAAGTGTCGCGACCCCTTGCCCGCAAGGAAGACGCCACTCAGGAATCTTCTTTCAGCAGTTTATTCAGGCCCTTGATATTTCTTCTTCTCTCTCTCTGATGCCCCTCCCAGCCTTAATAAAGCATCCCAAGCCCCAATGCAAAGCTGCCGCGTGGAGCTTTCTCACAGGGTGGTGAAAAATCATGTGCCAACTTTCCCAGATAAGAAGTTGTTTGTCACAGACCACAGCGGAGCCAGCGTCATCTTGTAATGGCGACCATAGTCTGCAGAAACGGCAGAAGCGGCTCACCACAAAAAAGTACCTTACACAGAGTAGCAGGTTGGTCATTATTTGTCAAAATTTAGGTTGAATTAATTTCACTTGGGTCCTAGAGCATAGGGCTAAGAGACAACTTTGCAAGCCATATATAATCATCAAGGATATCTCCCATCACCTAATGCTCTAAACAATCTCTTAATGTTGAGAAGTTCACAGAATAAATGAGGGTGCTTGTATCAACACTTCTTAAGAAGGCAGTGTAGATCCAGCTTGCTCGTCCCTGTGCTTTTTAGTCTAGATTTGTAAAGTACTTATATCTTTGTGGAACTTACCACTTATTCCTTCATCTCATCCAGTGTTTTTCTCTAAAAGTCAATTCCAAAGGGCATTCTGGGAGTGGATGGTTAGCTAGCCAGGACATGGTTGCAGTAGATATGCAAAATAACTGTAAAATAGTACACCATGACACATGGCCCTAAGAGATAAGGGAAGATGGGAGTGGGACACAGACCATGGTATGCCTGCCAAGGACTGGTGCAGTGTGCAGTTCCATAGTGTGGAGTTATTCCCGAGAAGTGTCTGCCTCCCCTGAGACTGAACTCCTCAGCTCTACTTGCATCTAACTGGGTCCATATTTTTTTATTTTTTGAGCCAATGGAAAGTGATCGGAAGCAATTCATTAAAAACCTCTTCTGTTACTTCATACTTCATCTCTTCCTACCCAGAAGCAAAGAATTCTGAGGCCCTGGGAGATGGCAGACCCACAAGATGAAAGAGTCTAGATCTCTGAGTCACCACATGGATGTTTGCTCCTCACCTGACCTGTGCCTGTATTGGACTGTTACGTAATGAAAAATAGACTTACATTGAATTAATGTACCCATATTTGGGAAATCATCTGTTAAAGTAGTTAGTATATCTAGCTAATACATCTAATTGAATGACTTTTGTTATACTATTTTTGCACATATGGAAATAGAAAGAAGACCCTCATAATGAAGTATTCAGTTAGCAATAAAAAAGCGAATCAAAGCCCTAAAATCAAATTGTTGCATGGGTCATAATTTTTTGAAAATCTTCAGTTCCTTCATCTCAAAACCTAAGTAGCCTTAACATCTTTATTTTTAAATTATGTTGGAATATTACACTGTGTTTCCCTGAGTTTGCTAAACTGATAACATTAAATACTTGTTTGGTTGAGTTTTTGCTTGCTATTTGCACTCTTTTAAGCTTAACATTCTTTGAAGTATTTTCCTATTGACCTTGAAGGATAAATTCCTTTTAGCTACTGCTATTCATGTGGAACAAATAAATTAATATTTGTCTATTGCCTTGAAACTATCCTTTATAAAAGAAATCTCCTAAAATAGTTTATCAGTCAGATAAACTAATTAGATGTTGTATTGTTATTTAAAACCCATAGTCTACACATCTCTAATTCTCTTTTCTCACCTCTTCAACAAAAATGCACAGAAAAAGTAGATCTTCACTTAGAATATAACTCATGTTAAAATTATATGCAATGGAATTCTCCTGACTATGCCCTGTCCCGGGCCAATCCATTTCTATCAGCAATACCACCAATTTTTCAGGTATCCCAGAGGTAAGTTTTTTGTGAAAGTATTTAGCATAGCACCTAACTCATAAGTGCTTAATAGTCATCAATTAACTTTTCCCTTTCACTTATCAGAATAGAAACATGGATTTCTCAGACTCTTTCCATTATGCCTTATGTTTAAATGACATTGATTATCATTGGCCTGAATTCACTTTCATCCAGGTCAAAATTATTGCCATAGCTTCTCTGCTGCTCTCTCCGTGACCATTCTGTCTCCCTTAAAATCCATCTTGCATATTAATAGAAGAGCAGCAGTAGGTGCCAAATCAAGGTGCTGCCTTGACATTAGACCAGAGACCCTGTACCTGCTAGAAGAAAATGTAGGCCCAACTCTCTGTCTTGTTGGCTTAGGAACCAGATTCCTCAACAAGACTCCTAAAGCACAAGAAGTAAAATCAAGAATTAATAAATTAGATGATATCAAACTAAAAAGCTTCTTCACTGCAAAGGAAACAATCAAGAACGTGAAGAGAGAGTCTACAGAATTGGGGAAAATCTTTGCCACCTACATCTCAAATAGAGCACTAATCTCTAGGATATATAAAGAAATCAAAAAACTTAACACACCCACACATACACACACACACACACACACACACACAAAGAATCCCATCAATAAATGCTCAGAGGAACTGAACAGATATTTCACAGAAGAAGAAATACAATCAGTCAACAAATATATGAAAAACGTTTAGCATCTCTGGCAATTAGAGAAATGCATATTAAAACTACACTGAGATTTCATCTCACTCCAGTTAGAATGGCAATTATAAAGAATACAAGTAACAATAAATGTTGATGAGGATGTGGGGGAAAAGGTACACTCATACATTGCTGGTGGGACTGCAAATAGGTGCAACAACTCTAGAAAGCAGTATGGAGATTCCTCAGAACATTTGGAATGGAACCATCATTTGACCCAGTCATCCCACTCCTTGGCATTTACCCAAAGGACTTAAAATCAGCATACTGTAGTTATATAGCCACATCAGTGTTTATAGCAACTCAATTCACAGTAGCTAAGCTATGGAGCCAAACTTGATACCCTTCAGCAGATGAATAGATAAAGAAAATATGATATATTTTGGACTACTACTCAGCCTTAAAGAAGAATGAAATTATGGCATTTGCAGGTAAATGGATGGAGCTGGAGAATATCATGCTAAGAAAAATAAGCCATTCCCAAAAATCCAAAGGACAAATGTTCTCTCTGATATTTGGATGCTAACACACAATAAGGAGTGGGAAGTGAAGAATAGAAGTTCAATGGATCCAACAAAGGGAAATGAAGGGAAGGAAGGGGGTGGGAATAGGAAAGACAATAGAATGAATCAGACATCACTTTCCTTTGTTCATATAGGAACATACAACCAGTGTAACTCCACATTATGTACAACCACAAGAATAGGAAGTTATATTCCATTTACATGTAATATGTTAAAATACCTTCTATGTCATATATAACTAAAAACAAAAAAAAAATAGAAATTTTTTAAAAAGTGGTTTCCATGACTGCTTTCTGCCCACCTTGTTGATCCAAGCTGTACTGCTCAGCTTTCAAGCCTCCAGATTGGAATCCTCCCTCCTAAGTACACTTATTTGGCCCTACTCTTGATTACCCATCTTCTTCTTACGATCAGGCCTTTTTTCTCATGTCAAAAAAGACACCAAATTCTGTCCATTTTATTTCTTTTTTTAATATTTATTTTTTAGCTGTAGTTGGACACAATACCTTTACTTCACTTATTTATTTTTAGGTGGTGCTAAGGAGCAAACCCAGGATCTCGCAGATGCGAGGCGAGCACTCTACTGCTGAGCTGCAACGCCTGCCCCCAGTTTATTTCTTAAGTAATCCTCAAGTCAGGCACAACTTCATCCTCATGGTAAATTAGTTCAAGACCACATTGTTTCACACCTGAACTGTTACAAGGTCTGCTCCCTCCTTCTTGCCTTCATCCAATTCACACTCCCCACTGCCTCCACTGAGATTTTTCTAGAGCCAGCTTACCCAATATGTCAGCCAAGAGGCACATCTGGATATCTACACTTAAGTTTAAAGTTGAATTTATCTGATCACATTTCAAGTACTCCTGTGGTTATGGCTTCTCATACTCAATAGAAAAAAAAAGATAGAACATTTTCGTCCTTATTGAAAGTGCTATCCGTGCTGTCCAGTAGAACGAACAAACAACATGCTCATGTCTCTACTCGGCTTGACACCATTATGTTTCTTATCACATAGGAGATAAAGTTTGAAATCCTTGGTGGGCTCAGTTGACCTTGGCTTTCTTTTCTGCCCCTGCACTTGCCCACCTTGTACCCTCTTCTCCAGGCTTTTCTAAATGTCCCCCATTCCACAATGTGTCTCCATGAATTAATAAATTCCTACCTTCTGCTGGGAGTGCCCTTCTCCACTTACCCAGCTGTATCACTCCAATGTATTCTTCAAAATCTAGTTCATGAGTTGCCATGTTTGACAGGTTTGATGGTTAATTTTTGGTGTTAGTTTGACTAGAGTCAGAGGTACTCAGATCGTCAGTAAAACTTCATTTGTGGGCGTGTCTGTGAGAGTGTTTTCAAAAAAGAATTTCATTTCAATCAGTAGCTGAAAAAAAGAAGATCCACCCTCACCGATGGGGGCAGTCCTCCTCTGCCACATCCAGGTCCAGGACAGAACAAAGATGACTTGAGCTAGGACATCCATCTTTACCAACCTGCAGACAGCAGAGTTCCTAGTCTTCCAGAATCCAGACTCTGGGATTTATTGATACCAGCACCTCCCCATCACCACACTCCTGCCCCATTCTGGGGCCTCCACCTTGAACTGAGAGTCACACAATTAGATCCTCTGGTTCTCAGACCTTCAGACTTGGACTGAATTACACACCTGCCTTCCTGATTCTCCAGCTTACAGATTGCATATTGAGGGACTTCTTGGCCTCCATAATTGCATGAGCTGATTATTGTAATAAACCCTTGTCTGTAACTTTCTAATGGTGTATCTGTTTGTCTGTCTACCCTGTGTATCCTACTGGTTTTGTTTCTTTGGAAAACCTTAAGGCAGGAGACTTTCTCTGGCCCCATTGTGGACACTCCACTCACCCTAAGTGGCCATTCCTATCACTGCGCTGGCACAGCCTATATTCATGCCTCTATTGCAGTGCTGATATCTGCCACTCACTAGGCTATGAGCAGGCAACACGTTTAACTCATTTTGTATCCCCGAAATCTAGCACAATGTCTGGCACACAAGTAGGTACCTAATAAATATTCATGGAATAAAAGCCGTACCAGAGCCTGGAGTAGAAACAGTCTTCTTCCTTCCCTGGACTGCAGTACCCTGTATCCAGGAGGATCTGTGGCTCCGCAAGCCATTCCATTTCCAACCATTCCTCACAAATGTGCAGCTCTCAGCCTCTCCCCATGTAGTTGAACAAAGCCCTGTGACCAGATCATCAGTTATGACAGACAAAGAAACCAGCTGACAAATTGACTTTCAAGAGCCCTGCCTTCTCAAAGGACAAGGTCTCAGGTTTGAGAAAATCTAATTACTTTCTTGAAGCTGTTGATTTCTCTTGATCTCTGCATTCATGGGGCCAGTGTCTTTCATCTCCAAGAGAAGGGCCAGTAGAGCCAGATGATAGCTGTGGTCAATTCCATATGCTCAGATTTAGATTCTCAATGGGTTCTAAGACCACCTCTCCATGTGTTGAAGGCTGAATCTGAATAAGCCATGATTAAAAGACTGAAATTCTTTACTAATTTACATCCTGTATTGATAAAATATAGCAGTTAGTTATATTCTATCTTAAATTATTTTCAACATCATTTTTACTATTGATATTCTCCAACCCCATAGCAAGCACTCTGAATCCAAGTAAAATGTATCTTGCACACCACTTTGCCTAGTGATAATGACTAACTAGGCACTCAATAAATACTTCTAAGTTTATTATTATGCTTGGCCCATCTAATCTGGTGAGTTTATATATGTCCACAAACCCCTAAAAGCATCTCCAAATACTATTCTATAAAACTCTAGAACATCAGCTGATTTTCTAGTTAGCCTAATTCTGCCTTATTCATAAAAAATTATAAAATTTACATTTTATAACCTTTATACTTTTTCCATTAGCATGATAGACTGTTACATTGTTGCACCCCAATGAATTGCACCTCTCAGAATTCATGCCCTTGTGTTATTGCTTCTTACACTGAGTCTGGGCTGGGTCATGTGACTTGCTTCAGCAAATGGGACATCAGCAGGCATGATCATCTGCTCAGCAAGCAGAGCTTAGTAAGCTGTTTCTCTTTTGAACACAGATTCTAAGGTGTAAGAAAGTCCAACCATGTGAGATGCACAAAATATGTGAAGTAAAGACTTCCCGAATGTCACGGTTCCATTGAATGCCTTAGAGGGCAGTACCTAAGAGAGACCTCAGAAAAGACCAGCAGAAGAACTGCCCAGCTGATCTCAGCCCAGATTGCTGAATTCAGATAAAACAAATGATGTTTTTTAAGCCACTGGGTTTGGTGTAACAGTAGACAACCAAAACTCCCAAAATCATGTTTCAGCTTCCTAACCATCCTTGTGAATTAATAAATGCCCCCTAATATTTGTGGGTCCCATGTTTAAGTACCTTGAGTTATAAAGCATTAGAAGTGGAACATAGGATACTTTTCCTGATTAGGGGGGGAAAGATTTTGCTTCTAGACATTCCAAGGATATTGAGACTTTAGAATTTGACTTTTGCATTTAGAACTTTTTTCTAGGTGGTGCCTTTAAAAAGATAATTAAGTTAATCTCTCATTATTATTATTTTTTCTTTGTCTTTTCTGGCTTTTGCTCTGGGGTAAGTATCTAGGGAAAAGTAAAATCTGATCTTTTGAGTCTCATGCCCTGTTTTTTGCTCTTGCCAAAATGTTCCATTAACTTCATTCCAAGTTTTTAAAAAAATATGTTCTTGTGAATTAGCTTTCTGCCAAGTCATCAAGAACAGTGCCAAGAAGGACAATTCTTCAAAAATGGATATCCTGTCTGTACCTAAGTGAATTCTACAAGCCAAATATTATATTTGTGGCTATCTTATAAGAATCACGGTTTTCCTCTAAAAAGTGGGTTTTGACCCTTTGTGATCCTTTCTTTCAAGTATAACCTTGGCCACATCCCCTCCCCCCAGCTATGGCTTACAGTTTATATCTTCTCTTTTCACTCTTCCGGGGCCTTTTTTAGGTTGGTCTTTGAAGGAAGAATGTCTCCCTGACTTCTAAATTGCAACAAGTATGGTTTACCTCGAGTTCAGTTCTTTAAATCATTTATCAGGAACTGGAAAGGTCTACTAATAAGATAAGCCAAAAGTTTAAGTAGAAAGAAAAAGCAACAAAAGGTAGTTTTTCAGTTGTTAAGATGGGTCTAGAGTGGTCCTGCCTTGTTTAAATAAGGGCTGCTGGAACTATGGTCTGTTCAACTGTGCCAGTCCACAACCATAGCTGCAATAAGAAAAGAATGAAAATTCAGTGTTTATAAACGTTTTTTAGCAATTCCATATTGGCATGACATCCAACTATGTGATCGTTTTTCTCATAACCTAGTTATATTGTATATTACCAAATACATGTCCATGATGGATCGGAATTTATTGTATTGGTCTTTCTTCCCAGATACTTAAAGAAACACTCATCTAAACAGTCTCACTAGATGATCTTACATTCTCAGGGATAATGTAACAAGAGACTCAGGATTGGTACTCCAAGCCAGGTATGGTGGCACACATCTGTAATCCCAGAAACTTGGGAGGCTGAGATAGGAGGATTGCGAGTTCAAAGCCAGCCTCAGCAAAAGTGAGGTGATAAGCAACTCAGTGAGACCCTGTCTCTAAATAAAATACAAAATAGGGGTGGGGATTTGGTTCAGTGGCGGAGTGACCCGAGTTCAATCCCGGGTACCCTCCCCCCACCCCACCCCCCAAAAAAAGAATTGGCACTCTACAAACATTTATTGGTTATTGATTATTCCTTGATGAATAGTAGTACCTAAGTCAAATTTTGGCCATTTACACATCTCTATATGCAAAAAATATTTTTAAATTGTGGAGTTTTGTAATTTTTTAAAGGACATGAAATAACCTGCCTAATTCTCTTGGCTCATGATGAGTAATTGTACCCAAGTTTAAACAACTCAAAAGAAATGACACATATGCTAAAGTTAAACTTGGTTTCACTTGCTCCATTTAGCTGATTTAGCTGCCTCCGCACAGAGACATGATAGTTGTTTTAATAATATGAACTCAATATAGAGACTAAATCTATGATTCATTCATTATGAAGAATAAATGCATTGTTGGGTTTTTACAGGTGAAAACAATCCCTACATCCTATCCTGGAGGACCTTTATTAACTCGGCTTTTGAACTAAGGAGGCCTGAATGGACAGCAAATATCACCTCCTTAATTCTTAGGTTTCTTCCTCCCCTTGGCACATCAGCCTCGGGCAGTCTTGCTGCTGGTTTTGCTCTGACATGTGCACCAGCCCCATTCATCGGGTTATTGCCTCATTCCTGCGTGATTTTTCAGCAGGCCACTTTGTCTCCATATGCTTCAGATCTCTCATCCGAAGTAAAGATGAGGACAAGGGTAGTGTGCAGGTTAAATGACGTAAGGTATGTGAAAGTATCTGCTGGGGGACAGGACCTACCACCAATTGGCAGTCACTGTCATTTACCCTTCACCCTGCTCCTGCTTGTTGACCAAGCTTCTACCATGCAGTAAAGCAGCTGAACCCACAGTCTGTAGAATTACAAGTGTGAGTTCAAGTCCCAGTTTGCCCATCTGGCTATGTGACCCTGTGACTCGGGTAAGTTGTTGAAGCTCTTCAAGTTTCAGTTTCTTGAACCTAAATATCCACTAATGGATGAACAAATAAAGAATATGTGAGATATATAGATAGGTATGTATATTTATACATCATATATACATACAAATATATATATATAATATTTATGAATAAATACTATACACAGAATGGAATATTATTCAGCCATTAAAAAAAGAGAGATCCTGCCATTTGCAACAACATTGGATGAACCTGGAAAAGATTGTGCCACCATGATCAAGTAGGATTCATCCCTGGGATGCAAGGTTGGTTCAATATACGGAAATCAATAAATATTATTCACCACATCAATAGACTTAAAGATAAGAACCATATGATCGTCTCGATAGATGCAGAAAAAGCATTCGACAAAGTACAGCATCCTTTTATGTTCAAAACACTAGAAAAACTGGGGATAACAGGAACTTACCTCAACATTGTAAAAGCTATATATGCTAAGCCTCAGGCTAGCATCATTCTAAATGGAGAAAAACTGAAGGCATTCCCGCTAAAATCTGGAACAAGACAGGGATGCCCTCTCTCACCACTTCTATTTAATTTAGTCCTTGAAATACTAGCCAGAGCAATTAGACAGACAAAAGAAATTAAAGGCATAAAAATAGGAAAAGAAGAACTTAAAATATCACTATTTGCGGATGATATGATCCTATACTTAGAAGACCCAAAAGGGTCTACAAAGAAACTACTAGAACTAATAAATGAATTTAGCAAAGTGGCAGGATATAAAATCAACACGCATAAATCAAAGGCATTCCTGTATATCAGTAACAAAACTTCTGAAATGGAAATGAGGAAAACCACCCCATTCACAATATCCTCAAAAAAAATAAAATACTTGGGAATCAACCTAACAAAAGAGGTGAAAGATTTATACAATGAAAACTACAGAACCCTAAAGAGAGAGATAGAAGAAGATCTTAGAAGATGGAAAAATGTACCCTGTTCATGGATAGGCAGAACCAACATCATCAAAATGGCAATATTACCCAAAGTTCTCTACAGGTTCAACGCAATGCCAATCAAAATCCCAACGGCATTTCTGGTAGAAATAGATAAAGCTATCATGAAATTCATATGGAAAAACAAAAGACCCAGAATAGCAAAAGCAATTCTAAGCAGGAAGTGTGAATCGGGAGGTATAGCGATACCAGATATCAAACTGTACTACAGAGCAATAGTAACAAAAACAGCATGGTACTGGTACCAAAACAGGCAGGTGGATCAATGGTACAGAATAGAGGACACAGAGACCAATCCACAAAATTACAACTTTCTTATATTTAATAAAGGCGCTAAAAGCATGCAATGGAGAAAGGATAGCATCTTCAACAAATGGTGCTGGGAAAACTGGAAATCCATATGCAACAAAATGAAGCTGAAACCCTTTCTCTCGCCATGCACAAAAGTAAATTCAAAATGGATCAAGGACCTAGATATCAAATCAGAGACTCTGCACCTGATAGAAGAAAAAGTTGGCTCCGATCTACACATTGTGGGGTCAGGCTCCAAATTCCTTAATAGGATGTCCATAGCACAAAAGTTAATAACTAGAATCAACAAATGGGACTTACTCAAACTAAAAAGTTTTTTCTCAGCAAGAGAAACAATAAGAGAGGTAAATAGGGAACCTACATCCTGGGAACAAATCTTTACTCCTCACACTTCAGATAGAGCCCTAATATCCAGAATATACAAAGAACTCAAAAAATTAAACAACAAGATAACAAACAACCCTATCAACAAATGGGCGAAGGACCTGAACAGACACTTCTCAGAGGAGGACATACAATCTATCAATAAGTACATGAAAAAATGCTCACCATCTCTAGCAGTCAGAGAAATGCAAATCAAAACCACCCTAAGATACCATCTCACTCCAGTAAGATTGGCAGCCATTATGAAGTCAAGCAACAATAAGTGCTGGCGAGGATGTGGGGAAAAGGGTACACTTGTACATTGCTGGTGGAACTTCAAACTGGTGCGACCAATATGGAAAGCAGTATGGAGATTCCTAGGAAAGCTGGGAATGGAACCACCATTTGACCCAGCTATCGCCCTTCTCGGTCTATTCCCTGAGGACCTTAAAAGAGCATACTATAGGGATACTGCCACATCAATGATCATGGCAGCACAATTCACAATAGCTAGACTTTGGAATCAACCCGGATGCCCTTCAATAGATGAATGGATTAAAAAACTGTGGCATCTATACACAATGGAGTATTACGCAGCACTAAAAAATGACAAAATCATGGATTTTGCAGGGAAATGGATGGCATTAGAGCAGATTATGCTAAGTGAAGCTAGCCAATCCTTAAAAAACAAATGCCAAATGTCTTCTTTGATATAAAGAGAGCAACTAAGATCAGAACAGGGAAGAAGAGCATGAGGAAAAGATTAACATTAAACAGAGACGAGTGGGGGGAGAGAAAGGGAGAGAGAAGGGAAACTATGGAAATGGAAGGAGACCCTCATTGTTACACAAAATTACATATAAGAGTTTGTGAGGGGAAAGGGGAAAAAAAAACAAGGGAGAGAATTAAACAACAGCAGATGGGATAGAGAGGGAAGATGAGAGGGAAGGGGAGGGGGGATAGTAGGGGATAGGAAAGGTAGCAGAATGCAACAGTCATTAATTTGGTATTATGTAAAAATGTGGATGTGTAACCGATGTGATTCTGCAACTTGTATTTGGGGTAAAAAATGGGAGTTCATAACCCACTTGAATCAAATGTATGGAAGATGATATGTCATGAGCTTTGTAATGTTTTGAACAACCAATTAAAAAAAAATAAAGTAGAAGAAAACCCAAAAAAAAAAAAAAAAGATTGTGCCAAATGAAATAAGCCAGACACAGAAAGACAAATACTGCATGATTTCACTTATAAGTTGTTAGAAATGTTAGAGTCTGTAAACAAGTCAAAATAACACCTGGCATTTTGCCAGGGGAATGTTAGAGTTCGTAAACAAGTCTGGATGGTGCCTGACAAAATGCCAGAGGGAGTGGTTTGAGAAGTAACAAAAGCGAGCCATTAAGTGTGGAGATTCCTTATTGGTTGACTGCTGTATCTAGTTTATGCTAATTAGATAGGCTGTGTGGAATGTATAAATACTGCTCCTGTCCTGCAATAAACGGCTCCCACTCCTGCTGTATCAATCTACACAAGTCGTTTGTCACCCCCGGTTATTTTGCTGCAGCTGGACTCCGGCAATAAGTAGAATCTTTTAAAAGTCAAATACAGCTGGGCACGTGGCACATGCCTGTAATTCCAGCAGCTCTGGAGGCTGAGGCAGGAGGATCACAACTTAGCAAGACCCTGAGCAACTTAGCAACTTACTTGCCTCAAAATAAAAAATAAAAAGGGCTGGCATGGGCTGGGGTTGTGGCTCAAGTGGTAGCACGCTCGCCTGGCATGCACGAGGCACTGGGTTCCATCCTCAGCACCACATAAAAATAAAATAAAGATATTGTGTCCACCTAAAAAAACTAAAAAATAAATATATATTTTTTTAAAAAAGGGGCTGGGGATGTGGCTCAGTGGTTAAGCACCTCTGGGTTCAATCCCCAGTACCAACAAAACAATACAAAAAAGTCAAATATATATAAACAAAGAGTAGACTGCTGGTTGCTAGGGGATTGGGGAGGGTGGGTATGGGATATGGAGAGATGTTGGTCAAAAGGTATAAACTTTTAATTATGAGATGAACAAGTTCTGGGGATCTAGACTATTGAATGAAATGATAATGATGAAGAACCAACTGCATTGCCAATACTTAGTTTACATCCAACTAAACCATCTGTTATTCTACTTAGGTGCAGTTCTTGACACAGGCCTTGAACCATTGTAACTGAATTTCCATCCAGCAGCCTACCCAAGATCTCAGTGTCTCAGAACCTGCAAGTTTTCTTTGCTCTTGTCAGTCTTTGGTGACTGCATTTCTGCTTCCAGATGCTGGTGGATGCTGCTGTCTGATGCCCTTGTTTTTACCTTGCCAGGACCCTGGGATGTCGGAGGGCCTTCAAGGAGCCCTTTGGAAGCTCTCTCTGGTCAGCAAGTCTGCCTTGACTAGCCCCTACCGTCTTCCCATGCCACTGTGGGACACTGCACCAACCTGCAGTTTCTACATTTCTGCTCATAGCTCCACAGATCTCTGCCCTCTGAGAGGGCCTGACTAGTCCCAGGATTGAACCCCAGTGGTCTGTCCTCTAGTCCACCTGCTGAGCTCATTTACAGGCAGGACTTGCCTATGGACCTCTCAAGGCATTAGTCCCATCCTGATTGACTCACTGTGGTCATATCATAATGCTGGCCCCAGACTGAAGGCAGATGTTAACAAGAACTCTTTTGTCTGGAGCTATGTTGGATCCTGGTTTCTCTGTGAGCTAGCTTCTGCTGACATTGCTCCCCCCAGTGAAACTGATTAGATCTCTCCTCTACATCCTCCCACTATTTGGTTATGATTCATTCTTCAGCCTCAGCCCACTTTCTGGGGGACCTGAGAATCCTATGCCCACGTAGAAGACATTAAAGCCAGTCATGTCCCATGAAGGGCTGTGGTCTGAGGTTAATTTGGCGTGTACCCTTCCGGAAGAAGTGAGTAGGGAGAGAGCATTCTATAGGAGCAAGATTTCTGCTGTTCAACTTGAAAATTCCAGACTCCTCCCTGCCCAATATTTGTTAATTTAAAGCACACATATACACACACAAAGATGGAGTTGTGGCCCCTTAGCAATAAACTTCAGGACCCTCAGGCACCTTCTAGCTGGGGCAGTGGAGACTAGTGATAGGGAGTCTTTTGCAGGGGGGAGGGAAGAAGGCTCTGCCCTCCTTCAAGCTGTTGTAACTGCTCTTCCAGGCAGTGGGCCTCATGTGAAAATAGAGTAATGTTCCCCATTGTTGTCTGCCCATTGGCCTCACTTGCAAGCTAGAGTCTGGCTACCTGCCTTAGAATCTGGAAGAAAAGAAGAGCCACACAAATCGAGACTCCAGATCTCATTGGAGAAGAGAACACCAGAAGCTTTGATTCCATATCTGAGAGGCTTGTGGATCCCTCCAAAATCTGCAGGCATTCATTCATTCTGTCATTCATTCATTCAGAAATACTCAGTGAGTACTACTCTGTGCTAGATGCTGGGGCTTGGCTTTAGGGTTGCAAAGACAATGAGGCACACAGTTTCTGACCCCATGTGACTCACAGTTTGATGTTCAGATCCAATGAAGTTCCTATAACCCTAACCTGCCCTCTTACCTCTAAGCTGTGAAAAGGCCATAAAGAATCCTCACTGAAAAAAAAAAAATGAGGATCCTGCCGAGCTTGAGATTTATACTATTTTTAAAGATACACTTCAATACATCATGATTCATTTGCCAGATAAAGCCCAAAATATATTCTGTACTTCAACCATAGGTGCAGGGAATCTGCTTTTGTCACAAATAAAATTAAATTTAAATTCCACCCTTGCTTCCATGGAAAACTGTGAGAGAATTTCTATAACATGAGAGTCTTCTGTTTTCTTTTCCCTAAGGACTGAACTCAGCATTTTTGACTTGTCTTAAATGGCTTTTGTTCAGTTAAAGATTCAATGAAACAAGTGTCAACTTTGCAAAGGCTATAGAACAGAGTCTGTGGGTTTCTGTGTGCCACAAATGTTGCCCCAACTTGGGAAAATCTGAGGCCTGAGATTTCAACTGCACAGCAGTCAGTGCTTCCAGTACATTAAATGATAATGCTCTTTTGTGGGTACTTAGAGCCTTCAGCATTCTGCTGAAGGAAGCTTTGCATAGGGAAGTGCCTCTACTGGGCCCATTCATAAGAGATGCTTTGATTCTCAAGGGCCAAGTTAGTGATAGGGTACTTTTCAACTATTAACCCAGACTGTCTTTAAACAAATGCTGGAAGCCAAGGAAGCTGAGAGAGTTACACAATAATGCTAAACATCCAAATGAAAATCAAACACTTTAGGCAAAAATCTAGACGTCTGGCCCAGGGACTGAAGACTCTTGGAGCTGGCATTTCTACACCAGAAATCCTGCCATGTATAGCTCACAGCTCATTGCTGTGTGTTTTAAGTGGCAGTGCATTTGTTTGAGCAGTGCCAAAGGCCATTGATCTCTCCAAAAGGGAGCACCACCATCCCATCACTAAAGTGAAAAAAAAATTTAACATTTTGTTAAATCAAAACTAGTAAAATAATAATAAAAGCAAAATCACTAGACATATCAAAAGGCAAAGAGTGAAAGAGACCCAACTTCTTCTTCCATGGGGAAAAGGAGAAAGAGCAGTGGGATTTTTCATTTGAAATCAAGCCAGAACCAGCATTCCCTAGACCTGGGTATCCTGTCTGATGCAACATTCTGATGCCCACCTAACAGAAGGGTGACCACTTCAACAAGCAAGCAGAGGCTTTATGTAGCTGTTGCCAATTAATCAAGGAGCCATAGAAAATGTTTAACAAAGGACATTCTTTTCCAAAGGTATGATAGAGAAGAATAGATTGTCAAAGGATGAATCTTTTGAAAAATGGATTTAGTTATCAGAGGAAAAAATAGCTGAATCAACAGCAGTAGTGTAAATACACCAAGATTACCAGTTAAAAGACCTTACGAAGTAGATGCAAGATATCAATAGCTACTGTGCCATTCTTTAATATCAAACTCTTAATTTTAATAATTATTTTCAGCAGAGTAAGCATGGCATTAATTTAACATTATTGCCCATTTATGGATGCACTGATTCATTGAATTAAGATTTTTGGCACAATAATGATAGTAATAATAAAAATCACCATTTCAGGTACAATGCTATGTACTTTATATGCATTAAATTAATCATAACAATCCAATGCAGAATATTATAAGAGTATCTCCATTTTGGGCAGAAGGAAACCAAAATTTAAAGAGATTGTATATTAGTGAAAATCACAAAATTACTGATATTTGCCCAATTCCAACCTGGACAAATTGCAATTTTATATGATTTTGACCTGAAAATTCATCACCTTCACATAGCCCAATCTAAAAGCTTTCCAAAGATCAGGAAGTAAGTTCCAAATATACGCTCTTAACAACTCAGCAATTCCGTGTGTTGTGTGCCAGAAACCATGGCAAATTCTGGGAATCTGAACTCAGATGGATTAATTTGGATAGATGTTAGCCATCTATACATCATGCTTTTAAAATATGCTTTGTAATATTTTATAATTCTTTTTGCTTTATTCTCTCTTCTCATTTCTGTATCAAATAAGATAAACTGGGAGGTCCTATTACAATTGCTGTTCAATTAAGAGTAATGATGCACCAATATGCTTCAAAACTCTGTTTTTTCAGTGGGTTGGCTTGGCTTCTGGTTTTTGTGGTGGCAGAGGCGGGGGCAGGGAGGGGAGGTTGGTTATTGTTCTTGCTGCTGCAGCTGCTGTTGTTCTAGTTTTCCTCGGTTCTCTCTGAAACACAGCCAGCTCCAGCTCAGGACAAACATCATGGTTTTAGACGCGCATCTCATCCAGGGTTGGGAAGGCCAGGCGTTTGTGACTTAGAATAAATAGCTCTGCTCTTCTTTTCCTTGAGTTGAATGTAAAACAGCTGACTCTGAGAAGTTTCATGGTGTGGGCCTATTTGAGTGCTCCAGAGAAGCATAAACAATAATTTGTGTATAGAGAGAGGCTTATTTTAAGGAATTGGCTCACACAATTGTAGAAGGAGGCAATTCCAAAATCTGCAGGGTAAGCAGCGGCTGGAGACCCAGGGAAGTCAGTGTCTCAGTTCAAGTTGAAAGGTTGTCTGCCGGCAGAAGTCTCTCTTCTTCTGGGGATGTCAATATTTTTTTCTATTAAGACCTTCCTGTGATTGAATGAGGCCCATCCACATTATAGAGGGTAAACAGCTTTATTCAAAGTCTACTTAATTAAATGTTAATCTCATCTAAGATAGACCTTTACAGAAATATGTAGAATAATATTTGGCCAAATAACGGTCTACCATGACCCAGCCAAATTGACACATAAAATTAACACCACAGTCCGAAGATTTGGTGTTCTCTATAGCTTCTGAGTTATGCTCACTTTCAGCGCAGGGGCCCAGTGACAGCACTGTGCCCAAGTCTTATGGCTCACCGTACAGAACAATTAGCTTTCCTGATTCTGTGACACCTTGGCCCTCTCAACAGGCATATATCTCTGTTATTAAGGAAGTTAAAATGTCCAAAATTATTTTGAATATCTCATTAGAGTCTTGAGGTAGGCTCTGAAGTATAAAAATTGTTTATTTAAGCATTCAAATTCTAATAGTCATTTCTTTTTCTTTTTAAAATATTTTTTATATGTTCTAATTAGTTAGCATGATAGTAGGATGCATTTTGACACATCATATACAAATGGAGTATAACTTCTCATTTGTCTGGTTGGACATGATATAGAGTTACACAGGTCATGTAATCATATATGCACACAGGGTTCTAATAGTCATTTCTATGAAAGAAAACTTAAAACATGTGGATCTAGTACACAGCCAGGCCTATACTTGAAACAGTTGTTTAGTTACTGGAAAGAAGTTGCTGTAGGATAGGTTCCCTGGCAAACAGACTCTGATGTATAGTTTAGTAGGCAGTTCATTTATTCGAGCTTGTTTTTGTACTTCGTATTGTATAGAGGATGAGGAGGCAGGATTGGGCATTGGAAGACGTTGCAGAAGATGAAATCCCAGTGGATATCTGGAATTAGAACGACCCTTCAGAATGGGTTGGGTATGGAGGGGCAAGAAGGCTGGGTCTTTATACTTCCATGTCAATCAGTCGTTAGATGTGGGCCTTCAGAAGACAGCATGACCTTGACTCTTAGGAGTCTAGGCAATCCTAGAAGAGGCTAACAGCTGACAATTACCTGCCAACAGTATGTATGTGGTTGAGTGACAGTTCCTTCAAAAGACAATACGGCCAAATTCAGCCCCTTACACATTTAGGACCACTTCATACAAGTGTTAGGAGCAGCTCCTCCAGGATTCTAAGGGGCCCTTCTTCCTGGGGGCACTAAGAAGTACTTGCTGCTGCCACTGGTCTCAGGGCTGCAACAGATCCTCATGATCTTGCTCCTCCACTATCTGTTCCAAATTCTTCTTACCAGCTTATAGTTCTGCCCATCCTGAAGGCTTAATTGGTAGAATGACTCAGATTGCCATCCCTGAGGGGTCTGACCCTGGTTACCATGTGCTTCTCAGGATGGAGCTTCTTCCTTTGTCCAATTACCATCAATCATAGATAAGAGATTACTAAAAGGAGTCCTAACAGCGGATCCAAATAGCTCCACACATATACCCTACTGACTCCAGTGTGCAACAGCAACATACCTTCTCCTGGTGATCAAGGTCACATGAGGATTCGCCTTCTGTATTAGACCACTTTTATTTATTTATTTATCTATCTATCTCACAGTTTTAAATACTGAAAATTCAAACAACATGGCACAGGACCTTTCAAGGGTCCCACCCCATCTTGGCTGTGTCACTTCATGGTGGACGCAATGGCAGGAGCACGTGTGTATATTTGTCTCTTCTGGTCTCTTGCTTTCTTCTTCTAAAGCCACCAGGATTCAATCATGGTACCCACCACCCTATGACCTCATCTAATGCTAATCACCTTTCAGAGACCACACTTCTAGACATAGTTGAATTAACTTTCCACTCTCTTAATACCTCCCAATGGAGATTACAGCATGAGTTTTGGGAAGACAAACCATATTCAAACCATAGTGACTTTTTACATGAACACACATTCCCCAAGTGGCCAGGCAGCAACCATGGGTTATAGTTCAATAGCACTATTGCTATATCCCCTAGGGGATGTGTTCTTCCTTTGGGAACCAGGACTTCTGAACTGGCAGAGCCTTTAGTTTCAGGGATAGGAAACACAAAAGAATCACTGAGAGTAATAGTAAGTAGAATTACCCCGGCTTCCTCACTAGTCTGCAGAACTATGTATTCTTCCTATGTTGACATAATGCCCTAGAAACATCTTTGATTTAAACTATATATTGGATCCTGGAAGATGATTCTCCATGCTTATAAAATCTCTCTCCAAGTTGATGTTATAGCTATGCCTTCCACCAGCTACTCCAACTCTTTAGTGGTTGTCAGCTTTTGGTAATGAGATAGGACCTGTAGATGCTCTGGCCATGAGCCCACTGTGCTGGAAAGTGGGTCTCTTGTTCTGACATAATGTCTGGATTCTGTGCTAGTAGAACAAATATTCCCTAAGGCCCTGAATAGTGGCACTGGCTGAGTTCCCACAGGAGGGAATGACAATACATGGAATATGTATCTATTCCTGTCAAAATAACTTGTTGGATTCTACTCTCTAGGAAAGTGTCTAAAGTAATTAGCTTGCCACCAAGTGACCAGGTGACTGGAGACTCAATATGGGTCCCTGACTTTGGCAGTTTAAACATTTAGTGGCCACAGTAGCTAGATCAGACTTGGACAGTGAAATCCATGCTGTTGGATCAGTCCATGACCTTCATCCCTGCTACCATGACTGGATCACTCATGTGCCCAGGATTGGGGAAGCCAATCGCAGAGGCTGGTTGATATCAACTAGGTAAGTCATTTTGTCTGGTGGTTTAATGCCTCCCTTATAGTAAGTGGTCTTCATTGAGTATTAATATGCACTACAAAGATCTTTATGCTTTGAAACCCACTCCTATAAGTCCACCCACAGGAATCTATGCTGAAATTCTTCTCCCTAGTCTCCAGCTTCTTTTTCCTGGGATATGACCACAAGTCAAGCCATTCTCATATATTCTCAGTCACATATAGTCTAACCTTGGGCCATTTCCCTTTCCCTACAAAGTAGATGATCATGTTGTTTACCTGAAGTTCTCTTTGTCAAGCTGTCCCTGAGTAGAATTATAGTGTGGCCACCATGCATTTTCAGCTTTCACCCATATGAGTATCCTCATTTTGACAGGTGGACCCTAATCCATGCTTGAGATTTTCCTTCTTCATTATGTGGCCCTCAGGGATTCCTTGTACAGCAACAGTAGAGGTGATTTGTGCATGCTTGTGCCCTCTGATCCTGCTCAGACTAGATTCCACAAGTCCAAGTTCCATGTAGGATGGATTGCTACTGGGCCCACCCAACCTATGACAGAACCTAGCTCAGATGCAAAGTTCTGATCAAATGATCATTTGATGTCCTTTAGTCAAGCATTTCATCTTCACCAGGGCTCATTAACATCTGCCTTGGGTTTGTCCTTGGCTCTACTTCTTGGCTAGGTATGGGGGTCTCCCGCTTTAGCTAATATCAGGCTACTCAAATTTTATAAGAGAGGATCAATCCCATTCCCAGTTCTATGGTTTGTATAAATTACATGAATTAATTCCTCACCTAAACCAATAGTATTCTGTTACCAGCTGAAGAATGAACCTCAAACTCATCCACTTGATGTTTTAATGGGAACTCTGTCAATCCATTTGGGCAGATATAACAAAGTATTATAAACCAGGTGAGTTATAAACAATAGAAATTTATTTCTTATCATTTTGGAGGCTGGGACATCTGCAATCAAGACATCAACAGATTCAGCTTCTGGTAAAGACTCATTCTCTGGTTCATAAGTGGCATCTTCTCACTATGTTCTCATATGGTGGAAAGGGCAATCAAGCTCCTTTGGGGCTCTTTTCTAAGGGCACTGATCTCATTCATGAGGACTCTACCCTCTGACCTAATTACCTCCTAAAAGATCCCACCTTTCAAATGATTGCACTGGGATTACATTTCAAATTTTGAAGGAACATAAATATTCAGACCATAGCAGGAAACACCTAAGAATCTATGCATCCATTCTTCTGGAAGCCAGACCAGCAGTGCTATACCTATACTATCTTGAGTTTCCTGAATTCCTTTGATGTTGGCCTAAGTAAAGAAATGTTCCCAAAACAGTTCTGTGAAATTTACTGATGTGTTTGCAATAAAGAGATAATTGAGAGGCTGTGCATTGCTCCAAGTTTCAGTTCTTTGTGTGATAGTTGAACTTTTCTCATGGACTGGAGAATTTTGATCTCATGAACCATAAAAATGGTCAAGTCCCTTCTTTGTCTTAGCAGCTGCCGCAAAGCCTGGAGTCTTGTTTCTGTTTCTTCTGCCTCCATGTTGGTTCTCCTCACTCCCAGTTTTGTGTTATCTTTCCTAATATCAACTTCTCTTTGTCCCCTTTTCTTTATTTCTTATTTTATTCTTTCCCTGTTTTTTTTCTATTTTAAAAAGAGGCTTTAAGTATTATTTGTCAAGGAGTATAAATAAGCAAACAGTTAAATAGGATGCTAAGTGCATACAAACAGCTGCCTACAAAATGTCATTGGAAACATTTGGAAAAACTCCAAACAATGATTTAACCCACCCTGATGAAAGTATAAGACTGTGCCTTGCAATTCTGGAAAGCAATTTGTAAATATGAATCAAGAGTCTTCACAAGGTTCGTATGTTTTGACGGTGATTATAGAATATACACTAGAGGAATAATCAAAAATGTGAATAACATTTAAATATAGACTAATTATTCTAGTTTTATTTTTAATAGCAAAAGCAAAAATCAGCTTAAAGGTCTTTTAAAAAGAGAAAGGCTGAATAAATTATAGTGTACTGAATTTTAAATGCAACCATTAAAAGGATTTTCAAAGAATTTTTAATGCCAGGGGAAATGCTTACTTACATTATCATGTTTTGTAAAAATGAAGAAAGAAGAGG
The DNA here is from genome assembly GCF_021218885.2 of Marmota monax. Classification (NCBI taxonomy): domain Eukaryota; kingdom Metazoa; phylum Chordata; class Mammalia; order Rodentia; family Sciuridae; genus Marmota; species Marmota monax. The sequence continues at coordinate 3,895,225 of NW_026695245.1, forward strand.
AGGAGGAGGAGAAAGAGGAGGGGGGAAGGAGGAGGAGGAGGAGGAAAAAAACAGAATACATGATACCAATTATGTTGTTATATGCTTAGAAAAAGATTGGGGGTATATTTCAGCCAATGGCAACTACAAAAGTTGCATTATAGGTAATTTTTATCTTCTGCTTTATTCCCTTCTTTCTATTATTCTGGATTTATAAATTTCACTAGATTAACATGTCTAACGTAGGAATTTTCACCAAGTAGACAACCAAATAGGGATGCTGTAATAATCAAAATCTCTGTGGTGCCCCTTGGATTTAGTGTTCATCCTCTTATTTTAGCACCCTGTCAGCAATCCATTTAATTCTGAGGGACACTGTTGGAAAAGCAGTATGTTAGCTTTTCATCGCTGTGATAAAACACCTGGAAAAAATCCATTTATGAAGGAAAGATTTGTTCTGACTCACACTGTTTCACAGGTTTCCATCCATGGTCAGTTGATTCATTGCTTTTGGATCTAGTATGTGTCTGTGGTGAGGCAGAGCACCGTGGTGGAAGGATGTAGCAGAGCAAAGCTAGTCACCTGGGAGCAACTGGAAGGCAGTGATAGAGAGAGGAAGGAGCTGGGGACAAGAGATCTCCTTCCAGGGCCTGCCCCCAGGGACATATTTCTTCCAACTACACCCCACCTCTTACAGTTTCCACCACCACCAATAGTCCATTTAGTTACGAACCTATCAATGGATTAATCCATTGATGAGATCCGAGCCGCAGCTTTCATGAGCCAATCACTTCCCCAAAGCCCCACCTCTGACTTGCTGCACTGGGATCAAGCCTTCAACACATTAGTCTTTGGATGACATTCAAGACCCAGACAATAATAGGCAGCCTCATGCTGCAGACTCTCCATCCCTAATCAGCCACATGAGAACAGGCCTGAGACACCTCCTTACCAAGAAAAAGAGTCCTTACAGCCTGTGCCAGGCTTGTCACCTCACAGGGGAATGTCTGTCCCTGTAGTGATGTAGCACCTGGCCAATCCCACTACTCTATCTGTACCCACAGGAAGGGGAGAGGATCCTACTGCTACTGCACAGAGGGCTGTGTGCAGACCAACTGCCCTGCATTGGCTCCTTGGAGGGACCCACTGGCTATAGGGGTCACTGTCCACCACTGAAGCGGATCTTGTTCTGTCTCTCTGTGAGGAAGGTGATGTTCCATCCAGGGTTTCACTGTGCTGTTTTCCTTGGTGACCCCAATACCAAGATGTGGGTAGGAATGCTCAGACTTCTACTCCTGATGATAGGAAACAGGTGACACTTGCTTGATAGATATTTTCAGTCATCCTAAGGCTGTAAAATGCTGCCGCAGTCTGGCTGGGCACAAAATCACGAGCCACTCACAGCCTTGTAGATTCAAACAGCAATTCTTTATTCCCGAACTCTCACCAGCACTCTACATGCACGTTCTGGGAAAAATACACCCTCCACCAGGCTCTGTGTACCAAATACCCTCTGAATCCTTCGAGAACTCAACGGGAACTCAAGGAGCAGGTGGGCGCCTGAGGCAGCAGGATACGCCCTATTCCCAGCAGGATCCACCTTAAACCTGGAACCACCCTATTCCCAGCAGGATCCACCCTAAAGCCGGATCCACCCTAATCCCTGAGCAGGGTCACCTTTCAACCAAAACTCTCAAACATTCATGCAATGTCACTGCAAATGACCTGGGTCCAAGGCAAGCCCATTTCCACAATGGAGAGTCCTCCCTCTAAGCAACATTGGGTAGGCTGACAAAGAAATTGCCATGCGTCATTCCTACTTGGCTACGGCTCTCAGCAAAATGCAGAATGGGTAAGTTCATTTTGATATTTATTCAACAAATGTTTTTAACAAAGCTGGTGAGACAGCACAGTAGGGGGTGCAGGGGCACCCTTGGATTAGCCTGGGTTCAAATCCCTGTGGTCACAAACAAGTTTCTTACCCACTATGAGTCTGCTTCATCATCAGTAATAGCTTTTACATAGGGTTGGAATGAGAATGAAATTCAGGGACACATTCAAATGTTAGTACATAGTGGACCTTAGTCCACATGGATTAAGTTCCCAGTTCTTTGTTCAGCCATTCTCACCCTGTATCAGAATACTTCCAATGGCAACTAAGAAAGAAACAAACTTCAAGTGGCTTAAACAAGATATCCAGGGGTTGGACAACACAGGGCCTTAGTGACATCATCTATCTGCTCTGCCATCATAGTTTCCCTCTTGGTCACAAAATGGTTGCAGCAAAACCACGCATTGTTGATCCACAAAGGGCCTGAGTTTATCTGAAAAGCAAGGAAACTTTTCTCAGAAGCTCCAAGAACACCTCCTTTCATGTCTCAGAAAGCATAATTTGTCAGATGCCCACACCTAATCCAGGCACTGTCACCAGCCTAGACAACAGACTTTCGGACAGAACAAGAGACTGCTGTTCTCCCCTTTTAGTCTGCTTTCTGTTGCTATAACAAAATACCCAAGATCAAGTAATTTGTAAAAAATAGAAATTTATTTAACTCATACTTCTGGAGGCTGGAAAATCCAAGAGCATAGAACCAACACCTGCTCAATATCTGGGGAGGGCTTTTTTGCTGCATCATAATGTGGCAGGGGGCATTGTACAGCAAGATAGGGCAAGTGTGCCAACCCAGGTCCTTCTTCCTCTTCTTATAATGATATTAATGCCATCATGGGGACTCCCCCTCATGACCTCATCTGATCCTAATTACCTCCCAAAGATCTCACCTCCAAATACCATTAACATATGAATTTGAAGATTAAGTTTCCAACACATGAACTTTGGGGCACAGACACCTTCAACCCTCTTAAACACATCTCCATAATGCCAGCTTTGCAAAGTATGGTAGATACCTGACAAAACTGGCATTTGGATAGAGAGAAGGAAAGGAGCAATGGACATAGGGTCCTTACTCAACACTGGCTCTCTCTGCTGCAGGAAGCCTCCTCTAGGGTAAAGTCCAACAGGTAAGGAGAGACTGAGAGATGTGGGGTGGGAAAGTGGACACAGAATGTAGACAGATAAGATTCCAGGGTGGACTCTGAGTTGGGATAAAGGTAGTTGAAGGGCTCAGGAGACCAGCTTGACCTGCTTCAGAATTCTGGGTAAAGCAAGGTCTGCCTTAACTGGGACAGTGCAAAATTGAGGCCAAACACATTATGGTCTGTGCTAGTGTGAACAGAAGGTAATAATGACCATGGCCTCATTTGAGATGAACACAGATGCCCATGCATTTGAGCAGTAGTATGAGTCTGTGGACAGAGGTGGTGGACCTTCTGACTGTGTAGAAGTGGACAGCACAGTCTTTGACTGAATCAGCAGTTCTTAAGTTTTGACCACTACCATATCTCCAACTGGAAACTAGACCCTCAAGAAAATAAAAGACACGAAAGGTGCAGGGTCTGGCCTTGACAAATTTGAACTCTGCTAGAGGAATCAAAAGTAAGGGAAGGTAGCCAGGCACAGCGGTGCATGTCTGTAATCCCAGTGGCTGAGGAGGCTGAGACAGGAGGATTGCAAGTTCAAACCTAGCCTCAGCAAAAAGCGAGGCACTAAGGCACTCAGTGAGACCCTGTCTCTAAATAAAATACAAAATAGGGTTGGGGATGTGGCTCAGTGGTCGAATGCCCCTGAGTTCAATCACTGAGCATGCCATCCCCCACCTAAAAAAAAATAAGGGAAAGAAAATTGAAATCAAGATCAGACCCTTTGGGATCAAGGGCTGAGGGATGTGGTACAGGGTGGTCTATGGCAGGAGCTTGGCTTAGTTGGAGAGAGATGGGAGGGTGGAGGGGAGAAAGGAGAGCTCCATCTGTGGATTAGTACCCTGGGTAGGTCTGGATTTGACTTAGGGCAGACAGAAGAGAGGAGAGAGGTGAGAGCCATTAGGAGTGAGAGAGCAGATAATATGGAAAGGATGAGGGAGAGGCTCTCTCTGGAGGTGGGAGGAATTATTTGAATGTGGAAAGTAGATCATTTAAATTTCCTTTCCTGTTAGGCCCAGTGGTCACTGCTAAATTTTGGAAGAGTGAGCCATTTTAGAAAGAGTGGCCTAGTTGTGACCAAGAAGGTTTTGTTCTGTTCAGGGGCTGTTTTGATTTAGATAGGCTTAGCCGGGTTTGTGGGATGGTGTATTAGGCACCTGGAGACTGGCAAGAATCCCATCAGCCAGTTGTGTGGGCCTGTGGATTAGGCACAGTCTTTCCAGAGACTGACAAGAATCCTATCAGCAACCTGGCCAGAGACTCTGCCAAAAACAACTCTGAGCACAAGTGTGGTAGTAGAAAGGAAAAGGGCTTTGAAGTCAGATAGAATTAATTAAAGGTCTAAGTTCATCTGTCATTAGTAAATTACTCCATCTCTCAGAACCTTAGTCTTTTTATCTGTGGAATGGGTATAATACTCACCTTGTAGGATTTTCATAAAAAACAAAGCTGATACCTAGAAAGCACTCAAAATATTAGTTCTTTCCCTTCTTCCTTTTGTTTACCAAAACTACTAAAGTAAAACCTCGGATGCTTGGTCTTATGTAACATTGTTTTATGACAACTTAAAAATTGTCTTGTCTATAGATACCCAAAGGAAAAGTTTTGAGTCTTTCTTGACTTAAAATTTGAACTTTTCCACAAAAGTTCAGGATGTTTTATTTAAAAATTGCTTTAAACACAAAGTAATAGGATTTAGGGGATAAACATTGCATTTTCATTATTAAGTTTTATTTGTCATATTTTTAAAACTTTTTTATCTTCATAAGTATTTTTAAATTTACATATTTTATTGATGCATTATAGTTGTACATAATGGTAGAATCTGTTGTTATATATCTGTGCATGCACACAACAAAACAATATTATTTGGCCAATATCATTCTCCAGTATTTTCCCTTTCCCTCTCTTCTTCCTACCCTTCCCATTCCTTTTCTCCTTCAATTTTCATGAGTATTTTTTTAACTTTTATGTTAAATACTTCTTCCAAAATCAGCTAGGAAGTAGGAGGCACAAACAGGTGAGTGAGATAATAACTAAGTGGATTCCTATAGCTTGAGGAGATAAGACACTCACTTTTTCACCTTAGCATTTGAGTTTCCTTAAAAGGCTTATTATTGCCTTCTATACTTAAATTTTTGAGCAAAACATACATGACCCTCCCATTGTTAATTCCTGCAATGACCAACCCTGAGCAGCCAGAGGTATGGCTTAGGAAATGAACTGCCCTTCAGTACTCCAAAATGATATTGAAACATTGAAGGCTTATTCCCTGGTGGTATGCTCCTGTAATCCCAGCTGCTGGGGAGACTGCAACTGGAGGATTGCTCGAGCCCAGGAGTTCCAGAGCAGCCTGAGAAACATAGCAAGATGGTGTTTCAAAAACAAAACCAGACTTGTTTCCCAGGTCTTTTCCCCACAAGAAAAAAAAATCGGCTTCTTAGAAATTTAGAAAAGAGAAAACACTAAGACAAAAATTAAAATGAAAATAACTATTTGAAATAGCGGTGGGATGACAAGTGAAATTTTTTTCTCATGCTTCATTTACATCATTATAATATTTGTATTTTAATGAAGATGGAAGCATCATCAGGCTCTTTTCCAGTGTGCGTGTGTGTGTGTGTGTGTGTGCGTGAAAGAGAGAGAGACAGACAGACAGACATTGTGTAAGGGCTGTATATGTGCAATGTGATGTGGAGAATGTTGTGTGTGTGAAACCGTCTGTGTGGGATACACAGAATGTGCACAATGTACGTGGAGTTTGGAAAGTATTGGGTATGTGTGTGTGTCAGACTGCAGATGTGTATGAGTGTGTAAACCTGAGTGTGGAGAGCTTTATGTGTGGAACTTGGGTGTGTGCAGAGCTTGCCCTTATGAATAGGGTGTGGGCGTGTAAGGAATGTGGGTGTGTGAACATGAGTGTGGAGTTGTGTGTGACCCTAGGTGTGTGGAACATGGGGACTACACAGTGTGTGGAGTTGGGAGAGTATGGGGTGTGTGTGTAAGTGTGGGTGTATGGACATGAGTGTGAGGGTGTCGTGTGTCCAGAGTGCGGAAAGTATGCATAGTGCCCTCTGAGTTTGGAATATGCGGCCGTGTGTGCACGCGCAGCGTGGAGTGTGCAACGCGGCATCCTGTGCGCAGTGCGCGCGCGCGCGCGAGCGGAGCACTCCGCAGGGCCCAGGACGGGCGGCCGAGGCGCGCTGCCTCCCCGCCCTCCGCGGCCCGAGCACCCGCCCGCCGGGGCGGCTCAGTGTGCGGCCGCGGCAGTCCGGCCCTGTGGCGGGAGCGCGCGGCGCCGTGGGGGCCGCCCCTCTGCGGATCGCGGAGGGAGAGGGGAAGGACGGGGAGATCCCGGCGCCCCAGCGCTCGGGCTCTTGCCGGTCGCGGACATGTGCAAGATGTCCTTCAAGGTGAGCGACGCGGGCTCCGGGAGGGGGAGCTCCGACCCAGCGGCCGACCCCACCGAGGCGGAGCCAGCACCCCGTGCCCTCCAGAGCCGCCGCCGCTCGGCCCGCAGGTGGGGTGGGGCGCTGCCCCTCGCCCCTGGCTGTCCGCCAGGAAGAAAGAGGTGGGGCTGAGGCTCGTCCTGTGGGTTTGTGGTTTGCTTGTCTGCTTTGCTGGAAAGGCTTTCTGCACTTATGGTTGCAGGTCAGGTGAGCTGGGCGGTGGTGACTGTCGCCGGGGTAACAGGTCGCGGGTGGAGGCGGGGAAGAAGCAGGCGGCCAGCGCTTTCCTGCAGCTGCAGGATTCTTTGAACCCGAACCTCTGCGTCCTCCAGCTCTCGCTGCTGTCTCCTCCTCAGAATACTTTTTCTGGACACTGCAGCCGAATGTCCAGCACTGAGAGGAGCTGCAATTGATGACCAAGCTTCTGTGTCCCAAAAGAGTCTTGTCTTAGAAGAGTTTATTAAAATCATCCTATTTATTCCCACATTTGAGGCTGAGAGTGGAATTAAATGGTTTGCATGGAGACAAACCTTTTTAATAAGGTTTTAATAAAAATATTAATAGTTAACATGGATTGAGCATTTAAAATATACCAGGCTGAACCAGTCTTTGGGAAGGCCTATAAGATGGTGCTCTTTGTGACCCAACTGTTTTTAAAAACAAGGAGACTAAGGTATAGAAAAGCGAAATAACTCTCCCAAGATCTTGCAGCTGTAAAATTCATTGTGTTGAGTCTGGAGTGTCTGACTCTGAAGCCAATGTAGTCCTATATCTAACAATAGCTCATGGAAGCCCAGGAATGACATGGCAACATTAGCATGTTAGAAAGATCACTGGCTACAGCAGAGAAGAGCATGGCACTGGGAGGCCAATCAGGAGGACGTTGTGGTCATCTCAAGAAATGGTACTGGATCAGGACATAATAGGCAGTGAGGATAGAAGGAGACAGAGGTGAATGACTCAAAATTTATTTAATTCAGTAATTGATCTTATTCGCTGAATAGAGAAGGCAGGAGAGGTTTAAAACATGAAACTTTTGGTTGGGAACAAAGTTTGAGGATAGATGGGAATCCAAGCAGCTGTGTTGATTAGCTGACCGGGAACTCAGGAAAAAAATCTAGGCAGCAGATGGAGATGAGATTTCAGAGTCAGCAGCATTAAGGGGTAATTGAGCTCATGGGAATGAAGTGATTACCTGGTAATGAAGACAAAAATCTTGAAGATCAAAATTTAAGAATGAGCAGAGTAAGAGAAACCCAATGAGAAACAGCAGCCAGAGATGAATGAGAAAAATCAGAAGCACACTGTCACTTAAACCAAGTATCTTTAGTCTTTAAATAAAGATGAAGAAGATCTTAGTGTTCAAGGCCACAGTGAACTCAAGCGAAGAGTGCAAAAGTAACAGAACAGCCACCCATGACCTTGCCAAGAACAATTTCAAAAATGCTAGTTTCAGGAGCCAGATTGCAACAGCTTAAAAAGAGAATGGGTGGAAACCTCAAGTGTAGGGAACATTTTCAAGACATTGTGCAAGAAATGGGATTTTTATTTTATTTTATTTTAAAGTATTGGTCACAGTGGGGAACCAGAATTGACCAAGGGTTTATTTGCTTTACAGTAGTAGAAACTTGAACATCTTTAAATGCTGATTGACAACTCAACAATAAAAAGATAATTTGGAAATGGGCAAGGATATGAATAGACATTTCTCCCAAGAAGATGTACAGATAGATGGCCAATAAGCATCTAAAACAATTCGCAACATCATTAGCCATCAGTGAGATGCAAATCAAAACTACGAAAGGAAACTACTTTACCCCCACTAGGATGACTAATCAACAAGACAGACAATGAAAAGTGTTGGCAAGGATGGGGAGAAATTGGAACCCTTATACATTACTGGTAGGAATGTAAAATGATGTAGTCATTCAAAGAAAAAAAAAGTCCATCTGTCTTCAGAAGTTTAAAACAAGTTACAAATGACCCAGCAATTCCACTGCTAGTTATATACACAGGAAAAATAAAAACATATGTTCACACAAAAATTTGTACACATACTCATAACCATATTATTAATGGTTATGAATCAAAAAGTGGAAACAATTTGAATGTCCATCAACTGGTGACATATTATGTATTGCAAATAAGATAGATTAGTGGACTTAAACAACAAATATTCCCCTTGATGCTATAGGCTGGAAAGTCCAAGATCAAGTTTCCTGCAGATTTGGTGTCTGGTGCAGACCTCTTGCTGGCTTGCAGATTTTTACCTGCTCCCTGTTTCTTAACATGATTAAGAGACAAAACTTAGGTGTCTCTTTCTCTTCTTGTAAGGGCACTAATTCCATCAGGGGCTCCATCCGTGGAAAACATAATCAACTCCCAAAGACCCTAATGCCATCACATTGGGGATCAGGACTTTAGCGTACAAATTTAGTAATGACACAGGAGAACAGATGTCACTAGAAAAGGATCTGAGGAGTTCCCAGAGAAAGAGGGGAACTCACCTCAGGACCAACTGGGTTCCTGGCATACTCGAATTTCAGCATGAGCCAAACAAAGACATAGACAGAGGTTTATTTAGGAAAGTAGATACACATTCAAGAGAGAATGTGGGCTATCTTGAGAATGAGAAGCAGCCTGCCTTGGGCTGGGGGTCCAATATTTATAAAAGGACTGTTTCAGGGGCCAGACTGAAGGCAGGGCCAGAGTGGACCTGCACAATTTCATGCCAGTTTTCCCTGTGCTTGGGTGTTCCCCTCATTTTACAAGGGTATGAGCCAAAGGCATATTTGCCAAGATATACCACTGTGCTCTCTGCATCTCAATGGCTTGTGGGTATTTCCTTTAAGATTCAGTATTCTCTCTTTATTTTAAGTCCCTATCTCAGGAGGAGGACATAAACATTCAATCTATAACATTTCCTGGCCTCCAAGATTGTCCAATAAATTGTCTCCAATAAATGTTCCTGTAGTTTTTTCCTCTGAGCTATATTTATTTATTATAATTAATTATATAAATTAATGGGTTTCACTGTGACATTTCCAGGCATAGACATTTCATGCTTTGATCATGTCCATCCTCCCTTCTATGTCCTTGAGCCCTTCCCTCTCTCACCCTCCTTAACCCTCTTTTACTTTCTGTGCTTTTTTTCTTTCTAGTTTTCACATATGAGAGAAAATATATAATACTTTCTCAGTCTGCCTTATTTCACTTAACACGATGTTCTCCACTTTCATCCATTTTTCCTGAAAAATGGCATAATTTTATTCTCTATGTCTGAATAATACTGCATTGTGTATATATACTATATTTTCTTTATCCATTCATCTGTTGTTGGGCACCTAGGCTGATTCCATGTCTTGGCTATCTATGTTCTTTTTGCATGCAAAATATATTGCATTTTATGCAAAATAAAAAGCCTTCATTTGTTCCAACATCAACTCTAAAGTTGAAGTGTCATCTAAATTTCATATCAATCAGATATGGGTGACACTCGAGGTGACACTTGAAGTATGATTGATTCATCTTGAGGCAGATTTTCCTCCAGCTGTGAGCTTGTGAAAGCAAACGAGTTATGTGCTTACAAAAATATAATGTTGAGACAGACATCTCCATTCCAAAAAGGAGAACTGAGAGGAAGAAAGGGGTGATGGGTTCCAACCAGGTGTAAAACCTAGCATGGAAAATGCCATTGGATTTTAAGGGTGGAGAGTAATGCTGTTGGGTTTGATGCTCTGCCTTCTGGACTGACTGGGGCAGGGATCATGCCCTCAAGACGCTGACAGTTAGAGCTGCAACATATAAACTTGGAAGGGACACAAACAAGGTATATCCATACCATGAAATATCCTTCAGCCATGAAAAGGATGAAGCACAAATACACGCTACAACATAGATGAACCCTGAAAGTAGTATGTAGAGTGAAGGAAGAGCAGACTGTATGATTCCATTTATATGAAATGTCCAAAGTAGGCAAATCCATACAGACAGAAAGTAGGTTAGTGGTTGTCTGGGACTGGGGGAGAGGAGGAGATGGGAAATGATTGCTAATGGGTGTGAGGTTTCTTTTGGGGGGGGTGATAAAATATTCTAGACTAGATAGTGCTGATGGTTGCACAGCCTTATGAATATACCCAAATCCACCAGATTGTATGCTTTGAAAAGATGAATTGGGTGCTTTGTGAGTTATTTCTCAATGAAAAAGCATTTTAAAATGATGACAGGGTGTGCTAGATGGCTTGGAGTAGAGGGAATATTGGGCTGAGTGACTGAATTCCTGGGGCAGGGGCACAGCAGCCCAGCAGGGATCCCTTAGCTGGAGGGATGGGCTGGGAAGGTGGGGACCTCTCCCATCGGGATAAAAGGAAAGGAAATGAAGTTGAACACCGGTGTCTTGTAAAGGGAAGGCCAGGATGAGGTCAGGATTTGGGGTGAAGAAAGGCAGATGTCCAGCTTCACACCAAACTGTTCAGTGAATAAAGAAAAGTGATTATGTGACAACTACCAGAGGTGGGGTGGCCTGACTTTTGAAGGAGCAGAGATTTATACACTTGAATGGACTGCAGTGGTCTGGAAGCCAGGTAGGCCTGTTTCCCACTCCAGTGCTGGTGTGGGAGAGGGCCCGGTTTCCACCAGGAGGGGGTGCTGGGAAAATTGAGGCAGAGAGAGGAACACCCTGAATTAGGTGGAGGAGGAAGAGGAGCTGATTTACCATGGAGTGGAGTTCCAGAGGCACAGAGGGAGGGTTTGCAGGGGAAGGGACCCGAGTCTCTGGCCAGTCTACAACTTAGCACTCTCTCGGTCACTCTTAATCATACCACACATTAAAATGCATCCACAGAGCACAATATATAGAGACTTTTATTATAAAAATTTTGAAGGGAATTTCATAATATTTCTTATTAAACTGTTTAGCTATGAATTTACCTTTACACCATGACTTTTCTGCAATTGTCATTTATGGTCAGTAGCTCTTGTGTAGTAAGAAAAATAAAACCTACAAATTATTTTCAGGTGTCATCAATATTTCATGAATACTAGGGCTGGGGTTGTGGCTCAGAGGTAGAGCACTCCCCTAGCAGGTGCAAAGCGCTTAGTTGGATCCTCAGCACCACATAAGAATAAATAAGTAAAATAAAGGTCCAACTACAACTAAAAAAAAAAATTAAATATTTAATGAATACTAAATTTAGCTATTAATAAAGTTAACAAGATGTTATATTTTATAGCTATTTAATTGCATGTTTATCAATTTTTATTTGGGAGACATGGATTAACTTTTTATTTTTGTAGCCACCCCCCATAAAAGTCTTCTAAGCTCCAGGTTCTGAATCTCCAAAGCCTACCTGTAAAATGGCCCAGCATTGTTGGATGAGTCTGTGGGGGAATAAACAGCATTATAAATCATTTAGTCTCCTCTTGATTCAGAAGCGCCCCAGGTGGGGCCATTTGCATCTGAACTCCAGGAGCCTCTGTGCATCCACTTTTTTTAATACTAGGGATTGAACTCAGGGGCATTTTACCACTGGGCCACATCCCCAGTCTTTTTTATTTTTTATTTAGAAACAGGGTGTCACTAAGTTGCTTAGGGCCTTGCTAAGTTGCTAAGGCTGGCTGTGAACTTGCAATCCTCCTACCTCAGCTTCCAAAGCCGCTTGGATTGCAGGCATGCACCACTGCACCTGTGAGTAGTCACCTTTTCTTTGGTTGTAGGCCAGTGCTTTAACTGAGCTTCATCCCTGGTCTTTAGCAGTCTCTTCTCCCTGGTATCAGTTTTCCTCCAGTAATCTTCCTTTCACAGTCAGCAACTACTGATTTATTCCAGTTGAGGAAATAGGTACCTGTGTGTTCCAATTTATTTTTTTTAACCAAACACAAACTCAAGAGTGCAAGTCTGAGCCTTTTTGTGTAATAAAGTTCATGGATTTCAGTGTATTGACTCTCGACTTTATAACAAGTATTTTAACTGCTCAGACTGAAGTTGTTCTTCAGGGCTGAAGGTGCCAAAAGCCTAACACAGTTGGGGAAGAAGGGGGTTACCATAAGAGGCAAGGTCCATTGCCAAATTAAAAAAAAAAAAATCTAGGTCTTTCTTGAGCTTCTCTTAGTCAAGAAAGTAAAACATCTCGCTGCCAGGTGTCATGCCTGAGCTGGAAGTATACAAACCTGTATCCTTCATCCCTGACCTGAGAGTGTGTAAATTATAATCAACTCCACTTCATCAATCAGTTTAAATCATTTAGATAAACCATAGGAAAATAAATTTTAAAAACCATATTCTTTTGTGTGTGTGTATGTGTGTGTGTGTCTGTGTGTGTGTGTCTGTGTGTGTGTATACATACCTCTTTTTTTGGGGGGGTTACCGGGGATTGAACCCAGGACCTCCAGCATGCTAGGCAACCTCTCCACCATTGAGCCGCATCCCCAACAAAAGCATATTCTTTTTTTAACAGCTTTGATAAATCACATACTAATTTATCCATTTAAAGTATTCATTTCAGTGATTTGTAGTAAATTCAGAGTTGTGCAACCGTCAGCACAATCAATTTTAGAACATTTTAATCACACCCAAGGGAAAACTCATGCCCATTAGCCATCACCATTACTCCAAACCTCCTAGCTTTAGACAACAGCTAATCTCCTTTCTTTCTCTAGAGATTTGCCTATACTGGATATATATGATTTTTTTAAAATTTTTTTAAATTGTTTTACCAGACTTTATACTTGGTCTTGAGTTCTAAGTCTGGAGATGCTCGACTTACATGGGCCTACCTCCAAGGCAGAATGCCCAGGGCAGAACAGTTACTTTTTCTCTTCAGTTCCCTATTGTTCAAGTATAATAATATTATTATATTTGTAATATTATTATATTTGTGTATATAATAATATTATTATACTTGAACAATAGGGAACTGAATAGTACTGACAACTCTGGGTTTAGGCTTAATGCTTATTAAGCATTAAAAAAAAAATTTCAAATACTTAGCCCAGAGTGGGACAATGGATATTCTTAGCCAGTGACATCTCAAAAACATCCTTCTACACACAGCTTCTCAATCTATTGTTATATGCTTATTTTATAGAACCTCTAATATCCCAGAAATCCATTTATTTAATATAGCTGATAATCTCTTGATTAAATCACTGAGTGTGCAGTTGAAGCCCACATTATTCTAACCCATTTTTTAAAACAATACTTCGAGAATGTGTACCCCCCACTTGGCTTTTCATTGGAGTTGCAGTTCTGTATAAATCAGTCTCCCTTCTGTGTTTCTGCCTCCCTTCCTTCCCTTACTTAACTTCTGGTAATATGTCAGGAACAACACGTTAGCCAAAATCCTGGCAGTAAAGATTGGGGGATGGGGGGGAGGTGTGCAGAGAAAGAAGAACATTTGACAGATCCAGAGCTTTATACTCAAATCCTCAGGATGTATGAGGCAAGCTTTCAGACTCTGCACCCAAACAGACTTGGGTTCAAATCCTGGCTGTGTTACTTCCTCACTGTGTGGCCCTGAATAATAAATGATTTCTCATCATGAAATGGGAATTATTTATACTACCAGCCTCATGGAGTCATTTGGGGAAATAAGTGAGTGAAAGCAGTTAAAAAGCTTAGCACACTGCCTGACCTAGAGCAGGACCTCACCCTTTGTTGATGTGGCCATTACTCATAATTTTCAACCAGCAAACCTGAGGAAGGCCCACTGGCCTTATTGTAAAAATCAAAAGAATCAAAATGCTTTGAAAAGTGCTAAACATTTTCACCTGCGTCGACTTTTTATTTTTTAATTTATTTTTTATAGAAATTTATTGGAAATTATGGGGAAATGTTACTTGTATGGAAGGCACTGCTAAGAAAATAAAGCAGAACTGGAATTCTGTTTAAAAGCTAAGTGAGGGTAGAGATTAAGCTATTTGTTTTAAAAAGGGTTTAGAGTTATGTGGGTTTAAATTACACACTCATTAATTTAATCAAGAGAATGTCAGCTTTATTAAATAAATGGATTTCTGAGATGTTAGAGGTTATATAAAATAAGACTAACAATGGATGCAAGCCCGGTGCAGGATATTTTTTGAGATGTCATTGGCTAGTCTAATCCATTCTCCCACTCTGTGATAAGTATTTGAAATTTTTTAAATGCTTAATAAACATTAAGCCTAAACCCAGGGTTGCAAGTATTATTATACTTGAACAATAGGAAACTGAAAAGAAAAAGTAAGTGCTCTGCCCTGGACATTCTGTCTTAGAGGTAGGCCCATATAAGTCTAGCATCTCCAAACTCAAAACTCAAGACCAAGTATAAAGTCGGGTTAAAATCACCTATATCAAGAACAGTCAAATCTCTAGAAAAAGAAAAGAGATTTGTGGAAGTTGGCAAGTCCAAGATTGACGGGCAGAGTGGGGACACTGGGGAGGACGCATCTTCTCTTTTAAGGGGTAAAGGACTTGCCCCTGTCCCTCTTTACACCATTTATAATTGTGTGCATATTATATCCAGAGAAGACTGGGAGGTTATCCAGGGAATATGATTTGTGTAGACCCCAAAGAGAAGGAAAGTTGAGGGACTTTCCATCTTGGCAGGAAAGGATCTTGGAATGGAGGACAGAAAGGAGGTCATCAGAGGTCATTTGCTTTCTACAGAAGAATTCTCTGGAGGCAGCATAGGGTGATGATTAACAAGGCAGCCTCAAGCAGCAGACTGCCTGGCACTGAGGCCTGACTCACTATTTCTCACCTACCTCACCTGTAAAATGGGATAGTAATAGTACCCACTTCCCTGAGCTATGGTGAGGATTAATTAATGAGGTAGTCTCTGCAAAAGATGTACCACGCAGTACCGAATAAGCACTTCATAAGCATCAGCCCAAGATTCTTGACCCTAGTAAATGTGTGGCCACAGTGCCATGGGACCACATGCCCATTACTTTGTTAGACATTACCCCAGAGGAACTTGGAAGTCAGCACATTCAAAGCTGAGCCCATCACCTTTTTCGAAATCCCTCTGATGGCATTTCTGATCCTCGTGGCACCATAATCAGCCTGGCACTGAAACCAGAAACCAGTTCATCCCTCCTTTCATGCACACACCATCGCAGACCAAGACCATTCCACTGAGCTCTTTAAAATGTCCCCAGTCTGCCTTGCCCTCCCATTCCCATTGTCATTGCCCTGTTTGGGCCTTATATTGTTTGACACATCTATGCAGTTGTCTCTAACTCTGCAGACACCAATATCAGTCTGGCTCCAAACCTCAGTCCTCGTCCCTGAGTCAGGGAGACCTTTCTGAAACATAAGACTGATGGTATCTCTCACAGATGTTTCCTTGACTCCCCAAGGCACACCAGGATAAAGTCCAACTTCAGTGGTATGGTACCACAGAACCTCCCAAATCTGCCCTGCTCCAATCCTGCTATCCAGTTGTGCCCTCTCTCCCTCACACCCTTCACTCCATCCCTGCTGAGTATGTGGCAGTCCCCAGGAAGCTGGGGCAAGCCTCAGTGTCTGTGCCTCCCTACTCCCTGTGCCCGGGATGCTCCATACCCTTTGTGCACCCAGGGCCCTATCTTTTCAAAACTCATCACAAGGTTTCATTTCACTAGGAACCATCCCTGGCGCCCTCTCAGAATTGACCATCTCTGGTTTGTGCTGTTATCACAAGCCACTGCTTTTCACCTTTGGTGCCTACAATAACTTACCATGCCCGCTGACATGACTTATTTTTCTGTTATACCATAAAGCCCTTGTGGACAGAGATCAAAGTTGATATATACCTCTAGCCCTAGCCCCTGGCCAGTCCACACACTAGTGACCAAGTCAACACATCATCTCGACCAGGATTGTAAAGAGCTGAGAGGACTGTGCCTTTATAACTACCATTTCTTGAGTGGGCACTAAGTGAGTTTATATGTTTTTTCCCATTTAATTTCCCGAACAATACATGACAGAGGTACTATATTATTATTATCTGCATTTTACTGGGGCCTCTAGAAGTTAAGTAACTTGCCCAAGGTCACAGACCTAAGAAGCAGTCTGGACTTGAACACATCTCCTTCTTTCCCCAAATCAACTCCACTGCCATCCCTCCACCTCAATAATTCAAGCCCTTGAGGAAGAGCAAACTAGTTGCAGCTTTTTTACAAAACTCAGTTTCTAGACTTTTATGGGAAACCAGATACCCGGTCCAGCAGGAATGGAATCCCCAAGTCTATCCTAGAGAGTAGAAAGTCCTGGCTGGAGAGCTTCCCATGACAGAAGACATTGGCTGTTCAGAGATGGTCTATCAAAGACATATTTGAGGCTAGAATAGAACCACAGCCACTGAAAATGAATTTCCATTTATCTCTTTCGTGTTTTTACATTTTAGGAAAAGTCAGTAGAGCTGTTCCATGGTGTATATTAAATTCTCTTTCTAATTCACCCTCCCAGATTTCATTTGGGCCTTGTATTATATTTCATTATTTATTATACAGTTCAGCCCTGCCTTGCCATTGCTTCACCTTGTTACTAACAACTATCCCAGGTTAGACTCAGCCTGGTGCAAAGGCAGCCAGCTCTGAGGGTCAAGGCCACAGTTGCAATTTGGCCTGAAAACTCCATCCAGTACAGCAAAAATACCTACCCAGAAAGGTAGATTGTTAGCCTGGAATTTGAAGTGTTTTTCTTTTTCCCCCTCCTAAATGAGCCAGGAGGAAACTATTCAAAGTATGTTTGTGATCTGGTTATTCACTCCCCAGCTTGCCCTTCTCATCCAGATATGCACAAGAGCAGCCATTGGGCAGGTGCTGAAGGACTTCTGAAATGAAATCCTCACACCAACAAATGTTGTCATCACTCTGCTGTCCCTGTCCCTTCATTTTAGATAGCTTCCTTGATAGCTGAAATTATGGGCGTTTTCTTTTTAACATTATGAATTATTTTATTTTATATATTACAGTAGTCCCTCTTTATCCACAGGGAATGCTTCTCAAGACCCCTAGTAGATGCCTAAAACCACAAATATCCCCAACACTATCTGTATTCTGTTTTTCTAAACACACATGCCTCTGGAAGTTTCATTTATCAATTTGGCACAGCAAAAGAGTAACAATACAATTTCCCTTCTCTAATGTTAATCTTCTTCTCATGCTCTTCGTCCCTACTCTGTTCTTAGTTACTCTCCTTATATCAAAGAAGACATTTGGCATTTGTTTTTTAGGGATTGGCTAGCTTCACTTAGCATAATCTGCTCTAATGCCATCCATTTCCCTGCAAATTCTATGATTTTGTCATTTTTTAATGTAGAGTAATACTCCATTGTGTATTATACAAAATTTCATACAAGAGGAAGTGAGGGGAAAGGGGAAAATAATACAAGGGGGAGAAATGAATGACAGTAGAGGGGGTAGAGAGAGAAGAGGGGAGGGGAGGGGAGGGGATGGGGGATAGTAGAGGATAGGAAAGGCAGCAGAATACAACAGACACTAGTATGGCAATATGTAAATCAATGGATGTGTAACTGATGTGACTCTGCAATTTGTATACGGGGTAAAAATGGGAGTTCATAACCCACTTGAATCAAAGTGTGAAATGTGATATATCAAGAACTATGTAATGTTTTGAACAATCAACAATAAAAAAAATTTTTAAAAAGAGTAACAATAAAACTAAGGATAAAATAGGACAATTATAACAATATACTGTAATAAAATTGCCAGAATCTTGATTCTTGCCCTTTGAGGCCATTATTAAGTAAAATAAGGGCAACTGGACACAAGCACCATTGACAGGAGAAATCTTTTTTTTCCCCAAGCTTCCTTGTTCTCATCTGAAACTTCTGGCATGTTCCAGCTGTAGCACAGAAAATTAGACAGAGGAAAGTGAGGGGTTTATTCAAATAACTGGAGTCAGAAAACATTGAGAACATAGAAAAAGTACCAATAAACTCCTGAAAGATGTCAGAATGGGGAGAAATTGTGCTCTGCAGAGCAGTGAAGAGACTTGCAGTGTTACAGAGAGGAAATGGCATTTGAACAGAGCCTTGACCCTGAAGGATGGGGAAAGTTCATTTCAAGCGAAGAGGAAATTGTGTAAACAAAGACACAACAGAGGCAGGAAAGTGAGGACATTGGTGGGAACCGGGGTATTAATAGTGCTGTATTATCAACAACAGTGCCCTGAAGACAACTTTGTGGCTCATGTGTCTGCCACCAAAAACATACATCCCACAACCAAGTATTTTACAATTTTTTTTTTTTTTTTTTGCCCAGGGAGCATCTTTCAAACGATATAACAGAACTGGAGATTCTCCCTTTTGAATGGTATTATCTAGATGCATAGAAGTAGTCATGTTCACTAATGTTGATTTTAAGATTCTGGTTGGTTTTGCTCTTGCAGAAGGAAACTCCACTTGCTAACGCTGCATTCTGGGCAGCAAGGAGAGGAAACCTGGCCCTGCTGAAGCTGCTGTTGAACAGTGGTCGAGTGGATGTGGACTGCAGAGACAGTGTACGGAGGGACATGGTATCTGCATGCCCAGAGCACCCTTTTCCACCCTGCAGGCACGACAGCATCTCACCAATACAGTTCCCTTTACAATGTTGACTTACTTGCTTATGTGTTTGCTTGCTTTATCCCTTTCAAAAAGTGCTGTGTATAGTGGTGATCTTAAAAACACACAGGTAAAGTCAGAAAGGAAACAGTTGCATGCACACAGTGGAAGACAGCCACCAGAAGGTTGAAAAGGCACAGGAAGCAGAATTGGCAGGTTCCAAGAAATAGACTGTTGAGTAAAAGAATGTACTTTAAAAAAAAAGTGAGATAATTTAGAGCACACATGGGTTGTTGTGGATGTGGGAGTTGATTTTCTACAAAACTGAGAAAACTAAGACATTGAAGCCTCCACCCAGCCTCCTATCCCTTCTTCACCATTCATAAACAAAAAGACATTAACTGTCAAGTAAGAAGGGGAAATAAAAATAGATACTATTCCTACTGGCAGGTCCCATCTAGAGAGCCCTTTCCCTCCTCCACTAGAGGCCATGATTTCTCCTGTGCTCAGCAGGACCTCTCTACATCTCTGGGGACAAAAAGCATCTCAGATGAGAAGATGATTTTAGAACTTTAATCAAAATGCTTTCAAAGGAACCTTATTGTTTTTCTGCAAACAAGGGGTGCCATTACACAAATTTATTGCACAAATTTGGTAAATGAAGTCTACCACCAGCCCAAGTGTTTGCTCCAGTTGGCCCACTGGGGATCAGGGCAGGAGAGTGCGCACCATCATATCCACTCCGTACCCTTTTCTACCTGGTTCCGTGTTCCAGAGTCTGAACCATACTGCCCTCCTTCTCTCTGGCCTCTGGTTGGGTTTGGCCAATGGAAGCACCAGCAAGAGACAGGGGCTGGGAAGAGAGAGGGCTGGGGAGCCCAGGGCCCTCCCTGTTCTGTCTGGCAGTGATGTTCTCACTGTGTGCATCCTGGGAGCCGGGCTCTTCCCCTTGCACTTCTGGCCTAGCTGGTCATGGAACCCCACTGTTACTAGCTTCCAGAACTACACTGTTCTTTATAGCCTCTAACACCCAGGCCACAGTGCTCGCTCTCTCTCTCTCTCTCTCTTTCTCATGTATATGGTTTTTTTTCTTTTTTTCTTAATTGATTTTATTTTTTTAAATACACATGACAGCAGAATGTATTACAATTCTTATTACACATATAGAGCACAATTTTTTATATATACCTTTGTATATAAAGTATGTTCACGCCAATTCATGCCTTTATACATGTACTTTGTTTTTTGTTTTTGGGGTTTTTTTTTGCATTACAATTCTTATTACACATATATACCACAGCTTTGTAAATAGTCTCTTTATTAGATTTCTTTCCAATTATCCTAATTTGAATGTACCATCTGTTCCTTGCCAGAACCCAGGCTGACACAGGGTTCTGGGCATCTGTGAACTGACCGTCCTGTTCTTACTTGGATCTCACAGGTCTAGGTCCTACCCGAGACTGTCCAACACAATGGGATAGGCCAGTTATTGTGGCCTCAACCACTAACCACTTTGATGACCACTTTCTCTGTTTTTCTTCAAATTATTCCTATTCAGATGCCCCTAATACTTCCTCCTGACTTTTGGCTTCTCAAGGCCAGCCTGCTGCACCCCACACTCTCCCCCTTGCAGGCACTCTTAAGTCATCTGTCCTGTCACCTTCCTTCCAACAGAGCTTATGCTTTGTCCCTGTCTGTCTATTGGGTGACCACCAGCTATTTTGGCCACAAAGTTTGCTTCCATGGATAGATATTAATAGGTTTGTAGATGGTCTCTTCTTGTCTAAATTAAAAAGCCATTGGGGGAAAAAAAGTAAAAGGCCATTTCATCAGGCTGGACGTGGTGGCACACACCTATAATCCCAGCAGCTCGGGAGGCTGAGAAGGGAGGATTGCGAGTTCAAAGCCAGCCTCAGCAAAAGCAAGGGGCCAAGCAACTCAGTGAGACTCTGTCTCTAAATAAAATTCAAAATAGGGCTGGGAGGTGGCTCAGTGGTTGAGTGCCCCTGAGTTCAATCCCTGGAACTCCCCCGCACAAAAAAAAAAAAAAAAAAAGCCATTTAATCAGATTTCCGGAGAGATGATTCCTTAACCCAAGGAGCATGCTACATGGTGGTCATTTCAGACACAGTGTTATTTTGAAAGGGCCTCTCAGGTTGGTGGTGACTGAGAGCCAGGAGATATGTGGAAATAGTACAGGTTTTGTTTCTCTTGGAATGTCACTGGCTGGGCTTCTGCTTCCTTCAAAGGCCATCTGAGCACGGATTCCAGGTTCCAGGATGATCTCTTCCGATGAGATATCTAGGCTAGTACTTTACTGGCTTATGGGGCCAGCCCCAGGATCACCTAGGAGGCCTGTGAGAGCCATTAGAAAGCAAGGAGAATGGGGCTGGCATTGTGGCTCAGTGGTAGAGCACTTGTCTAGCATGTGTGAGGCACTGGGTTTGATTCTCAGCACCACATAAAAATAAATAAATAAAATAAAGGTCCATCAACAATTTAAAAAAAATTTTTTTTAATAGAAAAGGAAAGAAAGCAAGGAGAGGCCCACAGGACTTTCTTCATTGTCCTTAATCTGAAGTGTGACAATGTTCAGATTTTTTTCTAACAAACAGCATGGTAAAAAACAAATATTTTTCTCTCTGAGCCACCTACTGTACACCAGAAACTTTGGTTTGCTAACACTGATTCACCTTTGATTCCTAGATTAATGTTTTCTTTTAGCCTTTTTAGATGTATAAATGTATGTGTTTCATTGTCTTTTGATTTTGGGCGTCACTATATTTATATACAATTATATTTGTTTGCTCTGTTCAGAACCAATTAGGTTTTTTAAAAATGCATTTTAACATGAGTCAGTGACATGAAGCAATCTTTATCTTTAGAAAATTAAAATCAGTCAAGCCAATGGATGTTAAATATGTAAAATATTTTTGTGCAATTTATCATAACACCTCTTTATTCTCTTTCTCCATTGCTCCATTCTGACTTTTTCTCAGTTGACCATGATATAGAATTGAAATACAATCTACAAAGAAGTATTATTGTTATTTGTTTGAATCCTCTTTTTAAAAAAAAAAAACATATGAACCTAACATTTTTTATTCTTTTTCAAATAACAAAATTAAGTGCTTTTGTACTTCCTTTAGATCACAGTTAATTTTTATTCTGAGACCAGTGTGGCCCATGATTTTTTAAAAAATGTCTATCCTCTCACATAAAAGTATATATTCAATATATTTATAGCTTTTCTAGTGCAAGACTTTTTTTTTTTTTTTTTTTTTTTTTTTTTTTTTTTGCAGATGGTACTGGGAATGGAACCCAGAGCCTCATGCATGATAGGCAAGCACTCTACCATTGAGCTACATCCCCAGTTCATAGCTCTAGTCAAGTTGGCTTTAAACTAAGTGTCTTAGTCCATTTGGACTGTTATAACAAAATACTTAAGACTGGGTAATTTTTAAACAACAGAAAGTTATTACTCACAGTTCTGGATGCTGGGAAATCCAAGGTCAAGGCACTGGAAGATTTGGTGTCAGCTGAAAACTAACCCTCTGTTCATGGATGGTGACTTATTGCTCTTCCTCACCAGTGGAAAGGGGAAAGATGTCCCTTCAACTTCTTATTTAGGGAGCAGGGGCCAGGGGACTGGGGATTGAACTCAGGGGAACTCTGCCACTGAGCCATATCCCCAATCCTATTTTGTACTTTATTTAAAGCCAGGGTCTCACTGAGTGGCTTAACACCTCGCTTTTGCTGAGTCTGGCTTTGAACTCGTGATCCTCCTGCCTCAGCCTCCTGAGCTGCTGGGATTACAGGCGTGTGCCACCTCTCCTGGTTTCAACTTCAGGGTACTCATGAAGATAAAATTCTCTTGACTTAATCACTTCCTCCAAAGCCCTACCTCTTAATACCACCACAATGGGCACTCCAACATGAATTTTGGAACCACACATTTCAGACTATAGTATGAAGGGTTCTCCTATCTGCTGTCTAAATTAAAAATTTCTTCACATTCAAGAGGATGTTGGAGGCTGGAGTTGTAGCTCAGTAATAGGGTGCTTGCCTACATGTGTGAAGCACTGGGTTCTATCCTCAGCACCACATAAAAATAAATAAATAAATAAATAAAAATACAATGACATTATTTTTAAAAAGGGGGAAGTTGGTAATACCAAGCTTGCCACTAATGATCTGGAGAATATAAAGGAAGGAGCTCAAATGAATATGGATGATACAGCCTTTATGCAGCCTCATACCCAAATTCCAGGTATGGTCACGTGGGATAGAAGTATCATTGAGCACTACCATGAAGCCATTAGCTTTTCTTGACTCTATGTACTTTCCATGTGAAGCAAACAAGACTTTCCCAAAACTAACATGGCCATTGATAGATGTCAACAAAAGCTAGGCGATGACCTCAGATTTACTGAACTTTTATCATAATATCTTTTAATATCTAATACTTTCTTAACTAGTAATCTAAAAAGTACTAAACTGGTTGACTAAATAATCTTCTTTACTAATTTAATTAGATACCTTTTTATTCCCCCTTTTTACTGACAAACAGAATGATAGTTGTAAAGGTTTAATAATGTGTCCAAGTTCATACTGTCAGTGACCAGTCAACCATATTGGTTCCCAAGCATGGAAATAGCACAAAGACTAAAATTCACTTAATCACTAAGCATACCTAGTAAGCTTTCCTGTGCAGACTGTCCTTCTTGTCATCCATTCCTGGGAGGCAGGTTGCTAAATATGAGAAGGTGGTGGTTAATATTACAATTTCAAGCCCTTGAAAACAATTGCAAATTAAACTATAAAACTCCACTTCAACCAGACAGGTACATATCATACCTCAAATCCTTAAATCTTTTTTTCTCTTTTTTTCTTAAGTACATGCTTTTCTGCTAAACTATCTCACAGCCCCCCAAGCCCTTGAATCAAGAGACCTTGATGACCACCCTCTTCAACCCCTCAATTTAAGATGCAAGAAATGAGTCCCAGTGGTGTAAGCAACTTGTCCCAGGTTGTGCTACTGTTTGATGACACAGGCAGACTTGGTCCCCTCAACCCCTGATTTTCAATTCTGAAGTCTCAACGCATTCATCTTTATCTGAATCATTATGAAGTTAAAGATTGCTAAATACAAGTTTAAATTTTTTAATTAAAATAAATATTATTTTAAAAAATTTAAGAAGAATTCTAAGTTCAGAAAATCAACTGGTACTGTTTAACCGGTTTTTGCATTTGGCTCAGGAATAATTTAATGTAAATCATAAGTTGAGAGCAATTGTATCACTGATGCCTTAAAATACAATGACCATGGTTCATTTGGACTCTGTTTCTGAAACTAATAGAAGTAAGTGAATTCATAAACCTCAGCATTTGTCGCTTTGCTTTTTCCCATCTAGACTGTGTTATAGGATGATTCATGAGGCATTTTGATCACTGCAGGAAATTTTGCACTTGGATTTGTTCTGGGTAGAGCTGATATCTCTGTGGTCTCTTCTCCAGGATCCCTCTCTCTGACATAACGAGGGCCTAACTGTTCATCTGTCTCTCCTTCATCCAGCATGGCACCACCCTCCTCATGGTGGCCTCCTACGCAGGCCACATTGACTGCGTAAGGGAACTGGTTCTGCAAGGAGCAGATATCAACCTCCAGAGAGAGGTAGGTCAGGTTATGCATTTGAATAAAAATGACCAAGCCAAGAGATCTGAAGTCATTCTAATAATGAATTGGTAAGAGGACAAGAGTCTTTATTGCTTTTCTACTACGTTAAAGTTCATTGTAGAATTTGTTGTGCCTTAAATAAGGTTGAGGAATGGACTGTCACTGGACATGTCTGAGGTAATTTTAAAAATCCATTTTGTGTTGCTCTAATAATACCTGAAGCTGAGTACTTTATAAAGAAAAGAGGTTTATTTAGCTTGCTGTTTTGTAGGTTGAAAGTCCAACATTGGGTGGCCCCATTGGTTTAGCCTTTGGTCATGGCAGCATTACAACATGGGAGGGAAGAAGATGGGAAATAGAAATGGCTGCATGCAGAAGAAACAAAGCACATGGGGTGGCCTTGCTTTATAACACCCCACTTTTACAAGACTCACTCACTCTTTGAGACCAACATTAATCGTTTCCAGATTCTACCCACCAATGACTTAATTGCTTTCCATTAGGCTCTACCTCTTTCAGATCCCACTGCCTCGACACTGCCACTCTAGAGCACAAGCTTCCAGTGCATGAAACATTGGAGGACACCCTGAAACCACATCAAATGCATAGCAAGCAGTAACCAAATCTCCTACCACATTTCTTAAACATTAACACATTTTGTCTCATGCATAAATCAGTTCTTCCTTCTTCCCTTGGCATAGATGCTATAGCATTTATAGGATTTTCCTAGAGGTCATTGTGTTTTTAGTCACCAATCTATTCATAATGAATCTTGCTTGCTCTCAATCATCCTCACCAAACCATCTCTTCTAAGGACTTTTCTGTCTGGCCATGTATTAAATAAGCTTTCCCAAAAAAAGCCATGTGGGTGAATGTTGAACTAAAATGTGAGCCTGTGCCCACACTTTCTTCAGGATAAGCTTCGGAGTGTGGTTTTGCCAGAGGATCCATTTTTGGTCTAATCTAGAAATGAGTAGGAAGGCTGAGATATTTTAACATACTTTGGGATTCCAGTCCTAAGAGCCTCCATATATTTCTAAGCTGACCTAAGACCTGGTAAAACAACCTTTATAGAGACATGTGCTCTGGAGATCTGAGAGTGAATCTGACCCCTCAGTTCACACTGACTCAGACCTGAGGTGGGCATCCTGGGCAAGCTCCAAACCAGACTGAGCACTTGGTTTTCCTTGATCGGGGCTTATCCCAAGTTCTGCCTTGCAGTTGTTTCAGAAAGATAACTCATCAACCAAAGCCTCGCAAAGCTAATGTAACCCATCTTTCCAGTCTGGACCACCACCCCTAAGTGGAGCAAGTTAGGACACAATCAGGCAGGTCTATGGGCTATGTCAAGAGTTCCAAAGTACATCCAGTAGTCCTTCCTGTCATTCTCTGGGTATTGGAGGCCTTGGCTGTAGATCATGAAAGAACAATGTGTGACTGACAGTTCCTGGAATCTAGTTCCCCATAGCCCTTGTTCCGCAAGGCTGGCCTATTAAGAGGGGCAGTGTAAAGAGACCACAGCAAGTTCAGTTAATCTTCCCACAACCAGGTTCTTTTGAACAATTTCCATAACAATAGATCATTGTTTTAGGTCATTTTTCACATCAGCACTTTGTTTCCCTCTGGGATGAAACTCTTTAGATCCATTTAGAATTATAGTTTAAAATTACCATCATCATTTGTATTCTTCCTTTCTGTTTTATGGTCCTTGTTTATTATAACTTTAAAGCAAAGACATTTTCTCTAAAGAAAACAACGTGATCCAGATCTGCTTGCTCAAAAACCGCATCCCAAAGTGCAGGTCCAATATGCACGAAAGCCTGTTTAGAACAACTGAGAAAAGTAAGGAGAGAGAAGCATTTGATTTCTACACAGATACTTTTGATGGTTTTATACTAATCTGTTTGGTTCCAATGGTTCAACTAGTCAACTAGTCTTAGAGATGAGGATTTACCAAAGCACACTCAGTTCGGAGGTAAATCATATGGCTCAAATGATGATACTCTTTAAGTTTCTAGAAGTCCCTTGAATATCCTGAAACCATGCCAATCTGGGACAATAGAACTGCTAACCAAAGGGAGACCCAACCTCACCCACCTGATTTGGAAGCTGGATGAGAGAGCCTTGCCGTGCTTTGGAAATTACTCTTAGGGTGGATTTATACCTTGGTCCATTATTAATCCATTTTAAAATCAAAATATTTGTTTTCTGAAAAAAATACCTGTCATTATTTCCTTAGCTTGGCTCTGTAGATACCCAGAGTTTTCTAGGGTGGCAAACTGGAAGCTAAATTGTCCTGAAAGACCATCACTGTAGAGAACCGGAAGTCATGGCTGATTATAACTGGCACACACAGGAACTACAAATGCCGTTAGTATGAGACCCTGGGTTTCAGTTAGTAAAGTACATACATTTAAGATCTTTATTCACATTCCAGACTGAAATCTAGATTCTGTTATCTATGAAGTGCTCCATTCTCATGGGTAATGGTTGATAGTATGTAAGTTACAAAATTGGCTCAAACTGCTGTCATTATGGCTTTTTATTAATGTGTCAAAAACATATTGAAAAACAATCTATTTCCATCTCTGACTTTTTTCAACTTGTAAAACCTGAAAGTCTGAACCCATTAAACAGTAACTCCCCATTCCTCCCTCCTCTTCACCCCTAGCAACCATCAACCTGCTTTCTGGTTCTATGAAGTTGACTTCTTTGGACACCACAGTAGAATCCAACTGTATTTGTCCTGTTGTGACAGGGCTTTCTCACTTAGTACGTCTTCAGGTTTCATCCATATTGTAGGATGTGTCAGAATTTCCTCCCTTTATAAAGCTAAATGATATTTCATTGTATGGATATACCATGTTTTGCTTGTACATCCATCAATGGACACTTCAGTTACTTCCACATTTTAACTGTTGTAAATGAGGCTTCTGCTTCACACTTATTAGGACACTTATCACTAAATTTAGGGCCAATACAGATAACCCAGGTTGGGTCCATCCCCTGAAAATCCTTAACATCTTTTGCCACATAAGGTGATATTCGTGAGTTTTAGGAATTTGGACCTCATCTTACAGGGAAACACCATTCACCCTACTATATCAGGAATAAAGCTCTCTTTCACCTTGTCACATCCCTGACCATGAAATAAATGAGTTTAAATGCAGCCCCTTCCTAAGCTAGAAAGTCTACATGCAGGGATAATGTTTTGTATTCTTTGTAAATGTATAAATCTGTAATTTAACTAAATGTCTTTCAAAGCCAGCCTGTCTCTCTCCCAGTCAGGTACAACTGCCCTTTTCTTTGCTGCCCAACAAGGTCATAATGATGTCGTGAGATTTCTCTTTGGATTTGGAGCATCTACGGAATGTAGGACCAAAGTAAGAGAACCTTCTTGATTTCATACCCTATTGAAAATTTTCAGAAGTCTTGGGTATTAAAGAAACCACCAATTTTTATAATTTCTTTCTGCAATATTATACAAATTTGTGCTCTGCTTTCTACAAGATTCTCAAGCCTACAGATATGGACCTCACCATGTTACTTATAATGGTTCAGGGATAGTTCTTGGAATTCATTCCAAACACTTATGATTTTGCTCTGAGCTCAAAATGGGAGAATTTCCTGAGGAATTATTTGAACTCTTTCTTGCACTGGTTGGTGCAAGACAACCAGTGTCTGGGACACTAAATCTTATAATCAGGAAGAGTACAGCACCAGGTAGCTCTCTAACTTTCTCTGTTTCCATGTAACTTTGTTCTGTTTCAAGATTAACCTCAATACTATAATAAGAATCAGTGGAAGTGTTAATCTGATCCTAGTAAATCTAAGAAATTTCTAAAGGCAGCAGTGCTTTTCATTTATCACTGAAATAGATAAGGCATTTACAGTTTATGTAGTTGGGCAAGTCGTTGTGGTCCCTCCTTTAAAGAAGTTATTGATTTTATGCAGATAAGAAAATCACGGTAATGGAAGGAGACCCTCAGGGTTATACAGTGGAGGGGGTAGAGAGAGAGGAGGGGAGGGGAGGGGAGAGGTGGGGAGGGGGGAGGGTGGATGATGGGAAAGGCAGCGGAGCACAACAGACACTAGTATGGCAATTTGTAAATCAATGGATGTGTAACTGATGTGAATCTGCAATCTGTGTATGGGGTGAAGGTGGGAGTTCATAACCCACTTGAATCAAAGTGTGGAATATGATATGTCAAGAAATTTGTAATGTTTTGAACAACCCACAATAAAAAATTAAAAAAAAAAAAAAAGAAAATCAAGGGGCTGGAGTTGTGGCTCAGAGGTGGAGCACTTGCCTAGCATGCATGAGGCACTGGGTTCGATCCTCAGCACCACATAAAAATAAATACTTAAAAAGATATCGTGTCCACCTATAATTAAAAAAATATTTTTAAAAAGACTCTTAAAAAAAAATCAAGCCTTGCAAAAAGACCAATTTTGTGTTCACAACCTAGATTTACTTGGTAATGTTCTGTAGTAGGAGAGTATGAACAGATTGTTGTAGTCGTCAGCTCATTTCTGGCCTAATCATAATAAAAGCAAAAGTCCTGAAAAAAATTTCCAAGTTGGAAACTTAGGTTTTCTTAACCAACTGTATGTAACATTTAGATGTCAAAGGAATTTCTGGTAGATCTTTTTTCCTGGTAAATTGCTAAATATTAAGTAAATCCACATCTCATATAGGATTTCCGCCTTTTCTGAAACCTGCTATTTCACTGTGCTCACATCTCCAAACATACTGAGTATAATATACAGAAATACAAAATATTTATGTATATTTTATATTAATTATCACTTCATTTAAAAAAATATTTATTTTTTAGTTGTAGTTGGAAACAATACCTTTATTTTACTTATTTATTCTTATGTGGTGCTGTGGATTGAACCCAGGGTCTTGCACGTATGAGGAGAGCGCTCTACCGCTGAGCCACAACCCCAGCCCCCCCACCTCATATTTTATAATGAGAAATGCAACTAAAAATAGAAAGGTCTACGAACTTAAATCTCCATTCTTTAACAAAGTCAGAATGATCATGTGTGACCATGTGACTACTTCAGTCTTCTTGGTTAACAAGTTAATACTGGCTTAAAGCCTTTACACCTGAGCCAATTTGTCCTGTCCCAGAAATCCACAGCACATGGGGGCCCAAGAGGAGCAATTCCACAGGTTTCCATTAAGTCAACTGCAGGTGTCCAAGAGCTTTTTTTCTTTCAAGGGAAGAAGAGGCTGTGAGTTTCAATATGCTCCTGTCTTCAAAACTGACTGTTTCAACAGTTATTCTCTTTGTATTAAATTTAAAAAGTTATAATCTAAAACTGTGTCCTTAAAAATCAGGGCTCAGTTCTATCATAATCATTGTATTTTACTCTTCTGTTACCTCATTAGTCAAATAGCTGAGAAAATTGGCAGGACAAAACCTGAAAACAGTGGAACTAAGTGATGCTATTAAGCAATTTCTTGATCCCCCCTCAAACCTCCCCAATGAGCTGCAGCCTTCAGTCCCTCTCCTCTCCCTTCCCCACCCCTCAGGGCCCAGCTCAGCACCCGTCCCCACCACACAGCCAAACATCCTCACCACAAACTTACTAAATCTGACCCTCTGAAGGTGGAACTCCTTTCGAACAAAAACCCTATTCCTAACTTTAGAAACCACAGTATCGTATTTGTGATTCATATTTTTTAGTCAGATTACATGTTCTTGAATTATTTAAATGTCCACCTAACAATTCACAGAGCCAAACAACTCAACCATTCTAGAAAGGAAAAGATAATGTCTTACCTGTAGTGCCTGAGAAAAACCATTAATGGTTTTCATTGACCACAAACTCAATGAGTCAGTAGTGTGATGTGGTTGGCATCAAAGCTAATTCTAATTTGAGCCACAGAAATAAAAGTAGAGTAGATGGAAGAAAGGAATCTCCACATCAGAGCACACCAACTTTATAGTGTTCTACTTTGTTTGGGGGCCCTTACTTTGGAAGAGACCTGGGAAATTGGCAGATGTTCAGAGGAAAACACTAGGTATGACAGTGAGAGACACGTGGGACATGCTGTCGTCCTCTGCTCTTTTAATGGAGGCAAATCTTGCCCCAAGAAAGCAGTGGTTCCGGAGGGTCACCCAAAAAAGCATCTTATACTCAATGGATTTTAACTGGGTGGCACCACAGGGAGAAGCCAGTGTTTGTTAGGGAGGGAGGTCTCTGGCCAGAAGCCATGGGAGGCTCTTCTGGCTATTCCAGGATGGAACTGACAAGACTTGGCACAGATGTTGTGCTCTGTTTTACTCATATTGAGAAGCAAATAGATGGTTCTGCATTCAGCATGGGAAATTCCTTATCATAATAACTTGGTGAAATAACTGTAATAGATCTCTAGCAAATCATCCAAGTGTACAACATAGACATGTCCTTAAGATGAACCTGATCATGATTATAATGCAAAGGTAAAAGGGTGAAAGAAAGAGAGTTTGTTACTATCTATGGGCAGATTCTCTTCCAAAGTTCTATCTATGTGAGGAGCTCCTTGGTAAATACGAGCCTATACTTCTCTAAAGGCATTTATACTTTTCATGTCCACAGGATGGGGGCACCGCCCTGCTGGCTGCCAGTCAGTATGGGCACATGCAGGTGGTGGAGACCTTGCTGAAGCACGGAGCCAACATCCATGACCAACTTTATGTGAGTGTGTTTTCAAGCGGACACTTGCTCCTTCCTTCATCACACACAGCATTGCAGTCTAAATCCAGATGTTGGAAACACCAACTTCAAAAACATTTTAAATTGGGACTTTCATCTGAGACATCAAAAGGAAAAGATATAGTTGACCACATGAGCTTTTTCTATATAGAAACCATATAATATTTACCCATCATTTTTTTTGTCCTCAGTCTTAAATGTTGTATGTCTGAAATATTTCAGATACCTATGCACATTAAGGTCTTCAAAATCATAAGATACATAATCACTCATATCATGATGACCACATAGCCCAGCATGTGGACTTGCCAATAACCAAAATATACTGTCCTATTGTATAGTCATTTGTGAGGAAGGACACAAGGAGGAGAGAAGCAGGTGGGTGGGAGGGTGCACCATAGACCTTTGAAAGGCACCCATTGCTAGTGTGGGTCTATTTGTAGCTAATTGGCAATTATCACATTACCTTGGGGCTCTTTTAATTGTGACTGTCATTCCATAGGCTTCATGGAAAATGTTTTCCCGGTTTTGTAGGGGAAAAAAATGAAATATGGGGAGATGAAGTGACTTGACAGAATCTCGTGGAGAGGAGGGAAAGAATTCCTACCTCCAACAATCTAGGAACCATATTCTAGATTATCCCCAAACTAGGTTTTTAGCCCTTTTGCCTAGGGCACTCTGCTTTCATAGCTGGATAATGAGCTGTGGAGGTGTGAACGTTTCCATTGGAGTACCCTTTCCAAGTTTACCTAGTTAGCTCTGATAAATCACAGGCCTCTTTGAAGTCCATGGCAACTAGCCTTACCCCTCTGCACTTCAAAATCTGTGACACTCTTTGAGCCTGCAGCATTAAGAGTAGAATGAATGAGTTACTTGATAATGATCTAAAGGAGTGATTCTCAACTCTGGCTGCCCATTAGAAGCACCTGGGGAGCGTTAAAAAAAATATTTCAATTACCAAGCCATCCAAAAAGAGTGAGGGCACAACTTGAGCAACAGGTGGTTCTGACATGTGGCCAAATCTAAGAAACACAGGCCTAAAGCTTTAGCTATTTCTTTGGCTTTATATAGGTAAGGTGTGCCTGAGTGTGTTTACTAGTGCATATATGTGTAGATTGATAAGAAGAGACAAAGTCTTTGAAAAGGGAAATTCATTGTGATTTTCATAGCCATCCAAATTGACTATGGGTAGAGAATTTGTACTCATTAAAAAATATTCTTCCAGAAGACTCTTGGAGGACACATACCGCAGAAATACAGAGTTTTGGGGGGGAACCTCCAATGCCAAATTCCTTTCTATTGTAAGCCGAATCAAAAATTTTATGCATCGATAAAGGGGAATGAAGGGAAGGAAGGAGAGATGGGAATAGGAAGGACAGGATGAATAGGACATAATTTCCTATGCTCATACATGAATACATGAGTAGTGTAACTCCACATCATGTGCAACCACAATAATGGGAAGTTATACTCCAGGTATGTATAATATGTCAGAATACATTCTACTGTCATATATAGCTAAGCTACCCAGTCAGCTCTAAAATAAATAAAAAGGTTTTTTTAAACACAATTTTTAAAAAAATTGTGCATCACAACTTCCCTTTACTCTCACCCGAATATACCACATACGGGGATGGGGAGCAGGGGTTAGGGATCCCTTCTAGGAACTGAAACTTGCAATGCCAGCGAAAAATGCATCACTGCCCCAGGGATGCATAGATGGTGCAGTTCAGAAAATTCCTGAGAGCAGCCGCTAAGGGCATGGTAGACTTACTGAGGCATTAGGGAGCAGCTGGGATTTCTATCCCTGTATCTGCTTAAAAATCTGTACAGACTAATTTTTTTTAAATTATTATTGCCTTAAGGGCAGTCTGGCAGCTCAGCTGACACCCACTGGAAATCCAGTACGCTGCACATGAGGCGCCTAGTTGAACTTGCAGGGAAAGGTGTTTTGTGTTTTAGCTGTTTGTTAGCATTCCCAACTGGAGGTGTGATAATTAGCTGGGCTGAGTGGGTGTTTTCCACTAAGGTGTGCTCTGAGTTTTCCACTGCAATCTAGAAACAATGAGGCTAACCCTACTCTGTGCATGCCCTCTGGGTGAAGTGAGCATTTGGGAGATGTGTGCTCTCAGTCAATCATACATTTACTGCAATTACCTGGTGACCTGTGTCCGTGAAAAAAAGAAATGCCCAGGAGACAGAGGCACCCAGTTAAAAAGAAAACTCAAGAAAATGGGAGCTCGAGTTTTGGGCTTTTATGCCTCACCTTTTACATTTGTTGATGTCTCCTGGATTGGGAGCATCTTTGTGGAGATTCTTTCAAAGGGCAGTTTATCTGAAAACATCATACCTTTTAATTTTTGTTGTTATTCTTGTGGTGATGGTGATAGTGGTACTGGGAATAAAACTGAAGGCCTTGCATGTGCTAGGCAAGTGCTCTACCACTGAATTATATCCCCAGCCTATTGTGCCTTTTAATACTCAGGGAAACTGTATGTTAAGGAGACATGGATAAGGGACCAAGAAAGACAAAGGTGTAGAAAAGATCAAATTGAAAGGACATTTTTACACCCTATTCATAAAAACACACAAAATAGGTTTGAGGTATTTTTGTTGTTATCTAACACTAAGCTCATCATTAAAAAAAAAAAAGGAGGGGCTGGGGATGTGGCTCAAGTGGTAGCGCGCTCGCCTGGCATGCGTGCGGCCCGGGTTCCATCCTCAGCACCACATACACACAAAGATGTTGTGTCCGCTGAAAACTAAAAAATAAATATTAAAATTCTCTCTCTTTCTCTCTCTCTGTCTCTCTCACTCTTTCTTTAAAAAAAGGATAAAAATCTAAAAGGAGATGAAAATGGAAAATTATATTAAATGTATTTTTCACTTTGATTTATTTAAAAATAAACGTAAGACATAATTTTTGAATACTTTCAATTTGCCTTCTTTCAGGATGGAGCCACTGCCCTCTTCCTAGCGGCCCAAGGTGGTTACTTAGATGTTATTCGATTATTGCTGTCTTCAGGAGCAAAAGTCAACCAGCCGAGGCAGGTAATGTCCATTGATGAAGTTTGCTCAAGTGCATGAGGCTGTTAGATGTCCTCTAGCAGGACATACCTAAGATACCCAGTCAGCTCTAGGCATTCTTTGAACCCTTTTGCCCCTGTGATGAAAACTTAATCTTTGATTAAGGTTTCTCCTGGACTATGCTTTGGACTAACCAGAAAGCCTATGGAATCAAGTTGACATCACCATCCGGTGCTTTTAAAACTTGAGTGTTTAGTCTGAGGTCAAGTATGCATTCTGCCACCTCCTGTTCAAATAAAGTATGACTGCACTGAAATAATGAGTGTTGGCTAGCCTGGAACATAGGTAAATAGAGGCAAGTCCTGCCCGGCCCCTCTGCTGATACTCTGCCTTATCTCCTATGCCTACCCCCACTTTCCTCCACCACACATAGAGGAGCCCAGGCTGTTGGAATCTTGGGCAGATTCTGCACCTTCATCTCTCAAAATCATATCACTTTTGAGATTTCATTTACCAACAGCCTGTTAACATCTGGCTAGTCCATCCACAGATACTTAAAGGAACAGAAATGCAAGCTAACAATGGCAGCACTTGATGAGCAGTCAAGAGCCCTCCAAAAGTAAGGAAGCATAATATGTTGCTCTTTCTCTGCCCCAATTAATTTTCGAGGGGAGGGGTGGTACCAGGGATTTAATTCAGGGGCACTCGACCACTGAGCCACATCCCCAGCCCTATTTTGTATTTTATTCAGAGACAGGGTCTCACTGAGTTGCTTATTGCCTCGTTTTTTTGCTGAGGCTGGTTTTGAACTCACAATCCCCCCACCTCAGCCTCCCAAGTGCTGAATTTACAGATGTGTGCCACGCTGCCTGGTTTGCAGCATGACGCACATCTGTAAATGTGAGACATGACTATAAAGGTAGTACTTAGGCTAAAGCCAAGCTGATGTCTTACCAGTAATGACCCCCAGGCAGGTTTCCATTGAAATTGACCTGATAAGGGAATACCTAGATATTTACAGAATGCCTCTCTACAGAACCTTCGGGTTGGTCTGAGGTCTTGGCCATAAGCTTTGCGGATCTTCAGAAGCTCATTAAAAACTGAGGAAAGAAAGCGCTTTGGGATATAAGGTCTGGATTACGGAGTGCTGTATTCAGTAACAAGTTGTGTGGTTTTGAACAACAAATCAACCTCTCCAGCCTTCATCTGAAAATTAGGAAGCTGGGCACGATGAACCTAACAACACTTCGAGTTTGTCAAGTTTTGATAGTTGTTTTATTCAACATTCAATCTGTGTTTCCTAGCACATATCATGTGCCAGGCACTGCTATGAATGTAAAGTTGTATTTTTAGAATTTTAAAGATCTTAGCTTTAAATGGTGATAAGAACGCTATTCAGAAAAAGTTGAATCCTAAGACCTACCAAAGCTGATATTTGGGATGGAGTTTGTTATTTTCTTGACTATCCTTCTTATTTTGAAGTTGTTGACTGATTCTGAATCAGAGATTTCATTATACCAAAATTAATTAAAGAAATTCATTGTTTTTAGACTGTAGAAATTTGATTTGGAGATGATTATCCAAGGTGCCACTGTGAACTTAGGCATGAGATATTGTCAAGATTATCAAGCGTCTAGTACTTCCTCCCCAAATAATTTATGGCACTTTGACAAATCTATTTGTAAAATATATTTTATATTTCATATGCCAAAGATTCTGTATGTAAACAAACAACAATAACAACAAGGTTGATAGATGATGTTTCAAATGTTGTATCCACTTGAACCTAAATTGAGTCATGCAATGACCCTGAAACCAAAAGTTAAAGAATAAACCAACACTGCAGCAGTAACCACAACATGTGGTTGTTTTCATTCCTAGGGAGTGAGGATAACCTGGTCAAAGGGATTGACCTGGCCTCTGAAGACCCACCCTTGAGTTAAGACACATCCTTCCAAAGATTGCGCCTCATGGGCTCATTTTGAATTGTTCAGAGCCCAGCTCTGAAAGCACCATTATTCAGGAAAGGGGTGTTTTATAAAATAAGAATTGCTTTGAGAGAAAAAAGCAATGGAATTTTCCCTTTTTATAGAGTACGCTGCCCCATTGTGTTCTTAAATCGTAATCAGTTTTACTACTTGCTGTGAGTATATAATGAAAGGCTCTTATCTATCCAGGTCAGACTAGCCCAAGTTCTGCCTTCTTTGAAATTATAACTCTGCTGATTTCATTCTGTTTTTTAAAAAAACAAATAATGTCATAAAAGTGACAAAAGTTATACGACTCCTGGCTGACTTTCTTACAAGTTATAAGAAGCTTTCAAAAAAAATAAAAGAAATTGTAATTTCAAAATTTCCATTAAGATGACCTGCACCTGGTAGTATGTTATAGGGAAAGCATCTGGAAACCAACCTTTACTCTGAAATCTCAGCTGACATATTGTGTCGTTATCAAAAAGTTCTCAGATTTACAAAATAAGGACAAAGATATTTTCCTAGTTTCATTTCTTACTATTCTTAGATAAATCTGAGTTATAATCTTTGTGCTGCCATTATATGGAGTCCCCCTACTTACCGGTTTATGACTACAGGATGTTAATAAAGTTGCTTTGAAATTGCTCAGCTGACATTTGATCAGAGCTGCAGGGAATCTGAACTGTACTAAGAATGACTTTTCTTTGTAACTCTACCACTGAGAACGAAATGGAGACCTTTTTCATACTTGGTGCTGAGGAAGCATAAACACAAGCAAGCCCCAGTCAGGTGTGGGAATGACTAAGCTTTTAATTTGAAATTTGAAGACTTTCCTTCCACACCATCCACATAAGGAGGTCAAGAGATCCTTGAACTCCACAATCACTCTAAAATCTCATTTTTGTTTCTTTCCATGTGTCCTTTCCAAGTAGAGTTGACATGAGTCAAACCTTTGAATCAGTAGCCAAGGTGCCTATAGTCTATTTTTCTTTTTTTTTTTTTTTTTGCAAACAAGGTAAATTCAGATTTATTGTGGCACAATAAATTAATAACAGCATTTGATCTTTATCTTTTTTATTACATTGGTCAAATCACAAAACAGTAGATTTGGTTGAAACATTAAAATATGATACCTATAGCCACTTGCAAATGTGGCACACTTTATTAATTAAGCTCTTCAAAGTTGTGATTTAATTGCTATGAAAATGCTATTTGTTGATTTTTGACTTAAAAATAGTTGAAATTAATGGGCTTTTAAAAAAATATTTTTAAATATATTTCTTTTTAGTTGTAGGAGGATACAATACCTTTATGTATGTATGTATGCATGTATGTATGTATTTATTTATTTATATGTGGTGCTGAGTATCTAACTCAGAGCCTCACACATGCTAGGCATGTGATCTATTGCTGAGCCACAACCCCAGCTCTTATGTGCTTTTTTCATGCAAGACATTTATTGAATAGATTTTAGTTTAAGCTTCCAGAATGCTTACAGATAGGAATTGTCATTGATCATAAAAACAAATTTCAAACTTGTAAAACATCTTTATTTTAAAATGTGCTTTTGTATTAAGTTGGCATACTAAGGTACATTAAGGGATGGACTTTTTCCTTTTACTGAAATTCAGTTAATTTGTTTAAGATTTGGGATAATTTATAGAGACAGAGTTGAAACTAAAAAGAAAAAAAAACATAAGGAAATAGGCTTTTATAATCAGTAATAGAATAAAGGGGATTTTTTTTTTAATTTTTTATTGTTGGCTGTTCAAAACACCACACAGTTCCCGACATATCATATTTCACACTTCGATTCAAGTGGGCCATGAGCTCCCATTTCCACCCCATATACAGATTGCAGAATCACATCAGCTACACATCCATTGATCTACATACTGCCATACTAGTGTCTGCCGAGCTCCGCTGCCTTTCCTATCCTCTACTATCCCCCCTCCCCTCCCCTCCCCTCTTCTCTCTCTGCCCCCTCTACTGACATTCATTTGTCCCCCTTGTATTATTTTTCCCTTTCCCCTCACTTCCTCTTGTATGTACTTTTGTATAACTCTGAGGGTCTCCTTCCATTTCCATGCAATTTCCCTTCTCTCTCCCTTTCCCTCCCACCTCTCATCCCTGTTTAATGTTAATCTTCTTCTCATGCTCTTCGACCCTACTCTGTTCTTAGTTACTCTCCTTATATCAAAGAAGACATTTGGCATTTGTTTTTTAGGGATTGGCTAGCTTCACTTAGCATAATCTGCTCTAATG
This sequence comes from Marmota monax, assembly GCF_021218885.2. Classification (NCBI taxonomy): domain Eukaryota; kingdom Metazoa; phylum Chordata; class Mammalia; order Rodentia; family Sciuridae; genus Marmota; species Marmota monax. Next base: position 3,933,875 of record NW_026695245.1, read on the forward strand.
CCATCCATTTCCCTGTAAATTCTATGATTTTGTCATTTTTTAATGCAGAGTAATACTCCATTGTGTATAAATGCCACATTTTTTTTATCCATTCATCTATTGAAGGGCATCTAGGTTGGTTCCACAGTCTTGCTATTGTGAATTGTGCTGCTATGAACATCGATGTAGCAGTGTCCCTGTAGCATGCTCTTTTTAGGTCTTTAGGGAATAGACCGAGAAGGGGAATAGCTGGTTCAAATGGTGGCTCCATTCCCAGCTTTCCAAGAAATCTCCATACTGCTTTCCAAATTGGCTGCACCAATTTGCAGTCCCACCAGCAATGTACAAGTGTACCCTTTTCCCCACATCCTCGCCAGCACTTGTTGTTGTTTGACTTCATAATGGCTGCCAATCTTACTGGAGTGAGATGGTATCTTAGGGTGGTTTTGATTTGCATTTCTCTGACTGCTAGAGATGGTGAGCATTTTTTCATGTACTTGTTGATTGATTGTATGTCCTCCTCTGAGAAGTGTCTGTTCAGGTCCTTGGCCCATTTGTTGATTGGGTTGTTTGTTCTCTTATTGTCTAATTTTTTGAGTTCTTTGTATACTCTGGATATTAGGGCTCTATCTGAAGTGTGAGGAGTAAAGATTTGTTCCCAGGATGTAGGCTCTCTATTTACCTCTCTTATTGTTTCTTTTGCTGAGAAAAAACTTTTTAGTTTGAGTAAGTCCCATTTGTTGATTCTAGTTATTAACTTTTGTGCTATGGGTGTCCTATTGAGGAATTTGGAGCCCGACCCCACCGTATGTAGATCGTAGCCAACTTTTTCTTCTATCAGACGGCGTGTCTCTGATTTGATATCAAGCTCCTTGATCCATTTTGAATTCACTTTTGTGCATGGCGAGAGAAAGGGATTCAGTTTCATTTTGTTGCATATGGATTTCCAGTTTTCCCAGCACCATTTGTTGAAGATGCTATCCTTCCTCCATTGCATGCTTTTAGCCCCTTTATCAAATATAAGGTAGTTGTAGTTTTGTGGATTGGTTTCTGTGTCCTCTATTCTGTACCATTGGTCCACCCGCCTGTTTTGGTACCAGTACCATGCTGTTTTTGTTACTATTGCTCTGTAGTATAGTTTGAAGTCTGGTATCGCTATACCGCCTGATTCACACTTCCTGCTTAGCATTGTTTTTGCTATTCTGGGTCGTTTATTTTTCCATATGAATTTCATGATTGCTTTCTCTATTTCTACAAGAAATGCCGTTGGTATTTTGATTGGCATTGCATTAAACCTATAGAGAACTTTTGGTAATATCGCCGTTTTGATGATGTTAGTTCTGCCTATCCATGAACAGGGTATATTTTTCCATCTTCTAAGATCTTCTTCTATTTCTCTCTTTAGGGTTCTGTAGTTTTCATTGTATAAGTCTTTCACCTCTTTTGTTAGGTTGATTCCCAAGTATTTTATTTTTTTTGAAGATATTGTGAATGGAGTGGTTGTCCTCATTTCCATTTCAGAGGATTTGTCGCTGATATACAGGAATGCCTTTGATTTATGCGTGTTGATTTTATATCCTGCCACTTTGCTGAATTCATTTATTAGCTCTAATAGTTTCTTTGTAGACCCTTTTGGGTCTGCTAGGTATAGAATCATGTCATCTACAAATAGTGATAATTTAAGTTCTTCTTTTCCTATTTTGATGCCTTTAATTTCTTTCGTCTGTCTAATTGCTCTGGCCAGTGTTTCGAGAACTATGTTGAACAGAAGTGGAGAGAGAGGGCATCCCTGTCTTGTTCCAGATTTTAGAGGGAATGCCTTCAATTTTTCTCCATTCAGAATGATGCTAGCCTGAGGCTTAGCATAGATTGCTTTTACAATATTGAGGTATGTTCCTGTTATCCCTAGTTTTTCTAGAGTTTTGAACATAAAGGGATGCTGTACTTTGTCAAATGCTTTTTCTGCATCTATCGAGATGATCATGTGGTTCTTATTTTTAAGTCTATTGATGTGGTGAATAACATTTATTGATTTCCGTATATTGAACCAGCCTTGCATCCCAGGGATGAATCCTACTTGATCATGGTGCACAATTTTTTTGATATGTTTTTGTATCCGAGTCGCCAGAATTTTATTGAGGATTTTTGCATCTAGGTTCATTAGAGATATTGGTCTGTAGTTTTCTTTCTTTGAAGTGTCTTTGTCTGGTTTAGGTATCAGGGTGATGTTGGCCTCGTAGAATGAATTTGGAAGTTTTCCCTCTTTTTCTATTTCCCGAAGTAGCTTGAAAAGTATTGGTATTAGTTCCTCTTTAAAGGTTTTGTAAAACTCTGCTGTATACCCATCCGGTCCTGGGCTTTTCTTAGTTGGTAGCCTTTTGATGGTTTCTTCTATTTCCTCAATTGATATTGGTCTGTTTAGGTTGTCTATATCCTCCTGACTCAATCTGGGCAGATCATATGACTTAAGAAATTTATCGATGCCTTCACTATCTTCTAATTTATTGGAGTATAAGGATTCAAAATAATTTTTGATTATCTTCTGTATTTCTGAAGTGTCTGTTGTGATATTGCCTCTTTGATCTCCTATGTTAGTAATTTGAGTTCTCTCTCTTCTTCTCTTCGCTAGCATGGCTAAGGGTCTGTCGATTTTGTTTATTTTTTCAAAGAACCAACTTTTAGTTTTGTCAGTTTTTTCAATTGTTTCTTTTGTTTCGATTTCATTAATTTCAGCTCTGATTTTAATTATTTCTTGCCTTCTACTTCTTTTGCTGTTGTTTTGCTCTTCTTTTTCTAGGATTTTGAGATGAAGTATGAGATCATTTATTTGTTGGTTTTTTCTTTTTTTAAGGAATGAACTCCAAGCAATGAATTTTCCTCTTAGAACTGCTTTCAATGTGTCCCATAGATTCTGATATGTTGTGTCTGTGTTTTCATTAATCTCTAAGAATTTTTTAATTTCCTTCTTGATGTCTTCTATAACCCATTGATCATTCAGTAACCTATTGTTCATTCTCCAAGTGATGTATTCTTTTTCATTCCTTCTTTTATCGTTGATTTTCAGTTCCATTCCATTATGATCAGATAGGATGCATGGTATTATCTCTACTCCTTTATATTGTCTAAGAGTTTCCCTGTGACATAATATATGATCTATTTTTGACAAGGATCCATGTGCTGCTGAGAAAAAAGTGTAACTGCTTGATGTTGGGTGGTATATTCTATATATGTCAATTAAGTCTAGGTTATTAATTGTGTTATTGAGTTCTATAGTTTCCTTATTCAACTTTTGTTTGGAAGATCTGTCCAGTGGTGATAGAGGTGTGTTGAAGTCTCCCATGATTATTGTATGGTGGTCTATTAGACTCTTGAACTTGAGAAGAGTTTGTTTGATGAACATAGCTGCACCATTGTTTGGGGCATATATATTTATGATTGTTATGTCTTGTTGGTGTATGGTTCCCTTGAGCAGTATGTAGTGTCCCTCTTTATCCCTTTTGATTAACTTTGGCTTGAAATCTATTTTATTTGATATGAGTATGGATACTCCTGCTTGTTTCCGAAGTCCATATGAGTGATATGATTTTTCCCAACCTTTCACCTTCAGCCTATGTATGTCTTTTCCTATCAAATGCGTCTCCTGTAGGCAGCATATTGTTGGGTCTTGTTTTGTGATCCATTCTACTAGCCTGTGTCTCTTGATTGGTGAGTTTAAGCCATTAACATTTAGGGTTATTATTGAGATATGGGTTGTTCTTCCAGCCGTATTTGTTTATTTATGTTACTAAACATGGTTTGTTTTCCTCTTTGATTATTTTCCCCCCTTTAGTGTCCTACCTCCCACTGTTGGTTTTCATTGTTATTTTCCATTTCCTCTTCCTGTAATGTTTTGCCAAGGATGTTTTGAAGAGATGGTTTTATAGCTGCAAATTCTTTTAACTTTTGTTTATCGTGGAAGGTTTTAATTTCATCTTCCATCCTGAAGCTTAATTTCGCTGGAAACACAATTCTTGGTTGGAACCCATTTTCTTTCAGTGTTTGAAATATGTTATTCCAGGATCTTCTAGCTTTCAGAGTCTGTGTTGAAAGATCAGCTGTTATCCTGATTGGCTTACCCCTAAATGTGATCTGCTTCCTTTCTCTTGTAGCTTTTAAAATTCTCTCCTTATTCTGTATGTTGGGCATCTTCATTATAATGTGTCTAGGTGTGGGTCTCTTATGATTTTGCACATTCGGCGTCCTGTAGGCTTCTAGGATTTGGGGTTCTGTCTCATTCTTCAAGTCTGGGAAGTTTTCTCGTATTATTTCATTGAATAGATTGCTCATTCCTTTGGTTTGAAACTCTGTCCCTTCCTGTATCCCAATGACTCTTAAATTTGGTCTCTTGATGTTATCCCATATTTCTTGGATGTTCTGCTCATGGTTTCTTAACAGTCTTGCTGAGCTGTCTATGTTCTTTTCAAGTTGAAATACTTTATCTTCATTGTCTGATGTTCTGTCTTCTAAGTGTTCTACTCTGCTGGTAGTATTCTCAATTGAGTTTTTAAGTTGGCTTATTGCTTCCTGCATTTCTAGGATTTCTGTTTGTTTGTTTTTTATAACCTCTATTTCCCTGTATAGTTGATCTTTTGCTTCTTGGATTTGTTTATGTAATTCATTGTTGAAGTGATCTTTCATTGTCTGATTTTGCTGTCTGATGTCTTCCTTGAGACTCCAGATCATCTGAAGCATGTATATCCTGAATTCTTTATCTGACATTCCATCTGCTGCAGCTATTACCTCTTCTAACGTTGAGTTGACCTGCAATGCTTGTGGTCCTTTCTTTCCTTGTCTCTTCATACTGTTCGCGTTCCTTTCTACTTGGTGAAACTGTTGTGCTATTGAATTTTCCCCCTATATATTTATATTGGTCTTGTATAGTTGCAACGTCTCCCTCGCAGGCGCGGGCGGCGGCTCTGTCCCTCTGCGGGCCGCTAGGCTTGTTCTGTTGGTAGTCACAGTTCTGTCTACTTTGCAGGCGCAGGCAGCGGCACTGCCCCTCTGCAGGCGTCTGGGGCTGTACTGCCAGTGGGTCGCAGGTCCGCCTACCTTGCAGGCGCGGGGGGGGGGCGGCTCTACCCTTCCTCAGGCCACTGGGCCTGTTCTGTCTCTCGGTTGCAGGTCTGGCCTGTTCTGATGGTGGTCACAGTTCCATCTACCTTGCAGGCGCGGGGGGGAGGGGGCGGCTCTGCCTCTCAGCAGGCCGCTGCGCCTGTTCTGCCGGTGGGTCGCAGGCCCGCCTACCTTGCAGGAGTGATTGGAAGCTCTGTCCCTCTGCGGGCCACTGGGCCTTTTCTGTCGGTGGTCACAGTTCCGCCTACCTGGCAGGCGCGGGGGGTGGGGGGCAGCTCTGCCCCTCAGCAGGCCGCTGGGCCTGTTCTGTGGGTGGTCACAGTTCCGTCTACCTTGCCGGCACAGGGGGAGGGGGTGGCTCTGCCTCTCAGCAGGCCGCTGCTCCTCTTCTGCCTATAGTCTATTTTTCAATCAATAAAATGCCTGGATATACTGGTTTCCAACTCAACTCAACCACCTTATTAAAACAATATTTTCTAGAATGGCAAAGGCCTGATTTGGTTTACCCAGAGCTGAGATTTGGCCTCTCATCACTTTCTCTTCCTGGTCCTCTTGTTATGCTACTCTGCTTTTCTCTGAAATCCAACAGAAAAGCCATCTAATAAATTGACTTCTCTAATAGAGGCCTTATATTGGATTTGCACACAGAGTTGCTGGGACCTAGAAAATACATGTTTTCCTGGGTTACAGGATTAGTGGGGCAAATACAGAGGTGTATAGGGGAAAGAAGAGCAGACAGACTGGCACAGTACCTGGGGCTATGCAGATAGGAGCAGACAGACAAGGCCCTGCTGCTTGTGGAGGGCAGTGACAGAGTTAGTCCATCTGCATATGGTGAGACTCAGAAGAGGTGTGTTGACTGCCAGAAGATATTCTGGAGCTTGGGCAGAGGATCAAAGGGATCTGGAAGCCTGCAGCACAGAATGATCTATGACTGGGAACTAGAAGACTCTAAAGTAGGGCTCAAGGGGCAATGTACCAGTCCCAAGAAGACAGAAAAGAGCAGCTAGGGAACCAGACTCAGGGCTCTGTGTGGGGAGAAGTGTGGTAGTTATGGGGACATGAATATATTAAGGAAATGAAGCTCTGGTTTCATTTATTAACTACATGACCTTGAGCAAGTTGTTTGCTTTCCCTGAACCTCGTTGTTTGTTTGTTTGTTTGTTTGCCATAGGTTTGCTGTGAGAAAATTAAATAAAATAATTTCTGCAAAATTCTTAATGCAGCAGCTCTAGATCAGGGTAGGACTGGTAACAACACTGTCTTGATATTTGAATCTCATCTGCTACTGGTGATGCTTCCTTGCATCTCTTGGACCCCAGCTTAGAATAGAATTGATTCCCAAGACTGTCTGGCCTGAGTCTGCAAGTAGAAGTAGCCATATACAAGGTCTGAAAGGCAGCAGAAACAGGGAATTAGTGTCTCTTCATAGACTGCTTCCTATGGGTTTTAGTTCTTTTTTCTAAATCTTCGAAAGCCTAAATAAGATCATATAAGATTAGTTTCTAATCCAGGTCAAGTCATATGCTCCATCTCATGCTGTGATCTATCCCCACAAACCAAAGGCTGAATGTTCCCTCTGATAAGTGGATGCTGATCCGTAATGGGAAGGCATGGAAACAATGGAGGAACTTTGATGGGGCTAGGTTCCATCTCGTGCTGTGATCTATCTATAAAATATCTTAGAGGATACATGACTAGAACAACACTGTTGGAAGAAACTGCAAAAGTCACCCTATTGAATTGTCCATCTAGTGCCTGAGTCCTTCCCACACTAGTAAGCTGCTGTTGAACACCTGCAGGCCTGGGGAACTCATCAGCTTAGTTAGTCTTTAGCCAGCCCTCATTATACTTTCTTTTTTACAGTGATCCCAAGTTTCCATGTGGCTTTTATCCATTAGTCTTCTTTTTATTACTTGGTCTACAAAGTCAGTCTAAATCCTTTTCCACTTGGTATGCACACAGATAGTAAATAATAGCTATCATAGCTTTACCTTTCTAAAAATAAATGGCACACATCTGTAATCTCAGGGACTCAGGAGGCAAAGGCAGGAGGATCACAAGTTCAAGGCCAGCCTCTGCAACTTAGCAAGGCCCTAAGCAACCTAGTGAAACCCTGTCCCAACATAAAGCATAAAAAAGACTGGTGATGTGGCTCAGTGATTAAGCACCTCTGGGTTCAATCCCCAGTACCAAATAAATAAATCTAAATGCTCTTTTTTCTTTTCTTTTTTAAATAATTTATTTATCTTAATTGGGTATATATGACAGCAGAATGCATTTTGATTCATGGTACACAATTATAGCAGAACTTTTCATTTCTCTGGTTGTACACAATGTAGCGTTGCACATTGTGCAGTCATACATGTACCTAGGATAATGATGTCCATCTCATTCCACCATCATTCCTGCCCCCATGCCCCCTCCCCAACCCTCCCTCCCCTTTGCCCCATCAAAATTCCTCCATTATTTCCATGCCCTCCTATTATGGATCAGCATCCACTTATCAGAGAGAAAGTTTGGACTTTGTCTTTTGGGGATTGGCTAACTTCACTTAGCATAATATTCTCCAACCTCATCCATTTACCTACAAATGCCATAATCTTATTCTCTTTTACTGTTGAGTAATATTCCATTGTGTATGTATGCCACAGTTTCTTTATCAATTTTTCTAATGAAGGGCATCTAGGTTGCTTCTACAGTTTAGCTATTGTGAATTGAGCTGCTATAAACATTGATGTGGTTTCATTACTATGGTATGCTGATTTTAAGTCCTTGGGTATTGACTAAGGACTGGGATAGCTGGGTCAAGTGGTAGTTACATTCCAAGTTTTCTAAGGAGTCTCCATATAAATCAATAAACAAATCTAAATACTCTATTTTCTTTTTTAAGTGCAATAGAGAATATAACTTCCACTTCACAGTGATTTATTCAATTTCATATATTCTGAAACTGTGTTGTCCAGAAAAATTCAAAAACTGATTTAAATAGTTTAAAATGTTTTTCCCATTCTGATTCTTTCCAAAACCCTACAAAAAAAGCTAAATTGATTTGTTTTCCATCATTTTCATTATTAAAATGGAAGCTAAGAGCATTGTAAAGAAGGAAGAATAAGAAAAAAGAAATGGAGCTGAACAGAGAGGAAAACCTCTCCCATTCACAGCTAGATAATCACCTGATAATTAGATTTGACTGTAATGTTCTAACTTGCGCACAACCCTCTGGGTTCAAAAAACAAATTAGGAGAAGCAATTACCCATCATGAAATATATAGGTGACCCCCACATCTGCTTTTACCAGTTATTCCTTCCTGCTCACAATTTACTCACAGACACTGGGGAGAATCAATTAAATAAAGCAGGTGGAAGTACTTGGGTGAACAAAAATAGAAATTAAGTTGCTTATGATGAATAATACTCAGATTCAGTTAACTTTCCTAAGCATCTTTCAGCCTGTTCTCGTGCCCACCACTTTTATATAGATTTCCTCCTTCGGCAGTATTGCTGTGGGGCTAATATTCTTACAGATGAGGACATGAAGACTGAGAGGGATTTGCCTAAGATCTTACAGGCAGAAAGTGGTGACTGCTTTCCCCAATATGACTATACCGATTAAGAATAGATCTGAAGCCAGGCTCAGTGGCACACACCTGTCATCCCAGCAGCTTAGGAAGCTGAGACAGGAGGATTGAGAGTTCAAAGCCGGCCTCAGCAAAAGCGAGGAGCTAAGCAACTCAGTGAAACCCTGTCTCTAAATAAAATACAAAATAGGGCTGGGGATGTGGCTCAGTAATCAAGTGTCCCTGAGTTCAATCCCCGGCACCAAAAAAAAAAAAAAAAGGAATAGATCTGAGTATGACTGTGATAAACTGATAATAGTAAAAGCTGATCCCAGACAGTACCTCTCAGCACTCTTCCAAATTCAGTTTTACTAGAACAAACAACCCCTTGGGAAGCATACCCATCTGGCAGCCCAGCTCATGTCCCTGTCTGCCCTCTGGTGGAGAGAACAGAATGGACCCAGAGCAGACAAACAACTCATTAGTTGCTGAGTACCAGAAAACCCACATTTTAGGTCTCTGGAACCCAGATGCCCTGTCCTGCCTCCCAGGACCCCACCTATACCCCTGTGCCACAGCCTCTAGATTGCCCACCTGCCTGCCAACCCATGTCTGTCCAAGACCCTGTGACGGTATGTGATCCTCCTTCTCTCTGGAATGAACTTTCTTCAGTAAAAAAGACCCTCTCCTGGGTCATCATGTGCCTTTTTATCCATACTTTAATGCAACACTGCAGTCATACAGAAATTTCCAGGTTTCTTCTCCTCTAGACTAGGTTCCTTTAAAAACATTCTAGGTCTCTGGAACCCAGAGGAGATGTTTAACAATTGTCAGTTGGTTGGATAAATGAGTAATTGATTAAATCCGGAATCTAGGAGAATCGAACTAAAGAATGTAGAAATGTTTTAGCTTTGGAAACAATAAATCATACCTTAATTTGTACTTAAAATCTGTACTTTCAATAAAAGTGATAATTTGCTAATGAAAAACAATACTCAGATCCAAGAATATTTCTAAGAGACCCCAGGGAAAGTATGAAGGAGTGTGAAGCAGGCGAAAATGTCTTCAGCCTTCCTGCAGCCTTAGTTTCAGGACCTCTTTCCCCACCTCTCCCAGGACAGCAGCGCCCACATCCTCTGACCTCCTCTCGGCAACCCCAGTTTCTCCTGGGTTTTCAGTTTGACATTTTGCACCACCCACTCAATTGTCTTGGCCTTCTGTCTTTTTGCCAGGACAGCAATGGACAGTCATCCTGTGCCTCCTTTCGCTAATAGGCTTGGACTGAAATTGCACTCTACAGCAGAAAATGTAACTTTAGATTCTGTAACAGCATCAGGTTGTCCTTTCAGTTCCCATTCCCACTGATGGGTAAGCCAGTGTTCTCTGGCTGAAGCAGACTCTTGGTGCTCTATTACTGTAAAGACCTCTGAGGTTAAATTTAGCCAATTCTGGATCCTGCTCCCTCCTCCTGTCCTTCTCTCCAAAGTGACCTAAGATCTCAAAGGCCATGCTTCTACCCTGGCATCAGGAGAGACTCATGCCTGAACTTTGTGCTGGCCTCTCTTGTCTCCATACATCCTGAACTGGTGCCCCCCCCAAAAGCAGCTGGTTTCACATAATGTTGACCCTGCCATGGTCTCTGCTCATGAATTTGTGCCTCTCTGTGGCCTTGTCTTCCCAAACCCAGGCTTATTCCAGGCCACTGTTGCCTGAGCACTTCTAGTCCACAGGCAGACAGGAAGTCCTGGGTACCCGGAGGCCTGGTAGATGCGGGTCATAGGGGTTGTGGGATGTTTCAGGTCCACGGTCAATGGTGACAAGTCTCATCACCATTTCTTTTCTATCTCTCAGGCACTAGCCAAGAACAGAGCTTCTGTAAATCACTTATGATTTTCTTGGGCTCCATCCCAAGAAAAGGAGACAATCCTTCCCCATCTGGAATTCCCCATAATTTATCTGGGTGTTTCTACCCTTAAATTACTTACCTTCCTGTCTCCACACAACCAGACTCAACCCAGAAGGGGAGGAAAGTGTGGACACTCCACCTCTCTTGCTTCTCCTTCCTACACGAGTGGGTTTTTCCATTTTCTGTATCCCTGGCAGGACCCACCCTACTGTCAAATCCTCCATCCTTTGGGTATTTCACCTTGTCCTCTCTAGGGTCATTATTTCAGCCTCAGGGCTTCTTGTTCCCAAAGAAGTTGGGGAGTAATAAAAAGAAATATTACCAAAAATATTGCCCTGCTTAACTCGCCAGGGTATGTCACCTGCTAGAAAACACAACATTACCTTCACATAAAATGAACATAAGCTCCCTTAAAACATGATGTGGCTGTGGGGGACATGAGTATAGAAAATAAAAAAGAAATATCTTGAGTTCTCTGACTCTACCTTAAAGGACAATTCTCAGTTTCCTGTGGTTACAAAGGACTTTCACTAGGCAGGATGCATTGTGTGCACATGACTGAGCACCAGAAAAGAAATTAGTGGTCTGGAGGCCGAGGAAGGGAAAGACAGCCTGGCTTCTTTCTGGATGTATGCAATCTTGTTCTGCCTGGTGCGCTCTGCTGTCCCCTGCACATTCCCAGTAAGATCCCAGCAAAGTTCCCACACGGCCTTCCTCAAAATCTGTACCACACTCTGGGGTTAAATGTCTAACCCTAAATGACAGTTTTTATAAGCCCAAAATTGGATGTTGGCAGTCAGGTAAGCAGTCCAGGCACTGCCAAACGCCAGTGTATGTCAATGGGTTAAGAACACTCTCTTCTTCACTGGAGACTTCTTGGGAGCATATCAATCAGTCGGAGGGTCAATCTGCCTTTATCAAGTTCTTTCCCAGGGTTTTTGGTTTCGGAAACTTGGGATCAAGCACCGAAGTCACACTGGCGGCCTCCTCTTCCCGCAGGATGGGACAGCGCCCCTGTGGATCGCGTCCCAGATGGGCCACAGCGAGGTGGTGCGGGTGATGCTGCTGCGGGGTGCAGACCGCGATGCCACGCGCAATGTGAGTATCCGAGGGATCCCTGCAGCCACCAATCGGAGCCACCCGACAGACTCCACACAACCAGGCTTGGATGTACACAGAAAGTCGGGTGTTTCTTTGTCTGCAACTCACCTGGGCTTCCTCCCCATCTCCACCTGCTCTTTAGCAAGAAAACAAAGTCAAAGTGAAAGTCCAAGTCGGTGGAAACTTCGATGGTGCCATGAATTCTGGGCGGAGTGGGGAGCCACGGAATCTTGCTGGGCCTCCGGTCTGTGGGTCATGGAAGGTCATGCATGGTGTGCAAGGTCATGCATAGTGTGCAAGCAAGCGATACCCCTGGCTGGCTGCATCTCACCCCTGGTCTCCGCAGCTGCAGACTGCTACACCACATTCCCATGCTCCTGCTGTCCACATTAGCTTCCCAAGGTGTCACCTAATCCACTTGGGTGTGCCTGGAACAAGCCCTTTGCCCCAGGGGAACTAAAAGGCAGCTTGGGGAGATTCTACCCACACCAGGCTGTTTGCTTTTTGTCTCACTGTGCCTGACCTCTTTACCTTTCTATCACCTTTGCCTATGTGACTGACCCACCTTCCCCTCTCCAAGTCTAAGCCCAGAAAAGGAAAATCCTAAGATACATTTCCGACTGCTCACATGTCCTTTCTCCCACTCTCTCTTCTTCCCACCATCACTGAAGCCAGAAAACAAAAATCTGTTAAGCCCACCTTCCTTCTTCCTGATGCCAGATAAACCCTAATGGTGACTAGTGGAAAGTTCCAGAGCTAATCCTACAAATGACAGCAAGTGATAAATCAAAGCAGGAAGCTTTGAAAAAAAAAAAAAAAAAAACCTCTTCTTGTACCAAAAGCGATGACAGAAGCTGAATATTAATTCTTGACTTTGTCCTTAAATTCTTTTTTTTTTAAGCAGATTTCAACCTACCCACCTGGCCCCCTGCCATCAAACACAGGCAAATGGGTACACAGAGGAGACTAGGGCAAAGTTGTATAAATTTTTAAAACAATACATACAGTACAACAATAATCTAAATGGTTAAAAACAGTTAGATGATTTCTGCTAAGTCACCAGCAGCAGTATTGAATCCATTAATATCCTAAAAATATGCTCTTGAAATTCCCCCCTGTCTCTGACTCCATGTTCTAAGGGACTGGGGAATTATGAATTCCCAAATGCAGACTTCTAAGTTAATATAACTATCACATATTGTGTCTAATATTCTTCACGCAGAATTAACTGCTTAATATGCCCCAGACTGCTCCGAGATTGAGACATTGCTGATCCTGTGCTTCATTTACACACTTTGCCTATTTCTGGCAAACACACTTATACTCGCAGTTCTCAACTGACATTTAGTTCTCAGCCAACCCAGACATATGTTAATAATCAACTTTTATTTTCCTGTTTCTATTCAGGACGGTACCACAGCATTGTTGAAAGCAGCCAACAAAGGGTATAATGACGTAATCGAGGAGTTGCTTAAATTCTCTCCCACTCTTGGTATTTTGAAGGTAAGACCTAAGAGAAATGATACAATCTAGAAAGGTAACAGGTTAGAAAATAAGTTCTTATTGGGGACTGCAGTAGAATTTGGGTATAATCAGCCTGGGGAGGGCATTCTTAAGAAGACACACCTCCAACTTCATGGTGCTGGAGTTCCAAGGGTACTAGTAAAAATGAGAAGGTGGTAAGAGGAATAAACTGAGTCTGTAGTATTCTAGGAAAAAAAGATAATTGTAATGAAATTGCTAAATGGAAAAGTAAACCATATTGATATCATTTGGAAGATTTGTGAAATCAAGGAAGAATGCTCTTCTCTTCATTATCCTAAGCAAAGAATCCCTGGGCTTGGTTACCTTAAACGAAATAAAATTTGCTTCAAAGATCTGAAAGCCTCAGAAAAATGTCTTTCTGGGTCTTCCACAAAACAGGGCCCAATCCTCTTCGGTAAGTTTTAATACTTTCAGATTAAAATATTTATAAACTATAGTGAATGCTGAGGGTCAACAAACTTTTTTCTGTAAGGCACCAGATAGTAAATATTTTAGGTTTTCTGTCATAACTGCTCTACACTGTTGTGGTGGTGAGAACTCATCCAGGAACAATAACAACAAATGGGGCTGACTTCCCATAAAACTTCATGTACTTATGGACACCATATTTATGGAATTTTGTATTTTCACATTACAAGATATTCTTCTTTTAATCTTTATTTAATCATTTAAAAGTGCAAAACCAGTTCTTGGCTTGCAGGGATACAAAAACAGGCAGTGGGATAGACTTGACTGGCAGACAGAAGGCCACATGTATGCCTCTCCTGTCTTCTCAAATAGAGGATGCCACATCTTGGCACAGTGGCTTAGCAGTTTGGGAACTGTGCCCTCAGAGTCTGTCAATGTGCATAAAGTCTACTTGCCCTTGAAGGCTTTTGGGACACTTCCTGTCTGTCCTTTAGAGTTTTCGACTCCATTCTTGCCGTCAGCTAACACAGAACTGCTGCTGTCAGTGTATGGGTCCTTCCAACACTGAGCCACTTCTGATCTTACATGAACTTGGAAGACAGAAAACTGCACTTGTTAAAATCATTTGTAATGTAGGAATAAATCATCTTTGAAAGTGAACTTTATGAAGAAAAGGGATGGAGCTTTAGAAACATTATCCAGTCTTTTTCAAACAGCTCTTTTAAAAAAATTTTTTTAAATTCATAGCTATTGCTCATAGGTAACATTGATAGGCTGGTTAAGATATAGATTTGAGAAATATTACTAAATTAGTAAATTATAACACTTTTGAAAGCAACCATAGAAAAATGCTATTTTTGCTAGATTTTTCCCCCTCTTCCACAAAACCAGCATAATTTTTAAAAATTTATTTATTTTGGTACCAGGGATTGAACCCAGAGGCGCTAAACTACTGATCCACATCCTTAGCTCCTTTTTATAGGGTCTCACTAAGTTGCTTAGGGTCTTGCTAAGTTACTGAGGCTGGCTTTGAATTCGTGATCCTCCTGCCTCAGCCTCCTGAGCCGCTGGGGATTATAGGCATGCACCACCATGCCAAGCTCAGCATAATTTTTATTAGTCATTAATTACAAAACTAAGTTTGAACTTGGGTACTGTTTATATACATCTGTACCCTCTGGAACCAATGTCCTGTGGTTGCCCATGATTCTTATGTAAGTGGTTATATTCTCTTCCCCTCCCCTCCCACGTCCAGCTACATGCTACATTTAGCTGCTTCCTTATTTCAATGAACATTTTCACCAAATTTCATATAATGTTAGTAACTCATCCAGTAGGGCCATTCTGTGCTTAGAAATAAATATTCTAGCTCCAGAGTCGTGGGGGAGGATGCCTCAGCCCACATATTCTTCTTGCTAAATGCAGTGACTGCACGCCCACCCCTGCCCACCAGAGTGGGCAGACATAGTGACTAGCTAGGCTGACAGGTGGTCCCACTGGCCAGCCAGCTGTTCCTCCGGCCCTGCTGGAAGTGGCTCACCAAATGTACAAAGACTATCTGTGTTATTCAAAAAAAAAAAAGTTTGGCACAGCATTGCTGGGTATTTTTGCAGCAATTCCTAAAGTATATAAAACTGCCTGAAGTTATCTGTACCGTGGGTCAGATTCCTTGTTTCATTTGCAAAAAAAACATTGGCAATATTTATACTTATCATAAGCTGTGTATCCGAGAACACTATAGCAGGTTCTGATATGACTTTGAAAAGTACAAGGGGAAGGTAAGGACAAGTAAGGTTCTGACATTACAGTCTCATCACTGAGGTAATTTAGGATGAAAGCCAAGCTAAGCGCTGATATGAGCTCCTTCCTGACACACACTGTCTTTTTCTTCTAGAATGGGACGTCAGCACTCCATGCAGCCGTGCTCAGCGGGAACATTAAAACAGTTGCCCTCCTCCTGGAAGCAGGGGCCGACCCAGCCCTGAGAAACAAGGTACCTATTTCTTTTAACCCCATTTGGTCCTTGTGCAAAGAGATAAGACTACATCCTCCCAAGCCAGAATAAGCATTTTTCTGGCTTCAGTCCTATTTTCATTGTTATGCACGGGTAGTGTATGCAAGGTTGCTATAAATAGTTTATTCCTGAACAGTAATTTGGACCCAAGGAATTGTACTAAAAATCCTGTGTCATCAATGGTTTTTCTGTTAACAGTGGTGCAGGCTTCCAGCAGGGATGAGAAAGGCAGGCCAAGCAGTTATTATGGCGAGGAAGTATTATTGGGTTTTTGTTGTTGTTGTTGTTTTGAGTGTTTTGTTTTGTTTTGTTGGTACTGGGGATTGAACTCAGGGGCACTTAACCACTGAGCCACATCCCCAGCCCTTTTTTGTATTTTATTTAGAGACAGGATCTCACTGTGTTACTTAGTTCCTCTCTAAGTTACTGAGGCTGGCTTTGAACTCACGATCCTCCTGCCTCAGCCTCTTGAGCAGCTGGGATTACAGATGTGCACCATTACACACAGAAAGTATTATTGTTCTGTCATCAGAGATGTGCCCTAAAAATGCCAGAGTTCTGGTAGCTAACCACCATTCCCATAAGTTGGATGTCCATGTCTTAAGAATTGTTTGCACTGTTCGGTGACTATGTGGGGGAAATGTTGCCTTTATATTGTTAAAGGCAGCCCATGTCACTGTTACAAAACTCATATTTTTTATAGTCCTAAATACTTTTTACAGTTAGGCCAGGGCCAGAGATGTAGTTCAGTGGTAGAGCACTTACCTAATATGCACAAGGCCCTAAATTCAATCCCTAGCACTACAAATGAAAACAAACAACAACAACAAAAATAGTTACCATTAGGTCAAAGTTGGAAGTTGGAGAGTATACAATAACAACGGCAGGAATGTCATTGTACTTCCTCCTATTCAGCATCTGCCTCAGCTGTCACATGCACAGATTCAGGGTGAGGAGACTAACCTAGCAAAGATCTAAACTACCCATTTTTTTTAAAGATCTTTTTTTTTATTTGTTTTACTTAGTTTCACATGACAGTACAGTGATCTCGACATATCATACATTTGAATCAGATGAGATATAATTTCTCTGAGTATACAGGTTGCAGAATCACACTGATCATGCAGTCACGTATATACACACAGTAATAATAATGTCTGTTTCATTCTACTATTTTTGAAAGAGGATGCACTAATCAATAAGGAAAGGTATGAAAAGAAACTTTTACTTTACTCCATACTTACACACTCTTTGAATTTTATAAATATCTATTACTGTTTAAAATTATTTTAATAATAAAAACAAAACATGGGGTTGGGGTGTAGTTCAATGGTAGAGCACTTGCCTGGCATGTATGAAACCCTGGGGTTTGATCTTCAGGATTGCAAAAAAGTGTGTGTGTGTGTGTATGTGTGTGTGTGTGTGTGTATAATATCATGACATTTTGAAAAGAAGCCATTAAGAAGTGCCTATTAAACAATATGCCAGGGGCTAGGGATGTGGCTCAAGCGGTAGTACGCTCGCCTGGCATGCGCGGGGCTCTGGGTTCGATCCTCAGCACCACATAAAAAAATAAAAAATAAATAAAGATGTTGTGTCCACTGATAACTAAAAAATAAATATTAAAAATTCTCTCTCTCTCTCTCTCTCTCTCTCTCTCTCTCTCTCTCTCTCTCTCTCTTTAAAAGAAAAAAAAAACATGCCAAAGTCAAGGGTCATTTTTTTTTTGTTTTACTTAGATTATAGAAGTATTTTTCTTTTCCTATTCTCAACCTTGAATTGCTTGATGATAGCATTTCTTCCTGGGATACTCAGGTCTGTTCTCCAGCCGGCCTGGTGGCCAGTTGAGATCACAGTTACCTTTCTTTTAGATCTTACCTTTAGATCTTATGCATGGACTTTCAGAAGAGGTCAGTCTTTGTTGGTGAACTATCCAGGACTGAATTAAGCAAGGGGGACATATTCAATCCCTAGCCCTTAATATAGGACTTGAAACATGCAATTCCTCCCAGCATAATGCAATAATCTTCAATCATAGTGGTTTGGGGTAATGTCCAGTGGGAAAAGTGCTGAACTTTGACCTATCCTAAAACTGCTTCAGTGTATATATTAGTGCTCATGTTGGAGCCTCATACTACTGAAGCCTTTAGAGTTCTGGGAAGCCCTCACCTGTCTACCAACTACCCTAGAGAAGCCATCATCTTTAATGGCAGCTCCAGAAGCAAGGGTGAGCCTCTTAGGACTCTTGAGATAGTATTCTTGGCTTTCATTCATTCATTCAACAAATACTTATAGAACACCTAGTAGATATCATGCACTGTTAGTGCTTGTGCTGAGGATACAGTGATGAATAAGATTCACATCATCTCTGCTTTCATGGAGCGCAGAGTTTAGTGGAGAATTAAAACAACTAAACAAGCAATTGCAATATAAATGATACGAGCTATAAGCAGGGAAGTAGAGAATGCTATCAAAGTCTTCCAAGTTGAAGTAACTTCTGAACTGTATGGAAGCACTCTTTTGTTCCAGGGGTCCTACGACTTCTGTTCTGGGGCTTCAAGGCCCAGATGCCCAGAGAGAGGACTAACCAGTGGCCCTAATAGCCACTCCTTGCACTATAGCCACGCCCGCCCTAGGTACAGGGGTCTTATGTTTCCAATATCCCTAAATGAGCACTGAGAACACATTTTCTTCCAGAAACAATGGGAAAGTAGAGCAGTTTGATGCGATAGTATCGAATATGAATATGGGCCTCAGATTCCTGCTCCATAATGAATAAGATGGGCATGAAGGGCTAACCTGGGTACCAGCCATCATGAAAATCCATACAACCTTGGCAACCTGGGAATTAAGTGGAGAGGAGGATGGACAACCAGGTTTTTAGAACTACCTAAATGACACATAAAACCATATCACCCTAAGTCCTTTATTTTCATATTGCTGCTGAGACACATTCTTCAAGCAGAATTTAATAATAAAGCTCATTTTTCATGGAAAAGGATATGAACATGCAGGCAGATGATCACACAAGGCACTGAAAAGTGAGCAAACTTATAGACATACAGCTCCATAGCTCCTTCTTCCTCCTGATTGTAGTGGCTCATCTGGCCACCTCTGGCGTGCTCACCGCTCATCAATAACTGATATAATCAGTTCAGTTATTCCTGAGTGTTTACTCTGGAGACTGAGTGAAGCTTAGGTCTGTTTACCAGGAGCATTTCCCTGCAGGCCCAGGTGTTAAGCTTGTGCAATGTCTGCTCTTGCAGGAACTAAGCACATAGTAGACTTTGACCTCATGAAAGGGCCTCTGGCATAGCATAGCAGTTTCCTTTCTGATTCAGTCCAGGGGCAACATCAAAGGTCCCATGTGGTGGGCATGAGCGCAGCTATAGAACATGCCACACAGCAGACCGCTGTGGCAAAGTCATACTTCCCCACAAGTGAGGTCCCAGCCAGCAGGTAGGGAAGCAGGGGTCAGGGAACAAGATCCAGCCTAGATGACGAGGACAGCAGGCGCTTCACCTAGGATCAAGTTCCAAAAAGCAGTAGATGGTCCATGAGAAAAAATACATGAAGCAGGTAACATCTATATGCAAGCCCTCCCTCCCACCATTCTGTGTACCTTTTTACTCATTTATGATCTGGCCCCAAAACATGTTTTTGATTCCTTTATAACAACTGTTTTTTGATTCCTTTATAACAACTGTTTTCAAAATGTGGTCTGTGGACACAGGAAGGTCTTCAAAACCTTTTCAGGGGATCTAAAAAGTCAGCACAGTATTCTTGATAATACAAAGATGAACTGTTCCAATGGTGCAAAAGCAAGAGGGGGCAAGCACATTGGCGACGTGGTACACTTCAAAGCAGGAGCACTAAATGATACTGGCAAAACAGTTTGCAATCCTTTGTAAGTTATTTTACAAATTTTGTCAATTACTTTTCAAAAATATTAATCTTTAAAATGTCTTTGATGAAGCAGTGAAAAAAATGTTAATTGTATTAAACTTTAACTTTTGCTGAACATCTTTTAATATTCTGTGTGATAAAATGGATAATGCATTTTTGCGGCCCACTGGAGTACAATGATTGTTTTGAAAGAAAGTCCCTCTGAAGTTGTTTGTATTGCAGAGTGAACCAGCCACTTTTTTTCATAGAACGCCATTTATACCTGAAAGAACAACTTCTATGCACCACCACAAGTTCAAGGCTGACAGTCCAAAAAGGCTTTTCTGAAAAATCAGTCGTAATATTAATGTATGTTGCTATTGCACAACAAAATGT
Source organism: Marmota monax (assembly GCF_021218885.2). NCBI lineage: Eukaryota > Metazoa > Chordata > Mammalia > Rodentia > Sciuridae > Marmota > Marmota monax. Next base: position 3,953,781 of record NW_026695245.1, read on the forward strand.
GTCAAGATTCGGAAGATCTACGTAACTCTGTAAACTGTTTTCCAAATGAGCATTGCATGATGTCACAAATAATGCATGGGTAAAAGAATCACCTATCAATAAATGGACCTGTGGATTTTTTTTTTTTATACCAGGGATTGAACCTGGGGCACTCAACTACTGAGCCACATCCCCAACCCTTTTTATATTTTATTTTAAAACAGAATCTTGGGCTGGGGTTGTGGCTCAGTGGTAGAGTGCTCTAGAGTAGCCCTAGGTTTGATCCTCAGCACCACATAAAAATAAATAAATAAAATAAATGTATTGTGTCCAGCTACAATTAAAAAATAAATATTAAAAAAAAAAACAGAATTTTGCTGAGTTGCTTAGGGCCTCGCTAAGTCGCTGAGGCTGGCTTTGGACTTGTGATCCTCCTGCCTCAGCCTCCCAAGCCACTGGGATACAGGTGTACACTACCAGGTTTGTGGATTTTAATGTAGCAGAGAATTAAAAGTTCATTGATGTGGTGTCAGGTCTCACATTGCAGTTAAACTTTAAGAAACTACCTCTTGTTGAAGTTTGGTGTAGCATCCAAGAAGAATAGTTCAGAGATCCACCAACCTGTTAAAATCTCCTCCCTTTTCCAATTCTGTATCTGTATGAAGCTGAATTTTCTTCCTGTGCTTCAATGAAAACAACATATCACCAAACACTGATGCAGAAGAAAATATGAGACTCCAACTGTCTTTTATTAAGCTACACATTAAAGACCTACGCAAAACTATTAAACAATGCTACTCTTCTCACTCATTTTTTTCTGTTTTGAAAATGTAGTTATTTCTCCATAAATGTTATATATGCTAATCTGTAATGGCTTTATTATTTTCAATACATTAGGAAGTATATTTAAAATTTTTTCTGTTTTAATTTCTAATAAGTCAAAACCAAAATCTTGTTAGAGTGCTCAATATTTTTTAAGCATAGGCAAAGGTCCTGAGACTACAAAAGCTTGAAAACCATTGTCCTATAACACCTATTACCTGTGGGAGGAACTGGATTCCTGAGTGTTTGGAGACTGTCTCCATAGCAATGAGAAAAGAAAAGACTTTAGGTGATGGGGGATACCTGTGTTGAGTTACTGGTTCAGATGAAGGTCGTAGCCACGAAGCTCTTCTTTCTTGGGTTTTGTTCTGCTCTGTGTGTTTCCTAACTCTGCCTTCTCATCCACAGATACGTGTCCTAACACTGCAAGTTGTCACTTATAGGTGCAAGCTGAAAAGTTGATTTCATAGCAGCAAAAAGTAGAAGAGTGGTCACTAGAGACTAGAAAGGGGGGGGGGAAGAGATAATAGAGGGAATCAGATAACAGGTGCCAAAATACAGTTGGTTAAGAATAAATTCTAGTGTGCTACAGCACCGGATGGCATAGCTTACAACAATTTATTATACGTTTGTTAGAGAACCAGAAGAGAGGTGTTTGAAGCTTCCCAACACAAAGAAATGATAACTGTCTAAGGAGCGGGAAATGCTAATCACCCTGATTTGATCAATACCCTTTATTTGTACATTCAAATTATCACATTGTAGCTCATAAATGTGTACAATTTTAAAAATAATAAATGAATAAATAAATTGGAATGCAGAAGAAAGAAAAGATACTTGCCCTGTGTCCTAAGTCCCTATTGGACAGACCACCTCACATAATAAATAATTAAGAATAAGGTATCAACTTTAACTTGACTAGTGTTTGTGAGCAGAAATAAGATGCACTACACGTTGTGTTGGAAATGAGGACATAATGATTTTTACAACGTAGGTCCTACCAAAAAACTCCAGGAGATTCTTAAGGCCCTGGATGGAAAGAAAAATAACACTGAGATCAGAAAGTAACAGGTAACATTTATATGCTTAAAGGAGATTTTTATTGCCTTAATACAAAAGAGTGTCCAATGGGGATTTTTCATTAGTGAAGGAGAAAGTTGTGGGTCAGGTGCCCTCTTTGGAGTCCCTGAAATCACACCAGCTATGGGAAATCACTAATGACCATCTCATCTTGTTTTCAGGCCAATGAACTTCCGGCAGAACTCACCAATAATGAACGTATATTGCGTCTCCTCCGAAGTAAAGAAGGACACAGGAAAAGCTAAGTTAGTCTCATGTTTGACAGAAAGGTAGAAACCTAAACCACATTGTCCAAAAAGAAAGTGCTTTTTGCCAGGTGTGGTGGTACATACCTATAATCCCAGCTACTCTGGACGCTGAAGCAGGAGGATTGCAAGTTCAAGGCCAGCTTCAGCAACTTTGTGAGATCCTGTCTCAATATAAAAATAAAAACCAGGGCTGGGGATGTAGCTCAGAAGTAGAGCTCCCCTGGGTCAAATCCCCAGTATCTATCTCTCTCTCTCTCTCTCTCTCTCTCTCTCACACACACACACACACACACCCACGCACACACACCCACACACACACTTTTCAATGTTGAAAATGCTTTTTAAAAAGAACATGCTTAGAATGCCCATCCTGTGGGACCCTAACAAAGAGCTGAGTCAAGAACAGAAGAGCTCAAGGTCTCTGTCCCCTCACTTACAGTGAGTTTATTACACTGCCCTGAAACTCAGTTCCCGGGGACCTAGCATATTCATGGATTCCACAGAAATTCATTTGCTGCTAGGCTAACTTGTGTCTCAGAGTTAAACTCAAAGTTGGACAGGGTTTTCAATAGTATGCAAAGAGACACAAAGTTTTGTTCCTTTTAAAAACTGAAAGATTGACCTTTCAATGAATTGATGCACTTTTGCTTTTGTGTTAAATGTAGGTGTGCTAAAATACGTAGATGCATCCTATTTTACATATATGGACCTAAACGTATGTCATTTCAGTGTTAAATGTTTTCTTCCACCGAAGATCATAGCCATGATAATTGAGAATCAATGACGTGCAAGCATACATTAGGGAAAGCCACTTCTGACAGCCACCATGAGCTATTTAAGAGGGACTGTTGAACTATAGAATGGGCAACCCATATGTTTGTTGGTTAATGCTAATCTTATTCCTGACATGTAAAAATCCTTTTCACTTAGTCAACATGGTAGGTATGTTAGGATACAAGTGGCAAATTTGAAAATCCAGAAAATTATAAACTATAAGAAATGTAGGCTTGTCTCTTTTGAGATTTTATTTTGGTTCTATTGTTGGGAGTCTATTTCCCATACAACAAATAAGTAGACCTAATATGCTGTGGAATCTTGAGCTTCCAATACTGCACCGCTTGATACAATGACTGAGGTCCTCAGATAAAATATGATATATGCAAGTACACGATGCTATCACTATTGCAGGAGTATAAGTTATAAAAGATGGTTGTTAGTATTTGGTAAGTGTTCATCTATGCATGGTCTTGGGTTGACGGATTCCAAGAAGGAATTCTGAGTTTTATTGAATTATTCTTTTAAGGGGAATTAAAACTTACATTGAATGCACTTTATGATCAATGGTGTCTAACTGCCTCTGTCGGTGCCTAACTGCACACACACAAAACTAAACCTTCTTTCTATAATCTCCCATAATAAATTCTAATAGTATTTCTGTTATTTAAATACATTGTTAATTTTCTTGCTCCTGTTTTGCTCTGGTTTCTAGCCAATGTTCTATGTAAAGACACATTAATATGGAGAGAAATATTATAATCCCAGAATAAGTTTTGTTTAATCAATTTACAGTGGTGCTAAAAGCATCATCTTTAAGTCAGTAAATGATATAATGTAATTTTTGAAAGTACAAGATATTCTCTTACATTCTTATGATTAATACAATAAAAATAAGCATATTTATCAATGTCACAAGCAAAGCCACAGCCTTCAGAGATACCTATTACCTGACTAGCTATACAGAAATCTTCAGCCTAATTCCAAGATGAAAGATTAGAAAGCTCTGTGTTGCCAAAACACTCAATATAAACATTTTGGTAGCTACAAAGCAGTGCCAATTTCCTTGTTGACATTCTTTTATTCAGCAAAGTTATACAAACACACATTTTCCCCTGTGGGAATTTCAAAAAGCTATATTCATTTTTAAGAAGAAAATAATGTGGCCTTAAATGCTTTATAATTTTCCCTTTAGTTAGCCCTTATACCAAAAATAGTTGCTCATCCTCATCCAAAACAGAACAGCTTAATGGGTAAATGACAAATTTTCCAAAGACAAAATCACAGACTTAATATTTTTAAAGTATGTTGTCATTGGTCTATTCCTTAGATGTGTTAAGTGGATAATGTTCTTGAATAATATTAGGGCCTTAAAAATGAATCTAGTAGCTTTAATAATATTTAATGAAGGCCTCTTACTATAGGTAGGAGGTGTCTAGCTTAGAAGGAACACATTTGAACTAGAGGAAATTATTATATTATCTACAGCGGCAATGATGATCAATCACCTACCAAAGACCGAACAGAAGGTCTGTTCTTTTAAAAATTACATTTTAGTTTGCACCACATGTAAATGATTCTTATTTTACATTTACCTAATTCACAATTCAATTAGCTCTGCATCCTAGGACTTAAAACTATCAAGTCTTAGTGCAAATCATCTGCTTACTTAAACTACAGAAAATTTTCATTACATGTATTTGTTTGATGACACATTCCACATTGTCATTCAAAATAAAGTTAATATACTACCCAGTTTGCCTTTGCTGATTTTTTTTGCTTGTTTTCAGTCAGACGTTATTTCTGTGATTTTTAATAGCATGGGATTTTAGAGTGAACAATTCAACTCTGTTGGTAAATGTGTTGATTTGGGGGATCCTGAATAGAACTTCAAACTTTATTCTACTAATGGGTCTATGATTTTGTTATTTTTTTTCCTGTTACATATCAAATGTTTAATATATGTGTCACCATTACTATATTTTTAAACAGATTCTCTACCTAAGTGCACAAATACTCATTATTTGTATTTACTTATTTTTACATATATGCTTTCAGCAAGTCTTGAAGCAACAATTTGATTTTCATAGGGTACACGAAAATATTTTTTTAATATTTATTTTTTAATTGTAGTTGGACACAACACCTTTGTTTTATTTATTTATTTTCATGTGGTGTTGAGGGTCAAACCCAGGGCCTCACACATGCTAGGCGAGTGCTGTACCGCTGAGCCACAACCCCATCCCAACATAAAAATATTTTACCAGTGTTTAAAAGTAATAGCTAAATTCTAAACATTACTTCAGAAATTGAATGAAACTGAATTCAGAAATTTCATTGAACTTAACATTTTAACACATATTCCATTATGGTATTTCCTGAATTATACCCATTCATTGCTCTCTCTGAAAATCCAGGAGCATTTTCTTACAGAACACAAAGGCTATTGCTCAGAATTCTAGTGAAGACATTGCCAGTAATCATTAATGAAATTAAATAGACACTAAAAGGAAAATAACAGCAACAACAAAAAAAAACCCACACAAAAAATAATTTTTGAATTAGGTATTGGATCTTAAAACATGACTCAAAGGTATATTTTTGAAGCTGTGTTCTTGGTGTGGGAGATATATATATATATATATGAAAGTTTTGGCAAAATGAAGGAAAATATTTAAAAATAAATTTTGAGCGACTCTCCAGTGCATTAAGCATGAGTAGGTTTTTGACCCTGAGTTTGACTCCTAGCACTGTTAAAAAAAAAAAAAAAAGTGAGCCCGGCTCATCTTCAGATGAGAAGACTCTTTTGCCATGTGACCTCATCCACATATGCTACTCTCTGTTCTTGGCATCTTGACCCAGGACTTTCAGCCTCCAAAATTGGGAATGCAATAAGCCTCTTTTCTTTATAAAACACCCAGTCTCATGTATTCTGTTACAGGAACACAAAACATAGTAAGATATATGTTCTATGGGCAAAATTAGAAAAATTAATTCTACATTCTCCAGCCCAGCTGGCCTACCTCTGCCATTTTTTCTTTTCCTTTTCTTTCTTTTTTTTTTTTTACCCCTGTATTGGGGATTAATGTAGGGGCATTCTACCACTGAGCTACCTCCCCAGACTTCTTTTATTTTTCATTTTGAGACAGGGTCTCACTAAGGTGCCTAGGCCGGCCTCAAACTTGCAATCCTCCTATCTCAACCTCCCAAGTCACTGGAATTAACTCCACACCCAGGCCCCAGCCTGCCTCTTGACTCTGCTTAACCTACTGAACACCATGGGGTAAACCAATAACAGAGAGAGAGACCTTCTCCAGACTCCCTGACTATCCTCAGCCCTTCATTAAAAATGTATGTAATTAGTGAGTCTGGAAAGTCTTATGATCTTTTCCTGGTCCCTTTACCCTTATTTTTAGCAGTACTTTAAGGCAATTTTAAAATATGAATGAGTGAGGTTATGCGTTAACAATTATAGGAAGTTATTTAAAGATTAGTTCTCAATTCCTGTCAGCTTTATCTCTGTCAACAGAAAGAGTGACTTCCCCTGACTAGTTTTCCCCTCCCTCACTAGTATTTAACCAGAGAGATACTATTATTGTTCCTATTTTGCTGCTGTTAAAATTTTAAAAATCATCTTAAAAAGAAAGCTTTGAGTTTAAAGGAGTGAGATTCCCTGTTTTAGAAAAGATCTGACCAAAAAACCACAAAATGTGTGATAGAATCTTCTAGAGAAGGGAATGCTGATTTGAAACCCTGACTGCTAAACTGCAAGTTTTCCCCACCCTGATGGCGTCCTGAGTGGATCCCATGACTGGGTCAACCACTGACTCAACCATCTTTACTATGGTGAATAATATTTTTACCATAAGTCTGATCAGCAATGCCTCATTTCTGAGTTAGTCATAACCTTCGGCCCGAAGGTCATGAGTTGTAGGCATAAGCTGTTTTACATGAAGATGAGTGTAAAAATGCAGCTTGTTTAAAGAAGGAACTTTAAAGTTCTTATTGCAGAACCCAAATGATTCAAGACAACATGTTGAATATGAGACAAGTTCAAGAAAGCTCATACAACAAGAAATGACCCAATATTTTACACCTTGGAATACTACTCAGTAATAAAAAAGGATGAGTTACTGCCACAAACAATGTGGACGAGCTTCCGACATAATGAGTGAAAGCAGCCAGATACAAAAGGCTATAATTCCATTTACACGAAGTTCAAGAACAGGACACAACAATCTATAGTGATAGAAGTCAGAGTAGTAGTTATTTCTGGGTTAGAAGCTAGTGATGATATTAATTGAGAAAGGGCATGAATGAACTTTCTAGAGTGCTAAACTTTCCCTTGGGTATTGGCTACGTGAATGGAATGGCCCCAATGTTCCTCTCCTCTAATATTCTTAGACTTGTATAGTCTCTTTCCTGCCTGGGATCAGGACTGGTCTGTATGCCCACCAAAATATGGCAGAAGTGATAGCACGTCACTTTTGAGGCTAGAACATGAAAGCCTGTGGCCTTGCTGTGCTGTCTCTTCAATCCCTCATTCTAGAGGAAGCCAACAGCCATGTCTGGAGGATACTCAGTCAGCCTAAAAGAGGCCCACATGGAGAAGACGCCAGGTCTCCAGCCTACTGCACCTTAGAAGCAGCTCTTCCAGCCTCACCAAGGGTTCAGATGACAGAGCCTGAGCCAACATCTTGACCACAGCTTTGTGACAGAAACCATGGGCCATCATCACTCAGAACCACTCCAATCCCCAACTTTTATTTTTTTTTAAACAATACTGAGGATTGAACCCAAGAGCACTCTACCACTGAGGTACATCTCCAGCCATTTTTACTTTTTATTTTGAAACAGGATCAACCAAGCCTGGCCTGAGTATTTGTTCTTTTGACCTGCTGGATTTTGAGATAATTTGTTATGCAGTAATTAATGTAAGTATATGATAAGTTGAAAAAAAAACAACTGTGAGGATACAGTGAGAAGTCAGCCACCTACAAGCAAGAAAGAGAGTTCACCAGGAATCAAATCATCTAGGACCTTGACTTTTCCAGCTTATAGCACTGTGAGAAAGACATTTCTGTTGTTTACCATTTCACCACATGATTGTCACAGATTTTATACCTATTTTTTTTTTTTGGCAAAAAATGTGAGGTGTGACTATTATGTGATTTTTTAAAAATGTGCTGATATTACTTTAGACTGATTTATTACTAAATAGTCTTTGGTGCAAAATTAGGATGCACAGAACACTCATGAATATTCATTAAAATTGAATAGTCCATATTCATGCACATGACTTTTTCATGACAGTTAGTGAATGTTTTTCTGGTCTGAAAAAAAATTAATACATCAGTGTGATTTGTGTATTGTAGTCAAAATACTACACTTGAGAAAACTTATGACAGTGTTGTGAAGTATGAATTTACAAAATTTAATCTTTTGTGTCCAAAGATTCTGCACACTGTTACTGGTTTCGTCAATTGACACGCCATCCTCAGGGTCACTAACAGAAGATGTATTTACCATTAGAACTGCAACCTCTAAACAAAGCATTTAAATCTCAGGAAATCTAGCATGTGCATTCAGAACTCTGGGCCCCTGGCTCCCAGTGCTTGAGAAGACAAATACTTACTACCCATACGTCGCTGGTGAATACGTGGCCACTCTGTTTACCTTTACCCCCCTCCCTTTTATTTGTTTTATTAGATATAGAATGTATTTTGTCATATTATACATACATGAAGTATAACTTGTTCTAATTAGGATTCTATTCTTGTAGTGCTACATTATTTTTTATTTATTTTTTTATTATTAGTTGTTCAAAACATTACAAAGCTCTTGACATATCATATTACATACATTTGATTCAAGCAGATTATGAACTCCCATTTTTACCCCATATACATATTGCAGATTCACATCGGTTATACATCCACTTTTTACATACTGCCATACTAGTGCTACATGATATGGAGTTACCCTGGTCATGTATCAAAAACAAGGGTAGGAAGATTACGACTGATTAATGCTTTCATCCTTCCCATTCCCCTCCCCTCTCCCACCCCTTCATTCCCTTTTGTCTAATCCAATGGGCTTCTATTCTTCCCCTCCCCACCCTCTCTTGTTGTAGATTATCATCCACATATCACAGAGAACATTCAGCTAAAAAACAGGTTTTTGGTATTGTCTTATTTCGCTTAGCATGTTAGTCTCCGGTTCCATTCATTTACCAGCAAAAGCCATAATTTCATTCTTATTTATGGCTGAGTAATATTCAGTAATATTGAGTAATATTGTGTATATATACCACATTTTCTTTATCTATTCATCTGTTGAAGGGCACCTAGGTTGGTTCCACAGCTTGGCTATTGTGAATTTAGTAGCTGTAAATATTGATGTGGCTGCTTCAATGTAGTATACTGATTTTAAGTCCTTTGGGTATAAATCAAGGAGTAGGATAACTGTGTCAAACGGTGGTCCAATTCCAAGTTTTCTAAGGAATCCCCATACTGCTTTCCATAGTGGTTGCACCAATTTGCAGTCCCACCAGCAGTGTATAAGAGTATCTTTCTCTCCACATCCTCATCAACACTTATTGTTACTTGTATTCTTGATAATTGCCATTGTGACAATTACATTTCATCTGAGTGAGATGAAATATCAGTGTAGTTTTAATTGGCATTTCTCTAATTGCTAGAGATGTTGAACATTTTTCATATATTTGTTGTTCAATTGTATTTCCTCTTCTGTGAAGTGTCTGTTCAATTCCTTTGCCCATTTATTGTTTGGGTTCTTTGGGGGTTTTTGGTGTTAAGTTTTTTGAGTTATTCATATATCCTGGTGATTAATGTTCTATCTGAGGTACAGGTGGTAAAGATTTTTCTCCCACTCCCTAGGCTCGCTCTTTACATTCTTGATTCTTTGCTTTGCAGTGAAGAAGCTTTTTAGTGTGATACTATCCAATTCATTGTTTCTTGAATTTACTTCTTGTGCATTAGGAGTCTTTTTGAGGAAGTTGGTTCCTAAACCTACATGATGGAGAGTTGGGCCTACTTTGTCTTCTAGTAATCATAGAGTCTCACACCAATGATATATCAGCTGAAAGGGAAATCAGGAAAACTACCCCATTCAAAATAGCCTCAATAAAATAAAATAAAACACTTGGGAATCAATCTAATAAAAGAGGTGAAAGATCTCTCCAATGAAAACTACAGAACACTAATGAAAGAAATTAAAGAAGACCTCAGAAAATGGAAAGATCTCTCATGTTCTTGGATAGGCAGAATTAATATTGTCAAATGGCCATACTACCAAAAGTGCTACACAGATTTAATGCAATTCCTATTAAAATTCCAATGTTGTTCTTCATAGAATTAGAAATAGCAGTCATGAAGTTCATTTGGAAAAATAAGAGGCCCAGAATAGCCAAAGCAATCCTTAGCAAGAAAAGTGAAGCAGGAGGCATCACAATACCAGACTTTAAATTATACTACAGAGCTATGGTAACAAAAACAGCATGGTATTGGCACAAAAGCAGACATACAGACCAATGATACAGAATAGAAGACACAGAGACAAATGCACATAAATAAAGTTGTCTCATACTAGACCAAGGCACCATAGATATACGTTGGAGAAAAGATAGCCTCTTCAACAAATAATGCTGGAAAAACTGGAAATCCATATGTAGTAAAATGAAATTGAACCCCTATCTCTCAACCTGCACAAAACTCAACTCAAAATGGATCAAGGACCTACGCATTAGACCAGAGACTCTGTTTACCTTTTAAGGATGTGACAAACAAAATCATACCATGAGATGATTACTTGATGAAAAGTTATAAACTAATCTTTGGACTGAAAAAACAGGATGTAGCTATTATGGTAGGTAACAATTAAGCAGTAAAAGACATTAAGCCACACAATCTATGGTATTTTGCTACAGAAGACAGAGGAAAAGGTGAGAAAAGAGTAACCATATTTATATCCAAGGTAAAGAGACTCTAAGTCTATTAATAACGGCCTCAGATATCACCAAGTAAGATCTGTTGCATCCTATTACCCCAAAGACCCAACTTTATCTTCATTTCCTATTATGAAATTTAGGCTTCAAGTTAAGAAGTAGGCAATCATGTAATCTGTGCAGTAGTTAGGAATTCTTGTTTTTCTTCACCAACTTGAATCACTATTTACTTTGAAGTTTCCAAATCAGCAGCAGGCGGGAAAGGCTTTATTTATTTATTTTTAATTTTTTTTATTGGTTGTTCAAAACATTACAAAGCTCATGACATATCATCTTTCATACATTTGATTCAGGTGAGTTATGAATTCCCATTTTTACCCCAAATACAAATTGCAGAATCACATCGGTTACACATTCAAAATTTTTACATAATGCCATATTAGTGACTGTTGTATTCTGCTGCCTTTCCTATCCCCTACTATCCCCCCCTCCCCTCCCCTCTCATCTTCCCTCTCTACCTCATCTGCTGTTGTTCAATTCTCTCCCTTGTTTCCCCCCCTTTCCCCTCACAACCTCTTATATGTAATTTTGTGTTACATTGAGGGTCTCCTACCATTTCCATATGCTTTCCCTTCTCTCTCCCTTTCTCTCCCCCCACTAGTCTCTGTTTAATGTTAATCTTTTCCTCATGCTCTTCCTCCCTGTTCTGTTCTTAGTTGCTCTCTTTATATCATTGAAGACATTTGGCATTTGTTTTTTAAGGATTGGCTAGCTTCGCTTAGCATAATCTGCTCTAATGCCATCCATTTCCCTGCAAATTCTATGATTTTGTCATTTTTTAGTGCTGCATAATACTCCATTGTGTATAGATGCCACATTTTTTTTATCCATTCATCTATTGAAGGGCATCTGGGTTGGTTCCACAGTCTAGCTATTGTGAATTGTGCCGCTATGATCATTGATGTGGCAGTATCCCTATAGTATGCTCTTTTAAGATCCTCAGGGAATAGTCCAAGAAGGGCGATAGCTGGGTCAAATGGTGGATCCATTCCCAGCTTTCCCAGGAATCTCCATACTGCTTTCCAAATTGGCATCACCAATTTGCAGTCCCACCAGCAATGTACAAGTGTACCCTTTTCCCCACATCCTCGCCAACACTTATTGTTGTTTGACTTCATAATGGCTGCCAATCTTACTGGAGTGAGATGGTATCTTAGGGTGGTTTTGATTTGCATTTCTCTGACTGCTAGAGATGGTGAGCATTTTTTCATGTACTTGTTGATTGATTGTATGTCCTCCTCTGTGAAGTGTCTGTTCAGGTACTTGGCCCATTTGTTGATTGGGTTATTTGTTATCTTATTGTTTAATTTTTTGAGTTCTTTGTATATTCTGGATATTAGGGCTCTATCTGAAGTGTGAGGGGTAAAAATTTGTTCCCAGGATGTAGGTTCCCTATTTACCTCTCTTATTGTTTCTCTTGCTGAGAAAAAACTTTTTAGTTTAAGTAAGTCCCATTTGTTTATTCTTGTTATTAACTCTTGGGCTATGGGCGTCCTATTAAGGAATTTGGAGCCCGACCCCACAGTATGTAGATCGTAGCCAACTTTTTCTTCTATCAGACGCAATGTCTCTGATTTGATATCTAGGTCCTTGATCCATTTTGAGTTGACTTTTGTGCATGGCGAGAGAAAGGGATTCAGTTTCATTTTGTTGCATATGGATTTCCAATTTTCCCAGCACCATTTGTTGAAGATGCTATCCTTCCTCCATTGCATGCTTCTAGCCCCTTTATCAAATATAAGAAAGTTGTACTTTTGTGGGTTGGTTTCTGTGTCCTCTATTCTGTACCATTGGTCCACCTGTCTGTTTTGGTACCAGTACCACGCTGTTTTTGTTACTATTGCTCTGTAGTACAGTTTGAAATCTGGTATGGCTATACCTCCAGATTCACACTTCCTACTTAGAATTGCTTTTGCTATTCTGGGTCTTTTGTTTTTCCATATGAATTTCATGATTGCTTTATCTATTTCTACAAGAAATGCCGTTTGGATTTTGATTGGCATCGCATTAAACCTGTAGAGAACTTTGGGTAATATTGCCATTTTGATGATGTTAGTTCTGCCTATCCATGAATAGGGTACATTTTTCCATCTTCTAAGATCTTCTTCTATCTCTCTCTTTAGGGTTCTGTAGTTTTCATTATATAAATCTTTCACCTCTTTTGTTAGGTTGATTCCCAAGTATCTTATTTTCTTTGAGGATATTGTGAATGGAGTGGTTTTCCTCATTTCCATTTCAGAAGTTTTGTTGCTGATATACAGGAATGCCTTTGATTTATGCGTGTTGATTTTATATCCTGCCACTTTGCTGAATTCATTTATTAACTCTAGCAGTTTTTTTGTAGACTCTTTTGGGTCTGTTAAATATATTATCATGTCATCCGCAAACAGTGATAATTTAAGTTCTTCTTTTCCTATTTTTATGCCTTTAATTTCTTTTGTCTGTCTAATTGCTCTGGCTAGTATTTCAAGAACTAAATTGAATAGAAGTGGTGATAGAGGGCATCCCTGTCTTGTTCCAGATTTTAGAAAGGCTTTATTTTAGAAAAAAAAATCAAATTTGCTTTGTTGTAATAAAACTCTATTAACGTGACTATATTTCTCAAATCATATCTTGTCTAGAAGATAAGATATTTTCAATACTTAGCCAATGAGGCGACCCAAGAAAGTAAGACTTAAGGAAGAATATGTTTTACAGAGGAGAGTGTGATCAACCATGTGGAATGCTACTAGTTAAGTGAGATGAGAACAAAATAATTTTTATTGGATTTGGTAACTCAAATCCAAAAAAAACCAATGATGACCTTAAAAAAACAAGTATGGGGTGGAAGTGTAGCTTGGTGGTAAATCACTTGTCTAGCATGCACAGGCCCTGGGGTTGATTCCTAGCACAGAAGAAGAAGGAGAAGGAAAAGGAAAGGAAAAGCAGGTATCCATATCCATTGTCTAGACTTAGGGGAAGGAAGGAAGTTAATCGTATGTATGTATGTATGTATGTATGTATGTATGTATTTATTTATGGCTATGTTAGGGATCAAGCCCAGGGCCTTGAGCATGCTAAACACAACGACTGAGCTACACTCCCAGCCTAAAGTTGTATCTTTATGTGATTCCTTATAGTAAATAACTCCAGGTAGATCATTATTTGCATAAAATGATTAAAAGTTTGCAGGAAAACATGAAATAATTTTTATAACCCTGAAAACTAATAAAATAGTAAGGGTATCTAGAACACACATGATAGATCAACAGGCTAATTCTTAATACAAATATTTTAAAATATTTTAAAAAGAAAATAATCTAATACAAAATAAAAGGCACAGAAAAAGAAAGAAAATCACAATACATAAGAAAATAGTCTTGAGCTGGGGCTATGGCTCAGTGGTAGAGCGCTTGCCTGGCATGTGTGAGGCACTGGGTTTCATTCTCAGCACCACATATAAATAAATTATTAAAATAAAGGTCCATCAACAAGTTTAAAAAAGAGTCTTATTCTCATTTACAATTAAATACAAACAAAGGCATTCTAACATTTTTTAAAATAAAAAATAAAATTGGGCTGGGGTATTGCTTAGTGATAGAGGCTTGCCTAGCATGCACAAGGCCCTGGGTTCAACACTCATTACAAAAAAAAAAAAAAAGAGAGAGAGAACAAGTCACAGATTTACAAGTAACAGATTTTATGTTTCACCTATTTGAATAGCAAAGTGTTGTGAAGTGGGTAGGGAATCAGGCACTTGCATATGTTGTTGGCAAATGTATAAACTTCAGTCTCTTTGGAAGCAATTTGATAGTAATCAAAATTTAAATTTACATTTCCTTTGATACAATATAAAAATACTCCCAACACTATTTTTGCAGATTATTGCAAATACTTAGGTACAAAGCTGTTCATTGCATCATTGTTTCTTACAGCAAGTATCAAACTCTATGTCTAATAGGAGATTTATTAAGTGAATTGTATAATGGATCAAAATGAATATTTCAACCTTCCTCTTCCATCTGCCTGTTAAACATAATTTTGTCTTGGGTCAACTTTTCCCTCTCTCCCTGAAAGGAAAATAAATGTTCAACAGCTTTTAGACTTTTGTGATGGAGTATCATGAGAAAAGTGGAAGGCACAGACAGATGCAAGGCTCTGTGGAATCCAGAGAAGCTCAGGAATGTGAGAAAGTGTAGAAAAAGAAAAGGTAAATTTATGGGTTATTACTAGAACCACACAAACCTTCACATGTGCCAGAAATCCAAGTACAGAAAATAAGTTGTTTTGAAACACTTGTTAGTTGGCAATCTGAATTTTATTGACTTCAATGTTATTCTGCAACTGGCCCATAAAAGTTTAACTTCAGATGTTTCGTACACATGTAATAAAATCCTATACAGCTATTAAAAGTAGTGAGTTACAAAAGTATATTGATGGGTTGGGATTGTAGCTCAGTGGTGGAGCACTTGCTTAGCATGTGTGTGAGGTACTGGGTTCGATTCTCAGCACCACATGTAAATAAATAAATAAAATAAAGGTCCATCAACAACTAAAAATACATATTAAAAAAAGTATATTGCTAAAATGCAAGATGAAAACCGTGTGCAATATGTACCCATTATTTTAAAAGTCTGTTTATTATATTCACATATAGATTTTTAACTACATAGAATTATTCTAAAGGATGTTTTTTCACATTTATAAAAATGCATATGTCTAACAATTATATTTTCCTTCTTGTTTTGTCCTTTATTCTGAGATCAACATTTAATGGTACTTATAAAGGTAGTGATACTGAATATTCTTTAACCTATTAAGTCACAAGTTTTCAACTCTGCAAACATAATAAATATTCAAATACTATTTCAGTTACCAGTATATTTGTTGCTCAATTTAAGTTTTTATAGATGTTGCATATTTGGAATGATGAGTCAAAATGGGTTAAGCAAACAAGTTTCTTTTAGGATCTCAACCATGTCAAAAAATTTTTCATAAAAGGTGAAAAGTACACCACAATAACATGAATTATCCATCAAAGGAATTATAAGTGATTTTTTTGTTGTCCCAAATTGTGTATTTTTCATTTTCCACCATGAGTGTAGATTATATTATCAACCAAACAAAAAATACCACACACCTGTTTTTCCTAGATATATGATATTTTATTTTAAAATATTTCCTGGGATTTTGAACATTGTTTGAAGATGTATAATAGATTGAGGCCCGGGGGAGGCGAGGGGGTGTCTCTCAGATGTTTTTGTTACTGTTTTAGTGAATGGTGGACATAATTTGTGGAGTATCAAAGTTCCTACCCAGTCTAGAAATGTGTTTTCTGGAACTTGAAATTGCCTTTACCTAAGTCAATTATTTAGTAAAGGCGGTTTTCTTTTGTTTTCATGAGTAGTTTACTAAAAGTGGAAGGGTAATTAACCCACCAGAATCTAGAGAATACAGTTAGCAGGAAGTTGTGAACCTATTGTACAATGGAAACACAAGGAGAGTTTGCTAAAACATGAATGGCTCCCCCCCAAAAAACTTGAGAATTTGCATTTCTACCAAGTTTTCAGGTAATGCAGCTGTGGTGGTCTTGTGACCACCCTTTGAGACTCCTTGCATGAAAGCATATTTATCATCATACTTATATTTCATAAGTATTTATATATTTTATAGCATACTTACATTTTATCATCAGTAGAACCACCCACCAGAAGCCAGTATCTGGGGATTGGGAGAGCAATGAGCTGGATGAGAGCCAGGAGGTCCTCATGGAAGATCTAGGCCTAAAGGTCCAGAGGAAATCTCTACAGTTTCACTGCCAGGCCAGCCAGTTGGACATCTCAACTGGAGAGATGGTAATTGAAATAGTGCTTTGAAGGGTAAGGATGGGAAGGTCACCTTTATCATGCTACCTACATAGAGTTTGGTCATTGCTACACATGATAATTTTTTCACTGTAAATGGACTTCCACTATTGGGAAAGAGATCCTTACTTCCATTTTAACTTCAAAATAGTAATGATTGATGCATTTTAGTGGTCTAAATAATTGAAGTTGGAGAGAAAATGGTAACAGAGAAACTCATGCAATAAAAATAAGTGCTGAACAAAAAATATATAATGAGGGCATGGCTCAAAAACAAAGGTTCCTTTTTTGTGTATGTGTTGCTTGACTTCACCTAGAACTTAGAATACACTCTGGTCTTCCCCTCAGAATCATTCTCTGCATTTTCTCTCCCATTGGTTTACTGCGAGGCGAGGCTCCGCCAGCAGGTGGTGCGGTTCCAGCACTTTCCCAAACGTGGTCTGCGAGCACAGTAAACAAATAGATTGGCTGAGGCGCACCACCCTGAACCGCGCTCCGCCCCCTGCGCTCTAGGATCACAACACCATCAGGCCACAGCGTCACCGCCCGAGCTTTGCTAGATGGTTCCCAGGCACGAATTCCTTTTGGGTAACTGGGTTCGGGAGAAGAACTGCTCAGTTTTGGGGGCCGAGATAAACATATACTGCACTGAGGAATGGGGTCTTCATTGGGAAAACTGTCTCCAGGTATTCGCTTTTGCTAAAACCTCGCCACCCTCTCCAATTCAGGAGGAAAATAAGGGTGACGGAAAGGAAACAAAGCATCAAAGCCAGATACTGTTGACACGATTCTAGAAATATCCTCCCAGACTGGATTCCAAAAGCTCAGTTGCCCAGGTCCGGGAGTCCTCAACCCAACGTTGCGCATTCAGAGGCCGCAGGATGAGAAAGACTGTACCGGACCTAGGAGACGTCTCCCGCTGTCGTGGCACTGTCAGAGCCCGACCCCGCCCCGGACCCCCAAGCCACGCCCCTCTAGGCCCTGCCCCTGAGCGCGCTGGGGGCGGTAGCAGCACCTCCCAGTAAGGGAGGAGCCGACGACGCCTCTTTCCTTCCTGACCTGCGCGCGCTGCCTGCAGCCGCCCGCGCCTGCTCCCTCCCTAGTCAGGCGCCGGTCCTGAAACAACCCCGGGAAGTGAAGGAGCATCCCGGCGCTCTGCGGAGCGATCCTAGCAGACGTGCGCAGCCCCGCGTGGCCGCAGCATGAGCGCGCGCGGTCCAGCCCTGTGCTTCTTCCTGCTGCTGCTCTGTCCTGCGCAGGTGAGCGGCGGTCGGCGACCCCGGCGCACTGTAGGGGACGTGGCCGGGCCGCGAGTCCCCAGGCAGAGCAGCGAGTTTGGCGGACGCTCCCCCGAGGCGGGAGACCCAGGACGTGGGAGACTAGGGGGCGCGGACCGGCTGGGCCTAGGGAACTTGGTCTGTGGGTGCAGTCCCCGGAGGCTCCCCCACGTCTCCTGGCTCCAGCCACACTCTTCCCTGTGATCTGGAGGAGGGTGGCAGCTGGGGGCTTGCTTGCTTGACCTATTTAGAGCTCATTTCAACTGTGGTCTTCTAGTTTCTCCATTTAAGATATGGGATCAGAGGGAAGGGGGGACGGGAACGGTGGGTGAAGAGGGATCGAGACTTAATCTTTTTTTCTAATTCTATATACACATGAACTCTGTGTAAATTTGTTTAGAAGATCCAGCCACTTTATTTCCTTTTCTCTCCTGAGAATGGAAGTGTAAGGGAAGGTGAAGAATGGAAATTCATGAAGCACCAAATTGAAAACGAACTTGAGTACTTTATATAATATAGTCAGCTTGATCTTCTAAGGGGTGCAGCTTGCTACTTATCACCTCCTCTTTAACATTTCAGGAAATTGAGGCCCAGAAGTGGGTAGTTGAATTTCCCCTTGTCACAATTAGCTAGTGACAGAGTGGTCCTGGAACTGTGTCCTGACTCCCTGGGTCGACTTCTACTTGGTTTAGTAGCCTTGGGCATTGGCCCCTCCCTGCTGTTTGTGTGTCTACAGTTTTCTCTTTTAAAACCATGGGGAATGGGGGAAATACCTAAGGATGTGGGTGTTAATGAAATCAGATCAGGATGAAAGAGTGACCCTCTGGGAATTCTGTGCCCACTAACTCTCCTCAAATAGGTGGGTCATTAGCTAATGGAGTGGTGAATCTGTGGGGAGAGCAGATTAAGGGGTTCTGTGAAAAATCTGTTCTTTAAACTTCTGTGTAGTGCTCAGAAGGGGATAGGTGATGCTGATCAGTAAGGGCCCAAGAGCCTGGAAAGGAGCCTCTTCCTCCAGAAGTGTGTAAGTGTGCAATCCCCAGCTCTGTGGGCTTGTGGAAGAGCCCACATCTAATATCAGGGTATCAGGATGAATCCAAAGATGGCTGGTTGGGGAGAAAAGCATATGAAAACAGATTTCAGAGGAACAGTTTGGGATAGGGTTGAGGTTCAGGAGTTAGATCAGTCACCAGCTCTGTGGCTTTAGGCATTTTACTCTCAGGCCCTAAAATCTTCTAAAGATAAATAATACCTTATAGAGTTATTGGAATTATTAAATGCCAAAATATTTGGAGAGATCTCATCACTATGCCTAAACCCTGTAAAAGCTCAGGAAACAGCAATTTCTCAATAGCCCTAGAGAAAATACAGCTACTCAGTTTCCATAGATCAGAACCTAATCAGCATGTTTCACATTATTAAGTAGCTTTAATTTATCTCTACATCCTTTTGTTTGTTTATTTTCTGGGTTTGGTTTTTATTTGTTTGTTTGTTTGGTTGGTTAGTTGGTGGGTTTTGGTTATCTTGGTACTAGGGATTGAGCCCAGGGGTGCTTCACCACTGAGCCACATCCCCAAATCTTTTTATTTTTTATTTTGAAACAGGGTCTCACTAAATTGCTTAGGGCCTGACTAAATTGGCTTCAAACTTGGGATCCTCCTGCTTCAGCCTCCAGAGCCACTGGGATTATAGGCATACACCCAGGTCTGCAGTCCTTTTACCTCAAGGCTAATAGCCCTGATGGGTGCCTCCACTCTAGGGCAATTGGAATAGATCAAAGATTGTGAATCTCTTGCAAAATTCCTGGAAGCCTTTTCAAGGTCTGTAGATCTTAACAAAAAAACACTCCTATTGCTATTTTTAAATTTAACTCCCTCCAGTCTAGAAATTTTCACTGCACCTGACAGATGGGGGAAAGCCTGGAAGCTAGACAGATTGGGGGAGAGGGTATCTGCTTTTAGAAATCATACCAATGATAACCACTCATCAGGTTTCCATCAGAGCACTAATCAGCTTCTCTTGGAATTACACTAATTATTCTTTGTAAGGTTTGAAATACATTTCAAGGCAATTTTTGCTTTTCTTAATTTTTACTATTTATAAATGATGAAATAACATTACTAGACCAAATGATTTTAAAACATTGTGGTTACCCAAATAATGCAAGCACTTTTGAGAAATAGTATGTATCTCTCCTGAGTGTAATTTAAAAAAAAAAATTTTTTAGTTATAGATGGACACGATATCTTTATTTCGTTTATTTATTTTTATGTGGTGCTGAGGATCGAACCCAGTGCCTCACCTATGCGAGGCAAGCGCTCTGCCACTGAGCCACAACCTCAGCCCCTGAGTGTAATTTTTAATAAGCTTTTTCTTGAGGGTCTTTAAACTCAAGTGAGGGCTGAGAGAAATTAAGCATTGAAGTGACCTTTCCTGAAGAGAGATGGAATGGGTTCCTCTTTAGACCTGGAGTGGGATGGAACAACCATTTGAAATTGAAGTGAGTGTGGGTCGTCTTGCGCAGTCTCCCCCAGTCCTTGACTATTGGGGTGATTAGAAGTCTTATTAGCCTAAGTCATCAAGGGGAAAAAAGAATTTTTTTTTTTTTAAAGAAATTTTAGCAAGTGGGTAGAGAGAAAAGGATTTGCTGAATGGGTCTTTGTATTTCTCCATGTTTGTTCTATGACTCAGAACAAAGAATCCCTCTGATCATGAAGACAGTATGATCTCTCTCTCCTGGGTAACCCTTCCTCAGCCTTCCCTTCTGAAAGGGATGCAGTGTTTTACGCACAGCATATTACTTACTGGGAAGCCTGGATTAGGCCATCTCTAATCTGATCTCAGATCTCCGGTGCTCCTTTCCACTTGTCACCCACAGCTCTGTGAAGGGCATCAGTTCTCCAATAAGATTAAACTGTTAGCTATCAGAATTCTGCCCCAGTCAGTGTGCTACATGATCCACGATGTTTGCATCCTGTTCTGCAGCTAGGATACCTTCTCTCTAAAGTTCTTGGCCATCAGAATTGAATTTGCAATTGGTTTCCGGTGATCGAAGTGATCAACTGGATAGGCAGCTTTTCCTTTGCCTTGAGCTTCCTTGGAACATTTGCTTTGGCAATTAAAAAAAAAGAATCAGAAGAAGAAGTAAAAAACTCTCTGATGCACTTGTATTGTTGAGAGGATTTGAGAGATGCTTTAAAATTTTATTCTTCATCTTGTTACTGTCTCTTCCTTTGAGGAACTCTGATTTCCTTTAGGGGCTCTGGGTACAATATAGGATGAAAAAAAAAATGAAAGAATTACCCATTTGGAAAGTAGTCCATATACTTTAAGATGCTGTGTTTTAATGTTATTTGTTGTCCCTTTCTTGTTCATAGTTAATGAGGGGAAAAGCAGGGATAAAAAAAATTATAAAGGGAAGTCCTGAAATAAGGATGAGGCCCAAAGGAGTTCATTTTTAAGTTCTGTTTTGAAGAGTAAATTGACATATACCAGGCGGACAAGAGGAAACAGAGGAAAATGGGGGAAGCAGTACCTAGAAATGATTCATGTTTGAGGAAATGCTGATTACCCTGATTTGATCATTATATGTTATCAAAGTATTACTGTGCTCCATAAATATATACCAATATTATGGAAAAAAAAAACCCTAAACTTAAAAAAAAATTTTAAAGAAAATGAGGGGAAGTTACTTCATTGCTCATTAAAAATCATCGAACACTTGAAAAGGGTGAATTTTATGGTATCTTAATCATCTTCATAAACCTGTTAAAAATTGGCAGGGAGTCTATTCTAGATTACAGAAAATTGAAGACAAAAAATAGCTACCTAATTTTTGCATAGTGCTCCATTGCTGTCACATGTTCTTACTTTGTCTCACACAACTCCTTTAAGATATTATGGCTGTTTTTCTTGTTTTGTAGATACAGTGGACATTAAAGCTCAAATCTGTGCCAAGGTTACATGACTCGTAAATGGCAGACTAAGAGCCTGACCTATTGTCTTCTGACTTCTGTTCTCTGATTTATTCAAATTCAGAATATTGCTACCTGATTACTTATGTTTAACAAGCTAAATTGAATGGCTATTCAGCATTGTTTCATTTGGCCAATAAAGCATCTCATTCAAGACCTATGCCCATCTCCAGTTTGGCTTCTTCCAGTAATTGGTAATAAACTAGAGATGGAATTAGCCTGCTGGTCTGACCCATGGCCCTGTTGCCACATTGTGTGAACATTCCATAAAAATCTGCACAGACCATATACTGACACCCACTTTTTGTTTTGGTACTATGGCTTTTGGGTTATTTTTGGAATTTGGGGTTGCTAGAGCTCAGAAGTGTCTAATAGCAATTAGTAGTATGACATTGGATAAATTACTTAAATACCAAACTAAAGGGATTATATGTAAAAGGAAGACTTGGACAAGCTGAACCTAACTCTAGAAACGTGACTGAAACGTCTATAGACAGGCAAGTCTGGTGCAGACAGATTAACCTTTGTTATATGGATATGTTCATGCCAGATTGGCCATTAAACAGTTATCAGAGACTTCCATCAATAGAAGTCAAACCAGCCTGGCCTCCACCTCAAAGGTCCTGCCTATTTGTTTGGTCTGCTTTCCTGACTCCAAAGAAAATAGCAGCCAGTGTAATCTCTGGGCAGAATTCTCCATTCCACTCCTTCCACCCATCATCCTGCCTTGTCCTGACTGGCCAGGTCTGTGTCCCTGCTCCCTAGAGAGGCAGTGGGCAGTGGAGTTAACTAGCAGTCACCTTCCTTCCTTCCCTTCCAGGAGCTTGAGCTGGGTGTGTCCCCAGGTTCTGCCATTGGCTTTACCTATCCAGGAGAGCAGCAGTAGTAGCAGGAGGGACCCAGCCCCGCCCTCTTAATTGTGGTGGAATGGTTGGATGCTGACCTGGGGCAGAGGGATGCCAGTGGTACTGAGGAAGTGAGTCACTACTTGACAGGTACTTAATGAGACGTGAATTATAGTCATCATTTCTGCAAGTGAACAAGTTCATGAAGAACGAACACCTGTGTAGGATCATGGTAGATTGGACAGCCTGTCTCTGGTCCATTTTCAAATTCTAAGGCTACATCAGAGCCCAACCTAGATTGGAGTCTGAACAGTGAAATGAGCAAGGGGAGTGGGGGAGGATGAGGGAGATGGGTGGAGAACACTTAACTGAGCTTTGAAAATCATGTCTCATCATCATATGAGCCATATGACCTCAGAGTATCCTCTCTGAGCCTTAGTTTTCTTGCCTATAAAATACTCCTACTCTGTTGTTGAGAAATAAATGAGACAAGGGGCTGGGGTTGTGGCTCAGTGGTAGAGTGCTTGCCTAATGTGTGCAGGGCCCTGGGTTCGATCCTCAGCACTACATAAAAATAAATAAAACAAAGGTATTGTGTCCAACTACAACTAAAAAAAAAGAAAAAAGAAAGAAATGAGACAATAAGTAGGAAATCACTTAACTCTGTGCCTGGCTTGCAGTTGGGTTTCACTCATTGTTTGGATGTGAGTAAGGCTGCAGTAAAATTTTACTAAAGGCAGCCTGGAATATTAGCGTCTCTACTAGTGTTCAGAGCTTTTTCATGTGATAATGCATGCTCATGGAGCACCTATTAGAATTGGGTTTAACAATGGCTTTAGTTGCTGACAAATGGCAGAAGAGGCTTTTTATTTTTTTAACCTTTCCTGAACTGTCCTTCTGACTGTTAAAGAGGCTTTCCTGTCCAGTCATATACCTAGTAATTAAACCCTGGAGCATGTTGTGAAATGTCCACATGAGCTAACCTTTAAAAGTAGAGACTCTCTAGCCTTGTAATGCCCAGATTCTGAGTCGATACCAAAATGACCAGCAGTTCTAACTTCTGAACTTCTTATATAAGCCAGTTGAATTCCCTCAACTCACTGCAAGTTTGGTGGTTTCTGAATCCATGAACATCAGCTACAACATTACAGGAAATTTCAAAGGAATATTACACCTGAGATTTGCCCTTTATGATTTTGTGGCCTCACAGGGAAGCTAAGACAAAAACAAGAAAATACTGTTGTGATTCTCACAAATATAAATTCTGCTTGATCCCAGCACAGGAGCCAGAAAACTGGCCTAGATTGAGCCTGTTTTTGTGAGTAAAGTTTTATTGGGACGCACCCACACCCACTCATTTACCTCTTGTCTGTAGTTGCATTTGAGCTTTGAACTCCAAGGGTTGAGTATTTGCCACAGAGACCTTAAGGCTCCCGGGCCTCAGCTCCTTATTGTTTGGCTCTCTAAAGTAATGTTTATCGGCAGAAATGGGCACACCAGAACTCTGGCAGAGAACATCTGTGTTCCCCCGACAGGAAGATGAGGGCAGATGCTCTGTGCTCCAGGCTCTCAGCCCAGTGCTGCTTCTGTTCAAGGACAGCCTTGCTTTACTTTGGGAACACCAGATTAGGACCAGGTGCAAGGAGTCAGAGTGGAGGAAATGAGCCTTGGGAGAGGCTCCTAAGAAGGCATAATTAGGGAGGGCGTTCCAGGATGGGTAAGAATGAAACCTGTGGAGGAAACAATGGGTAGGCTTGTTTTTCTGGGGTTGGGGATAAGGACTGGAGTTTGGCCTTCGCATCTGGATAAGTACAGTTCAGACAGAGCAAAAGCCAATCTGGGAGGTAGTAGAGATTTATTTGTTTATTATTATTTTTTTGTATGTCCCCACACTTGTATATGTTTCGATGTGTATATTTATTTATGTTTACCTGTAGGGAGAAATTAAATTAGGTCTTCTGCTAGGAAGACCTAACTCTAATAAATTAGCACTAGTTAAATCTGAGGGGTAGGGTGAGGGGACAGAGGATTTTCAGTGTTATTCTACATACACCTGTGATGTGTGGATATTTATGATGAATGTATATTTATTTGTAAATAAAGTCTGCTACTTATAAAAATATTTTAGGACTTGGCAAAAATTTTTAAATGCTTAAGTAAGGTAATTCTAATGGCTATAAAGAGCCCTTTAAGATTACATGACCACAAGATGAACTGGGAAGAATAATTATTCTTTGGACTGAAACCTGACTATGGTTTGAATGTGTTCCCCAAAATGTGTTGGAAACAATCCCCAGTGCAGCACTGTTAAGGCTCTGGGCCTTTAAAAGAATTAGGTCACTAGGGTTCTGCCTCTTGAGTACATTAATGCCATTATTGCAGGCATGGGTTATCATGAGAGGGTTCCAAACAAATTGAGGGGTTCAGCTTCCTTCCCTCTTGAGTGCCCTCTGTTGCCCTTTGCTTTCCACCGTGTGGAATGATGCAGCAGGAAGGTCGTCATCAAATGCAGCCCCTGGATCTTGAACTTCCAAGCCTTCAAAACTATGAGCCAAATAAATTTGTTTCTTTAAAGTTACCTAGTTTCAAATATTCTCTTACAATAACAGAAAACAGACTAAGAAATATGTGTAATAAGAATTGTAATGCACTCCGCTGTCATATATAAATAAAAAAAGGAAAAAGAAAGACCCTCCTGGTACATAAACCAAGCTCTAACAAGACTGGGTATGTGCTATGACACTCAAGCCCATAGTTCTTCATCTTATTTAATCTGACAGCTTTTTCTCTTTTAACCTCAGAATGGTAATTGAGAATGTGGGTACTGCAGTTCTTGCCACTGGGCTTTCCTTTATTTTTTAAATACCTTTATTTTATTTATCCATTTTTATGTGGTGCTGAGGATGGAACCTAATGCCTCACACATGCTAGGCAAGCGCTCTACCACTAAGCCACAACCCCAGCCTTGGGCTTTCCTTTTATATGGTGAAGGACATCTGAGCACATGGTTCTTTTGATGTGTGTTCTGTAAAATACACATAATATAAAATTTCCATTTTTAACCCTGTTTAGTGATGCAGAGTATATCACGTTATGTGTAGCTATCACTGCCATCCATCTCCGGAAGTCAGTTCACATGTTAAGTAAATGCACATTTTGGCTATGGTACTCAAATGTTGGTGGATTTTATTTCAATGTTAGACATGATACTTCCTTCCCCATGAGAATATTATTGGATGTAAAATCAGGGTTCTTGTATCATAGTGAATCCAGCTTTAAGTTTGGAAATTAGATGCTTCATTTAAAAAGGAAGTATGTGCACTGTACAAACTTTGTTTGCCCAGTATACCTTAATCTTAGTGTTAGCATGTGCTGCTATGAGAGTCCTAAGGGATCTTAAGGTATATCCACACTGTTTGTCAATAAAATCCAAACTTCCCGCCACACTGGTGATTTCAAGACTGAAAGACCAATTGCTTGGATGCCAACTAGAATCTTCATGGGTCACTGAGATGAGCATGTCCCAGCCCTGTCTGCCCAGATCCACCATGGAGAGTCTGTTTCTGGAGCCAGAATGCTCTTGTTTGAAACCTGATTTGGCCACTACCTGTGTGATATTAGAGAAGTTCTTAGTGTTTCAGTGCTCCATCCATTATAGCATCTCCCACATCAAACAATTGTTAGGATTCATTGGGCTGATATAAAACAGTGTCCAGAACATAGTGAGCACCTTGTCAGTACTTTGGGGTCCACTGACTTAGGGCTTGCTATAGGCAGAATGGCTTTGTGAGAAGTAAACCGAAGAGTTTATTCAAGCCCAAATTTCCTGGACCCAAAAATACTTCAGATATTTTATTCTGTTCAGATCTTTGGAACCTTAGTAAAGAGGTTCCAGACAGTTGGAAGACATTATGTCTTTACATTTAATTGTAACTTGCCTTGTAGTTTACTAAGTACTTGTTATATACACATGTATGATCTCTCATCGACATGCTAAACCTCTGAGATAATTAGAGATAATGAACTTCATTACACAGGTAGGGGAATTTCTATTCAGTGTGGTTTTAAGTAATCTGCCCCAGATGAGGTCCCATGTGGCATGAAGTTTATTGACCAGATCATTAGTTCTTTGGATCAGAACCTAGAGCTGCTGATCGCATGCCTCCTGATCACTCCATGCCTTCCCCTTCCCTCTTCCACCAGATGGGTAAAAACAGCACTTTGCTTCAAAATAAATGACATAAAAGATGATCTTGGTAAAAAGGAAGCTAAACAGCATTGGGTCATCTTGATTTGCCTTTGTAGCACTAAGTGCTGAGGAAGGGAAACTTAGGCTCCAGACCCCCATTCTGTTTGCCATGCTGGGACTGGATTTGTTGACTAGGTTCCTGTTTTTTACTAAAATTTGTGGGAGGTCATAGATTTGGACTGGGCACCTATACTAGGCCCAGTAAACCAAAGCAATCTAGAGTTTAATTGCAGTTCTGGTTGGTTATAGGCGGTCCTCAAACCAGTTAACTAATTAAGCAGTAACCATTTGACTGGTTGGTAAAGCAGTAGCAGATTGTTTCACTTGGGTTTTTCCATAAATGTGTCTGATCACATTGTTTGTTGGTGTTCCCAGAACCTGCTCCTGTTCTGGGAGCTGCCAAGATGTGTTGAATTGGTTTGGTTTTGTCCTCTGCCCAAATAAACTCTCCTAGATTCAATTGGTCTAAGGAATTTTCCTTTTAACCCTGTCACTTCTGCTCCTGTGGTTGACCAATTGAATGGCCCTGACCTGAGACCTGTTTGGCCAGCCACTCAGTTGAGAATTCCCTGAGGTCTTGGGAGGGATCCCTTGTATTTAAATTGTATGTAATTATCAACAGTTCATTCCATCTTTGTCATCAGCTTTCGCTTTTTCAAGCTTTGGTTAGATAGGCAGTGATCTTTTATTGGAAACCTAGAATTGCAACACTTTCTTTAGATTCTCTAGGTTTTTGAGGATAACAATTGGGGAACTTTTATATAAAAATGTCTGTGGAATTATGCAACTTCGTGACAAAGGATTGGTACAGGAGCTTCGTTGAAGGCTCACCACTTCCTCATTTGTATAATTTCCGTCCCTGTGGCCCAACATATGACTTTTAATGAGTCAAGCAGAGGGATAAGTGGTAAGTGGTAATTTTTATTTTAGAATATCTGAAGGTTGAATTGAGTGGACAGCTCAATTATATTGACTCCTTGGATTCCCCCAAACATGCACACCCCTACCTCCTGCTTGTTTGTTTTTTGTTTTTGGTTTTCTTTTTTCCCCTCTGATGTTTCAGGGACTGTTCTGGGATTCTGTCTTGACACTGGGGACCAGCAGACTCACTTAGCTTGTTGCATGTGGGTAGGTCATGTGCCGCTGTCACTGGAGGGAACTGGTGCTGTTGCTTCTATTGAGATCTTTTTAAATGAGTTTCTCCCAGGCATTTTCGGGACTGTAGTTTTGCTTCTTGGTCTCATTTTTCACTAAGGGACAGACAGTTACAAGCCAGTGGCTCTGGCTCGCTGGGCCCTCTGTGACTGTCTGAGTTCATTATAATACCAAGAGTCAGGTTGCTTTGGGCAGTGTCCTTGGAACAGGGTGCTGATTCATTCTAAACCCTCCCCACTTATGAATTTTCTGACAGCCTTGTGACTCTCACATGGGGAATATGAGTGACTCTTGAGAAATCTTTTTGCAAGAGATTTAAAAAAAATTTTTTTTTAAGAGTGCTTAGGTGATTTTCCTTGGAGTTAGCAGGTGCATTCCTTGCTTTCTACTTAAATCTGAAGGATATAATTTTTCATTCTTGCTCCTCCTCTTGCTCATTGATGTTTATGGTTTTGTTCTTCAGATTATTTATGGAGTACTTATTAATTAACCTAAATATATGTGGGAAATATCCTTCATTCTTAGTAGTTCCTTGTGCAGATGTGGTCCCAGGTGCTAACTTATCCTGTGATTCTTAGTGATTTTTATAGAGAACTATAACTTCTCTTAAATAAGCAGAAAGTTGAAATCATATAAATAATTTCCATGACCTACTTTATTGACTTGACAAATCTATTTGAGGCATTTGGTCTATTTATTTTTTATTTTTTTGTAGTTGTAAATGGACAGAATGCCTTTATTTGTGTATGGTGCTAAGGATCGAACCCAGTGCCTTGCACATGCTAGGCAAGCGAGCACTCTGCCACTGGTCTACAACCTCAGCCCCCCATTTGGTCTATTTCTATTACTGTTTCTCAAAATGTTTAATAAGTGCCCCTTGCTGTCACTTCCTTTTGCAGGTAGTATCGAAAGGTTCTGTAATAGTGTTTGAATGAGCACTTTTTATTGTTGAAATATGTTTTCCATTAGACCTCATTTACACCTAGTCTTGTGTTAATTTCTATAGGTGTTTTTACAGTCCTGTGTTTGGTATGGAGAGTGTGGAATTGCATCTGGAGATAAGAGATACAATTGCAGATATTCTGGGCCACCAAAACCACTGCCAAAAGATGGGTATGACTTAGTGCAGGTAAGTTCCTTGTTAGCCGTACAAAGTGCTGATCACAAGATCCTCTGTAATTAAACCTTGCGGCACAGTGTGGGTAGAGGTGAAATTAATAGGCCTAAATCTTATCCCAGATTCTAACCTGTAATGCACAGTGTAGAGAAGATAAGCTAACTACAGAGGTTTAATTTTTCAGGCACCGACTCTCTACCTCTCATAGTTTCCCAATAGCAGGTTACTATTTAGAGACTGACCTTAGTCCTCAAATGTTACTCTTTGAAACTTCTGCAAAATATATTAGAACTTGACTTTTTGGTTCCTAGATCCCAGGACTTGAACAGACTGCCACTAAGAAGCTCTGACTTCCTCTTTCCCTGTGTATTTTAGTGATTTCTCTGTATTCCCCTGAGCATGTGAATTTTGGCTGTCGCCAGGTTCTGCTTTGTTATCATTTTTACCATCCTGCATGCACAAGGGTATTGGAAAATCGGGGTGGAAAGACTGATTTTAGAGTCTTACGTAATAAAAAGTCAAATTGACATGGTAGGAGATCTCTGCTTACTTATTCCTTTCATCAGAATTAGTAAAAGTTTTGACTTTCCCTGGAGTGACTAATGGAAATCATAAATAGCACTCTGGTTGAACTTAAATAAAAAAAGGTAGGAAGAGGTAAAATGACTGTCGCAGGGGAGAGAGAGCTTGCAAATAAAAACTAAATTAGAAATGTCTCTACCGCCTCTATCTGTGAGTCCCTAGTTTATGAATAGTATATTTGATGGCCTTTCAAGAGAATTCTGCAAGAATTTCGCAAATGCTTGCCTTATCCTCAGGCACTGAAAAGGTTTACGTGAGCAGAGCTGTTTTCTCTCTAGAGGAATGGCATCCTTACCCTAACTGCTATTCTCCTATCTGTACTCTGTCTTCTGAAAGGAACTCTGTCCTGGATTCTTCTTCGACAATGTCAGTCTCTGTTGTGATGTTCAGCAGCTTCGGACTCTGAAAGACAACCTGCAGCTGCCTCTGCAGTTTCTGTCCAGGTAGGTTGACCACCAGGCAAACAGAGCCAGGGGGTTTTAGCTACTTGTTAACCAGTAATGTTAGGGTCTGCTTGTAAAGTCAGAGTTTTGCTGTGTTCTGTTTTGATGACTTCTAAGAAATAGAGAAAGTAATAATCATGATAGACTTGGTTCTCTTCCCAGTTACATCCACAGTCGTGACTTGGTTTCCTCTGAGATGCCCTGGCTCTGCATAGTAGGCTAGTTCTTTCAGATTCGAGTTTCTGTGCACCCTGGAAAAGAGAGGTTCCCGGTAGTCCTGCTCAGGTCCCTCATCTATGCAGTCTTCTAATCATTTCCCTCTCCTCACCTCCCGTGCTTTGCATATCATTTTGCCTTTTTTCTGTGGTGGAATGATATGCTGCAGGTCCTCACTAGGCTGGCCTTGGGTCACTGTTCAGTTTGTTCTGGCATAGTTGGCCAGTTTTGTCAAAGTTCGTTTTCTGTTCCATCTGTTCTTCATGACCCAGGCCAGTGAAAAAGGATTACATAATAGGTGTTCTTCTCTATAGGCCTATCTAGCAATTTTCAGATGGGCAGAAGAACAAGCAAGATTGTGTTATCTTTGTCAGTTTTTCAGACCTTAGCACACTGAGATAGATGGATGGGGAGCAAATATAAAGAGGGGGAAATGCGGGGCTGGGGATGTGGCTCAAGAGGTAGTGTGCTCGCCTGGCATGCATGCGGCCCGGGTTCGATCCTCAGCACCACATACAAAGATGTTGTGTCCGCTGAAAACTAAAAATAAATATTTAAAAAAAAAAAAAAAAAGAGGGGGAAATGCTCTCTGCAGTTATCACTGCAAGTGGCAGGGCATAAGCCAGCTTCCACCATGGAACCCTGCTTCTTATCAGAAGTTACAGTACAGAATGGAAAACCATCATTCAGTTTTTCTCCCAGGACATCGTATAATACAATATCAAAAGCTGGGAATCTGTTTGGGCCACAATATCTTACGGAAGGCTGCTGGACATTGATGGAGCTAGATTGGACCCTTCGTCATTCAGTCAAAACATTTATTTACCACCCATTCATGAACATCAACAGATAGCTAAGATTTTCTCCAGAGGTACCAAAGCTTTGTTAATGACAACAAATAAGAGAAATAACCTGACATATGGAATCTTATGCAGCTGTTGAAATTCATGATCAAATGAAATAACAGGGCAAGAGATTTGTAGAAAACTGTACACCCCAGTAGTGATTCTTATCAGGGTAGTGTGATTAAAGTTTCTGGTTTTGGAAAGCAAAGGTTTCCTGAAAAAGAATCTGTGTGCCTATCTGCTTCACTGGAGCAGAAGCTTTTGAAGGCTGGGTAAGTTACACCTTCCTCATTCTGTGTCATGTGTGATCACTAGCCCTGGATCAGTCTAGAAAATAATCTCAGTTGTGTTGTGAGAATGCACCAAAGGGAGAGAGCCCTTGTGCCACATAACAAGTCAGCTTTAGGGGCTTAAGCTTTGAACCTGAAGGGCATCAGTCAGCTGTCCCTTGTGCTTCTGTAATGTATGCAGCCAGAGAACACCATGGCTGTCCCTTTTGTTTTCACAAGTCACGAGGGGACCCTGCTGTGTTTGGGGAAGGCCTGGGATTACCCAAGGCTTGGAAGAAAGCCTTTCAGTAAGTTATAGGGTGAAAATTCTAATGTGAAAACTCATTTTTTTCCTTTTGTTCTTGATCAGAATTGTCACAGCTCTAGGACAAAGAAAGATGTCTCTAAATTACAAAAGCACAGAATTCAAAAAAGCGTCTTTCTCTTTTTGAAATTACATTTGAGCAAAGTAAATATAGCAATTACAGCAGTTTGGGAGGGGATAGTTTTAAAAATTACTTATTTTAACATGAGGTTTTAAGTGAAGAATTTTTGGTTTTAATATGTTCATTTGTCCCTTTGCAGTAAATTTTAAAAATTCCTTATTATTTTTAAATTATATTTTTCCTGGCCCTATCTGTGAGATCATGCAAAATATAATTTATTTTTTCTCTAGATGCCCATCCTGTTTTTATAACCTAATGAACCTGTTTTGTGAGCTGACATGTAGCCCTCGTCAGAGTCAGTTTCTGAATGTTACAGAAACTGAAGACTATGTTGATCCTATTACAAACCAGACAAAAACG
This sequence comes from Marmota monax, assembly GCF_021218885.2. Classification (NCBI taxonomy): domain Eukaryota; kingdom Metazoa; phylum Chordata; class Mammalia; order Rodentia; family Sciuridae; genus Marmota; species Marmota monax. Next base: position 3,986,331 of record NW_026695245.1, read on the forward strand.
AATGTCAAAGAATTACAATACTATGTCGGACAGAGTTTTGCCAATGGTAAGTAAAATTAATTATTCCCCTTTTAGCTAGCATGAGGGCAGAGCATCAAGCTGTTCTTTTTGTTATTCTGTCAACTGTGTGGATCTATTCAGATGTGGAATGATATTCAGCACTAAATAGAAATGAAAAGACATAGATACTACTAAACATTGATCACAATTTCCAGTTCCATTGGCCTTGAAATGAGAGTCATTTCTTGTTTGTATCCTAGGACTTGGGCTACAACCAACAAAACCACCTCTTTAAAGCATTGGCTTTAACCCCTTCCCTAGCCTTAAGCTCCTGTATGGAAAATTTTAGAATATGCAAATTTGTGTACATTTTAATAAGCATTAGAATGTTGATTCTAGCAGATGTGAAATGTTTAATATCATGAATTACTGCAAGACTTAGGAGGAAATAGATGGATAGAAGTAGTTGATGAGGAAAAGAAGTTTTGACTCTGAGGCACAAGGGAAAGTAAACAGTGTTGCAAATAGAAATGGCCCCCCAGCTGCTAGAGATCATAGAACAATCCAAAGAGACCCTCTGTTGGTTGAAAATGAAAGAATTCTGAGAAGAATAAGTAACAGCAGAAAGGGAATGAACAAATTAGAAATAGAATCAAGTGGATCTAATGAGGGAGAAGTGATCATTGGAATGGATTAATAGTAAATAGCAAATTAGACATAGGTAAACAAAAAGTAAGAACAGTCTAAAAAATAATAGAATTAATCAGCAAAGTTATTGACTGTAAGAGTAACTTAGAACAATGATCATGTCTGGATCAATCCAGGAAATGCCAATTAAAATAGTGAACCACCATTCATACTTTATCAGATTGTCACAAATATAAAAAGTTATCATAATGACCAATTAAAAATAAAAGAACAAGTTTAATAGAAAAAAAGATTCTATTTAAAAAAAAAAAACACAAAAAAAAGTATGGTAACTAGGAATCAGACTTCCAAAAGATGTGACATAAAGGCAGCCTGAGTGAAGAGATATCATTCTGTATAGAAATAAAAACATGAATACATGGAAAATTTATATATAACAGGTGCATCATTGCAAATCATTGAGGGAAATGGGGTCTTGTTGATAAATGAGGTGATAAAACTGATTATATTTGTCTCATTTTTGGCATATACTAAAAAAATCTACTGTATAAATTAAAAATCCTAGCCTTGGAAAGTTTTAGAAGCAAATACAGAATATCTTCATGACTTGAAGGTAAAGAAAGATTTCCACACAGAGAAAAGGCAGAAATCAAAATGAGAATGTTTATGAATATAAACAATTCATGTCTGGATCTATCCATGAGATGCCGATTAAAATAGTGAAACACCATTCATACATTATTAGATTGTCACAAATTAAAAATTTAATGATAATGATGTGGAGCTATAGAAGTGTTAATAAATTGCACCTCTCATAACCAAAAGCTGGTGCAAATGTTTGAAAACAATTTTGCATTACCTAGTGAAGTTGAAGATGGATAAGCACACCCATACTGCAGAAATTCCACTTACAGAGGCCCACCTAACAGAAATTCTTAATACATATGAACAGGAAGGCCCATATAGTTATGAACATCCACTATAGCATTATTGATCATGAAAATTGGAGACATCCAGAGAATGAGAAGAAGACAAATCACAGACTGGGAACAAATATTTGCAAGAGGCATATTTGATTAAGAGCTATTAGAGTATACAGAAAACTCTTAAAACTCAACAATGAGGAAACAAAGAAGTTGATTGAAAAATGGGCAAAAACCCAAACAGATAACTCATCCAAGAAAAATTATAGATGGTAAAAAGTATATGAAAAAATGCTGAACATCCTATGTCATTAGGGAATTGCAAATTGAAACAACAGTGAGATACCACTAAACATGTACTGTAGTAGCCAAAATCCAGAACACTAATGCCACTAAATGCTGATGAATGAGATGGGGAGCAACAGGAACTTTAATTCATTGTTGGTGGGAATTCAAAATGGTACATCCTCTTTGGAAGACACCTTGGCAGTCTCTTATAAAACTAACCTATACCTGTCATATGAGCCAGCTATCGTCCTCCTTGGTGTTTAACCAGATGAGTTGAAAACACATCTATGTAAAAAACCCTGCACACAGATATATGGACCACATATTCATAATTGCCAAAACTTGAAAAAAGCAACTAGGCTGTTCTTCAGTAGGTGAATAAGTGTATAAACTGATCCATTCAGATGTGGAATGATATTCAGCACTAAATAGAAATGAAAAGACGTAGAAGAACCTTTAAATCATATTACTAAGTGAAAAAATCTAATCTAAAAAGCAACATAGCATATGATTCCAACTCTGGCGTTATGAAAAGGCAAAACTTTGAAGACAGTAAAAAATCATTCATTGCTAGTGGTTAGCAGTGAGGAATGAGTACACAGACTACAGAGGATATTGAAGAAGTGAAATTATGTGTGATACTATAATGCTGGATACATGTCATTATACATTTGTCATATCCCACGGAATGTACACCAAGAGTGAACCCATTGTAAACTATAAGGTTTGGATGATAATAATGTATCAATATAGAGGTTCATCATTTGTCAAAATAAATAAATAATATACTACTCTAAGTCAGAATGTTGATAATGAAGGAGGTTATTAATAATAATAACATGTGGGGATAAAATATGTGGAAATTTTGAAATTTCCACTTAATTTTACTCTCACCCCAAAACTGCTCTAAAATATGAACTCTATTAATTCTTTTTTTTAAATGGAGACACTATATGCTCGATAATAGAGAATGGATAAATACATTGAATATAGTCATGGTCATAGAAAACTTAAAACTAAAAAAGTATGGATTAGAATCATATTTGTTACATGGGTGACTTAAACACGATAACTAAAAGGCTATAGAGTATGTGTAGTATGTTTATACGACTTTAAAACAGAAGTACTGTATAGATACAGTATCTCATAGGTACACAGACGTGCATAGGAATATGCATCAAATTCAGATTTGGGATCATCTTAGGGAAGAGGAGATGCTGGTGAGAAGCAGTAATCAGTGGGTTTCAATAAAATCTATGGTGTTTTTCATTTGTTTTTGTTTTTGTTCTGTGACAGTGTTGGAAAGTTAACCTAGGGCCTCACACATGCTAGTGGCTCTACCAGTGAGCCACATCCACAATGTGGTACATTATTTTTGTTTTATTTTGGTGCATTGTTTTTGAAATGCCAATACAAGTATTGTAAGATTGATAAAGCTGGGTGGTGAGTAAATGAGAATTGTGTTATTCTCCATATGCTTCTCTAGGCTCTAAATATCTAATAAAACCCTAAAATCACTAGAAGATATGAGAGAATTATCCAGAAAACATCATACAGATATAAAGATCTGGACATCATTAAAGACATGACATGTAGGATAAGAACTGGGTGGGGAGGGGGAGAGTTGGGGAGACATAAACAGAGGGATAATGGCTAAAGATTTTCCAGAATGAATGAGTAATAAGTCCTCAGTCTTAGGTAAATAAAATCCTTAAGCAGGATAAACTAAAAAGAAACCCAATATGAAATCTGAAAATGAAATTAAGAAAACAATTTCATTTATAGTAGCATGAGAAAATTGGGATAAATTTAACCAAAAAGTACAAAACTTAAACTATAACACTTTATACAAATAAATTAAGGAGGATCTAAATAACTAGAACAATATCACATGTTCGTGGATCAAAAATATTGTTAAAATGACAGATTTTCCCCAATTGATCCCCAAATTCAACTCAATTCCCAGGAGAATCCCAACTGACTTCATTGTAGGAATTGACAGGGTAATTCTAAAATCAACTTGGAATTCCAGCAGACCTAGAAGAGCTAAAAGAATCCTGAAAAAAAAAAAAAAACAAAATACAAGGACTCACATCCCAATTTCAAACTTAACTACTAAGCATTGGAAATCAAGGTGATATGGTCCTTTAATAAAAACAGACATGTGGACCAATGAATATAATTGAAGATAAGCTGTATATCTATGATCACTGTTCTTTGACAGAGGTGCTAAGACCATCACTGGGGGGAAATCCTCTTCAGAAATGGTGTGGATTAACAGTATCCACATGCAAAAAAAAAAAAAATGAAATGAAATTGGACCCTTACCTCATTAAATTAAAAAAAATAATTGAAAATGAATCAAAGACTTAAATGTAAGAGCTAAAACTACAGAACTCTTAGGAGAAAAAATAGGGGTAAGTCTTTATGACCATGGATTTGGCAGTGAAGTCTTAGATATAATATTAAAAGTATGGGCAACAAAAGAAGAAATAGATAAATTAGACCTCATTAAAATAAAAAAAAAAAGAAATGTTTGTGCTTCAAAGGATATCATGAAGAAAATATTTGCAAATAATGCATTTTTAAGGGACTTATATCTAGAATATATACAAATCTGTTATAACCTAATAGTAAATAGACAGCCAAGGAAGATATGCAAATAGTTAATAAACACATGAAAAGGTGTTCAACATTATATTCATGGAAATACAAATCAAAACTGCACACTCACCAAGATGGCTAATGTCAAAAAATCAGATACCAGGTATTGGCATGGATGTGGTGAAATCAGAACTTCATTCGTACGTGGGAATATAAAGTGGTATAGCTGCTTTGGAAAACAGTCTGGCAGTTCTTGAAACAAATATAGTTACCATATGACCCAGCAGTCCCTCCAAGAAAAGTGAAACTTGTCCACGCAAAAACTTACCAATGTCTGTAGCAACATTACTCATAGTAGCCAAAAGATGTCAACAAAATATGGTACCTCCATGTGATTGAATATTATTTGGCCATTAAAAAAAAGAATGGAGTGTTCAGTAGGCTAAAGCAGGAAGATCACAAGTTCAAAGCTAGCCTCAACAACTTAGCAAGATCCTGCCTCAAAATAAAAAGTGACTCAGTGATTTAGTGTCCGTGGGTTTAATTCCCAGGTGGGGGGAAAGCTACGTAAAAGAAGCTCATCAGAAAACACTAAGCATTATAAATTTTGTTAATATGAAATGTCTAAAATAGGCAAATCTATAGACACATTTAGTGATTGCTTAGGGTTTGGAATGTGAGGAAATAGCAATCATAGTTAAAGGGTACAGGATTTCTTTTTTGAGGAGTTGAAAATGTTCCACAACTGGATGTAGTGGTGGTTGCATATATTGATAAATATGCTAAAATTCATTAAACTGAATATTTTTAGTGGGTGTATGGTATGGTATGTGAATGATATCTCAGAAGTTTTTTTAAGGGCTGGGGCTGTAGCTCAGTGGCAGAGCACTTGCCTACTATGTGTGAGGCACTGGGATTGAGCCTTAGCACACATTAAAAAAAAATTAAAATAATTTTAAAAATTTGTTTTTAAAGCAAAAGAAAACCCATACCTTAAGTATGACTTAGAAAAATGAATGCATTTCAAAGACAGAGATGTTAAAAGCAAACAGAGAAAAGACCCAAAGCTCTTCAGAAGAATGATAATTGAACATTTTCTCACCAGCCATAATATGAGGCCAGAAAGGACTGATACATTCAGTTTTGAAAAAGACAACTGTCACTCTAGCTAACCTTTCTTTCAAAAGTGAGGGTAAGGGGCTGGAGTTGTGGCTCCATGTTACAGCGCTTGCCTAGCATGTGTGAGACACTAGGTTCGACTCTCAGCACCACATAGAAATAAATAAAGTAAAGGTCCATTGACAACTAAATATTTAAAAAATAAATAAATAAGAGGATAAAACCAAATGAATATGTAGAGATCCCTTTGGAGGTTAAGAGAAGAAGATCTAAGAAGATTCTAGCAAGCAGGGACTGGTGAAATGAAAATTAGCAGTACAGGACACTCCGCCTGCCTCCCTGTGTGTGATAGCATTGATATTAGGTACTGTGTTATCTTTGTGTACTAAAATAAAACTAAAAAACAGAATGGTATTAGTTTAATTCATGTGTGACCTCATTCCTAAAGCCAGTTTTCCCTGTAATTTCCGTGATTCAGCTGTGTAGTCTCCTGCTGCAAGAGGCTGCCAGGTTTTCTGGAACCAGCTTCACTGACTGAAGAGGTACTAAGATTCTTAGCTTTAGTCTACTCCTCTGGACAGTGGAGAGGAGACTTCCCAAAGCTTTTGTAAGAACTACGTGGTATGCCATAAGCCTTTCCCTTTCCTGTTTTTTACTTTTAAGTTACTTGGAGTCAAGCTGGAATAAGCCATTTCAGAGGGAAGTCACCTCTCCCATCCACAGTGTGCAGTCATCCCACATTCCAGTCTGCTTGCTAACACGGTTGCAATCCACCTGGAGTCCTTTGTTCCCATTTCAGAGGCCTTTTGCAAGCTCTTATCTGGAGACTAGAGCAAGTGTCATGTCACTTTTTCCCTTGGGATTCCTTTTCTAGCAATGTACAATGCCTGCCGGGATGTGGAAGCCCCCTCAAGTAATGACAAAGCCCTGGGACTCCTCTGTGGGAGGGATGCTGATGCCTGCAATGCCACCAACTGGATCGAGTACATGTTCGATAAGAATAATGGACAGGCGCCATTTACCATCACTCCCATTTTTTCAGGTAGGGATGACTACTCCCAAAGTTGCTATATTTATAATAATGTTATAATGCCAAGGAATCAGTCTGCAGTAGGAGGATAAATTCCGGTAACTAATACCTAGAGTTTCTCTCGAGTAAGAGAGGTTACTAGGGCATTTATCCAGTAGGAATGGAAACGGAAAAGGAATTGCCTGTAGGGATCGCTGTGTACTTGAGGGAATAAACTGAGGTTTTGTTTGTTTAAGAAAGGCCAAGGAGTGTCACAACAGACTTTTCAGAGCTCTGCTGAAATCTTAGTCTAGCTATTCAGAGTGGGAGTAAGACAGGACTGAAAGTCAGCACTTGTAATTTTATAAGGCAAAGCAACAAATTTTATAAGGCAAAGCAATAAAACATAAAGGGATTGGAGATTAAATTAAAACCTCCAGTCCTTATTCTTCCAGTTGTGTTATGCTGTGTTTCAGCATGCTTATTATTGGGTTTCGAGATAGTTCAGTACACAATTTTTAATGTTTTTTCATTGAGATTGTCACTCAACACAATTCCTTCCCATAGATCTTCCAGTCCAGGGGATGGAGCCCATGAACAATGCCACCAAAGGCTGTAATGAGTCTGTAGATGAGGTCACTGGGCCATGCAGCTGCCAGGACTGCTCCATCGTTTGTGGCCCCAAGCCCCAGCCCCCAGCACCTCCTATTCCCTGGAGGATCTTTGGTTTGGATGCCATGTATGTCATCATGTGGATCACCTACATGGCATTTTTGTTTGTGTTTTTTGGAGCATTTTTTGCATTGTGGTGCTACAGGTAAGCAGCTGTGTGTGTGTGTGTGTGTATGTGTGTGAGATAGATAGATAGATAGATAGAGAGAGAGAGAGAGAGAGAGAGAGAGAGAGAGAGAGAGAGAACGAACTAGGGCCAGAAGATCAAAATTACTCAAGTGGCACTTGTAGCTTTCACATGGCAGGTTTATTAGAACAGGAAGCAAATACCTGCGTGAATGCCACTCCATGGATTGCTTATGATCTGCAGCTAGTAAATAGTCAAGTGTCATTGAGACATTTAAACATTTGAAGTTAATTTTATTGATTTATTCAGAACAGTGTGTGAGTTAAAGCTCAATGTATTAACCCATCTTTAGAAATTCTAGTCAGAGTCATGGGCTGGGGTTGTAGCTCAATGGTTGAGTGATTGCCTCGCATGTGTGAGGCACTGAGTTTAATCCTCAGCACCACATAAAATAAATAAATAAAATAAAGATATTGTGTCCATCTATAACCAAAAACAATTAAAAAAGGAAAGAAAGTCAGAGTCAAATGAGCCAAATGGTCCAAATCTAATTGAATGCACTGCCATCTACATTTAGTATAGTACTTTTTTTTTTCCTTCCTTGGTACTGGGATTGAATCTACCACTGAGCTACACACCCAGTCCTGCCCCCACTTTGGAACTGGGGATCTGAGTTGTTCAGGACCTCATTAAATTGCTAAGGCTGGTTTTGAACTCATGATCCTCCTGCCTCAGCTTCCCAAGTCACTGGAATTATGGCCACCCCCAGCCCTTTTTATTTTTTATGTTGAAACAGGGTCTCAATAAGTTGCCCAGGTTGGTCTTGAACTTGCAATATTCCTTCCTCAGCCTCCTGAGTTGCTGGTATTGTACCACCACGCCTGACAACAGTATATTTTTATGTATTTTAATTTTAAAACCATTTTAGACTTACCAAAAAGTTGCTGGAATAGCAGAATTTATATATACCCTTTTCCCAGCTTACCCTCATGTTACCACTGAGAGAACCCAGTATAATGATCAAAACCATGTAACTGATACCGTATTATTAGCTAAACTACACACTTTACTCGGATTTCATCAGTTTTTCCTCTCATGCCCATTTTCTGTTTCAGAATCTCATAACACATTCACTTTTTATGTTTTATTAGTCTCCTCCAATCTACGTCAGATGGTTCCTCCATCTTTTTCCATTTTTAAGATCTTGACACTTTTGATGAGTACCTGCCTCTTATTTTGCAGCCTGTGCCTCTTGCCTTCATCCAGTGTTTTGTGGTGATTAGATTGAGGTTGTGTGTTTTGGACAAGCACATCACAGATGTGGTGATGTGTCTTTCTCAGGGCATCATGCCAAGGAATCCATGATGTTGATATGTTGTTACTAGGGATATTAACCTTGATCTCATGGTTAAGATGATGTCTCCTGGGTTTCTTCACTGGGGTTACTATTTTCCCTTTATAATTGGAAATTTTCTTGAGAAAAGATATTTTAAAACTATGCATGGGCTGGGGGTGTAGCTCAGTGGTAGAGTATTTGCCTAGCACACATGAGGCACTGGGTTTGATCTTCACCACCACATAAAAACAAATAAATAAAATAAAGGTATTGTGTCCATCTACAACTAAAACAAAAACAAAACTATACTGATACTTTCTCCTCAGACCATCACCTACTGCCCACTAAATCATGGGTTCTGTCTGCAACCATGATTATTGCAGTGTTTGCCTGATGGCAATTGTGGATTTCTCTCACTCCCTACAACTACTAATCGGACTTCTTCCTTCACTTATTATTCATTTAGTTACATTATGGACCTTTTACTTATTCTGTGGACTCTATCTAATTCCATTGTTTTGCTGCTCAGATTTTTTCCACGTTGGGCATGGGGAGGTGCCTTCTGGTTGGCTCTTATGTTCTTTTGACATGTTCCCACCCTTGGGATCATCTGCTATTCTCCCTGCCCTGGCCCAGGATAGTATTTGAAATCAAGGACAGGGCAGCAGGTGTGCTCGTTGCTCCTAGGCAGGATAGCGTGTTTTTAAAGGATCTAAAATGAGGGTTGCAAAGTGAAATTATCCTTTAACAATTCGGATTTTTTTTTTTAATACAGTCTTAAATTTTCTGCTGAAACTGGTAAGCATAGAGACCCAAGGGAACTTAGGATTAGGGAGGAAGAAGTCAGGATGAGGGAGTAAGCTTTTAGTGGGATTTTGGGATATCCAAATAACAATCTTATCATGAAGACCACTAATACTGCTTATGTGCTTTTATTTTTCAGAAAGCGTTATTTTGTCTCCGAATACACTCCCATTGACAGCAATATAGCCTTTTCTGTTAATGCCAGTGACAAAGGTAGGCATATTTGTACAGAAAATAAAGGGTTTGGATTTTGTTGGCCTGAAAGAGCCCTTGTTTCCTCAGCAAATATTGACGTGCCGATTATGGGTGAGGCAGGGCACAAGTGCCAAGGACACAGCTATGGTCAGCACAGACATGTCCCTTGCCTGTGGCTCTGATGTCAGGGTGGCAGATCAGACCCAAGTAATCAATGACAGCAGTGAAATGCTTAGGGACCAGAGTAAAAGCCACAAAGGTGCCTGTGTGGCAGGCCAAGGGCAGGAGCAGCAGAGCAGTCAGAGAAACTTGCTTTTCAGAAGCCCTCGGGTGAGCATCTTTCCACCCAGGAGTGCATCAGTGTCCATTGTGGGTAGCCAAAAAGAATAGCTTCCCCAAGCAGACAGAGAGCACAGGGCCTGGGGTGTCAGTTGTGTCACCCAGGGGGCTGGACTCCCAGCACGTGCAGTGGTAGCTAATGCTGTCCCTGTTCCGACTTTCAGGAATGGCCTGGCTCTTAACCTCCACCCTCCTTTCCTCTCCCGCTCTTCCAGGGGCGGCGTCCTGCTGCGACCGGCTTGGTGCCGCCTTCGAGGGCTGTTTGAGGCGCTTCTTCACCCAGTGGGGATCTTACTGTGTCCGAAACCCTGGCTGCATCATTTTCTTCTCACTGGTCTTCATCGCCGCATGTTCTTCAGGCCTGGCATTTGTGCGGGTCACCACCAATCCAGTTGACCTCTGGTCATCTGCCAGCAGCCAGGCCCGCCAGGATAAAGAGTACTTTGACACACACTTTGGGCCTTTCTTCCGGACAGAGCAGCTCATCATCCGGGCCCCCAATACCAGCAAACACATTTACCAGCCATACCCCGCAGGAGCCGACGTGCCCTTTGGACCCCCACTTGACAAAGAGATTTTGCACCAGGTATTCTGCCATTAGTAGATGTCCATCCATCTGGCTTTTACATGTAGACCAATTCTGTCCAATACAGATTTGGGGCTGACTGTTGTGGTATCTCTTAAATCTTTAAGCATTAAAGTAAAGGTGTTTTCACTTATTTTTCAAGATAGTGGTGCTAGTCATTGAATTTAATAAAAAATTTACTGTTGCCTGCTTTTGGATTGACTTCAAACAGCAGGTCCTGCCTTTTTCTTGAAATTGAGATGAACAGAGGAAGGTCTAAGTAGCATTTCTCTGTTAAAGCAGAATATATTTATGAGGAATTTACCTAGGGAATCCATCGATTTTTTTTTTTTTTTCCTTGTGTTAGAGTAAAATGAAAGGACCCAAAGGAATGAATTTATTTATGCTGTCCTGGGGTCCGGGGCAGGAACTGCTGGATCATTACTAATCCAAGGTCTAGGAATGAAATTATTGTGACCTGAATGTTAGCTGCCATCCGTAGTTAGTGGAAGATACACTTGGGAAGAGATCCATCTGTTTCTCTTACAAAGGCCTTTAGAATTTCCTGTTGTCCTTCATATTTGCTACGGAAATCTGTACCTGTGAATAAACGACATCTACTTCTTTAATAAATGATTATTCATTACAGTCACCCAAATTTTCCTTTAAATATTGTCCTTGTCTACATAAAGTGTGAGATTTTTCAAAGCATTGAAATGTGCCAAAAATTTTAATGGAATTTTTCTTTCTCTACCTAGTGACTGACTGTTCCATTTTCCTAGCTTGTTGCAAAAGATGAACAGCACAGACATTTACTTTCGAGACTATAGTCTATATTGGAAAATATGGGCGTATACATAAATGATTGTAGCACAGAGCCAGGCATGTGTTTTGGTGTGTTTTGGGAAGGGGGAGTGTTGGGAAGACCAGGCATCACACTCTAGTCTACTCTGTGGCTGCTTGTTAGTGGCTGCTGGAGACAGGTGAGGAGAGATGGTTGTGGATGCTGTACTGAAATCAATCTGATCACATATCCCCTCCCCATCTCTGGACAACTCTTACCTCACCAGATACTTTACTACAGTGTGCCTGAACCTCTTAGGATGTGTTTTCCTCAAAGACTTTTTCTTCTAACCTCTCACAATACTAGTTATTAAAGATTTGAAGAAATCTGACATCTTTCTGGGTTTGCTTATTTTTAAAATCTTCTTTCAGGTTCTTGACTTACAAACAGCCCTTGAAAGTATTACCGCAAATTATAACAACGAGACTGTGACACTTCAAGACATCTGCTTGGCCCCTCTCTCACCTTATAACAAGAATTGCACCATTTTGAGTGTGTTAAATTACTTCCAGAACAGCCATTCTGCACTGGACCATCAAGTAGGGGATGACTTCTTTGTGTATGCCGATTATCACACGCACTTTCTGTACTGTACACGGTAAGTGGCAGCAGCCAACCATTTGTTTATCCTGCCAATATTCGAGCACTTCTTTTTGCTTTCACCACTCATGGTACTAGAGACCCATCAGTGAACCAACAGAGCAATGCGTACCCCGCGAAGCTCACATCTTAATGAATGGGAACTGGCAATCAGTAAATACAGTCATATGTTTCTTCTCAATGAGGACCCATTCTGAGAAATTCATTGATAGTTAATTCTTTATTGTGGGAACATATCATGGAGTATGTTTACACAAAATAAGGCAGCTATGACATCTCTAGGCAATATAATCTTGAGGAACCCACTATCATGTGTAGTCCATCATTGTCAGAAACGCTATTGTATGGCATACTGGATATATATGCTCTCGTGTCAGTAAAAGATTAGTGTTGGGAAAGACAAATAAGGCTTAGCAAAAAAAGGAATGAGTTTTAGAGAAGAAACTTGCACAAAAGACAGCCTGTGGATATCACAGGAAAAAGTGTTTACAGCAGAATAAGCAGCATGGGCAAAGGCTCTAGAGTGGGCGCTTCCTTGGTGTGTAATCCAGGATCGATCTTTAACTCTTGCCTGGGTCAATAACAGTTTGATGTCCACACCTACTCCCCTAAGATTTGAAGGTAGAATCTTATTGAGCTTGTGCCTGTTTTTCATGTGTAACCTGATATCCTAGTACCTAGCTGTGTTTAAAGCATGTCACCTCCTTTTGAGGAGTTGGGGAGAACTGGCATGCAGTTTTAGATTAGAAGGCCTTAAGCTGCTTCCCTTGGGAGGCCTGCATCTGGCTGGGCAGGGATTCTTTAAAATTGGGATTAGTTGCCCAAGGAAGCTGTGCTTAGGTGATCTTTGAGGGGAGCTTTGGGCTTATTCAGTCTTCCATCTCTGAATGCTCCAGAGGTGGCCTGAGGGCGATTGTTCAGCGATGTGAACAACCACAGTGGCTTTGTGTTCACCACAGGAACAGGAAAAATACCTCCATGTCTCTTTTGATTGCATTGCTTAACTCACTGTGTCTCAAGAGCTGAGCACTCTGGTTTCTGGTTGTCAGGAACTCTGGTGACCCTAAATTTTGTTGTTCAAATGTGACTGCTCAGGCTGTTGGTCAGTGTTCATTCTGTTTCAAGGACGTTGCCTCTTAAACATGAGTTGTACTCATAAAACAATAAATAAATGTATGCCTGTGTGCCTCAAAACAGCATTGTAGACAGGGCAGACGGTACGAGGGGACTGTGGGTAACCAGGAGGGTATGTGGGTGATAAATATGATATTACGTAATTGCTTTCTATATTTCAGAGGGAAAAACTATTTTCTGTTTTACAAAATAAAGCCAAAAGAATTGGGGGGAGAGGTGTGTGAGACTTGGGTTTTATCAAAGGGCCTGGTTTAGACAGGCATGGAAGCCCTTCTGGGACAGTTCCCATGACAGGCTGTGTGGCTTGGTTTTTTCATGACTCCGGCCTGTCTCTCGTTTTCACTCCTTTCCACATGCACATCCCAAAGGAACAACAGACTTGGCCTTCCCAGAGTCAGGGCTAGACTTCTTTCCCTGGTGTCTTTGAATGGCATTGACATCTACCAGTGAAGCCAACATGAGGCTCTATCCCTGACTTCCTCCTCTCGCCTTCCTCATGTGATTGTGGTGAATCTTAACCTCTCCAGGTCCTTCCTGCTGTGACAGTCAGGCTGTGGGATGAAGGACCTCACAGCAGCTCCGAAGAGCAGGTCCTCTGTGCAGACCTCCCTGAGCTCCCAGCTGAGTTCTGGCTGCCGACTGCCTTGAAATGCTCATTCTCCTCACACAGAGTAGCCATCTACCCGTGCTCTCTTGCCTGGGCCATTGCACAAACTTCCTGACTGCCCTCCCACCTTCCTGTTTCTTTCCCACTCCCCAGACCTCCTCCCACTTTGCCACTGATTTTTTTGGAAAACAGCTCATGACATCCCTTCCCCAGACATCTCTGACTGTTCCCCAGTGCCTTCAGGGTTAGAATTAAACCACTTAGCCTGGCATCGATCAGATCCTTATTTTTGCCATTGTTCATCCTTTCCAGCCCTGCCCCCTCCCTTAGGAGCATCCTTTGTCTGCACCTCATATGCAAGGCCAGGTCTTACTGTGCCCTGACCACCTTCCTCTTGCTCTTGCCTCCTCTTACACACCTGTTCTCTCCCCCAGGGTGTATGGAGCAGCTCTTTGCTGCTGAATTGCCCTTATACTTAGAAATGTGGTCTAGAACCACATCTCTACAGGTCTCCTTCTGGTGGCAGTTTTCTCCTCGTGTCATTTGCCCCCTCCTCTGTACCCACACAGCACCAGACACCAGGGCCAGGTCTTCTGCCTTTAGTCCAGGGAATCCAAGTTCTGAGTGGCTCATGACGGACAGTATCATCCAACTCAGGAACCTTAGGGCCCACCTTCTACTTAGAATACAGTTAGCCACAGTAAGTGTTTGCTGTCTAAATGTCCATGATGTCTTGAGGCTTATTCTAAGTGTTTTCTGATCTCTGGGCAGGGCTCCTGCCTCTCTGAATGATACAAGTCTGCTGCATGATCCTTGCCTCGGTACATTCGGTGGACCCGTGTTCCCGTGGCTTGTGCTGGGAGGCTACGATGGTAAGTAAGAGAAGCTGAGCTTCTCCTAGTAATCCTGGTTCCATCATGCAGTTAAGGGTGGTTAGGAAGATTTCATAAATGGAGCAACCTTCTTAATTCCCTGACTGTTGAATCTTAAATATAATATTTTCTTTGGCTTTGGCTTTGTGTTTTACTTTGGATTTAAAAGAAGTGGATTATGTTTACCTTTTAGGTCACACATGCCTTTGAGAAGCTGTTAAAGGCTAAGGACATTTTCCCAGAATAGTGTAGTTGTGTTGTTGGTCAATTGCAAGGAGGTCACAGACCTGGAAGCTTACCAGCAGAATGTCTCAGGAGGCCATGACCTCAGGTTCAGAACCCACGTAATGGGGAAGGAATAAAAATCCAAAGTTGGTGTTTTTTTTGTTGTTGTTGTTGTGTTTTTTGTCCCCTTCTAAACCATCCAGGACAATCTGGATACCTTTATAGTGGGAAGAACATTCTTCGCTGGTTTCTGTGGCATCTAGGACAGATGGGGTAGATAAAATGGGGTGGTGATTCACGCGACATCTTTGGCATCTGAAGCCTCCCTGCAGGCTCAACAGGTTTTTCCCTAGCTGATGAAGAGGCCAGCTAGGTTTTCTTCCCTTGGCTCAGAAGCAGGAGAGAACTTGTGATCTGTATTTAAAATTGACTCTGCCCTATATAATAAAATGCCATTTCTAATCGTAGGGAAAGCATGACATCAGCAGCTGGCTAGCCAAAGGGAAAAAAATTAAAACTGTCCTCTTCCTTATTCCTTCTACCAAAATAAACTCCACATAGATCAAAGATCGAAATGTGAAAAGTAAAACTGTTGGAGAACTGGAAGATCATACAGGAATATGGGAGGATTTTTCCCCCTAGTACTGGGGACTGAATCCAGACCTCACACACGGTAGGCAAGCAAGCACTCTACCCCCTGAGCTATATCCCCAGCCCCTACAGGAGGAATTTTTTAAAATAATTTTGAAATGACAAACACATTTTGAAATAAGAAAACTGGAAAGCCACAAAAGGAAAGACTGATGGATTTGACTACATAAAAAATTTTGAATGCTTGGGTGGAGAACAAACATACAGTTAAAAACTGGCAAGAAACTGAAAAACAACAACAACAAAGAATTAGCATTCGTAACAGCTTTTCCTTAGCACTGTGAAACCACAAAGAAGTGGTTGAAAGTTAACAGAAGCAGCAATACAAATGGCATTTAATTATATGGAGGAAATGTTCCTGTTCCCTCCTGATGGTAAAATGCATCTCACTTCAGTCTTTCTACCTAACAAATTGACAAAGGCCTAAACGAGTTGATAAAACCTTGTGTTGGTGAAACATGGGAGCTCTACTATTATTGCTGAAAATGTAAATTGGTTACGCAAAAGTCAATTCCAGGAAGATGGGATTTTTCTTTTACTCCCTGATATATATCCACAGGACCTAAAGTAAGGCCTGGCACAAATTAGTTCTCAGTAAGTGTTTTGTTAAAGGTATAACAAAACTGCTGTCCTCTTTGGACAGCAGTTTGTGAGAATTTATCAAAAATAGAAAGTAACATAGTTTTTTTTTTAATATTTATTTTTTAGTTGTAGTTGGACACAATATCTTTATTTATTTATTTTTATGGGATATTGGGGATTGAATCCAGGACCTCGCTTGTGCTAGGCGAGCACTCTACCACTGAGCCACAACCCCAGCCACCCCTTTTTTTTTTTTAATATTTATATTTTAGCTGTAGTTGGACACAATATTGGCACATAGTTTTTGACTCAGGGATTATGCTGTAATATTTGATCCTATGAATATGTACTTTACATACTAAAAATATACTATATATATTTATACATCTATGGATATATAAATAGTTATAGTAATTTTGTAATAGAAAAATTGCAAGAATGTCCATCAATTGGGAATTGGTTGAATTATACTGGCAAATAGCATGCTTCAGGAGAAGATTAAAAAGCTCTATATGTACTAAAATGGAGCGGTCTCCAAGATACAGAATTTTAAATTGTAATGTGTAGAACAGTATGTTACCATTTGTGTAAGTAAAAAGGAAAAGGGAAGAATATCCATATGGGTTTGCTTGTGTGCGCATGGTGCAGCTTCTGGACAGATTCACAAATGGCCACAGCATGGAAAGAGAAGCAAAGAATGGAATGGAGAAAGGAAGGGGAGAAAGTTCTCACATAACACCTTTCTCTTCTGTTTGAAATTTTTACCATATATGTACTGTGTAGTTTGAGGGGAAAAATCATTCTCCCTGAATTATAACTGTCCCCTTCAGACAGGGAAGCCTGTTCACTAACCAAGATACTCATAGACCATTTCTTGTTTGGTCTTAGAGCACAGACTCCATTTGTCTCCAGTGAGAAATCAGATCAGCTACTGTGTTGTGATTTCCTCCTTGTATTTATCTGATTTTCTACATGCTCATAATCTGCTTTTTGATGTCACGTTTTACCTTTCTAGATCAAAACTACAATAATGCCACTGCTCTCGTGATTACCTTCCCTGTCAATAATTACTACAATGATACAGAGAAGCTCCAGAGGGCCCAGGCCTGGGAAAAAGAGTGAGTCACTATTGAATAAACAAACTGTCCTTGCTTTTTGTGAAGCTGGATATTTGCAACAAGCCCTTGAACTTCATTCTCTAACTTAGCCAGCATGAGTTCTAAGATATGTAATATTTTTCACTTGCTAAGAATTGTGCTCAGAAGAAATCTTTGGACATACTTACATATAAATAGATGTTTTAAGCAGGTATTCTTACCCAGGAAGGCAAAGCATGCACAAATGCACCTTGCCTTTTTTCTAACAGCAAAATTGGGAGCACACTGTACAGCAATGAGGGATGGGTACAGTAGAATATTATGCACTTATTAATGAGAACAAGGTAAGTAAATGATTCCAGATCTAGTAAAAGCTGTAATCAGCATATTTACATGAACATAAGCTGTTCATGCGGTTCATGAATATAAACTGTTCAAGTAGATGGCCTGAAAAACTTAACTGTGTTCTTAACCTCTCAGAACATGGCAAGAGAAGTGTCAGGAAGATGGGGGACTTTAACTCTTCATACCCTTCTGTACTTTTTTGTTTGGTACTTGTGGCACTGGGGATTGAACCTAGGGCCTTGCACATGCTAGGCAAGCACTCTACCAGTAAGCTGCATCCCCCACTCTTTTTTTATTTTGAGACAGGGTCTTGCTTAAGATACCCAGGCTGGCCTCAGTCTGCAGGATCTTCTGACCTCAGCCTCTTACATAGCTGTTATTACAGATATGTGCCAATCAGCACAATTTTTAAAACAGTTTTATTGAGATGATGTAAACCATAGAGTTCACTCATTTGAAGTGTAGTTTAATGGCTTTAGTGTATTCACACATATGGTCAACCATCACTACAGTCAATTTTAGAACACTTGGATTATCTTGGAATGAAACACTGTATCCTTTAGCTGTCACCTACCTTTTCTCATCTTCTTCATTCACCGCTATAAACAATCACTAATCTACTTTCTGTCTTCATACATTTTCCTAGTTTAGACTTTTATATGGTTGGAATCATTTTTGTGGGCTTTTGTGTTTGGCTTCTTCCCCTTAGCGCGTTTTCAAAGTTCATCCACGTTCTCACATCTTTTTATGACCAAATAATATTCCATTATGTAGTTCTACCATATGTATTTGCCCATTCATCAATTGATGCACATTTGAGTTATTTCTGTCTTTTGTCTATAATGAATAATGCTGCTATGAATATTTTTATAAGTTTTCATTTCTCTTAGGTATATATCTAAGAGTAGAATTGCTAGATCATGTGGTAACTCTACCTTTAGTTGTTTGAAGAACTGCTGGACTCTTTTCCAGTATGTGATGGTTCCAGTTTCCACACTTCTATGCCAGCACTTGTTATTATCTGCCTTTTAGATTCTAGCCATCCTACTGGATATAAAGTAGTATGTCGTTGTGGTTTTCATTAGCATTTTCCTAATGATGAAAAATTTTAGGCATCTTTTCATGTACTTAATTCTCCATCTTCCTTGGAGAAATATCTATTCATATGGTTTGCCCATTTTTTTATTATTGATTTTTAAGAAATTTTTATATATTCTTTATCAGATATATGACTTCCAAATATTTGCTCCCATTCTATTGGGTCTTTTTTTGGTTGTTGCTTTTTTGATGCACAAAAATTTTTTAATTTTGAAGAGATTCAGTTGTTTTTTTTTTTTTTTCTTTTCTGGCTTCTTGCCTTTGTCCCAACACGGGCAGCCCTTGGTAGAATGGGCTGGCTACAAAGCAAAACCTAAGAAAACCAGAACGACCTAGAAACCGCAGGACACAGAAAATATTTTCATAAAGCGGAGGCAGGGTGGGCTAGCCGATTATACAGATCGAGCTTCTATACTAAAAAGGCAAAATGGAGCCTGCGCTTGCTTTATATATATCAGGGAACACCAAAGGCTTTCCATAACATGTTCTTCACAAAAAGGTAGAAGGTGGGCTGTCCATTCCCAACAGGTTACGCCCATCTCCACAGCTTCTGTGAGGGACCTTCCTAGTAGAGTGGAGATAAAGGTCCCTTGCCTTGGGCAATCTACTGTGTGGGAGAGCCATGGATCATTCCCAAGGTTAAACCTAAAATCTCCCTGACTGCCATACTGAGAGAAGACCCTCAAGTAATTCACGGGTGGCTTCCCGCAGTGCCTCAGACTTTCAGTGTCATGTCCAAGAAACCATCGTCTAATCCAAGAACATGGGGGTTTACTCTGTGTTTTCTCCTGGGAGTTTTATAGTCTTAGCTCTTACATTCAGCAATCTGATCCCTGGAGTTAATTTTTGTGTGAGGTGAGGGTCCAGGTTCATCCTTTTTCTTGTAACTCTCCAGTTGTCCTACAGCATTTGTTGAAAAGGTTTTTCTTTCCCACTGAAGAGTCTTGGCATCCTTATCAAAAATTAATTAATCCCTGACACATGGCATGTTTCTGGACTCTCAAAAATTTGTTCCTTTGATCTGTGTCTCTTCTGGTGACAGTATAATGGTGTCTTTATTACTATTGTTTTCTAGGAAGTTTTGAAATTGGGAAGTGCAAGTCCTACTTTCTCTTCTTGAAAAAGTTGTCTTGGCTATTCTTAGCCAGGCAATTGCATGTGAGTTTTAGAATCAACTTATCAGTTTCTGCAAGAATCAGCTGGGATTCTGATGGCCTACTTTTTTTTTGGAACTGGGGGTCGAACTGGGCCAGGGCTTTGCAAATGCGAGGCAGATGCTTTCTCATTGAGCTACATCATCCCAGCCTGATTCTGATAAATTTTGCATTGTTGAATGAATTTTTATGTTCATTAAAGTGTACTGCACATAGATATCTTTTTTTAACCTTAATTTTATTTTACTTTTTTTTAATATTTTATTTTGGTTGTAGTTAAACAATACCTTTACTTATTTTTATGTGGTGCTGAGGATCGAACCCAGGGCCTCGCACGTGATAGGTGAGCGCTCTACTGCTGAGCCACAACCCCAGCCCATATAGATATCTTTTTTAAAAAAACAAAACACACACAGGCAGAACATGAACCTATTTTAAACTTGTTCCAAATCTGTTTTAAATGGTAGAAAGTTCAAGACTCTGTGACGGAGTGCTTGCCTAACATGCTTGGGGTTTGATCCCCAGCATCTCGCCCACCAAAAAAAAGGAATTCAGCTTGACAAGGACTGTGGCGGTGTTTCACACCTTTTAGGCTCCAGTGTTGAAACTCCTAATGCAGGGCAAAGGTTAAGTGTGGCCTTTGCTCTTAAAAGTTGGGAAAGAAGCTCTTACTTATCTGTCACTTAGTTTTAACTAAAACTGTTAAATTTTGCTTATCCTTTAGGTTTATTAATTTTGTGAAAAACTACAAGAATCCAAATCTGACCATTTCTTTCACTACTGAACGAAGTATTGAAGATGAACTAAATCGTGAAAGTAATGGGGATATCTTCACTGTTGTCATTAGCTACGCCATCATGTTTCTGTATATTTCCCTAGCCTTGGGGCACATCAAAAGCTGTCGCAGGCTTCTGGTAAGTGTGTGTGTGTGTGGGGGGGGGGGATTGTATTATGTGTATATTTCATGTTCCTATGTGTTTGTTATGTGTGTGTTAGAAATGGCAATGCCCGGTATGATGTTGTATTTAAGCCTCTACTTAGTCTTTTTTTTTTTTTTTTTCTTTGTACTGGGGATTGCACTCAGGGCTCCTTAACCTCTGAGCCACATCCCCAGAACCAAGAAATAGTCTCCTTTTTATTTTTTATTTTTTTATTGTTGTTGTGGTGGTGGTGCCGAGGATTAGAACCCAGGGCATTGTGCATGTAGGGCAAGCACTCTACCAACTGAGCTAGATCCCCAGTTCCCTTTTTATTTTTTATTTTGAGACAGTCTCACTAAGTTGCTTAGGCTGATTCTGAACTTGCGGTCTTCCTGCCTCAGCCTCCCAAGTTGTATTACATGTGTACTACCATGCCTTTGTATTACATGTGTACTACCACGCATGGTGCCTCTACTTATTCTTTTCTTTTATATCTATCTATCTATATATATATAACTATATATCTATATCTATCTATATCTATCTATCTATATATATATATATATATTTTTTTTTTTTAGTTGTCAATGGACCACTTATTTATTTGTATATGGTGCTGAGAATCGAACCTAGTGCCTCGCACATGCCAGGCAAGCACTCTAACCACTGAATAACAACCCTAGCCCCTCTACTTATTCTAAATTCATTAAGTCCTAAACTCTTTTTGAGCTGGGCACAGTGTTGTGTGCCTACAATCCCAGCTATTAAGGAGGCTGAGTTAGGAGAATTACAAGCCTGAGGCTAGCCTGGGCAACTGAGGGAGTCCCAGTCTCAAAACAAAACAGAAAGGGTTGGGGATGTAGCTTAGCGGTAACACACTTGTTTAGTATATATGAGGGCCTAGGTTTAATCCCTAGTACCACAACCAAAAAAAAAGGAAAACTTAGATGTATTGATGTACTGTTCCTTTTGAGGGACTCAGGTGCAAGCTGTGTGTTAATTACATGACAGTTCTGTTTCTTGCATCTATTTTCTTCAGTTTCAATTTTTTATTTCATCTTAATCCTAAAGTTCTTCACATTGTTTGTTTGTTCGTTTGTTTTTTCTAATTTGTCCACTCCATCACTAAGAATGTGAGCTTAGGAAATATGCTACTAGGAAAGACCTGGAAGTTTTTTCATCTCTCTCTCAAATTAGGAATTATCCTTTTTTTTTTTTTTTTTTGGTACTAGGGATTGAACTCGGGTATTCTACAACTGAGCCACATCCCCAGCCCTATTTTGTATTTTATTTAGAGATGGGGTCTCACTGAGTTGCTTGGCGCCTCACCGTTGCTGAGGCTGGCTTTGAACTCGCAATTCTCCTGCCTCAGCCTCCCAGGCCCCTGGGATTACAGGCGTGCGCCACCACACCCGGCTATACTTTTAATTCTAGGTTAGATAGACCCATGTAAAGCAGTAAAAATGAGGACCTTTTAGTAATCAATGGGCAAAACCTCCTCTAACTGACAACTTGTGTCTTCGTCACCTCTCAGGTGGATTCTAAAATCTCCCTAGGCATCACAGGGATCGTGATCGTGTTGAGCTCGGTGGCCTGCTCATTGGGTATCTTCAGCTACATGGGGACCCCATTGACCCTCATAGTGATTGAAGTCATCCCGTTCCTGGTGCTGGCTGTGGGGGTGGACAACATCTTCATCCTGGTGCAGACCTACCAGGTACGCATTCATCTTCCCAGGGAGCATGCCATGCCAGCATGGGGGCCTGTTAGCAGCTGGGCATTTGTCAGTGCAGACAGTGAGGAAGCTTTGTGTTATTGCCCTCTGTGGCTCACAGGTGTCCTGGTTTTATCTCGGATGTTTTGGTACCAAGAATTTCAGCCTTGTCTTTGGTAGGTGGCATAGATGTAAAGTGAAAATTTGATTTTTAAAGTATCTTTCCACATGTGCACGAAAAGGGCTAACATTTTGGGAATGCTTTTGGACATAGCTTATTAAAATAATTCTTAGCACAGTGTAGAAGAATGAGAGTTTTGTTCTAAGCGCCACTAAAAAGACCCAGAGTCAACATACAGCCCGCTGATGTAGAAAGTGGCCCCAGTTGGTCATCCTGAAGCCCCTGCCAGAGTGGAGAGTCAGTAGCATAGAAAAGAAGCATCATTTAAGGATCCAGCCACCTGCAGCCTGTGTTCCTGTATTCTTGTGATAACAGATTCAGTTCTTCCTTGGGTTTCTCACCTAAATACCTGGGCAGTGGTTCAGAAATACTCTGCTTCAACCTAAGAAGTTTGGAGTCCCCACCAAAGTTTATAGGGTTAGATATACTGCTAATCATCTACTAATAATTTTATATTATCAAATTAACACAAAGAAGCGAAGAGGTGGCATTTTTATTGAGAAATTTTAATGTTGCGTATTTAATTTTTTTTTTAAGAGAGATGAACGTCTTCAAGGGGAAACCCTGGATCAACAACTGGGCAGGGTCCTAGGAGAAGTGGCTCCTAGTATGTTCCTGTCATCCTTTTGCGAGACTTCAGCGTTTTTCTTTGGTAATTATGCTTTAAATTGTACCAGTCCTATAGTTTGCTGAGCCTGAGAATAGAAAGAGCTGGGTACTTGGATTTGTGCCCCTTCCTGCCTCTTCCTTTTGTCATTTTTATTCCATAATTGGACAGTTAATCACTGAGTGGAGAATAAGAACAATTGGTGACAGTATCTTGGGTATCAGTTTGCAAGTGCCTTCTTTCCTATGAGAGGCATTGGCCTGCAGGATGTTCTGGCTGTGTTTTGGTAGACAGTCTTCCTGTACACACCACTCACTGGGGAGGCAGCCTCCCCTAGGGGTTTATGCATCTTTCTTCAGTTCGAGGAGCTGGGATAAGCTGGAACAAAAAATCAGCCCTTCTATACTTCTTTTCTATGGAGACATCGCCAAGTAGACTCACGGGTCAGGCTGCTGGCTGCATCTCTGTAGTGAGTGAGGAGAAAAGCAGTTGTCCTCAATAGAGGAGGGTGGATTAGAAGCCATCAGCCCGGAGAAGATACTGTCTGTGGGTCACAGACCATAGTGCCTGCATGGTCCCAAGGTCACCTTCAGCAGGGACACTGTAGGATCTTCATTGATGGTAGTCTTTGAACACAGACATGCTGTCACCATGTTAGTCTCATTTCCACAAAGCTGAATGCTTTTGAAACCTGTGGCCTTTATTGTTCCTTTTGACGGACACAGGTGCAGAAGAAAAAGTTCTTTTTACTTTCGTCATTAGAAAACCCGTGCAAGGATAAGGATATTATTAGCAGCTGAGACTGTGCCTCAAGGTTGGAGTGATCTTGGGGAGATAGTTTGGGAGGAAGCTGTGGCACCCTGAGTGAGAGTGTCCCTCCTATAGAAGTAGTGACATGTGGCCAGCCCAGGATTGCAAGGTCTGATTTTTCTTTTTTTTCCCCAAAACTAGATTTTTGTGTTAAAACTATCTCATCATTAAATACTACTTTTTTTTTTTAGTGCTAGAGATTGAACCCCGGCCCGAGCCTTGTACAAGCTAGATAAATGCTCTTCCTTAGGGCCGTGCCCCTAGCCCAAATGCTGACTACTTATTAAGAAATATTTTTAAAATCCTAAAATGGACCACTGAAGTGTGGGCCAAGCAGTAAATATCTGGCCCAGTTTGAGTCTTACCCTGGTATCTTTGACTTGGAATACTCCTTTTTACTGTAACTTCACAGGGAGGCGAGCATTGTTGAAACAATAGCAGGTGGAAAACACAGTCCCTTCCTCAGAGTGAGACATATAAGTTACTCCAAGAAATAGCCTTATTTTTCATGGTTCTCAAATTGTAACGCACATAAATTTGCCTGAAAACCTGTTAAATATATTAGAGTTGAGGTTGAAGTACGCAATTGTGTCTTGGTTAAGCAGGATAGGGCCTGGGACCCGGAGTGTACTCCCCAGCTGGTCTGGTGCTGACATCATTTGGAAAAGCTCTGAGCTCTTAGACCCCATTCCTCTGCCAGTTTCCGTGTGGCAGCCATGCAGACTTCAGGGCGTACCTTCTTATGGGTCAGGCCTATGTGGCCCCTTATGTTCTTGTGTCCACATGAGTGTGACTTGCACAGATTCCTCTGCAGTGAGTGGAGTGACGCAGAGCTATTCCTGTCCCTGTAGGAGCCCTGTCGGTGATGCCAGCCGTCCACACTTTCTCTCTGTTTGCGGGATTGGCCGTCTTCATTGACTTCCTACTTCAGATTACCTGTTTCGTGAGTCTCTTGGGATTAGACATTCAACGTCAAGAGGTAAGTTGGTACCAGGGCTACAGTCCGTTTAATATGTGTTTGAAATCTAGATGAAGGAACCAGACGGTATTTTCTGTGACCTTTGTTCCTCTTTGTCCCTCAGAAAAATCGGCTGGACATCCTCTGCTGTGTGAAAGGTGCTGAAGATGGAAGCAGTGTCCAGGCCTCAGAAAGCTGCCTGTTTCGCTTCTTCAAAAACTCCTACTCTCCACTTCTGCTGAAGGACTGGATGCGACCCATTGTGGTATGCACCCCTCTGTGGTTTCTCTTTCTTCCCCGCAAGACAGATGTATCTCATGCCTTCGAAGAACTCACACAGCCCAAGAGGCAGATTGCTGACAGCTTTAACATGTATAAATAGTAAAATCCTTTTCTATCAAAGTTTTATCAGTCCCAATAAGCAATAGAGTTGTCAATTTTTTTTATTTTTAAATAATTATAAACTCATAGACTGTTGCAAAGGTAGTACAGATGGGACCCAGGTTTCCTGAACCCAGTTTTCCCCAGTGGTACATTTTACATAATTATAGGACAACATCAGAACCAGGACATGTCTGTCTGTGTGTGGGTGGGGGGGGGGGGTGCTGGGAAGGACATACTAAACAAATGCTCTACCATGGAGCTACACCTGCACCCCAGAACCAGGAATTTGATATTGACACAATGTGTGTGTAGTTTTGAGATATTATCACATTGTGCAGGGTCCCATGATCTTCACTGTAGTCAGGATTCAGAACTGTCCTATCACTGTCCAGACCCCTCATTGGTGCGCCCTCTCATTGCTAGATAGTGACCATTCTCTACTAAAAGAACACAAGGTAGTTTCCCATAACAGCAAAAAACAATAGTGATATTAACATTTTTTGAACATTTAGTATCAGTTGGGTACTAGGCTAAAATTGGAATTATCCCTGGATTTTAGAAAAGTCCTGCTTTGAAGTGTAGCTCAGTGGTAGAGCCCTTGCATGTACTACCACTGGGATTCCCAGCACTGAAAAACAAGAAAAAGAAAAGTCCTGTTTTGTGTGTGTGAGGGAGGGAGAGAGACTGATTTTATTTCTCTTCTTCAACTCATTGTTATATTAAACAGTTGCCATCTTACAATTCACTTTCATTCCAGGTTGCCGTATTTGTGGGTGTCCTGTCATTTAGTATTGCGGTCCTGAACAAAATAGAAATTGGATTGGATCAGTCTCTTTCAATGCCAGATGTAAGATATTTTCTTATTATTATTTTTTTACTTCAACTGGTAATGAGTAAAGTTTTCAGTAAATGCACATGGGCGTTGTGCCTGCTTCTCTGTGCAAAGGCAGCAGGCGATGGTGACAGTTGATCACATGATATAAGAACTGCCACCAGGCTGTGTCCGTGTGGGCCACCTTCACCTTCTGGGCTCTTTGGACACAGCCATTGAATGGAGGTCCAACCTGATTGGGATTGGCAGGAGGAGCACCCTGGAACCCAAGGAAGAGAATCGCAAATCCAGGCTGGAGGCGTCTCGGCCTGCTGGTGCCCTCTGAATTCTCAGTGACCGTCACCTCACTTAGTTACCATCAGATCATTCATACTTTCTCTCACCTTCTTTGGTCTTTCTTTCAGGACTCTTACGTCATAGATTACTTCAAATCCCTTGGTCAGTACCTGCACGCAGGTCCGCCTGTGTACTTTGTCCTGGAGGAAGGGCACAACTATACATCCCTACAGGGACAGAACATGGTGTGCGGCGGCATGGGCTGTGACAACGATTCCTTGGTGCAGCAGATATTTAACGCGGCTCAACTGGACAACTAGTCAGTACCACCTGCTCCTCATGTGCCTCAGCAGAAGCAGTAGGAACGGGCTCCCAGCCAGTCAGCTCGGGCCTGAAATTTCTCACTGAAAATAGACTTTCTTGGAAAAGTTGTTTTTAGTCAAAACATATGTTAAATCTAATTTAACCTAAGCAAAACCTTTCAAAGAACTAATTTGCTACCTGGTCCTTT
Source organism: Marmota monax (assembly GCF_021218885.2). Taxonomy (NCBI): domain Eukaryota; kingdom Metazoa; phylum Chordata; class Mammalia; order Rodentia; family Sciuridae; genus Marmota; species Marmota monax. The sequence continues at coordinate 4,013,362 of NW_026695245.1, forward strand.
GGAGGTTTTTTTCACTGACTTATAATGTAGTTTATCTTTTGACTGATAGCAGTATAAAGCGATGAAAAGATATTAAGTTTCAAGGAAAAGTACTGAATTTAAAGACTCCTCCCTGTGCAGCAAGTTAACAGTTTTTGTTTTTTGTTTTTTGTTTTTTGTTTTTGTTTTTTTTTTTTTTCCTCCTCTTTCTCCAGCACCCGGATAGGCTTTGCTCCCTCGTCCTGGATTGACGATTATTTTGATTGGGTTAAGCCACAGTCTTCTTGCTGTAGAGTCTACAATATCACTGACCAGTTCTGCAATGCTTCAGGTATTTTCACCTCCTTCTCCAGATCTTTCCTTTTTTGCTGAAAAATTTTAACATTACATGCAGATCATTTGCATTTTGCCTCAGCGTGTGCCCGTTTCTGTGCCAGCTCCGGGTTTCATTCCCTTTGTCTTTGTCCCTCTCCTCTGTCATTCGCTCTGAATCATGCCACGTGTTTCTCTCTGAGCCCTCCTCGGGGCTGCAGGCCAAATAAGGTCACTCCAGAGAACTGGTTCCCACATGAGGCTTCTCATTCTGCCTTTTTTGAGTGGCTGCTGGCCCTGGCTTCTCAGAGGCATTGCCTTTGTTTGTCGCTGTTGCCTGGTGGTTTTTAAGTGTTGAGGTTGTCCTAGAATTTTCTTAATGGGAACACGGAAGCCCTTGGCTCTCGTAATACCAGTTGAGGTTGTCATCCATGAAGCAGGAAACCTACCAGGGCAGGAAATGCTGTATGGTCCGCCTAAGATGAAGCTGTGTATTAAATTTATTAAACAATGAAAGTCACTTGTGACTGAAGCTTTTGGTTAAAGGGAAAGATTCAGGAAAATCATTCAGTCTCTAATTTAAAAAAAAAATCTGCAGGCCCATTCTTCTAACAGTTGGTTCCCCCTCTGTTTCTGCCAGTGGTTGACCCTTCCTGCGTCCGCTGCAGGCCTCTGACTCCGGAGGGCAAACAGAGACCTCAGGGTGGAGACTTCATGAAATTCCTGCCCATGTTTCTCTCTGATAACCCTAACCCCAAGTGTGGCAAAGGGTAAGTGCCGCTGAGCCAGGTCAGATAAGCGTCTGCTGCAGCTTTAATTTGTAATGGAGAACTAAATGAGGGCTGGGTTAAGACAGTTGGTGGGAAAGGGCATCTTCTCCACCCTCACCCATCCTGTCCCAATCCTACGGGCAGTAAAGAAACTTAAGACACGTTTTAAAAAAACAAAAACAAAAAGTCTGTTTTCAGCAGATTTCCTCCTGGCTTGTGATTCGTTTCTTACGCTGCTGTCTATGTCCTGTCCCGTTGGATGTACAGATAGGTGCTGGTTCCGTGCACATTATAATGGGACTGGAGGGAGAGGGTAGACATGCCAGTATTTCAGAGTGTGAATGAACTTGGTTTGTCCACTTGTGCCAATGGGTGTAAGGGACCATGCCTTTGCTTTGGTAATGCTATCCCAGATCCATGTTTAGTGGTGCATAATCATGATCCCAGGGACATTGGACACTATAACAGTAGGATCCCAAGTTTAAGGCCAACCTTGGCAACTTAGTGAGACCCTATCTTAAAATTTAAAAAAAAAATTTAAATGCTAGGACATAGCCCAGTGGTAGAACGCCCCTGGGTTCGATCCCTACTACCACAAAAAACAATGGTTTCGATTCGGTTAGCCCCACCGTGCTCCCTGCCAGCCTGGCCGTAGAGGAGGCTGTGGGCTTTCTCGTTCCCCATCCAGCCAGTTGCCCACAGTGCAGGATATCTGACTTGGAAATAGTGAAGAAGATTGGGGGTTGATTTGGAAATTTTTGCAGGTTGGAAGATGAGCATCCACATGTATGTGAGTTTAACTGAACATACTTGTTTTTTCATAAGGATCCATTTTTTACTTGAGTCACATCAGTTAATCGTATGTATCGTGTCTGTGTTTTAAAACCTGTACTAGGTCCCACAGGAAGACTGCCCCTAAAAATAAAAGAGAAATGAGTCTTGCAACTTGGTTCCTGAGTACTTTGGCCTACATAATACCAGCTGAGATGAGCTCAGTTGTAACAAAGGCAGCTGGGGGGCACCCGCTGTGCAGAACTGCCCATCCAGCCTGCAGCCTGTGGCACTGGTGCTGGTGGTGCAGAGCTGGAGGCTAAAGCTTGGGTGAGGGAACCTTGCCAGGGTTTCAGAGCCAACTGCAGCAGGCCGAGGTCGAGGGCAGGCCTTGGCCCTTCCCTGCCTCCTGTTAGACAGCAGCACTAAGTAAACTCCGTATCAGAGCATGTTTGTTTAAGAGCAGAATCAGATAGAAAAACAATAACTACCAAGCACCAGAGAAACCACACCAATAAAGAAAAGCCAGTCTGGGCGAGAACAAGCCAGAGCTTCTGCACTCCCTCATCAGGACACCTTTTTCATCTGTGAAGTGTACAACTGTGTCTGGCTTCTGAGCCTGGTCAGGTGACTCCACTTAGCCTGGAGTGCTCAGATTCTGCCCAGTTTGCAAGGCTGGCCTCTCTGACACCCACTCTTTCCCAGGGGACATGCAGCTTACAGTTCAGCAGTTAACATCCTTGGCAATAATACTGGCATCGGAGCCACATACTTCATGACCTACCACACCGTGCTGCAGACCTCCGCTGACTTTATTGATGCTATGAAAAAAGCCCGACTTGTGGCCAGTAACATCACCGAAACCATGAGCACGAAGGGCAGTAATTACCGGGTGTTCCCATACAGGTAAAATGTGGATTTTTATAAAGAAGAGTTTCCTGGAGAAGGGTCTGTCTCTTAGGGGGATGCTGGTCTTCAGCTTGGATTCTGACACTTGCTCCAACTTGAGCACAGGAGATGTGTATCAAGGGGAATGGCATGCTGGGAAAATGGAACTAGAACCTTGAGCCTCTGAGAACTACAAACTGCACTTGGTTAGTGCTGTATCACAGCCCCAACAAGACCCCAGGCAGGGTGCTGCCTCAGGGAAGGGCTGCCCTGGTGCACCTAGAGAGCAGCTGTTGGGTATTCCTGACCACGGATTACTCGGTGCTTTTAAGTGGACTTTTCATTTGATGGGTTTATTTATTATTTTTTCCTGCCAAGGAGTGTAATATATATTAAATACTGAATTTGGGAAATAGAGAATGGTAAAAGAAACAATTGGCTTTTTTTTTTTTTTTTTTTTTTTTTTAACCACCACCATGATCCCTGTGGAAGAAGTTCTTAAAAGTGTGTGTCCTAATTCCTGGAAAGCACTGATGTGGACCTTTTTTCACGAAAATACTATGGAATGCTTTTTGTAAATAGCTGTAAGGTAACATAGTTTGGGCTTTGAATCAAAAACTTTATATAGGGGGCTGGGGATATGGCTCAAGTAGTAGCGCGCTCGCCTGGCATGCGTGAGGCACTGGGTTCTATCCTCAGCACCACATAAAAATAAAATAAAGATATTGTGTCCACTTAAAGCTAAAAAATCAATATTTTTTAAAAATACCCTTATATAGAACAATGCATGAGGCCCTTCTTTGGGTGTCAGTGGCCATCAGAGATCCAGATGAATTACTGTACATGAGTGGTGCAGAAATGAGGGAGGTGTTCTGCAAGGGTGTCTCCAAGTGTCCCAGCTTTGCAGGAGTGAGAGTGGTCCAGAGTGGGGCTCCCAGGAGTGAACGTGAGCTGTAACGGAATGTCCCCCTTCCTCCCCAGTGTGTTCTACGTCTTCTATGAACAGTACCTGACCATCATTGATGACACCATCTTTAACCTTGGTGTGTCCCTGGGGTCCATATTTCTGGTGACCGTGATTGTTCTGGGCTGTGAACTATGGTCTGCAGTCATCATGTGCGTCACCATCGCCATGATCCTGGTCAACATGTTTGGCGTAATGTGGCTGTGGGGCATCAGTCTGAACGCAGTGTCCTTAGTCAACCTGGTGATGGTGAGTCCTTGTCCACTCTCATTTTGTCCCTAGCTCCCGTCACTCACATGGTTTCCTGAATTTCATAAAAACCCTAAAATGGAGTAAAATACCAAGTCTGCCTCTTACTCTTGGTGCTTAAGGAGAGGTGGGAGGAATCAGGACAGGGCATGGAGAGGCAGAAGCTGGGAGCAGAAGCACATTAAAGGTAATCTGTTCCCTCCCATTGTTTCCTCTAATCCCTTTGCAGCTATAGTAAATAGTGTGGTTCATGACGTCTGTACCAATGGCAGTGTGACCCCACTGTCTGGCATGGGTATTCTGCTTTTATTATCCGGAAGGCACTGCAAAAGCATGTAGCCTAATGACAGCAAGATATTTACTTTACAGAAAATTGTCCTTCCCCTCCCAACGGGGCCTCCCATCAGTTGCCAGGTGCTTTTTAATAAAATCTTGAAGAAGTGAGCATTCAGGAAGGTATTAATGGAAGATAGAAACTGTATCAGTATTTTCAGATAGTAACCCTTTCAGAGTGGCAGTGGGGCCCAAGTACAGGAAGACAGTGTGCTGGCTCAGTGGGGTGTGGTGGGGCCAACCCTAAGTCAAAAGGGCTGCTTGAGGGGGCGCTGGGGTTGTGGCTCAGTGGTAGAGCACTCGCCTAGCACATGCAAGGTCCTTAGCACCACATTAAAATGAAGGTATTGTGTCCAACTACAACTATAAAATAAATATTTTTTTAAAAGGGGGGTCCTCCAGCACCCAGGTTCCCTGGTAAACCCCCATTTTCGGAAAGAGGAGGTGGCTCAGGATTTTCAACTAGAAAAGAGCCGTTCTCATGTAAGTACTTTATTCTAGAGCTGTGGCATTTCTGTGGAGTTCTGCAGCCACATAACAAGAGCATTCACAGTGAGTGCAAAAGGAAGCCGCGTGGACCGTGCAGAAGAGGCGCTTGCTCTCATGGGCAGTTCTGTGAGTATACTCTGCGGGTGCACGCAGCAGGAGCATCAGGATGGGGTGCATGCTCGATGACTTTCTGAGAAGAAACTTTAAAATTCAGTGGGTAAAGCTGTTTTCCGGGCTGGAGTTGTGGCTCAGTGGTAGAGAGCTTGACCAGCATGTGTGAGGCACTGGGTTTGATTCTCAGCACTACATATAAATAAAATAAAGGTCCATCAACAACTAATAAAAATTAAAAAAAAAAAAAACAACTATTTAGATCTTTTACTGGACCTTAAAGGTACTAAGTAGCTCCTGTAAGTGGTCAGGCAGTTCATGAAATAGCTGTGTATTGTACAGACCTGAAATTCTTTACAGTCATGTTTGTAAGTCTCCTTTTTAGGTAGCAGGATAGCTCAAGCATATTAAGATTTGAGAGCGCAGGAAGCCAGCATGGTGTGTTGACCAGGAAGAGCTGCCTGGTCCCAGAACCCAGCCTGCAGCCTGTAGTGGGTGTCTGGAGGGTCTTAGTCCAACTCTAGTTCATCGGTTAATAATATTTTCTATAGTGGCAAGGCAATTAAAGAATAAAAATTGCCAGATGCATGCCAACAATTTTGAAGGCTGAGGCAAGGGGATGGCAAGTGTGAGCAAATTAGTGAGGCCCTATGCAACTGCCTCAAAATAAAAAATAAAAGGGATAGAGATGTGGCTCAGTGGTTAAGTTCCTCTGGGTTTAATCCCCTGTACAAAAATTTTTTAAAGAGTAAAGACTAAAATTTAGGTAGACAATAATGCTACTTCCCAGTACCTCTAAAAACTGTCTCGTATTACTTTGGCTATTGAATTCTAAGACATCTTTGTATTAGGAAGTGTTCAGTTATAAGTTGATAAAAGGAGTTTGTAACACTGTCTCTTCTTTTAGGTATTCAGCGGAATCACACTTACAAAATTTGGAGGAATTGTGGTGTTGGCCTTTGCCAAATCCCAGATTTTCCAGATATTTTACTTCAGGATGTATTTAGCTATGGTCTTACTGGGAGCCACTCATGGACTAATATTTCTCCCTGTCTTACTTAGTTATATAGGTAAGCACTGTTGTATAGTATTTGAACTTGTACTATGGTTGGTCATCTGATAGATATTACTAAGTAGAAATTCTTTTTAAAGGAAAAAAGTCCTGTCCAGGGATTTCAGGAATATCCAAACTATTTCATTAGTAAATTGTGAACATTTTTTTTTTTTATTTGCTTAACAAAAGCTAAAGTCTGATCTTTGAATGAATTTGCATGATAGCAGGCCAGGATGCCTTCCCACTACTGAGGAATGAGCCCCAGCAGTTAAAACAGTTGTTCATTCCCCTGTGATGAAGGTTTTTAACAAAAAGCCTTGACCTCCACTACTCCTTTATGATTGTTTACTTCTGTGGCTACTATATCTTGTACAAATGTCCCCTGGTTGAAAGGACAACATTATTATTTGCCTTATACCTTTGTAACTGAGGGACTTCTCTCTATCCCTAGGGGACAGACTATCACAATCCAGTATAAACTGTTTCCTTTTCTCCTGAAGAAATAACAAATATTATTTCTCTCTTTCATAGGCCCATCAGTAAATAAAGCCAAAAGTCGCACCACCCAAGAACGGTACAAAGGCACAGAGCGAGAACGACTCCTAAATTTCTAGCCTTCTTCAAGGGTTTGTGACTTTGAACTGTGTCAAGGGGTTGGTCCGTTTACCACTGGACAGTAACTGCATCTAACTGCATCTTCAAGACTGAGCTGAACACCCGATGTTCCAGGCCTGGGGCTGTTGAACAGAGCTTCGGATGTCCTGCTTTTAAACTCAGGAATGCGCATGTGACTTGTGAAGCAGTATTATGAAATCTGAAGGGACTTTTGGGACACTAAAGCCTCCCCCACCCCCCCCACCCTAGTCCTTCAGGAAAGAAACCTCATGTTTGACAAGAAGAATGACACGAAGGGTAACTGTGCATGTGATCTGCTCATGGACTCTGAAGGCCAATCTACACACTGGCTCCTTTTTTGGGGAGTAAGCCATCATACACATTCTATACGATATTTTTAGTAACATTTGAGGATATTGTAGATATACTTTATTATGAAATTTTGTAGTTTAAAGAGCTTTATTAATGCAATAAATTAACTTTGTACACATTTTTATATATATATATATATATATATATAAAAAAAAAAAAAAGCCTAGAATGTTGTAGGCCTCATTAGAGCTTGGTCTCCAAAAACCTGTTTGAAAAAAGCAACATGTTCTTCACAGTGTTCTCCTATGAAGGAAAATAGAGATTTAATCACCATTAGGTGTGGCAGGAAAGGAAAACAAGAGAATGTAGCTCACAGATTGTATACTGGGTTTTAACTTATTTTTCTTTAATAAAATACCTGTTTTCCTAACTTTTGGGGTTGCCCTTTCTACTACAGAACTAGTACCTTCATAATTCCTAGCAAGTCACCATGTGCTCAGATGAGCAGAAAAACTAAATGGAAGTGATTTGCACCCATTGTTGGGGTCAGTACCATCTTGCACTGGATGCTAAGAGAAAAGGTTGGCAGACCTAAATTGGAGTCCGTCCTAAGAAGAAATGTCTTAGATTTTATCACTATTTGGAGATGAGTTATTAGCCAGTGTTTCAAGGCTTACTAAAAGAATGCTTCCATTTTAGGCAAGAATCGTTTAAAACCCTTAGGCCACCGTTTGCTCTCTTATTCCTGAATGTCTCAACCCAAAACACCTCTGCTGTGAGTTCCAAAGTGTAATTAATTCACATTAATTACACCCATGTGATGAATCCACAGTTTAGACCACAGGCTAGGTTAGGTGTTGTTAGGAACTTTCATTTCCAGAAAAGCTAACATAGGAATCCTCCTTACACAAAAGCTGCCCACCCACATCGGGTTCCTGCTACTACATGAGTCTGTGGTTACCCCAGGTTTTCCTCTAGCAAGTATACTCACCTGGTGTGAAATTAGGGTTCCCTCGCAAACGCTGGTTTCGCTGTTCAAAAAACCGAAATATAGTATAGAAAAGCATGTTGTCTTCCGTCTGCTTTGCAGCATCTAAAAATTTCCGTGCAGATATGTTGTCATGGCCACCAATGCCCCGGATAAACCTCAAGGCAGCTAATACCTGGTGTTTAGACAGAAGAACTTCTACTATCTCGTCATTGGCTGTTGAAAGTCTCTGGAAGGGAGACAGAAGTGCAGATCAAAGCAAGTGACAAAAACACTTGTGCTGTCTGAAGCTGTGACAGACCTGCATTACCTTCAGCATATCCAGAGACAGCTGATGAGCAGGAGGGTAAAAACTCTCGAGGGACAGCAGCAGACAAGCCTGCAAGACAGTTTCAGACGAGCTTCAGTTGGAAGGTTAACATTTTAAGCTTTTAATCACAACAAGAATAAAAATCTGGTGATACACACCAAAGGTTTGGAGTCGCTGAGCACATGGTACTGCAGGAACTGGTGCAGCATGTAAAAGCGGTTGTGCTGGACAAGCGTCTTGATGACAAGTTCATGTAAGTAATGCTGGGAACAAAACAGGAAGACATTTCCAGTGGCTCAACTATGACAGACAGGGCGCTGCCTGAGGACTGCAGGCAGCTACTGACTTGGGCAAATGTTTCAGTTATAACAAGAAATGGTTTCAACCCAACTTGACATTATACTTTCATTCCAACTGAACAATGGGGGATGTTCAAGTCACTCAAAGTTCTGTGTCAGGTATGCAGACCCTTCTAGTGAGTAAAATTGTCATCTAAGACTGAAAGTGCTTTTATTTAACTCCTGTTAGGATGACAAATGCCAATAAAGTTACCTGTACTGTAATCTGAAACTGGTTAAGAGAGCGAATATATTCCATCAGCACAGCTATCACAAATTTATGTGGCATCTCCTACAGAGAGAAGAGTGGTTTTTTAAGCAGCAGAATTAACAAAAGAAACTACATATAACTCCTTTATCCTACCCTGTACTTGTGCCCAGAGTAAAATGGCCCAGTTTGGTTTTGCACTGATCTCAGAACCACATGAAGGGCAATTCCATGAGTTCTGATATTAGAAACCAAAGTACCAGCAAAGGCCATCACCCAGCTAGCCTAGTCAGAGTGTGATTTCTACTACTTCCCCACAACAACCCATTTGGAGAATTCTTGGTCCCAAAAAGGCTGAAAAGCTGTAGCACCTTATTTTCGGCGAATGCTGACAGCACGTGGGTGTACATGTCAGACTGGTCCACCACAGCCTGGGTCCGGGTGGGTCTTTTGAGAGGCGGGTTGCTCCGGCTCTGCCCTGCTTCTACTGCCTAAAGTGATAAATCACAGGTGTTGATCTTATTAGCTGTCTTCTAGAGAAATGGTACCAATTACAGTTAATCCCAAAAGACTGAATTCCATGATGGAAATCTAAGACAAAACAGAGGACAATTTCACTATTTAGAAAAACTTCCTGTGCCAACTTGGGATGGTGGCAGGTCAGAGTTGATCATTTCGGAAATACTCAGGGTGGATCCATGGTAGGTGGAACTACATAAGCCTAAGTCACACTTTTCTCTTCAGATACATCATACTTTTTTAATCTCTGAAAACTTTCAACCTCCTTAATATTCTTAATCCTGAACTATGGCATTTGTTAACTAATAAAAACAAAATGGCTAGCTTGTTTTATGAAGCTCTGACTGACAATAAAGGTTGCAATGAGAATATTGGGATCTTTTTTTTAAACTTTTTGTTTTGTTGTGATGCTAGGGATGGAACCCAGGACCTCATGCATGTTAGGCAAGTGCTCTGCCACTGAGCTACACCCCTAGCCCAGTATATCAGATTTTTTAAAATATTTTTTTAGTTGTAGTTGACACAATATCTTTATTTTTAATGTGGTGCTGAGGATCGAACCCAGCGCCTCGCACATGCTAGGCAAGCACTCTGCCACTGAGCCACAACCCCAGCGCAGTATATCAGGATTTTTAATGGGAAGCCCCAGCTCCCCAAATATGACTAAGATGGGAGAGACCATGCTGTGAGAAGACCTTGACTATTTTGCCTCATGTTTCAACGAAGTATAGACTCATGCATGTTCTGCAGTAGCTGTGGGTACAGCCTGAGACCCCACATTTCTGTAGCTCCAGGTGCTTGCCATCTCCAGTGAGTGGGCTGCACCCACAAATGCTGAGTCTGTGAAACCTGGTGGCCATGTAGGGAAGCCCAGAACTGCCATCTGGGGGCAGACCTTCTGACTGCCACAGCCCAAGACACCAACAGCAGAGGGGTCTGGGAAAGCTCAGCCATCCCTCGTGGCTGACAGGATGGGGCAGAGAGGTGATCCAGGCAGCCCGCCTCCTTTAGCAGCCTGCTTCAGACCTGCTGCCCTTGAAGAGCTAAAGGGGAGTTCTGTGCGTGTTGTTTAAAACCACTTCCAGCATTAGGACTAATCAGGTACTTGATGTGAAATAATTACTCCTGCTTGTCCTAAACTTTTCTTTCTTGCTTCAGAAAACATGATGCACCAATAGTACAGTACCTGGTCATAAGCCATGTTGATTATTTCTAGCCCCTCACTACAAACTGAAAAGCATCAGTCTGCTCAGGATACTGATGGAATTCTAGGATAAATCTTATTTTTGTACTTATTACATCCTAAAGCAAAAGGAAGAGGTGTGATAAATAATGGAAACTGCATTTCTAATTGCTAAGTCCAAGCTCTAGCAATGTATAAACAAACACAAAGCTGAGACTGATTTTCGTCTCCACAAAACAGAGGTAGAACAAGGGCCTGTTTATGTGTAAGATCAAAACATTGGTTAAAAAGCAAGGCAAAGGGCTGAGGCTGTAGCTCAGTAACAAAGTGCTTGCCTAGCATGTGTGAGGCACTGGGTTCAATCCTCAGCACCACATAAAAATTAACAAATAAAATAAAGGCATTCTGTCCATCTACAACTACTAAAAAAAATTTAAAAAAAAAAAAGCAAGGCAAAAATGAGATGGCACACTGCATGTGCTATTGCCACCCTGCCCTCTGCACACATCAAACCTCAGTGACTTTATGCTATCAGAATCTTGCATTTTAATGGCTGAGGAATTAGGGGGTTGGATTCGAGGTCTCACTCAAAAGCTCCTGTGTCTGCAGGAATACTCAATAAAATGATTAGATTGTGAAACAGCCATCTATAGACTGAGACCTCTGAAACCATGAGCCCCAAATAAACTTTCCCTTCTCTAAAATCGTTCCTGTCAGGTGTTTTGGTCACAGCAATGAAAACGCTGACTAAAACAGGGCTTGGTTATAAAGTATCTAACTTACCATCACGTAACTCTGCTCAGCGTCCAGGTACTTTTTATACTCATGGTTGAGTTTATCAAACACAGTGGCTATCACAGGCAGTGTGGCTCTGTCTGACTCACTCAACACTGGAAAGAATACAATACAAAATCAAACCAACTATGTAATCTTTGGAATTTCAGCGTTTTGCTGATGGCTCTTAATCTCAAAAGGTTGCTGATAACATTGTTTTAAAGGGCATTCAAAGAAATGTTACATATATTTTTTAAATATTTATTTTTAGTTGTAGATGGACACAATATCTTTATTTTTATGAGGTGCTGAGGATTGAACCCAGGGCCTCACTCGTGCTAGGCAAGCATTCTACCACTGAGGCACAACCTCAGCCCAAAGAAATGTTATATTTTATAGAACCAGCAACTGAAAAATCTCCTAAAAAATAGCTAAGGCAAGATACTAGAAGATGATTTGGGGTTTGGGGTATTTTTTTTTTTAAAGCTTTGAAATAGGGTTTCACTATGTTTTCCAGGCTGATCTCAAATTCATGGGCTCTTCTGCCTTAGCCTCTCAAATACTGGAACCACAGGTGTGCACCACCACACCTGGCTCAGGACATTCTTCAAGCATCAACATCTGCAGTTTATGACTCGGATTCTGGAAGATATTTGTTTTGACACTAGAGGTACAGGGCCCACTCCATTGTGTATGCTCATTTTCAAGTCTGCTTTCATCTGGAACTATCAATTTTCTAGTCTTTTCTACTGAATTCTCTACAAACCATATTTATTTCTCAGCCTTTCCAAGCCATCTTTCAATTAAAACATAAGCCATCATAAGCCATCTTTCAATTAAAAAACAAGTCTACAGGTTGTAGACCTTGTGTTACCCCCCCATAACGGGGAGGGTGGTGGCAGCACAAGCCTACTATGGGAACAAGACAGACTAACAGAGGAGGATTCTTTAGCTTACTCTGTGAACAGACAGACAGGATGACCATCTTGCACTCCTTCCTCTGGAGAAGAAAGTCCATTAATCTTCCTTTATCTGGCAAGAGATTTACTATGGGCTGGAGTTTCACCTGAAGATTCCAGAGGTAACCTGGATTTTAAGAGGCAGCAAATTTAATGATATAGTACAAATCAGAACAAAAGTCCAACAAGTGGTAATCCTAAACACTCATGGAAAAAACACAAATATTGTTAATGGTCCTTTCTTTCTAACCAAAGTCAGGACACTAAGGAACACATCTGACAACAGAAGGACAGGTTATCAAACTTTCTGCGTGCCTAGCTGATCCCCTGAGAGCAAGTTCTACATTTGGAAGCATGTCAGTGGTGTATGTCCCTAAATATGGAGGACAGCAGGTCCTTAACTCCAAATAGGACCACAGTACCTAGCCCCTTTAAATGTTTCACATAGAAAAAGATGTTAACATATAGCATCAACATCAGCCCAAACTTGGGTCACTCTGCAAGCTCTCAGTGGGATTTCATAACTCACTTATCAACCCTGATGTGTACTGAACGCCCCCCCTCCCCCCGCACTGTGGGCAGACAGGCCAGTGCAGTCTTTCTCAATTGAAGTTCCACAGGAGAACAAAGCACTCATCAAAAATGACCAGAATGTGGGCTGGGATTGTGGATCAGAGGAAGAGCGTTCATCTCGCATTAGTGAGGCACTGGGTTCGATCCTCAGCACCACATAAAAATAAAATAAAAGATATTGTGTCCACCTATAACTAAAAAAAAAAATATTAAAAAAAAAATGACCAGAGTGGGCTGGGGTTGTAGCTCAGTTCTCATGCATGAGGCCCTGGGTTTGATCCTCAGCACCACATAAAAATAAAGATATAAAAATAAAATAAAGATATTGTGTCCATCTACAACTAAAAAAAGTTTTTTTAATTTTTTTTTTTTAAATGACCAGAATGGCCACTTTCTCAACTGTCTCTAGGCAGAACAAAGCTAGTGCGATTATAGATGCCCAGGAGAAGCAAGTTCATGATACACAGGATGCACACAGCATCGAGGCTTTCTCCTTGAGAATCTCAGAAGACAGGAAATACACAAGTGACTCAAGACTAATATAGAAAGTTCTCTAAGGGAAAAAGACACAATATGATAACCCAGGAAGAGACAAGAAACCAGCTGAGGGAAGCTTCACCAGCAAGGTGAGGAAGGGGAATGGGCTTCTAGGCACACGTGGAATGTTGGTGGGGGACGAGAATGGAGACCCCATGCCATGGTGTCTGGCTTTTCAAAAGGGACTTATAGCAGGTGCCTGCTGCTTTAGTTGTCGCTTTAATTATTAAAAATAACATGGCTTGGGACAAAATGAATGCAGAGCAGAGAGCCAAGAATAAGCTAAAAACAACCCCATTCCCAAGGTTGAAGGAAAAGGTCATCTCTCAAAGATTCATGTCAAAAATGTCACAGGCTACAACTCTGAGGTTAAGTCAACGAGCACTATTTTCTTACATGATGATTGTCCTTGACTCTCCCCTGAAACATACCTTGGCTTGCACTGATAATGATGTCAGGTTGAAAGACAATCCAGGATGAAGAATCTACACATTATAGGAAATTCTAAATCAGGAAGAAATGTAAACAAAGGGGAAGCCCAGGTTCAGTTAGCACTGGCCCACCTCCATGTGCTAATCTCACTCTACGTAAGCCCCAAATGCTTAGGAAAGATGGCAGGGCTTTAACCACAGGCGCCTTGGGGCGGGTGGCAGGGATACTCCAGGACCAGCTGTAAAGAAGAGGCAACCACTGCCCCCTCTGGGCAGTGCCAAGGCCTTTGTAAAGGATACAGAGTTTACAGGGAACAGGAGACTGGCTGGTCACAGCAGCAGGACCTACAAATTGAGAAAACAGAGTGATGAAGCAGTCAGAAAATGCTGCAAACACTGTACTTAAGATGCAAAAGGTGACACTTTTTAAGGCCCTCAGTAAATGCTCACTTGACTGTAGGAAAAGCACTGTCCTGTCTCACTGGTAACACATAGGGAAGAAGAGGGAAGGAGTCGAGAACAATCCATGAAAATGTCTCCTCGGCAGACATGATGGCACATGCCTATAATCCCAGCAGCCTAGGAGGGTGAGACAGGAGGATCATAAGTTCAAGACCAGCCTCAGCAACTTAGCAAGGTCCTAAGCAACTTAGTGAGACCCTGTCTCAAAAAAGGGGGGCGGGAGTGGACACTGATGTGGCTCAGTGGTAAAGTGCCCCTGGGTTAAATCTCCAACACCAAATAGAAAGGGAGGAAGGGAGGAGGGAGAAAGGAAAAGAAAGAAAGAACAAAGGAAAGAGAAAGAAAAGGTCTCCTCAAGGAGGAAAAACCATGACAAGGCTTCATTCACAGTGGTTTAATGACCAAAGATGTCACCATGCATACATACACATTAAAGAACCGAGAAACTAACCAAGGTGATTCAAGATCGAGTACCCAAATTCACTGTTTCAAATAAAAATGGTTTGTGATTTAATAATCTAAATAATCATCTTGAATATCCATTGCACAGACTAGGTCCAGGCACAGAGAGCTGTCTGGGAAACAGATCTACCCAGATAACCCAAGCCTCACATGCTAGAGACCTGGGACAAACAGTTACCCTGTTCAGGTATCATGTAGGCAGTTGTACAAACTAAATAGTTTGTAAACAGTTCTGTTTCCATTACCCAGGTACAATCAATCAGTGGGTGGGAAGGTGATAATTTTCAATAGACCACACACCCTATTTTGGGGAAGAGCCCAGATGGACAGGCTTCAGCACTGGCTGGACCTACACCTGAACTGACCCAAAGGCCCTCAACACCATACAGCACACTGATTCACGTACTCCTGGGGAGAACTCCCTTGAGTTTTTTAAGTTCCCCAAATGATCCTAATGTGTAGTTAAATTGAGACCACTGGTTTAACAGGTCAAAATCAGAAGCAATAAAGGGTAGCTGACTCTTCCCCAAACTGCTGGTTACAAAACAGCCCATTCAGCTCCTGAATGCACCCCACCCCATGGTAGCACAGGGTGACATAAAGAGTGTCAAGTCTGCAAGGGGCTCACAGTCCAGCAGGAGACAAAATGAAGGGCCAGTAACCTCAAAACAAGCTTCACCAACCCACAATCCCTAGAACTCCAGACTCTACCGGGCTCTTGGATTCCTCCTAATGCTGGAGCTATTATTTTGACCATGCCTGCCACTTGTTTTATCAAAATGAGCCAAGGAACACCCAACGGACTAGACCTTTACAACTGGCTCAGAGCTGAAGATTTTAAATATTTCAAGCGATTTTTCCCCGAATTCACCAGTACTTACTTTCATGTTAATTGGGCAACAGATATAAGCTAATCATCTGAGACAATCTATTCTTTTAGCGCAAACATAATTACCCAGGGAAAACTGAGATGCAGAAAAGAGGTGAAAAACCCAAATATCTGAGAGAACCAGCTTCTTCTTCTAGACCATGCAGGAAAGCAATTAAGCTTTTGGCTGATCAGCAGTATGGGCAGGCAGCCCACAGATGCTTTCACTAAACTACCACCCACCATGAGCCTGACTCTCACTCTTCCTTGGGAAAAGCAGGAGGAACTCATGAGTGCAAGGCAGTCCAACCATGGGATGCCACCTCACAGGTGTTCCTCTTAAGAACAAAACACGGCCACCAGAGTCCCAAACATGAGCTGTCAACTATGGTTTACATTGAGACTTTGACTAGCTAACTGTGAACTCCAATCTCCCTTTAAAAGAAAGCAGAATACTGTCTTAAGTTCTTGAAATAAATTTGCTTTGGGAGCAGGCAAAAGCTGGTTCTTTCCCCTTTTTCTGAAATCCTGACTCCCATCTGACTTCTTCTCCCTGAAGCCAGAATAGACAGGCAGAAAGGCAAGGGTCAGATCCCCAGAATGGAGGAACTGAAGCCTTAATTTCTTCAGAGCCCTTCCTCCACCCTATCAAGATAACCAGCCCCAGCTCTAATCTGTTGCTTTTAAAGCAACCAGTTCCAGGAATTGCCCCTCCCTACAGGGAGTTATAAAGTTGTTAATTAATGTGTCCTGGGCTGCTCCATCTGGCCCTTTCCTCCCCTCCACCCCAAATCCATCTGCTTCTCACCTTTTGGCCAGCCCACCAAGCACCTCCTAGGCCTAGTCACATACACAGGAAGGAGAAAGATAAGAGAGAGAGCAGGAGAACAAAGGAAGCCTAAGACATAAAAAGGCGGAACACCTTGCTTCTTGGGATACCAGGATATCAGCTATGGCCCTCTTCTCCCTCCCAGGAGAAATCTGTTACCCCTTTTTAAATAAACCCTGCTTTATATGCTTGCCTCAGCGTGCTTCTCTAATGTTCAAACTTCAACATTTGAAAGGAGCAGAACTCGTCACAGGTAACCGGCAGTATCACCCAATCTTTCTGGGCAGGAGGACAACTGATTTGCAATAAACCAAGAACCACAGCTCTAAGTTCTTATTGTTAGCACCGATCACAAGAGAATGCGGGTATTATAACTAGTGACACAGAATGTGAAAAGACAGGGAAGAGTAACCCCAGGTTAAAATAAGAGCCATCAGCAGCCCAGTTTAACTGCAGGGTTACAGAGCTTAGGCAAAGAGAAAATCTTAAGTGGCTATCAACATTAAAAACCTTTCAGCTCCAATGCATAATCACAATTCTCCATTTTAAAACTCAGGGAAGAGAAATCATTCTATCTCCTTCAAAGGAAAATATTCTTTTCACAACACAATTTTAACTTATGCAATTATAATAAGTTGTATTCTTTTTTAAGTAGAACAGACCGGCTGGAGGTGTGGCAAGTATGAGCCCTGGGTTTCATCCCCAACAGTGGAGGAAGAAAATATAACAAACGTCCCTCCCCAAAATCACACTGACTGAGGAATCCCTATGTATTCCTCATAACTTTTTTTTTTTTTTGAGATGGAGTCTCAGTAAGTTGGCCAGACTGGCCTCAAAGCCACAATCCTCCTGCCTCAGTTTCCTGATTAGCTGGGATTGTAGGTGTATGTTACCACCTCACCCCTCATCCCATCTTGAACATGACTCCCAGAGATCACAGCAAGAACCAGAGTACACAGGGAAATAGCAGCACAGGCCTCTCACAGAATCCACTTCACCTGCCATGGGAATCTGATAGGGCTGGATCGATCGAGCTGGAAGCACTGGGTGATGGAAGGTAACCGTGCCATCGAACTCTCCCCGCAACTTGATGTCAAATATCACTGAAGTCTAGGGTGGGGACAAAGAAAGCATTACATCTAATCATTCCAGCTGAGTTTCAAAGTCTGTGTTTGCATTCTATCCCTTCAGGCTAGATCTTATTTGAGGAGGAATCTGCCATTAACACCACAACTTTCTTTTCCACTTTTACCTCTTCTCACAAATACTTCTTGCATTATGGCAAGCTTCCTTTAAGAGCTCAAAGTGATTGTTTTTCTTTTTTCATTTTGTGGTACTGGTGATGGAACCCAGGGCCTCACGCACTCTATCATTGAGCTACATCCCTAACCCTTTTTTTGTTTTCTTTTGTTTTGAGACCGGGTCTAAGTTGCCCAGGCTGGCCTTGAAATTTTGATTCTTCTGCTCCGGCCTCCAGAGTAGGTGGGATTATAGGTAATGTGCCACCACTCTTGGCTCAAAGTGATTTCAGCAAGTCTTTAACTTGAAACATCTCCAGGAAGGCGAGGGAGGGAAGTGGCTTGTCTATACCAGATGCCATGGTTAACAGCCTGCAAGCAGGCAGGCCTCACTTCAGATCTCTTGGACCCACAGCCTGAAACCACGACTGCCAGGCTCTATCATCTGGGCCCACACAGGAGTGCAGAGGTCATGGATGCACACCCCTCTGTGGTTCTGCAGGTAACTCTCAGCTGGCTCAACCAAATAATTGTTCCAAAGGTCAAATCTCATGTGTTATTTTCTGCAATAGTTTTTAATTATCCTTAGTCAACTGTCAGGGGAATCACTTTTTTCTAAACCATTTACAATATCAAACCCCTTTCCACCTAGAAGACCAAAACTTAAGAGCATAAAGAGCACTTTCTAGTCCTTATTCAGAAGTTTTGCCAATTTTCACAGTGCTAAGTTTCAATCAATTCTAGCCTGTACACACACAGATCAGATTCCCCAGCAAAGAACTCATACCTCTGTATCTTGATGATGAACGACTACCAGGTTGTCTACCACGTTGAGGGCAAACTTTCCCGTCCTGTTTAACTTTAATATGTGCATCTTTTTACAGGCACCCTCTCTGTAGGACAACAGAATAGTCAAAAAACAGAGCAACAGGCTTCACTTCATTATTTCAAATCAGAGAAAGAGGAAAGAGTATGAAATGTACCGTGGTAAATGATACAAGACCACCTCTGCTCCCGTGCTATTGGAGGTCCGAGAATGATGTCGCAGGAAGAGAACATAAAGCTGCCCATATCTAATCAGAAGACAGACATGAGTCACGTTTTTGCCATTTAAAATTTCTTCCTTCTAAATGCTGAATTATGCAGTCATAGTTAAATAAACTGTGAGAACTCACTTAATAAGACTATTTTGCAGCCAACAAAAATGTTTACAAAGAAACTACAGTTAATGACACAAAGCCTATCATAAGCTTCAGTGGAGAAGGGAATGCAAGATTAAATACGGTTTGATCACAACCTTTCAAAAGAGAATCATAAATCTAAGCAGAGTTCAAAAGTATTAGGAAGGGATACTTGCTGTTAATAGCTATCCTTGAGTGGTAATAAGCTATAGCTACTTTCATTTTCTATCTTTACTTTCCAAGTTTTATATAATGAGTACATATTCTTCAGCAACAGGAAAATATAATTACTACTCATTTTAATTATCACCTAATAAATGTTGTTGTGAGCAGCTCCTGAATGCAAATTTCTAATACACTGGTTAATACTACACTGGGCTTGCCACATGGATGAGAAGAAGCTGAAGGGACAGGGAATGGGTGTCCAGACCCACTTCATCCAAGACTGCTCGCACTTTATCTGTTTTCTAAACTGGGATGCCAAAGAATAGTATGTTTAAAAAAAGAAAAGAAGAAAAAGCATGCTACTATTTAAAATTTTTTAAGTTTAGAAACCCACAGAAGAATCAAATACTTTAGAAGCAAATTTTTAAATAACTGTTGAATTATGGATATGGGCATGCAGAGACTTCTTTGTATCTGTTTCCATTTTTGTGTTTGAAATTTTCATTACATAGCTTAAAAATGAGATATGTTTTTCTAAATGAAAATATACCTTCCTATATCAATAATTCATTTCCATGTTTATTAGATGAACAGATTTTTATATTTAGGCCAATTATATTTTAGCTACAAAAAGTCCTTGGTAGACTGTAACTCACAAACTAAACAAGAAAATCTAAAAGATAATTAAAAAATAAATTGGGCTCGATGTGGTGAAACATGCCTATAATCTTAGCTACCTGGGTGGCTGGGGCAGGAGGATCACAAATTCAAAACCAGACTGAAGAACTTAGTGAGACCCTGTCTCAAAATAAAATTCTAAAATGGCTGGAGATGTATCTCAGTGGTAGAACACCCTGGGTTCAATCCCCAGTACTGAAAAAAAAAAAAAAAAAAATTTTTTTTTGATGTATCTGACTAGAGAGGTGAAAAAGCTTCCCTAAAATCAAAAAGCTAGTAAAATTTTAAAAGAAAATCCAAAGATTTTCTATATTCATAACATCTACGTAGTACATGTCATAGGGAGTCCTTATGAGTTCAAAGGGTCCTTTCCTTGAGAAAAGGTCATTACTGTCATGCTCAAAACACACTCCTAGGACTGGGGATATAGCTCAATTAGTAGAGTGCTTGCCTTACATGCACAAGGCCCTGGGTTCAATCCCCAGCACCAAAACAAAAACAAAAAATATACCACATTCCTATTACTTATGTAACTAGAAGCAATTACAAGAAGAAATTGTCTCAAAGACCTACATGGTCGCCATTGCAATGTCTCTTTCAGAAAGGCTGAGCTTAGTTGACTTTGGTGCAGCGGGTAATTCAATCTCAAACTTGGGCAGCTTTGACATAGTGCCAGCCTGTTTAGGGAGAGAAAGTTTTAGGAAAAGCTTATTAAACTTCTTCAATGTTTTTTCTTTTCCTACATTAAATCAATGAAGTGAACCCAATCTTTCCATCCTTTCCAATGGCCCACTCCTGTGTGCTGTACTCACAGCTCCACAGAGTAAATCTTTCTTGGAGTTGATGGGATGGTGTAGGGTGCCCTCTACTGGCCATAGTGGTGAGGCTTGTGTTAGAGGAACTTGCCCCTTTAAAAAGGGACCCATTAGGACACAAGAACAGGGTAGGAGTGGGGAAAAGGAATTTCTTTTTAAGGGGGAGCTTAATCTTACCTTAAAATAAAAAGGCTGAAGAACATTTTCAAGAACTGTGGTAGACAGCAGAATCACAGCGCTCTCAGGACAGTACATGTACCAGTTCACATTGATATTATGGCTCTTCAGGAGTTTCAGACTCCGTTTCTCAGGCAGTACCTGAGGCAAAGTTCAAAACACAGAATCTTCATTTTAAAAACAGAAAAGTATCAGAAGATGATACAGTAAATTAAGTAAGATAAAATTCACAAAAATCCCACTGAACTAAATAGAAAAATGTCATTTGTGTTTATTACAGCTACTATTCTTGGAACCCTATGCTCAATGCTTTTCATACTCATCTATTCTTCACAACCCTGGGGAAGTGGACATCATTAGCTCTTTGTAACAAATGAGAAAATAAGTCTCAAAGAAGCTAGGGAGCAATTTAATAAAGCAATTTTAGCCTATCAGGTTGTTTCAATCCAAAGTCCATGTCAGAGCCTCCAGGAGCCTGGGGCACCAAGCACCAAAGAATAAGGAACAAGGAAGTTCTCACTCATCAAGGAAATGATCAAAACACACTGATACCCCCAGAGCCCTGCATATTAGGCCAGTCACCACACCCGCAGCAGCTCTGCCTTCTGCCTGATCTTTATCTCCACTCCAGTTTGCACTAGACCTCCCTTTTCTAACTGAAGCATTTATGAGACTCTGAATGTAAATGCAGTAATTTACGTTCAGATACATAATGATACATAAAGAACAGTATACAGAGCTCACAAAACATGTTTATGGAGAGAAGTGGTAAAATAAACTGTAGTATATCTACACAGAACACTATTCAGCCAGAATAAAATACAGAAAGGTTGGGATATGGATCAGTATAAAATACTTGCCTACCATGAGTGAGGCCCTGGGTTTAATCCCTAGCATCACAAAAAAAAAAAAAAAAAAAGACACAACATGAAATCCAGCTGAAAGTTTATAGACAATATTCCTTTTGTGTAAAAAAAAAATAAAGTACATGTGTAGAAAAACATGGAGGACCATGCATGTCCATCATAATAGTTATTTCTAGGGATTATGAGGGATTCTACTTTCTACCCATAATTAAGAGAAAAATTAAAAACACAAGCAAGAGAGACTAATGCTCTAGAACCTCAAAATTTCTCTTTAGTGCTGAATTCAAAAGGCTGCCAAATTGCTATCACCCTCTTCTCCAGTAAACATAAATGATAAACCTAATACCTGGTAAAATTCGATTCCTTGATCTGTTATGAAGACAATTTCAGTAGAACTAGTCCAGCAGAATCCTAGTATGTTGGCATTCTTGGTCTGAAAATAATAAAAGTTTTTATTTACTTATTTATTTAATAAGAAAGGCATGAGTAACTTTCTTCAAAAGCTTAAATTTAAATGCTCTGCTATTTTTATCACTCTTTAATGGAAGTTATCCAGAACGATTACTTATTAACAAATCAAATTTTCTTTTAAATACAGCTTTCTGTGATATTTGCCCATAATATTTCAAGACCCTAAATCTTCCTTAATTCCTTTAGTCATAAGAACAGAGGAAGCCTGAGTTTTGTGAAAAAATAACTGACCAGAGCTCAGAGACATCAAGTTCATCAAGTAGCACTGATATTCACACATAGAACAGCTATAGAACTGGGAGGGGTTAATGCCGATGCCTCTTCCTTTGAGGAGCCCACCCTGAACTCCATTAATAAAAGAGTTCCAAAGATGCACAAAGCCGTTCGTTCCCCATGCATTAGGGCATTGGTTAGTTTCCCTTGTGCAATGGACACTGAGTTAAGCCTCCTCCAGCCTAGTTTATTATACTCAGCAAATCTAATTAACATGGATTAGAATCTCCACCTGGGGAAAAACAGCAAGCATAAGGAAAGCAGAAAGACCAATAAACTGAGGAAAGAAATAGTGGGAAACAGGAAAAAATTCCTCCCCAAAAACCTCCAAAGGAGGCACATGCCTGCCAGCCCAGTGTGGAAGCCCAGGACCGAAACAGCCACTAATAAGGCTGTGGGTAACAACTGTCACCCATTCACTCCTCTCAACTCCACTTGACACATGAAGAGACACATTTTCAAAACTGGGAAAACTGCCCAGTGTCCTGGAGGAAACTCCTGGCCAAGCTCAGCATTTCCACAGAGCCTGATTCCAAGATGGTGCCTCCACCACCTGCTCACAGCTCTCCACCCACAACCCACAGCCAAGGCCATCAGGTGAGGAAGGAACCACCCATACCTTGCACTCCTGTGTGTATTCCAGCTGAGAGTTATCAGGGATAAAATTACAAAAATCCTGTAAGAAAAAAATAAATAGGGAAAAATTTGGATTGGGCAGCATACTGCCAACCTACTTGACACTCTACACGATAAATAGAAAAAGTTAATTAAATTTAAAAACTTATCAGAAAATAACAGACAAATACCCCAAATTAGCAAGATATACAGAATAATGTGTATAATCTGCTTTCTTAAAAACAGTAGGTTTATCATTCAAATAAAAAAAAGTCTAATTATTTAGTTACGAATTTAGAAACTGATTTTCAAAATTCATTCCTCAAATGGGCAATGTCAGAGAAATGGGTTTTACAAGAGGCTTCCCAGAAATTCCAACAATGAATAGTGATTGAAGAGATAAGGGCAGGATTCTGCCGGTCTTTCCTGACAGCTTTTCCTCTACTTCACAAGGTCAATGGTGAAGTGCCAGGAAGCTGCTCCACTAGAAATATCTGTTCCTATTGGACCCAGCATTCAGCAATGAGAGAAATAAACACAGCAACCCAGATAAGGCCAATATACCAAGAAACCAAAACCATTCCTCACATAGTCCATGCTGCTAGCTACCAAATAGCACAAAAACGCAGGAAGTTTCAAATTACTTTTCAAAAGATCTTAAGTCAAAAATGTCAGATTCAGGGCTGGAGTTGTGGCTCTGTGGTAGAGCGCTTGCCTAGCATGTGTGTGAGGCACTGGGTTCAAACCTCAGCACCACACAAAAATAAATAAGCATATTGTGTTCATCTACAACTAAAAAAAAAATTTTTAATGTGAGATTCATTTATCTACTCAAATCTATTTTTTACCTTCAAATACTCAAACATAATGTTACACAACTATACCTTTCGGGACAGTTTTAAAAAAAAAGTTTCCTTTAAACACTGCAATTTTGCAATTCCTCTCTTCCAAATGGTTTTTTGTTTTTTTGTTTTAGTGATGGGGATCAAATCCAGGGCTTTGAGCATGCTGGAAAGGCTACACCTCCAGCCCCTAATGTACTTGTAATGTTCTCTTTTTAACGCTATTTTTAAAGATATGTCTTACCACAGTCTTTGAAGTCCTCTGGACAGCCAGTATCTTATTTTCTAAGGAAAACTTAATGCACTTCACTTCTCCTTTGTCATCCATTCTTTAAGAAAGAATATGTTAAAAGTTAAATTAAACAACTAAATTCTGACTACTGTTATGTACTGGGAAAACAAAAGACAAGATAAATATTCAGAAGGTAGCAAATCCTCGTTGAACATTAGAAGTATGCTGTTGAAGCTGTCAGTAGTATCTTTTCAAACAATAAAATTTAACTGGTGACAACTTGCTAGAGAAGCTTACAGTATAATGGACAACAAGTGACTGAAGAATTAGGATCACATGTATTTGTCACCTGAAAAGTAGTTGAGATATAAATAAATACATATGAGCATACAGTAAACTTCTCCACAAATACGGCCTTCTATCCCCATCATTCTTATGGCAACGCTGTCAGAAAGTCCACTGGGGTCCCACTCAATACACAACCAAAGTAACGCACTAGACAGCTCCACCTCCAGACTCTTACAACTCTTCAAACCACACTAAAAAGAGAACTCAAGGGATGGATTACAAACAGGCACAAGGAAACTCTGGGGGTATGGACATGTCTATTGTCTTGGTTCCATGGGTATACACATGTGAAAACTTATCACACTACATACTGTTATGATGTGGATATGAGGCATCCCCTGAAAGTTCCTGTGTTAATGCAGGAATATTCAAAGGTGCAATGGTCAGATTATGAAAGCTGCAACATAATCAGTTCATGCTAGTTTGAATGGACTGGGTGATAACTAGAGACAGGTGGGTCATGGCTGGAGGAGGTGGGTCACTAGGGGTGTGCCCTGGAAGGGTTCCTCTTCCTGCAGCCCCTTCCTCTTCCTCTCTCTACTGCCTGGTCAGCCATGAACACAGCAGCACTCCTCCACCACGCCCTTCTGCCATGATGCTCTGCCTTCTCTTGGGCTCAGAGCAATGGAGTCAGCCAACCATAGATTGAAACCTCTGAAACCATGAGCCCAAAATAAACTTTCCTCTATGTTGTTCCTGTCAGGTATTTTGGTCACACCAACACAAAGCTGACACATATACAGTAAATATGAACAGTCTATCATGGGCCGATCATACCTCAATAAAGCTCTTTAAAACAAAACAAAAAAGTAAAAAAGTTCAACTCCATACTTTCCCCCTCAAGCTCCTCAGAGCTTCCAAATCTAGGCTATCATGGGTGGCTCACTTTCCTTTTCTTCATTGTGCCGACCAAGTCTCACCAAGGCCTTTCTAAGCATGCCCTGGTTCCCATGCAATGGCAGGTAGCATCTTGGATACTGGTCTTTGCAAAACCTGGCTTAGCCAATCTCCTTTGTCTCTCAGTGGTATCCCTGCCTCTGATATGCTTCCAATAATCCAGACTCAAGGATGTGAACAGCGTGATGTTTCCAAACACTGATGGGATCACACCACACCTGACCTGATAAATTTTCAGTAATTTATATATTCCACTGTGATTCCACAGTGGAATATATAAGGTTCAAAGCTGGCTCTTGCCAGTGGCCACACCACTACCATTTCCCCTTCCCCACAGACACCCTAATCTGCAATTACACAGACCTGGGGCCCCCCAAACACCCAGACTTTACACATGATGTTCTCTATCTAGAAGGCCTCTCCACTTCACCTATAAATCATCCATTCAAATAAAGCTTTATCTAAAGGCTGCCTCCTCTCTGAGAACACCCCTCTACCTCCCCAAATAGTGGTACCCTAGCCCATCCCAAAATCAAAGTCACATCTTCTATGTGTTCCCACATTCTGAGCAGAACTCTTATTGCACTTATCATAGCATATAGTACTGTGCCCTCTCTTGTCTCCCACATTAAATTTATGAGTTCTCCAAAAGGAGCCAGGCTAATTCACTTGTTTGGTGCCTAGCACAAGGGCTGCATCAGTGTTTGCTGAACAAATGCGAATAAAAGAAAAAAGAAAAAAGAAAAAAAAAAAAAAAAGGTCCACTGTTTTCTACCTCAAAAACAGTTTTCCATTAACACAAGCCAACTGTAAATTTTTTTTTAAAGTCATCACCGAATTGAGGGCCTACATTGTATTTTCTTCCTCTGTAATCACAGAAATTAAGGTGACTGAACAGTTTATCACCCAACTGAGACATTTCTGAAAGTTGAAAAGGGCTGCTGTTAATCACACCAGCTCAACTTGTGTAAACTGAGACATCCAATCACATTGAGTATAGTGGAAGCCATGATTTTCTTAAGGTATGTGAGAAACATGAATGTCCTCCATCCACCAAACACTCTAGAAAAACCTGGGCTAAATAGAGTAGGGAAGTCCCCATGCTACCCCCCAACAATCCGGAAATGAGTGCATCCATGCACTGACTTGAGGAAGTAGGTGCACTACTTTTGGAGTATTTGGTTCCCACATCAAGGGCTACACATACTTCACTCTGACAAATCTAGTATGTGTTACCAAGATTGCTCACAGGTATCTGCTTCCCTCTCCTATCTACCTCCATACACTCCAGACCTCTTAGGGAATGCAAAGATAAAACTAGGTAACAACCTTTTGAATCAGATAAACACCATTTTGCTTACATGTGGAAATTATTCAGAAAATGTCAATACTGTTACCTAAATGAGATGGGATTCCTATCATCTGGGCCTTTAACTACCACCCCAGTAGCACCACCTGATCGAACAGCAAAAACCTGAGAGGGAAAAGAAACGATATTAATAGTCAGAATTTTGAAAGGATCTAGACTCATAATACCAATTTACCAATGATTACTTCTGCTATACCCCATCCTGGATTAAATTAAACTAAAAGGAAGCAAATCAAGATGCTTGGAGGAATTTCAAGAAACACGAATTTCAAGAAACAAGAGACTAGAAACCCTGGTGATCACAGATGACACTGTCAAAAAGTGAGACCAAAAAGACTCCCATTCCTAGTGTTTCCCATGGTGCAAGATCGCAAGATCGGGTTGAGTGCCTGAGGCTCCAAATCTGAAGCCTGTTTGTGCATTGGCTCCGCTGATGCACTTAAATGGTCTTTGCTCCCTTAACAGAATTTTAGGGGCGGGGAACGAAAATCTCTAAATTCTTGACTGCAAGTATACAATGGCAAATAAAACAAAAGGTGGCTGGAAAGGACTGGCGTGCTGATAATACTGGCCAAGGGGCCACTGGGCGGGTGGCGCTGGATACGGATCCATCCTTGTGGTCCCCTTGCTAGGACACCTGGCAGCCTGGCGAGGTGGCGCCGGTCCCTCCGCCCACCCACTGGAAAGGACGGGCGCGGGGACCGTGGGGGAGGCCCGGGCCTGGTCCATGACTCCCGGGTTCCGCACGCCGACAGCCCCGAGGCACCGGCACAGCGGGCCGCACCCGGCACCGGGCCGCGCGGGGGAGAAGGGCGCCCGCCGCCCGGACCTGCTTGTTGGCCTCATCGAAGAAAACGCAGTTGACCGGGTTCGCCTTCTCGAACTGCACCGGTCGCTCGCACAGCTCTAAATAGTAGTCCTCCTCGCCCATGGTGGGCGCCGCCGCGGCGGCTGGGGGTCCGGAGACGGCCGCCAGCGTGGAGCCGGGCGAGCGGCACCTTGGCGGGGTGCGTGGGGCCGGGAACGTCAGGCCGGGTCAGAGACGGCGGCGATCCCGGGCCGGCTCCGAGGCTGCTTCCTGGTGCCACGCCCCCACCACTCCCACCACGTGACCACAGCCTTCAGCACTTAAAACGGCCACTTCCCGAGGTGGGGCCCACCTACCGTAATCCCGCCCGGGCGCGAAGGGCTCCTCCCCTTTCCTGGCGGGAGAGCGGTCCTGTGACCTGGAGGTTTGCCCTTGGATGCCGCTAGCCCCGGTCTAAGACTTTCCACGGGATTTACTATGCGCAGCCAGTGCCAGGGTTCCTGCCTCTGAGAAATTTTAGTAAGAGAGATGATCCGAGAGGCTGGCTGTGAGCTTGCAGCGGGGATGCAATCTAATTTAAATCACAGGTCAGCAAGCCCTTTTTTTAATATGGTTAAAAAAAACATAAAATTTACCAGTTTATCCCTTTAAAAGCATACGATTCAGTAGTGTTAAGCGTAGCTACAATATTGTGAAACAGATCTTCAAAACTTTTTCATCTTGCAAATCTGAAACTCTACCCATTAAACAACTCTCCTTTTCTCCCTTCTCCCAACCCTATTGTCTGTGAATTTGACTGCTTTGGATATAAGCGGAATTTTGCAGTGTCTTTTGTGTCTGGCTTTTTTTTTTTTTTTTTTTTTTCACTTAGCATAATATCCTCCAGGTCTATCCATGTCTCCATGTTGTAGCATTTCCTTTCTCTTTTTTCTTTTTTTACTTTCTTTTTTGTACTAGGGAATGAACCAAGGGCCTCCTACATGATAGGCTTAAGCTACACCCCCAACCGAGGATTTCCTTCTTTTCAAAGGCTTCATAATATTCTATTATGTGTATACACCCATTTACTTTATCCATTTACCTACTGATGCACATTGGGTTACTTCCATCTCTTGACTATTGTGAATAATATTATGAACTAGTGTTACCGCTGTTGACCGGTGACGAGTCCTTGCTTCCCCGATGTTGAAGAATAACACCAAAGAAGCACGCCGAGGCAAGGTCAGAGTAGAAATTAGAAGTTTATTAAAGGACAGCAGAAAAGACTTCTCAGAACGGGACCCAAGAGGTGGAATCCGTGGAAGTGCGGTTGTCTCTCCATTTTATAGTTTCTTTCAGTGATGGAATGTAGGTGGGAAGGCCCGAGGGGTGGGACACAGATGGGCCAAAGAAGTAGTCTGAGCAGGAAGGACTTCATTAACACTTCTTTGGGATGGACTTTGGCCTAGGGCCTTTTCAGGACTTCATTAACATTCCATGAGTGGTCCTGCGTTTCCTGGAATCATTCTCAGCATGGCCTCCATTTTAGATTTCACTCGGTGTTAGACCCGATTTACCTAACTACACTGACTACCTAACTTTAAATCTGGCTTCACTAGGATGTGCAGATATCTTTGCTTTTATTTCTTGGAGGTATGTACCCAGAAGTGAAATTGTTGACTCATATGGTAGTTCTGTTTTTCAGAGAGCCATTTATGAGTGGCTTTGACTGGAGAAGCAGGGGGGAGGGCAAGCTCTTCCTTCAAGGAATAGAACAGAAGATAGAGGAAGGAGGAAGAGAGGGGTCATGGATGGCCCCCGTTTCTATTCTTAACTGACAAATGGATTTGGAAACTTGGAAACTTTGGCAGGGAAGTAGGACAGATTAAGAGTTCCATTTTGAACATGTAAATCTGAGAGAAATGACAACTAGACAGATGGAGCTATGGATCTGAAACTCACTAGAGAAGTGACAGGACAGGAATTACAAGACTCCTCCCCTGGATCTCAGTCTCCCCCACCAGGACCACAAGCCACAAGTTGAAAAATCATAACTGGGGACCCTTCTCTGCAGCCACACCCTGCCATCCCTCCAGCCGGCATATTCAGCTTCTCTCGGGGACCTTCCTTCAACACCACCAGCACCCTCAGTCCATTGTCCTATCTCCTCTGTTCCAGTTTGTCCGCCCTCTCTTTCTTCCCTTCCCTCATCATCAGCTTCAATTCCATTTTTCTCCATTCCAATACTATTTCTGCCATTACTTTAATGTCCTTCTCCTCTGTCTTTGTCACACTTGTCTAGCAGAGCCTTAGCCCTAGATGAGCTCCACCACCTGCTTTCTCCATAAAGCTCCTGGAGGAGCCACACAATAGGGCGGAAGACACCTGAATGTCAGGTGGGCTCTCAGTCCTGACTGGCTCTCCTCTTTATCAACTCTCCCCCTCATTCTTTGCAAGGACATTCCAAGCCTTATGTTGCCTCTATTTTTGGAGAACTTTCAGCCATCACATGGAGCTGGAGTTTTGCACCAATTGCACAGGCCACCATGGATACTCTCTCCTGTCCTGACCCTCCTGCTGTGGAAGAAAAACAATTTGCCCTACCTGAGGCTAGAGCCAGCAGCACCTCTTTGAATCCATTCCACATCTTCTCAGGAACTGAACAGTATTGATTATCCCTTCTCTCTTGTTTATTTACCTCTCTCCAAATCCTGGCTTCTAGAAATGGCCTTTCAATTTGCTCATCTTTTTTCTCTTAAACACAAAACAAAAGCTAACTGAAAACCAACACAAAGAACTTCCCTGAAACACATCCCTCCCCAGCTCTCATACCTGCCTCTCCTTCATAGCAAATAGCAAGCAGCGTGGACCCATTTCCCTTGTTCAGCCCTGATGCCCAAGGACAGGCCATCAACTGAGGATAGAAATTTGGAGACAAGAGGGAGGCTTATAGGAGGGCTGGGGTTGTGGCTCAGTGGTAGAGCGCTTGCCTAGTGCCGCAGTCTGGCTGGGCACAAAATCACGAGCCACTCAAACAGGAACAAACTTTATTTTTGAAACTCCCGCCAATGCCCTGTATGCTCCCAGGAAATATGCCGACCCACACACGCCGAGTTCTCCCGGGCCACACTACCCCCACAGGAAATCTCTCCTCCGGAATTCCCTCCTACCGCACTTTCCCAACCAATGGGAACTCTTTGGGAGTCCTGCTAGAGCTCCAAAGTAGCAGGCCGAGGTGGACAGCAGGGGTGTAATATCCACTTGAATGCAGATCTTAACATAATCATATCATCTCAATGGCTTGCTGACGTCACCTTTCAACCAAAAATGCCATGCATCATTACTATTTGGCTATGGCTCTTAGCAGCCTAGCATGCTTGAGGCACTGGGTTCCATTCTCAGCACCACATACAAAGATAAATGAAGTTATTATGTTCATCTATATCTAAAAATATTTTTTTTAAAAAAGAGCACAAAACTCAACTCAAAATGGATCAAGGACTTAGGAATACAACCAGAGACCCTGTGTCTAATAGAAGAAAAAGTAGGTCCTAATCTCCATCATGTGGGATTAGGCCCTAGCTTCCTTAATAAGATTCCTGTGGCATAAGAATTAAAATTAAGAATCAATAAATGGGATGGACTCAAATTAAAAAGCTTCTTCTCAGCAAAAGAAACAATCTGTGAGGTGAATAGAGAGCCTATATCTTGGAAGCAAATCTTTACCCCTCACACATCAGATAGAGCACTAGTCACTAGGCATATAAAGAACTCAAAAAGCTAAACACCAAAAAAAAAAAAAAAAAACCAAATAACCCAATCAATAAATGGGTCAAGGACCAAAGAGACACTTCTCAGAAGATGATGTACAATCAATCAACAAATACGTGAAAAAATGTTCATTATCACTAGCAATTAGAGAAATGCAAATCAAAACCACTCTAAGATTTCATCTCACTCCAGTCAGAATGACAGCTATTATGCATACAAACAACAGTAAGTGTTGGCAAAAATGTGGGGAAAAAGGCACACTCATACACTGCTGGTGGGACTGCAAATTGGTGCAGCCAATGTGGAAAGCAGTATGGAGATTTCTTGGAAAATTGGGAATGGAACCACCATTTGACCCAGCTGTCCCTCTCCTTGGTCTATACCCAAAGGACTTAAAAACAGCATATTACAGGGACACACCACATCAATGTTTATAGCAGCACAATTCACAATAAGCTAAACTGTGGAACCAACCTAGATGCCCTTCAACAGATGAATGGATAAAAAAATGTGGCATATATACACAATGGAATATTACTCAGCAATAAAAGAGAATAAAATCATGGCATTTGCAGGTAAATGGATGGAGTTAGAGAAGATAATGCTAAGTGAAATTAGCCAATCTCAAAAAACCAAATGCCAAATGTTTTCTTTGATATAAGGAGGCTGATTCATAGTGAGATAGGGAGCAGGGGCATGGGAGGAATAGACGAACTCTAGATAGGGCAGAGGGGTTGGAGGAGAGGGGAGGGGGCATGGGGTAATTAATGTTGGAATGTGATGATCATTACTGTCCAGGGTGCATGTATGGAGACAGGAATTGGTGTGAATATACTATGTATACAACCAGAGATATGAAAATGTGCTCAATATGTGTAATAAGAATTGTAATGCATTCTCCTATCATATATAAATAAAAAATTTACATAAAAAAGAGGCTATAGGAGAACTCATTAGACTTTGCCTAACAACATATTTTGAACATGACCCCTATGGGAATGTCTATCGAGCTCAGTGGGGAGCAGGGCAGTGTGCTTGTGTGTCCGTCACACTTAACCCAGGAGAGGGAAATAACTACTGCCTCCTTTCAATGCTAGTTATCTCATTCTTCTTCACAGAGAATTAGGTTCAGTTGATTTTGGCAGGATTGGGTGTGTGTGTTGGTGGGGGGGTTCCCTGACTAAGAACCAGGATTGATTTTTGTGGAGCTTGTTTTAGGACTACAAGCCTCATCATTATCTGTTTGAATGTTATAGGCTAAACTGTCTCCCCAAATTTATATGCTTAAGTCTTAACCCCCAGTATCTCAGAATGCATCTGTATTTGGATATAGGGTCTTCAAAGAGATAATTAAGGTAAAATGAGTTCTTTAGGGCAGGCCCTAATTCAATATGACTGGTGTTTTTATTAAAAGAGATTAGGATAGCCAGGCTTGGTGGTGCACACCTGTAATCCCCGTGGCTCCAGAGGCTGAAGCAGGAGGTTCGCGAGTTCAAAGCCAGCCTCAGCAAAAGTGAAGCACTAAATAAAATACAAAATAGGGCTGGAGTTATGGCTCAGTGGTTAAGTGCCCCTGAGTTCAATCCCTGGTACCCCACCCCCCAAAAAATGAGATTAGGACATAAAACACACAGGCTACCAGGCAGCCCTTGTGAAGACACAGCAAGAAGATGGTTATCTGTAAGCCAGCGAGAGAGGCCTCAGATGAAATCAGCCCGCTGTGAGAAAATAAATGTTGTTTAAGCCACCCAGGCTGTGGTACTTTGTCATGGCAGCCTGAACAGATAACACACTGCCAAGGTGAGAGGTCTTGCACAGTGATCTTGACATTGGTTGTGGACCCTGGAGATAGTGAAGCCCCTGGGAAGTGACTGCTGGCTGTGCAGAATTCCAAAGAGCCAGAACCAATTTGTAGCCCCTCTGAGTGGTCTCTGTGACAAACTTTTTTCTTTTTCTTTTTTGCATTACAGACCATTTGACCATTTGATTATTGGCCCCATGCCCATATAGAATTCCTTATTCTTCCCAGTTTTTTTAAAGTTGTCATTTCTTTGATCAAAATCAAAACTCTGAAAATAGTCCTAAAAAATGGATCAGAAGTCATTTCTGAAACTTTGAGGTTCCAACTGTTACCAGGACTCAAATTTTTAACAGCCTAATATCAGTGTGGAATTCACAGTGATAGCCCAGAACTTGAATTAGGTGAGAATTTCCTTTATATTGTGTGCCCTTCTGGCCTGAAAATTACTTCTGTTCTCAGAAGATTCTTTCTTTGGATTTCCTTTGCCACTTAGGCAGATTTCAGTTCTTTATGTAACAGATAATGTTTCTGGTGTTTCTCTAAACATCAAATTGAAGAAAGAATGTGAAGATTAATCTGTTTTGGTTTCTTTTCATTGCTGACATGCTTTTCTCAGCTCCTGAATTGATTTTCAGAGGCAAAAGTTCATATTAGAAATAAGAATCATCCAAATGTTTAGTATTTAAAATTCACTTTTTTTAGTAATAAAAAAAATGCATTTAAAAAAATGATTCATTAAACAACCTTAAAACATCATTCTCTTAGTTGTTTTGGAAAATCATTGAAAAATCTGTTTTTGTTTTTTTCACATTTAAACCCACGGAAGAACCGGTAGGCACCATTTTGCTCTGGCCCGTGAACTCTGCCAGGGAGTTCATGGGAGAGTTTGAGATCCAAGATATTTCTGAGATTGTCTAGCTTAATGGCTCCCCAAACCAACTAATAATTATCAAAATCCACAGAGTTAAAAGTAACATACAATAATGCCATGTTGGGCTGGGGATGTGGCTCAAGCAGTAACGTGCTTACCTGGCATGCACAGGGCACTGGGTTCAATCCCCAGCACCACATAAAAATAAAGATGTTGTGTCCACTGAAAACTGAAAAATAAATATTAAAAAACTCTCTCTCTCTCTTAAAAAAATAATGCCATATTGTAATTACAGAAATTCATATGGGTTAAAACAATTCCAATAGTATAGAAAGATATCAAACAGAGGACAACTCCCCTCTGTCCCTCAAATACTCATTACCACAACCCTGAAGAAGCCGTTGTAATCAATTTCTCATTTCAGCTCTGATGGTCACAGCATGACTCTTGTATATGTATTGTTTTATCAGCTTCACAGAGTATCTGTTGTTTGTTACCTTCTACAAAAAATAAGATGAGGAATTTAGCACATGGATCTATCTCTCATCTCCTTTCCTCCTATATTTCTAATTTTTGTTAGTTGTATTTTTACTTCTTCTAATATTTACTTGCATAATGTTGTGGTTTGAATATGAAGCACCCTCCTGAATTTCCTGTATTAATGCAGGAATAGTCAAAGGTAAGATGATTAGATAATGAAAGCCATAACCTGATTGGTCCATCCGAGTTTGAACAGACTGACTGGTGGTGAGTGTAGGCAGGTGGGCATACATAGCTGGAGATGGGTCACTGGGGATGTGCCTTGGAAGGCTGAATTTTCCATGAGCCCTCTTCCTCTTGCTCTGCTGCCTGGTCAGCCATGAACAGAGCAGCACTCCTCCATACACCCTTCCGTCATGATGTTCTGCCTTCTCTTGGGTCCAGAGCAATGGAGTCAGTCAACCATAGATTGAAACCTCTGAAACTGAGCCCAAAATAAACTTTCCCTCCTCTATGTTGTTCCTATCAGGTAAGTTAGTCAGAGAAATGAAAAAGTTAACTAACACACATAACTTTATATACTACACCTTGACTTCCATTTTCTTTTTCTTTCCTTTTTTTTTTTTTGTGTGTGTGTGTCGGGGGGTACTAGGGATTGAATTTCAGGGGTGATTTAACACTGAGCTATATCCCCAGCCCTTTTTATTTTTTATTTGGAGACAGAGTCTCACTAAGTTGCTTCTGGCCTCCCCAATTTGCTGAGATTGGCCTTGAACCTACTATTCTCCTGCCTTAGCCTCTCAAGTTGCTAGAATTACAGTCATGCACCACTGTGGTTTTGACTTCCATTTTTTATTTATCACTGTTAGAAAGTTTTAGTGAGTCTCCACTCTGTAAAATTGGGATATGAGAGTACTTACACCAGTTTTCCCTTTCCTCTTTCTTCCCTCCTCCTAACTTGCTTTTACATCTTATGACGACAGTCAATTCTATGTGTCTATTAACTGGGCCATGGGGGTACGCAGACATAGAGTCAAACACTATTCTACGTGTTTCTCTGAGGGTGTTTTTGGATGAGGTTAACATTTAAATCAGTAGTTGAGCAAAGAAGGTTGCCTTTCCTAATGTCAGTGGGCTTCATCTAATCTATTGAAGATCCTGAATAGAACAAAAAGGCTGATCATCCTCTGAAAGGAAGAATTCTTCTTGCCTGATGACCTTTGAGCTCAGACATCAGTTTTTCCCTGTCTTTAGACTCAAACTGAAATGTCAGCTCTCCTTGGGTCTCAAGCCTTTATACCAGAACTACATCATTGGCTCTCTTGATTCTTAGGCCCTTCTATTTGAACTGAAACTAAACCTGCCTGAGTCTCCAATTTGCCAACTCATTCTGCAGATATTGGAACATGTCAGCTGCCATAATCACATGAGCCAATTCCTTATACATAGTCACTTGACATGTATGATAAGTGCATCATTAGGGAATTTCATCATTGTACAAACATCATGGAGTATGTTTATACATATTAAGTCAGCTATGACATTACTAGGCAATGTCATCTTATGGGACAACCATTGTATATGTATTTCATTATTGACAGAAATGTCATTATGTGACACATGACTTTGTATGTGTGTATTATCCTAGTGGTCTATTTCACTGGAGAATCCTAGCTAATACACATTGTTAAATTATAATAAATATAAATTCAGTACCCTGTCTACAAATCAACCCTAAAATTCAAAGTTAATAAATAGTATTTAAGATCTGATTGCTGCTGGGCATGGTGGCACAAGACTGTAATCCCAGTTGCTGGGCAGGCTGAGGCAGGAGGATCACAAGTCTGAGGGTCAGCCTTGGTAACTTAGCAAGACCCTGGGGATGAAGTTCATGGTAGAGTGCCCCTGGGTTCAATCCCCAGTACTGGAGGAGGAAAAAAATAACAAAACTATTGCTGCTTTAAACAATATTATGAATATTCATTATAGAGCCACACAGGCCACTAGGCCATTTGAAAGAAAATGTCTCAAGTATCAAGGTCAAAATTCTCTATCACTTGTTTAAAAAAAATGAACAACAATTAATTAACTATTAAAATAGAAGATTTTCTCATGATTCTTCAATAGTTTTCAGTTCACCTGGAACCTAAAAACATTAGAATATGGAAAAATAATTAGCAAATTAATTAGTATCTTAGTTTTCATTTATCATAAAAGTTGTTCTGTTACCTTTTGTGAAGGCATTGGCGAGCTTCCAAGGCAGTCAGAATCTGAGAACCAGGATCCTAGAGAAAAGACCATCTGACACTTGCTGCCACTTTGCTCAGAGGAATGTGCTGTTCTGAGAGCAATGACCCAGAGGCTGAGTGTTGAACAAAACATTGTTTTAAAGCTGGGTATGTTGGGGGGACACCTGAAATCCCAGCCACTCAGGAGGTTGAGGCAAGAGTGTTAGTACAAAAGGACCGGGTTGGACGCAAACTTCATGGATCAGCACAGCTTTTATTCAGGAATGGAGTGATGCCTCTGATGGACCCAATTTCATGGTGGAAAATGAGCCACAGACCAAAGGGGAGTGTACACTTATAGAGGTTACACTGAGAGGTGACTTAACTAATTAGCGTGTCAGTTTGGGCACTCAGGAATTTGGGGTCTGTTTTACTGGGTGAGATGAGAGGGGTTCTGGGGTCAGCGGTCAGTATCTGGGAAAGGATTGGTTTAGGGAAGGATCAATGCTTTGGCCTCTTCCCAGAGACTGTCACTTCAGACTTGATGGATATATCCTCCCCAGGACCTGTCTTGTCACTGGGAAAGAAAGTATTGGGAAAGGATCAATGTGTTGTGTTCTCCCTCATTCCCTCTCCCAGGCCACATTATCTCAGGGTTTGTCATTTTCCATATCCAACAAAGAGGATCACAAGTTCCAGGCCAGCCTCAGCAATTCAGGGAGGCCTGAGCAAATTAGCAAGAACCTGTCTCAAAATAAAGAGAAAGAGCTGGGGATGTAGCTCAGTGTTAAAGTGCCCCTGAGTTCAATTCCAATTACTGAAACAAATAAACAAAAACATTGTTTTAGGTATATTCAGGGCTGGGGTAGTAAAAATGGGGGTTCAAATCCTGCTGAAAAGTCCTGGCAAACTCCAGGCTTTCTGTGGGACACAGGGTGGGGGGCACCTACCTAGGAGAAAGTCAGCTTAATTAGAGGAAGAATCAAGTGCAGCCCCCAGCCTTAGATGAGGTTAGGGTCTCCTTCCTGCCCTGAGGGTGAATGAATCAGCAGAGGGTTCACTAGTTTTTCTTTCTCTTCCTTATTTTACTCTGGCCCTGTTTGCCAGAGCCCTGTACCTCCTGGTGTGTAAGACAAGCAGCTATACATGCTTATTTTAAACCCGACTGGCCTAGATTGTGCTTCTAACAACTTCTAAAAGCTAAAACAAAAGCATAGGGTTTTCCTGGCTTTTTGAGCTTTGCTTGTTGTTATTCTTTGTCAAACTATATGACAGGTGTCTCAAGGGATATACACCAAAATCTGTAGTGACTCACTATTGGGCAGGTGTTTGGGTAACTTTTACTTTTTTTTGTTGAACTTTCTAAATTTCTTTTGGTTTTAAAATGTGCATGAATAACTTTTGTTCTATAAGAAGCTGTTATTAAAAGTATAGACCTATACTTACTGCAAAACTTGACTACATATCACATTTATTTCATGAATATTTTGTTTGAATGCATGCTTATTTATATATTTATATGTATATATAAAAAGTCGTAGAAATAATGTATAGAATAGTTGCTTGAACTCTTTTTTTTTTTGGTTTGGCATTGTTTAATTTTAGAAGTGAACATAAATTATCTTCATACAGAAAAAAATTAAGTATAGACTTAAGGAGTTAAAAAATGCCAATCCTGTATATTGACTATTTAAATCAAGGGCATTTGAAAAACAACAGGTACAAGAAGATAACTCTGACCCTCATGCTGTTTCTTAAATGCAGATGAAATTCCCACATGAAACCTGGCACAGTGGCACACACCTGTAATCCCAAGGGCTCAGGAGGCTGGGGCAGGAGGATCACAAGTTCAAAGCCAGCCTCAGCAAAAGCGAGGTACTAAGCAACTCAGTGAGACCCTGTCTCTAAATAAAATACTGGGGATACGGCTTAGTGGTCAAGTGCCCCTGAATTCAATCCTTGGTACCAAAAAAAAAAAAAAAAAGGTGGAGGGGTTAGGATTGTGGCTCAGTGGTAGAGTGCTTGCCTAGCATGTATGAAACATTGGATATAAATAGTAAAATAAAGTCCACTGATAAATAAAATTTTTTTTAAATTTGCATACAAAAATTGCCCTGACTATACTAGAAGAAAAGTATCTTTATCCTCAAAGATGAGAAATCAAGACCAAATGAATTATGCACACACCTTGTTGTGGGGGCTGACACTTTTTTTTAAAAAATCTCATCTTTTAAGCCTTCCCATATAATTTAGTTGCTTCTTCATGACTACTCTAATTCAGTATATGAGTAACTGACTTTAATTGCTTCTTTGGGCCTTTGTTTCCTTACAAGGGCTCCAGTGCCATGTAAAACCTGTATTAAATAAGTTTGTATGCTTTTCTCCTGTTAACCTAACCTATGTTGATTCAATTCTTGGATCCAGTTGGTGGGACCCTAAAGGATAGAGGTGGATTTTTGTTGTTGCTGTAAGGGTAACTGAAGATACAGAAAGTTCCACAAAAATTAACCCACCCAACCAACTCCTTCGTACTCATCTGTAACAAACCCACCATTGAGATCATCCAGCCCCTGTGTTAACAATTTAGGTAATAAGGAGCTCATGTCCTGCCACAAAGCCTATTTCCTTTGTGGATAGTTATTAGAAACTCAGAAATCAATGTAATTTCTATCCCAGTTTTAGCCTCTGAGCCAATATAGCTATAATAAACCTTTCATATATTCAAAATACATTGGAGCTTCTACTCAAATGAGCCAGGCACCATCGTAATACTTGGGATACAGCAATGAATAAAGCAGGAAAAAATTCCTGCTCTCATGGGGCTTAATAATGTAGCAGGTAGAAATAGAGTTGAGTAAAATGTATTAAACAGGAGTAAGTTCTATAGAAAAATAAATTGGGGGAGAGGGAAGGAGTTGATGAGGTGATGGCTGTACAGTTTTGGATGTAGGGGTAGCCAGCATCCATTATGGCCTTCAATGAT
Source organism: Marmota monax (assembly GCF_021218885.2). NCBI lineage: Eukaryota > Metazoa > Chordata > Mammalia > Rodentia > Sciuridae > Marmota > Marmota monax. Next base: position 4,052,738 of record NW_026695245.1, read on the forward strand.
TCCTGCCTCTTCGTACTTCGTCCTTGTGTGGCCCCCTCCTACGATGAAGAGGGCTGACCTGTATACCAGTAGGATATTATACAAATGACAGTAAAACTTCTGGGGATAGGTGATAAGTGACACTGACTCCTACCTTATTGTTTCTTGGATAAATGGCTTTTGGGGGAACCAGCTATTATGTGGCAAGAGCATGCGAGCGGGGCTCTTGTAGAGGCTGCTACCTTAAGGACTGACATCTCCTGCCAGCCAGCAAGAAATTCAGGCCTGGAGCCAACAGTCATGTGAAGGGGTACAGAACATGCCAGCCCAAGACATGCCACCCTCACACATTGATTATTAAAGAAACTTAAAAATAAAACAGCAGATACAGGAAGGACAGCCCTGACCTTCCTAAAAGCAGATGAAACTTCTACATGGAAGGTGCCACCCTCTACCTAGAGAAAAAGACATCCCTGTATATTGACTGTATATCCAGAGATGAGGCAAAGATGAAGAATCTGTACAAGCTCACCTTGTTAAACCTTCCTAGTCGCTTCTCCACCATGAACCACTCTAGCCAACCCCCCTTGCCTTGTCACATTGGCATGATTTACTATTCTGTCCAACTCATAATATAAGGGGTAACTATCTCCAAATACAGTCCCATTAGGAGTTGGAGCTTCAACATATACATTTGTGGAGGACACATTTGGGCTATTGCAGGCTCTTAGGTTTTTATAAATATGATACAACTTAAGATTAAATAGATGAATAGCTATTTTGTTATTTAATAACACACCAAATACTTCAAACAATGAACATAGTTCTTCAAGCTTTGGATTTAACTTTAAAAATCCTTTTTGTTGTTTTCCACATTTTTCATAAATATTGGCTCATTTGAGGCTTTCCCCAAATACTGTTCATTCTTTTTGTCAAGTATTCTGTTCAAGTGTTCTTTTCATATCAAAAAGCATTAAGTTCATAGAGCTAAAAGTAGTTGCTCACGCATTTATTCTGTAATGAATACCCCCACCTTACCCCTCCATTTGCTTTCTTATCTACTGCATTTTATTTTTTTCCACAATGCTGGAAATCAAACCCCCAACATCATACATGCTGGGGAAATGCTCTACTACTGAACCACACTCCCAGCCCCCTATATTTTATCTTAACTCTCAAAAAGCTAGCTACATTTGAGAAAGTTTTAAAGTCTAGTCATGCTCTTCCAAATGTAATCTTTTGCCAGGTGCACACCTATAACCCCAGCAGCTTAAGAGGCTGAAGCAGGAGTATCGCAAGTTCAAAGCAACTTAGCAAGAACCTGTCTAAAAATTAAAAATAATAAGGGCTAGGGATGTGGCTCAGTGGTTAAGCACCCCTGGCTCAATCCTTGGTACAAAAAAAAAAAAAAAAAAAAAAATCCTATTATTTTTGAATTGGAAATTGAAAAACAAAAGAAAAAAAATTAGAGGCTTTCAACCTAGTAAATGGATATGACTAAGCATAAACTTAAAAAACTTATTCTTTATGAAATCCCTGTAAAGTTTTAAAAGAAAAATATATTTTTTCATAAACATAAGTATCAAGGTTTGAAAATAAAATCAGATAAGCTTCCCCCCAGCCCCACTTCTAAAGTGCTGAAAAAAGGCTTGGAATTTCAATTTTCATCACAGTCTCTTGTGATGGTCAGAGCCTGAGTGAGCAGTAAGAAATGCATCCATCCCCTTGACCACATCTCAGGACCTCTGGTTCCTCCATCTTCCTAAGGGCATCCATGCTGTTCAACATTTCCCCATCAGCTTCATCCCAATTTTTGTTTGAAGAGTTTTTATAAAGAGAAAATAACATGCTGAGGGTAAAAAATAAATTGGCAGGGATGTGTGCCAAACTATTAACAGTAGATTTTGGAAATCAAGGGATTTTTTAACATTTCTAAATTTCTGTAATATTTAAATTCAAGTCAATTTGCATTATTTTTGGTAAGCAGAAAAAAATCTTTTTTGTAATTATAAAAGAAACTGTCAATGAATTATTTTATTGAAATAAAAATTCTTTACAGTCATCCTTGTTGATAACTTATTTTATACCTATTTATATCCACTTCCATTAATGGTGAGGTAAAATATCCCTATTTCCATTTTTATATATATTTATGTGTATTTTTTTGTATTGAATTTTATAGTAAAACCAACATTTTCCACTATGTGAAATATTTACTCCCTGATCCATAAGAGGGAGGGGAAATCCTATTTGTAATATAAAGTAGACCAGTTGAGAGTAAAATTAAAATATGAGTTGAAGGGGAAAATTTTTACTTAAAACAGTATTCTTGAATTGTATATAAAAATAGTAATTTGGTGCCAGGATATAAGTTAATAGAAGGAACGGGAAGAAACCACACAAAAAAACAATTCTAAAATGATCTCTGCATTTTTAATTTCTTAAAAGGCATGTTCACAGCACACTCCAAGCAATGGTTTGCTGCTTTTTGTCAAACAGTATGTCAGAAAACAAAGTTTTAAATGATTATTTCAAAAATTAGTTCTCTGAAATTTCTGTAAAGCCAATAATTGCCAGTGATCTAAATCTTTATTTCAGAGTAGTAAACATTTCAGAAATATAAGCCTACCCCAAATCACACTTCTCTGAAATGCAATTAAAAGCTATATAACAGAAACAAAAATAAATATTTTTCTAGAAAGAACATATTTGGCATTTTAAAATAATGTTAAAAGAAAAACTTCTAAATGTAAATAATGTTTAGATTTTTACTTTCTACTACTGGACAGAAAGTTTGGGTCTTTACTGGTTCCAGTGTAACTTCAGTAATTGGAGGAATGATTATGTTGTAGTTAATAAACTTCAGTCCTAACATAGCCAAAGTACTTTTCCAGTACTGTGATTGCTTTTCTCTTAAAAAAAAAAAAAAGGCAGTGTGTAGCCATTGCTAAAAACTATTAAAAGTGTTTTAATAGGCAGCTCAAATTAGTTGGTTTGTTTGGTATCTGACTTACTTTATACATATTTTTCATCCTTTAATATCTCTAGTTATTTTTCTCAAAATTAATCAATAATCAATAAGTATATGGTTTTGGTGGGGTTCTTTTTTTTGTCTTTTTTGGAACTGGGGGTCGAACCCAGGGCTTTGCGAATGCAAGGCAGACGCTTTGCCACTGAGCTACATCCCAGCCCAATAAGTATATGGTTTTAATGAAATGTAATCTGAACTTTCACTGATTTCATTAAAATATAGCAAGTATAGTTAAGTCTTATATTCTGTCCCTCTAAATAATTTACATCTTCATTATAAATGTAGAGCAGCCATGCTGTGAGCTATATCCCAACCTTTTAACCTAAATGTAGAAAAGTTGAAAATTAAATTTAAAATTTTGGTTGATAAAGAAGTTCTCATATATTTGTCTCTTTTAGAAACCTATGATGCTTTTCTTGATTATGAGCATGGGAAAAGTAGCATTCTGTTCATTTTTAAGATGTACCAATAAAAACTACATTGCTCATGCCTATTCCTACTAGCCATTTTGAAACCAGAATGGCTAGTAGGAATAGGCCATTTGTAATCTCCATTTGTAATACTCACTAAGGAGAAGACACTTTCTTTTAGAATCATGGTCAAAATATGGAAGAAGAATTGAGAAAGGCTAATTTTAGGCTGATAAAATAATTGAGCAAAAATGCAACACAAAACAGGAAGGTGAATATCGCAAAGGTGTGGTCACAAAACCTCCCTTGTAAACACATCTGTCCTTTCCTTCCCATATTTAGAAATGTTACCTAGTTTTAAAATTTCTCATCAAAACATTTTATATCATGAGTCATTTAAAATTCAGTTTCCTTCAACTAGATGATCTACAGCTGTTAAAGAATTATATTATCCTGTTCATAAGATGAGAGGTAGTGACATTTTATTCTCTCAATGCTTAGCTAAAAATTCCACACATCTGGCACATGGGTTACAAGGGGGAAAGCACAGAAGCACCATTGTTCACCCCTCCTTGTTTTGGTACGTCAAGTCACCCACAACTTCATTAGCTATTGCAGCAGACAATCACCATTGTGTTGACAAAGAAAGCAGTGGGTGCAGGTACTATTCATCATATAGCACTGGCGGGTCTCCATCATCTTTCAAAAATGAAGCCGCTTTCCTTCCATTCTTCTGAACATGATCTTCATTCATTTTCTCCAAAGCTTCTATCTACAAAATCAATACAATGAATTCATTTGTCAAATTCCTACTTGGCAGAAATCATACTTTAGATGAAGGCAGTATTTTCACTCTCTTAATACTGAATCATTCCTATTGATGCTGGCCTTGAATTAGAATTAGAGTGTGTGTGTGTGTGTGTGTGTGTGTGTGTGCGCACACATGTAGGTACATATACAGATATGTTTTTACTTGACTACACTCCCAGGGACAATACTGCATATATTTATGAAGCTAGTAACTGGAATATGATAGGTCTTATTGTGCACTCCATAAAGCTTTTCAGGAACAGAAAAAGGAATTTTCAACATTTGTAAACGACACTAACACCTACTTACTGAGCTATTATCTTGTGCTAGTATGCCGCAATTTACCATCTTTCTGGCACTCCTCTTGTAGCCAGAGGCTCCAGCAGAGAGTGGCCAAATTCAAGTCATACTAGGGAGTTCTGGAGCAGACTGTGTAATCGTTCTCTGCTTTGGTAAAATGTTGAGAATCATTAGCTACTGTTTCACTTTTTAGTTTTGGTTCAATTCTGAGCAATCTTCTAAAAGGAGTTCTGTTTGCTTATCTGCTTCAGTGACTGATTACATATATACACACTATATGTATAGCATATATATTTTACATATAATATTTATATTACAGTATATCATATCACATATATTATATTATATATATACATATAATATATATATTTGTACCAGGGATTGAAGCCAGGGGTACTTAACCACTAAGCCATATCCCCAGCCCCTTTTTCTTTTTTTCTTATTTTTTATTATTTTAAGACAGGGTCTTGATAAGTTGCTTAGGACCTTGCTAAAAAAATTGCTAAGGCTGGCTTTGAACTTGCAATCTTCCTGCCTCAGCCTCCTGAGCCACTGGGACTACAGGTGTGCACCACAGCACCTGGCTAGTAACTGATATTTTAATAAAAGAATATTTCCAGGGATGATGACATCTAACTTCTGGTGTTCTATTAAGAGCAGGTACTTGCTCTTAATAGAATGTGCACCAATTTCCTCACTCACAAAGTAAGGAAAATAGGCCTAAACTAGAAATACTTGTTCATCTTAACCAAAACTGAACTCCTTGAAGAAGTATTTTGCTATGTTTATGCTAAGTTTTAGGCCTCAAAAAGACTGAGAACAACATCTCAACGGGAAAAAAGTCTCAATTTTGTTTTGAAGGAGGAGAGCATAAAATTAGCTCTGGGTTTCTGTTATCCCCTCTATGCATCTTTTCATCACCAGCAAGGTGAAAAAGAAATGTAATCACTTACCTCTGCTAAGAAATCAGCTTCATTGTCTGCTGAGATATTCAAGCCTGAAACGGCATTGAAGAGTTCCCGTTCATTAAGGGCTTCCTTTACTCCTCCTTTCTGGAAAAACTAGTAACAAAATGTAAGAACATCAGTAAAAGACACGATTCTCTTATAAACGAAACAGTATACTTGTAAGGCACCACTGAATTCTTTAAAAAAAAAAATTATTTATTTTAGGTGTAGATGGACACAACACAATGCTTTATTTTTATGTGGTGCTGAGGATCGAACCTGGGTCCCGCCCGCGCTAGGCGAGCGCTCCACCACTGAGCCACAATCCCATATTTCAGACACTGATATTCCCACTTCAAGTTTAACTATACTCAGGTTCTCCTTGATTTCGTCCTCTACATATTCATTTCATCTCTTAGATTTCGTTTGTCACACTGCATCTTCTTCAGCTATAAAAATGGTCTATATAAAATTGTTTAGCACTGCTTTGAATGTGTAGATATAATAACATGCACTAAATCTCCTGAATTAAAAATTTCAAGCAGGCTCAGAGGTCGTTTCCAAAATGAAGTTATTCTGTCCTTTAGAGAGATCATTCCTATCTAAACCTGTTGCTAACAACTCATATCCCTTAGAAATGGCAAACAACCGTGACCCAACTTTGTGCTTCCTTCCAATCCTTTTACTTTGCTTTGCAGTGATAGTGACCGTACACTGTCCTACTAAGGAGACTGTTCTCCTTTTCATGACAACAGTAATGGCAGTACGTATGCAGACTCTCACTGTATGTCAGCTTCTTTTTAAGTGTGATGCACACATTAAATGTCTACTCAACTGCTTGAATAGTAAGAGCCAAAACCAAAACTTATCTCTTGGAAATTTTGCTCAAATATGAGGCACAGAATTAAAATCTGCTAAAAATCAAATCTGATAAATTGATTTTAAAAATGTTTTTCTTTTAGTTGCCAATGGACTTTTATTTTATTTATATGCAGTGCTGAGACACATGTAGTGACTCACACATTCTAAGCCAAGTGCTCTATCATTGAGCTACCCTAGCCCTGATCTTTATATTCATATTCTAAAGGCAGCCAATATCCCTTCCTTCAATTTCTGAGAGTATGGCCATCACTTACTTATCTGAGTAGTAAAAATATTTAAATCTGTTACAATCTACAAAAAAAGACACACTGGTTACACACCTACCTGTGAAATATTCCTACAGTCACGGAACAAGAACTCCAGGCCATGAGGATGGGTTGGTTCTACAGACTGACTGACATCAATCAACCAGACCTATTTAAATAGAGAGCACACTGATGTATTTACATTCAATAATTTACACCATGTAATTAAATCTGAATTTTAACACAATGTTCTCCTCACCTTTCCAGCATGCCACAGCATGTTATACTCGCTGAGGTCGGCATGTACAAGTGTACATTCATTATATAACTGCTGCATCAACTGGGGGAAGAAAGGCAAACATTGAGAAAACTAATTCTAATTTATCTACATAGATAAAATGTGTACAGCAACCAATATCTTCCAGAAAAACAAAACAAGGTTATAAAACCTCTTTTCTTTTTTTCTTGTGATGCTGGGGATCAAACTCAAGGCTATACTCATGCCAGGTAAATGATCTACAACTGAGTTACAGTCCTAGTCCAAAAAACTTATTTCCTCTTTACTTTGTGTAATCTAGGACTAGAATTTTGCTGTCATTTAGATAGTGAAGAAACAGTGAAACAATGGAGAGTAACTTGTTATTTCCTCGCCCTTGGGATACCAAGATCAGGAGACCAAAGGTCAGATTTGGATTCTCATGTAGGTAAGATGGCAGTTGTGTCTGCAGTCAATAATCAGGGGAATAAGGGAAGCTACTTCCCTTTATAAAAGGACAAATATCCCTCTATGAGTATAAACAGGAAAGGTAATTTCCTTCCAAACATGTTAGAAAAGAGATACTCTTTTAAATTAAGTAGCACAGTATATTCATTATTGATAGTGATTCCTAGCCTTGTAATAGAACCCAACATTATGTATTTGTTTTCTAGCCTAAATAAAATTAAATAACAAAGGTTTATCATCAATTTAATCACCAACCACTCCATGTCCCAAAGAATCCAGAAAAATGGCTTGATTTTCTTTTCACTCTTCTCTTATTGGAGGCAGGGAGAGGTGGCTCATCTTTCTAGTACACCTTCACAAATTATTTTCAATTAACACTTTCATATTCAGATCAATTGTTGCATGACATGATGTCTCCATACAAAGACTACGCAAAAGGCACATAAGTTTTGCCAGTGTTCAATTAGAAAAACAGAGGAATCACAACAGTATAGAAGCATTTTCTTAAGGTAAAAGGCCTCAACTATATCCCAAGTATGACTAACTCCCTTAAGAGTTTTGACATGTGCCTGCATTCCCTACTACCTTCAATTTTCATCATCACTTTCTTATAGTGAGACCAATTCAACTTCTTATTTCCCAGCCATACCCACAGGTCCCTCCTTCAGAGCCAGAACTCTCAAAAAGACATACACACTAAGGAGGCACTTTACCTACTAAGTCTAGTAACATGAATATTAAGGTAGTTTTGTGAAAAACAGCTTCATGCTGTATATCACTAATGTCAACAATGAAGCTCCACGAGTCTCTTAAGACTTATCTTAAGATAAGAACTACTCAAGATACCAAATATCAGTGTAAAAATAACTCTTTGATGTTAACATTCCTTTACAAACTGTAGTTTGCCCTTAATATCACCTTTAAATAATACTGTTTGAAGAAGTTTTTTTTTTTTTTTTTAATTCAGAGAACGATTTCTTTTTTCTTTTGATATGGGGGTTCCTATGTTGCCCAGGTTAGCTTCCAATTCCTGGACTCAAAAGTGATCCTTCTGCCTCAATTTCCCAACTAGCTGAAACTACAGGGGTATACCAGCACACTAGGCTAGAAAAAAATGTTTTTAAAAGTTAGTGTGTGAAGCTGGGCATGGTGGCACACGCCTATAATCCCAGCAACTCGGAAGGTTGAGGCAGGAGGATTCTAAGTTCAAGGCCAGGCATGGCAAGGCCCTAAGCAACTTAGTGAGAACCTGTCTCAAAAAATAAAAGGAGCTAAGGATACAGCTCAGTGGTAAAGGGGATCCCCACTCTGAGACAGAAGGTCAGCAGTATGTGAGTGCTTTTAAAGACACAACTTACATGAAGAGTTTGATAGTAGGCGTCTTTCATTTCTTCACTACTGAGCTTTACTTCTTTTAATTTAGGGGCTGGAACTTGATCATGGCCAATAAAAGACATAACTAAAATGTGTTTCTTGAGCAGTACAACTGTTGGACAAGGAATTCCCGCTCTCTGCATTCTACACAGAAAGAAATAATTAAGAATGCAAAGATCAAAAGGAGAAAGTATGTCATTTATTTAACAAACACCTAACACAGGCCTGCAACGAGGTGGCACTATGTCCCACCCTAGTAACATGGGAACACAAAAACACTAAGAGAGAGCCTCTGTCCATAGGAAACCCATGGAGTGGTAGAAGTAACAGCCACATGAGGAGGTTAATAGAGGGAAGTGTGATACATATGTTGGCAAAGATGTGAGCAGGCACTACAGGAGCACACAGGCTTTTTAAAAGAGTAGGGGAGCAAGAAGACCATCTTAAGACACTATGAGAAAATGCAGAGACATTCAAGAGCACAGTCCATTTGGGGAATGCAGATTAGTCAACATAGCTGGATCTGTGAGGACAGGGAAGGGCAATCTGTGAAGTTATAGAGATGGTCAAGTTTCATGTCACAAAAGGTCTTTGAATTCACACTAAAGATTATGATAGCTGCTGACAAAGTGAGAAATGCAGGGATGAGAGCTTAGCTGTATAGAAATGGGATCAGAGCAGCAGCAAAACCACCTAAGATATTTATTCAACTTGAAAACTGTAAGTAGAAGAATTTTGCAACTAGTAAATGTGGATAATTGCTTTTGAAACCAAACATTTTTAGAAAAGAACCAAAATTAAGTTTTCTATAGATTAATAGGAAGATTTAATTAATGGGAAAATATTTAATAGGGAACTTAATTTCTTGGTTGAATGAAACAAATTCCTTGATAGAAAATAAACTGCTTAGAAATTGAGAACTAAGTCTAATAAATGAAAGGAAAATCAATTTGATTGGTTAAGATCCTAACCCCATCAAATTAACAAATTAGAATAATAAACAACATTTTCCCAAACAAAAAGGGAAATCATTATTTGTACTAAGCCTAACAGGAAGCTAGACAGTTTATAATTCAAAGACAATTCAAATGTGATAAAATGTCTAGGCAGAATATTTTCCTCAAATGTCACTGGGGAAAGAAAGTGACTTTTTTATCCTGAAAGTATGAATTCCAGTTATATACATAGAAATATAACCTCAGAAGCACTAGAATTTCAAGGCTTTTCATTATTTCTATAAATGAATATAAGAGAAAGCATGGACTTTTTGCCTGGCTAGTAGTCCTCACACTAAAAGGCAATTACCCAAGGTTACTTCTAGCACAATGATTTTCTTTACCTTGTGAGATTGTGCATTTCTTTTTCTGCCCACATGCGGATGATCTTACGTGGATTTAGTTTACTGAAGCGATCTTTAAACCTGAAATCATCTTTAATATATTTGTCACGATTCTTAAACTCATTAAGGGTTGTTTTAAATACCTTGATGGCACATTCTGTAGGTATAGCTTTACCATCTTCCTTTTCATCTTCCATGCTAAGTGGAGAAGAAAAGTTAAATCAGTACAAGTTATCAGTTCACAAGTGAAACAATTACAAAATAAAAATTCTATAACACTAAAGTAGATCTACCTTCTCTGAGAAGGTCAAATTTTTATTTATTTATTTATTAAAGCCTTCAGGTTAGAACTTAAGAAACTTGGGTTTTGGGATTTTCATTTTTGTTTGAGACAATGTCTTGCTATGTTGCCCAGGCTTGCCTCAAGCAATCCTCCTGCCTCAGCCTCTCAAGGGGCCAGGACTACAGAAGCATGCCACTGTACCTGGCTGGTTTTCTTTCAAATAAATTGTCAGTCAGTTTTGAACAGTCCATTATAAAATATTCTTCATTTAATGTCCCCGATTGACCAAGGAATCAAGCTTGAGAAGCAATGAAAAGATATGCACTTTAAAATGGGACACAGTCTACCTGAGATGGCTTAGGGGCAAAATTCAATAGGAGCAACACAAAGAGTGGTTTTTAAAAAATAACTTTCATTCCTAGCAGATATAAAGGTGTGTGAAGGGGTCCCTGTCCAGTAAGTATGCAAGGAGGGCAGGAGAGAATCAAAGAAGCACGTGAATGGACAGGTCTCTTTGGACTGGAAAGTGCAGCAAGGCTTCATGGCACAAATGGCACTGAAACAGAACCAGGACAATAGGTAGGACTTGACGATATTAGCAAAAGCAGAGGTAGAAGCCTCAGGATATATCTGAGGATTATTAAACACTGTAGTTAAGAGTAGGCTGGGGAGGAGTGAAAGAAGCTGAGCTGAAGGGATGGCGGGGAAGACAGATCTATGAAGAGCCTAGTCATATCCCCAAAGCAGTGAGGAATCCTGAGGGCTCCTGAGCACGACACTCTCAAAGACGCACAATCAAGCAACCAGAATATCAGGATGGGAGGGAGGGGGGAGAAGCTTGAGTGTGGGGCTGACTTGTGACATACTCCAACTATGAGCTGCTGAAAGGGCCCAAGTCATGGTGGTGGCAGTGGGAATAAGAGGAGGTGGATGAAACGAGAGCAGTATTTACCTTTAAATATCTGAAGGGATATTAATCTGAAGTGAAAGGAATGTATTTCCAGAGAACAATCTGAATCAAACTACCAACCTTCATCTGTACCTTATTCTCCTGGTTGATTCCTTGTCCTCCTCTACTTAGCCTTAAAAGGTCAGCATCCTCCAAATGATTCTAAAAAAACCCCACTTCTCCTTCTGGGCAATTGTATATAGCCCATAGCTTTAAATATCATCTCTGTATGTATAAAACCCACATTTCCATCCCAGTCCTTAGTTCCTATAGAACTTCAGGTTCATTTATCCAATGCCAATTTGACAACATTTGGTTGGATGTCTAGCCAGCATCTTCAACTTTACATGTCCAAAACAAAACTCTTGATGATTGCTACCTTAACTTACACTTCCCTAGGGTCTTGCCTCAGTAAATAGTACACAATTAGATGTTCAAGCCAAGAGACCTCCCATATCCAAAGGGTACAAACTTTTTATTCTGCCTTCAAAACACACACCAACAGTTGTCTCCTGTATCTTCACTTTCACTATTACCCAGAGTCCAAACCACCACCATTGCTCATTTCAACTGCTACAATTACTTTTTACTATAATGCTCTTTCCTCATAGTAGCCTGAGTCATCTTTCGAAAATAAAATCAGTTTTGGTTCCCACTGCAGTTAAATGAACAGCAGATTATTGCCCTGGTTCACAATCCTGCCTACACCAAACCCTGCCAAATTCTCCAGCCTTATCTCTCCTCTGCATATACTGTGCTCCAGCCATTCTGGCTTTCGGACTTTATCTCAAAAACCCTAAGCTTGTACCTGTCTGAAAGCATTAAGCACTAGCTGTTCTCTAGTCTAGACTGTCCTTCAACCTGACCTTTGAGGTAGCCTAGATGTGTCATTCAAGTGTCACTTCTTATTCTACTAATCAAATTCAGTCAATGAATCACTATAACAGTCACTATGACATCGCACATAACTGAAAATTTTTATTTAATATCGTCTTGGAAGAGTGTTGGAGAAGCACACTCTGCAGGGACCCTCCTTGTACCATTCATTGCTGTACCCTCAGAACTTAGAAGAGGACCTGGTACATGGTAGCTGCTCAACTATTGGTGAATGGACGGAGTGACTTTCAGGGAGAGAGATTAAGGACATACAAAGAATCTAAAGATATCACAGACAGAAAAGGCTAGATTTTGAGGTGATAAACAAACTCTTTGTCATTAGAATAGTTTAACCATATAGTACATAAGGCCCTATCAAAAATACCAGAGAAGGGGGATGGGGATATAGCTCAGTTGGTAGAGTGCCTGTCTTGCATGCACAAGGCCCTAGGTTTAATCCCCAGCACCAAAAAACAAACAAACAAACAACCCAGAGACTTCTTTTAGAAGATTTGTAGAAGAGTCTAAATATATGATTTATCTTATCATTCTCCTAGTTAAAAAATAAAAATAATTTTAAAAAAAACCCAACACTTCCTTATTTCTTAGCAAATTATACATCCCCCCACCCTTTTTTTTTTTCAATAGACAGGGTCTAGCTATGTTACCCAGACTGGCTCCAAACTTCTGGGCTCAAGTAATCCTGCTGCATAGCATTCCAAGCAGTTGGTATTTCAGGCATGTGCCACAACACCAGATTCCTCTAACTTTTTTTTTAATTGGTTTTTTAAAAAAATAAATGACAGTGGAATGCATTATAATTCTTATTACATGTATATAGCACAATTTTTCATATCTCTGGTTGAAGACACCAATTCGTGTCTTCATACATGTACTTTGGATAATGATGTCCATCACATTCCACCATCCTTGCTAATCCCCTGCCCCCTCCCTTTCCCTCCCACCCCTCTGTCCTATCTAGAATTCATCTATTCCTCCCATGCTCCCCATCCCTACCCTACTATAAGCCCGGTACCTTCACACATGTACCTTCTAATCTTATTGTCTGAACCACAATCCTTATCTAACTTTAAAAGTATATAAATGTCCAATGAATAAACATCTATAGATGGTATACTATATATATCCTACAAATAACTTTTTGTACTCAACATTGGTTTTGTTTTGCCTATTTTTAAAATGTAGGTTGAGATATAACTTTATTGCAATGCCTTTCCTGAATCTACCTGGCAATGATCTTGTTCTGTTGTTATTATGTGCAGTGAGGTCTCACTTGTATAACTGGGCATTCTGTTATTTAATTACCTTTTATTGACCATAACCATTCCTGCTATAATGTTCTCTCTCCTTGGCATAAATTCTTTGAGAGTGTAGAGAATATGTTTTATACTTTACTCCCTGAAAAGTATAACACAACTTACTATGTGAGCAATTGTTGACTACAGGACTGAAGCTGTAACTCAGTGGTAGAGTACGTGCTTAACATGTGCCAGGCCTTGGGTTAAATCTTTAGCACCAAAACCATAAACAACAACAACAACAACAACAACAAAAAAAAAACATTGTCAATGGCTTGACCATCTGGAAAATGCCAGAAACTAGAAGAGCTTTGTAGAAGGAAGAATTTTAAGCCGATCCCCACAAGTTTTGCACCCCTTATATAATAACTCCCTGTCCTTGAGGGAATTGGACAGCCATTCCCTAGACTGGGTTACATTATATAGCAAAGGTGACATTTAGACAAAATCTTAACAGAATGAAGGAAGAGATTCTCCTGCTGGTTTTTACATGAACTATGAGGGCCTGTGAGGGGGTCACATGGTGAGGATCTACAAGGCCAGGAGTTAAGAGCAAGCCAGCCCCAGTTGATAGCCAACAAGAGTAGGAACTCGCATATCTTCACTTTCACTACAACCCAAGTCCAAATCACCACCATTGCTCATTTTAACTGCTAGTAAAAGGTGCCAAGTGAAGAGGACTCCAAGTTTCAGAAAGTAACATAGCTAGGCCAACACTTAAGACTGCCTTGTGAGACTGTAAGCAGAGAACCCAATTGAGCATAGAACCGAATAAGCCAGGCCTGAACTTCCTGTCAGCAGGAACTATGAGAAGATGGGTGTTGTTATTGTTAGGTACCACAGATAGAATCCAGGGAGGGTTTACCACTGAGCCAAATATACAGCCCTTTTTATTTTAATATATGGTCTCACTAAGTTACTCAGAGGTTCACTAAGTTGCCGAAGCTGGCCTTGAACTCACCATCCTCCTGCCTCAGATTCCTGAACTGCTGGAAGGGTATTATTTTGAGTTGCAAAATTTATGGCAATTCATTACATATAGCACATTATATATGTTTTTGAAAACATTTTTCAGTTGTACAAAACCGATGCTTTCTAGATTTGCTAACTTAAACGCAGAAACACAGATTATGATATCAATACCACCAGAAGGAAAGTAAATATTCATTATATCAAAGTATCATTAAAAAAAAAAAAAAAAGATTTTGTAATTGTTAACTTTTTAATATAGAAAAGTCAAGAAACACCACTGCTACAATAGCCAACTAGGGGCCAAAACAGTGAACAAATTCATATACTCCTCATTTTGTGAGGCCTTCCACTGCTTAACCAAAAAAGAAAAAGAAAAAATTCATAGTCTTTGCACCAGCAATTTCATTATTAGTAATTTAGTCTAAGGACATATTTGCAAAGATACACTAACGTATAAGGATATTCTTATATGTAATGGAATGCACTCTTAAAAATGGGGTGGTACAGGCTAGTAATATAGAAAGGTCCAATATATATTAGCTAAAAAAAGATCATGAATATAGAGTACGATCTTTTTGCATATGCAAAGTAACGGACAAACACATACAAATTTCTGTAAAATTATAGACTTAAAACTGTTACTAGTGGTTTCTTTTGGAGAAACAGCTATTGGGCAAGGGTAAGAAAGATAAAGACTACTTTTCACTTTAATCCTTTCTACAAGTTTTAATCCACCACCATAAGTAATCTTTCACTTTTAAATAATCTGTATTATTTATTTATATTGCCTGGACTCAGGAAATCCTCAGTTGAAATTTATAAAGAGGGAAACAAACTTTAAAGGAGGACATATATGCTGACTAAAATTAATATCAATATTATCAAACATGATCTCATTTAGCCTGACAAAAATCCCATGAGGTGAGATATAATTTTTTAATGACGTTTAGGAACTTGTTTCAGATCACATAACTGGAAAATGTAAGCTCCAATGTTAAACTCTTTCCTTTTTCTTTCTTTCTTTTATTTTTTGGTGCCAGAGATCAAACCCAGGGACTTCATTGAGTTACACTCCCAGCCTCAACATTCACTTGTACCCTCTTCATTTTTAGAACTTAATAGTATAATATATTATCAGTATATGTGTTATCTAGAAAGGGAGACTAGTTAATTAAATAGTTAAGAAAACTAAAGACAAGAACTTGACCAAGTCATTTAAAAACTCTTAAATACAAAATGAATACCTTTTATATCATCTAGATTTTCTATAATACTTTTTAAATAATTTTACTTGCCATGCAATGTTAACTCTGACTTTGTATAAATCTGTTAATCCTGGGGAGAAAGGATTTCATATTTTGTTCATTTACCTCCCTCCATATGCATGAAAGACAACAGATTCCTTTCCTGTACTAATACAGCCAGTGATTGTCTCCAACATTCCAGAGTTGACCATTTTATACATAAGTAAACGTGTCTTAGGATCAACTGCTTTTTCCTGCAAAAGATAAAATACTGTAAGTAAAATGACTTATTATAAAATATTTTCTGATGGCAATTATCTAGAATACAAGTAACAATAAATGTTGGTGAGGATTTGGGGAAAAAGGTTCACTCATACATTGCTGGTGGGACTATGAATTGGTGCAACTACTGTGAAAAGCAGTATAGAGATTCCTCAAAAAATTTGGAGTGGAACCACCATTTGACCCAATTATCCCACTCCTCGATTTATACTCAAAGGACTTAAAATCAGCGTACTATAGTGATGCAACCACATCAATGTTTATAGCAGCCCAATTCACAATAACCAAGTTATGGAACCAACCTAGTTGCCCTTCAACAAATGAATGGATAAACAAAATGTGGTATGTATACACAATGGAACATTACTCACCCAGAAAGAGTGAAATTATGGTATTTGTGGGTAAATGGATGGAACTGGAGTCTATCATGCTAAGTGAAATAAGCCAGTTCCCAAACCCAAAGGCTGAATGTTCTCTTTGACATGTGAATGCTAACATACATGGGGGGAGCGCGGAATAGAAGTTCACTGGATCAGATAAAGGGGAATAAAGGGAAGGGAGGGAAATGGGAATAGGAAAGACAGTAGAATGAATAAAACATAACTTTCTCATGTTCATATATGAACACACAACTAGTGAAACTCCACATCATGCACGACCCCAAGAACGGGATCCTAAGTTATACTCCATGAACGTATGTCAAAATACACTCTGCTGTCACGTACATCTGAATAGAACAAATAAAAAATCATTTTCTGAGCCATTTCTAAGACCTAACATTCAAAATACATATTTACTTTTTAAAACTTTATTATTTAATTTACTTAGATGTATATCTTAAAAGAGTGCCATGAAGATACATTTCATATAACTCTAGTATCTCTGAGAGTAATAGCTAAAAGAACCATTCCAAGTCAGATGCTAAGGGGAGTCATAGCTAAAATGAGGCATGGGGCCTGGAGATCTCAAGGTCTGAGTTCAGATAGTACCATGAGGCGAATATGGGTTTAGTGAAAGTCCCAAGTTTGTGCTGCACAGTCACTGTTTCTGTAAGGGACATCCTCAGGGGCAGGGTTTCTTGAAGACTGGACTCAAAGGGCTGACAGCAGAGCTGCAATTGCTAATGTCCCAAGGGAAAGAGAGCTTCTGAAAAGAGATTGCCCAACATGGTCAGTTTGGAAGGAGTTTTGAGAGGAGTTTCTAAATGGAGGACAAAGGGCAGAAGTGAGCAAAATCAACTTAGGCCCCATCTCCCCTCTAGCCACACCCACCCACAATCTGCACTAGAACTATCTAAAGATTAAGAGTTCCATCTCAGCACCTCATAAAAATAAACAAAAGTATTGTGTCCATCTACTTAAAAAAAAAAAAGAAAAAAGAAACACCCCCACACTCTGGGAAGAAGCTGGTCTCCACTCTCCTCCGGTTTGCTATGGGCCCCAATGTAAAGACTCTGAGGGAGGTAACTCCCAGGTGCTCAAGCTCAAGAGCATCAGCAGAACCAGCCCCAAGCAGGAACACTTGCCCTGACAGTGGGCATCATCTTCCTCCTCACAGCATCTCAGTTCTGGCATCTTAGTTCTTCCTTCCCGACAAAGCTGGAAAGGAGCACACTTTGGCCTCTCTAAGGGAAGCCTAGACATGGAGTCTACACCATATTATTTGTGCCTGCCCCTTCTGCTCCCTCCTCCCAGGTAGGGCACTGAAATGGACAGGTAGAGAGACAATCATGGGTTCTACATGGCCCTGGCTCTGGTAATGTCTGGTGCCAAACTGACACTTAGGACTCGCTGTCCACTGGTGCCCTCTCTCTTTGTCCCCCAAGAGAGACAAAGATGCTCTTTGAAAGAGCAAATTGAAACATGGGAAGCACCAGCACTATTCTACCACCTGCCACCCCTTCCCCATTACAGCAATAAGTATGTTTTCCTTCCCCTACTCCCAGGATTATGGTTAGGGTTAGATCCAAATATACAGTAGACACCCCTGGAGTGAGAAGCAATAGACAAGACAGCAAGGGGTACCTAACAGGCATGTAATATACAGACACCATCTCTCTCCATAAGGTAGAGGCAGAGTTCCTCTCCTTCCAAAACCCCTGGCTTTTGACTTCCCCTTCCAGCTTTAGACACACTTTCCACCAAGCTAGGCCCCCAACCAGGTATCCTTGGCCCCAATTGCTCTTCTGTGTAGAACCTATGCAACACAGAGACACTTTTGGAAACCATGAGACAATGCTTCCTTCCTTCTAGCCCTGAGCCAGGACTAAACACATAGGACCTTGCCTGGCCCACCCTATGTGGTCCTCCTGCCTCCAGGGTCTTTCTCAAGAGATTTGGCTGTGATTTTCATAATCTGTCCTTAATCTAAAAAAGTAAAGTGGAGATTTAAAAAAAACTGAGATACTAAATCAAAATCTTATTTTATCACCAGTTTAAAAAGCTCTAACATTCCTACTATTTTTCTAAATATTTAACAAAATTAGTTTATTATCAAGATGGTAGGCATTATCAAGAATTCATTAGAGACTTATAGGTCACAAATATATCAATAGAGAAATAATTTTTTTAAAAATCCTGGAACATTCAGATGCAATGTAAATTATAACAGTCCAAATTAATTATGACCACTAAAATGTACGTTTTGAATAAGTAATTAGTAACCATTATGTTAAATCTGAAAAGTCAAATGGCAAAGTCATTTAGACTATATTTACATCTTTGATTCGAAAAACCAATCCTGTGGAAAAATATCAAACATAAAATTTTATTTTGTTTTCCCTCCCACACATCAAGTTTTCTAATATGAATATATTAAAGGAAAAAAAAATCTAAGATCCTTACTGCAGTAGAATGTTCCTTCTTCTCATGGAGGCGGGCACTTCGACGTTCTTCTGAGTAGGCATGTTGTTTTAAAGCATTGAAAACATGGTTTGACAGTTTTAAATCCATTCCAATTCCATCTCCTACCTGAAATCCAGGTGCAAACTAACAAAAATAGAAGAATTAGCATCTAAATATTTTTAGTTGGGAACAGAAAAACAAAACAAAAATAGTGAAGTCTTTACTTGGAACAGAGTTCCTACTCAATAGATAATCATGCTATAAAAACAAAACGCAGGGCTGGGGCTGTAGCTCAGTGGTAGAGTGCTTGCCTCACACATGTGAGGCACTGGGTTCGATTCTCAGCAGAAAGAAAGGAAGAAAGGCAGAAAGGATGGAAAGGAGGAAGGAAGAAATTGTGTCCAATTACAACTAAAAAAAACCAAAAAACAAAAAACCCATAGGTACTACACTGAAAAATAAGTCACTAATACAAACAGGAGAAATGCTACTAAAAAATTACAGTCCAAAGGAAGGTACTTATTCTATACACAGATAACGTCCAATTATACCTAAAATTAAGGTCTTTCAGTGTATGCTTTGAACCTCGTTTTAATATCAGCCAAAGTACACAGTACTGCATTGTGAAGGCTTACCAAAGAAATCAATATCATAATTATTTATGAGAACTGAGTTAGCATAGCAAGTTATGCCCATCCCATTTATGACAATTGCATTGTAGAGTTGCATAGCACAATTAGATAGCCACTTGCTACATCTGGATATTTAAATTTGAGCTAATTAAACTGAACTTAAAATTCAGTTCCTTAGTTGCTTCATGGTGGCTACCATACTGGAAAGCACAGATACAGAGCACTGTCATTAACACAGAAAGTGTTAATGGATGGCAGTGTTCTTAAACCAGATATGAAATACTTTTAGAAATTATATACTTAATAAAATATTTACTTAACAAGCATTTGTGTTCTAAGGTCTATTTTCTATTAATCATAATATTTATGGAAATTAAAATGTTATCTTTTTTTTTTTTTTTTAATATTTATTTTTTAATTATCGGCGGACCCAACATCTTTGTATGTGGTGCTGAGGATCGAACCCGGGCCGCACGCATGCCACGCGAGCGCACTACCGCTTGAGCCACATCCCCAGCCCAAAATGTTATCTTTTAAAAATAGTATTTCTCCCTCTCATTCCTAGCTCAGTTATCACTGTTTTGTATTTATTGGGTAGGGATGCTATTGATAAAAAATAATATGAAAAATGAATGTTATATAAGAACAATTTCTTAATTTCAGGATCAATGTTAAGTCATTTTAATTTTTTAAATAATATAGGGTTTTATTCTGAGATACTGTATATTCTCAAGTGGTTGAGTTTGCACGATATTGCTACATTGCCATATAAACAGCTAATGTCTTCAGAAAGACGGATTTTTAGAAATTTAAGATATTCTGCATAGAATCCTGTTTTCAAAACATTCAAACAAAACTCTTGATTCAGAGATGGGTATTCTCTGTAACTTACATTTTCCATTCTTGCTGTATTCTTTCTGCCACATACCACTTCATCATGTTTGGTGGTGATATCTTTTCCTTTTCCAATAAAACCCTTTTTGGGAGTAGGAACTGGTTTTGCTAAAGGCAATTAAGATAAGCCAAATATATGAAAATAGAAGAAACTAAATTACTACATTCAACACTGCCTGAAAACATTTGAATCTAATGGAGTAAATCATTAAATGAGATTCCAAAATAATTCATTGGAAAAATTAAGTTTTCTATACTATTCTATTCTATCCCCCCAAAACTAACAGCTTTGATACCTGGTATGTAGGGATCATCGCGAGTGTCCTGCCAGTCAACCTCATCTTCGGAACTATCGCTGTCTTCAAAAGGATGCACTTTTCGATAATTTTCAAAGGAAATGGAAACTTAAAAGGAAAAAATAGTTGAAGATTTATTTAGGAGAACAGTATAAGCATTTTCTATCACTCAATGGAGTTGTCACAATAAGGTAATAATACCTTTGCTATCGCCATTGAATTTTTTTTCTTCACGCCTAAGCTGTGCATCATATTCTCTGTCAAATTCCATCTGTAGCATCTGAGCCAGCATTAGGTCGCTGGAAGTATCAGTGTTTTCTCCAGAAATAAATGGTCCTTCAGCAACACTATTCAAAATAAAGTGATATAAACTAATATAATATGCTGGTGCAAACAGGGCCTGTTGATTATGACAGTAAGATATGCCTTTTTAGGGTTAGAATTGTATTTAACAATGGGCAGAACTCTACAAAACCTTCTCTTCACCGTCTCCTGCCCAGGCAGCCTCAAGACCAATGGCCTATACCTATGACAACACCAGCCAGGATTAAAAGAGCCAGAAGAGAATGCTATTGGGTCTATTAGAAAATTCAAACTGAAACCCAGAATGCATTTTTTCTGTGTTCTAGTTAAAGGATAAAAATTTATAAAAAGATAAAACTACAAACACTTCAGAACTACACCTCACCTAGTTCAGCTGTTACGTTAATAAGAAATAACAAAACTCAAGAGAAAGAGTGGTTTATCCAAGATCATATAAGCCGAGTATCTTTTATACCTAATGTTTGAGAACAGAGGTTTTCAGATTTTGGAATTTTTTCCTTTTTTGGAATATTTGCATAGGATTTATCAGTTGAACATCCCTAATATGAAAATTCATATTTGATATACTCCAAAATCTGAAACTTTCTGGGTGTCTTTTCAGCACCCAAAGCTTTTTGGGTTGTTGAACCTGTACAGAAAACCTGTCACATAATCAGGACCAAAATTTAAATATCAGTACATTCCCAATATTGTGCTCTTTCTACTGCACTGCTTTTTAAAATGTATTTAATTGCTTGTCATGACAATCATTAATCAAATCCCTAAACTTTGTTATAGTAAGCTACCAAATAAAATAGATATTTTGTGAATTTTACTTACGAAACCTCAGGAAAAGCAGCAGCTTCTTCTTCTAACTGTAATTCTTTAGCCAACTGTTCACTCATTACATCAGCCAAAGAACAGGATATTGTGTTTTGAGGGGTAGCCCATGGACACTATTAAAAACAAAAACAAAAACAAACCTCATAATTAACTTAGAAATAAAATAAGGGTCCCTGCCGCCCGTGCCTGCAAGGTCGGCGGACCTGCTACCGACCGGCAGAGCAGGCCCAGCGGCCTGCCGGCGTGGTAGGCACATTGCCCAATTGGAGGAGGGGCAGAGCCGCCGCCCGCGCCTGCGAGGGAGACTTTGCAACCATACAAGACCAATATAAATATATAGGGGGAAAATTCAATAGCACAACAGTTTCACCAAGTAGAAAGGAACGCGAACAGTATGAAGAGACAAGGAAAGAAAGGACCACAAGCATTGCAGGTCAACTCAACGTTAGAAGAGGTAATAGCTGCAGCAGATGGAATGTCAGATAAAGAATTCAGGATATACATGCTTCAGATGATCTGGAGTCTCAAGGAAGACATCAGACAGCAAAATCAGACAATGAAAGATCACTTCAACAATGAATTACATAAACAAATCCAAGAAGCAAAAGATCAACTATACAGGGAAATAGAGGTTATAAAAAACAAACAAACAGAAATCCTAGAAATGCAGGAAGCAATAAGCCAACTTAAAAACTCAATTGAGAATACTACCAGCAGAGTAGAACACTTAGAAGACAGAACATCAGACAATGAAGATAAAGTATTTCAACTTGAAAAGAACATAGACAGCTCAGCAAGACTGTTAAGAAACCATGAGCAGAACATCCAAGAAATATGGGATAACATCAAGAGACCAAATTTAAGAGTCACTGGGATACAGGAAGGGACAGAGTTTCAAACCAAAGGAATGAGCAATCTATTCAATGAAATAATACGAGAAAACTTCCCAGACTTGAAGAATGAGACAGAACCCCAAATCCTAGAAGCCTACAGGACGCCGAATGTGCAAAATCATAAGAGACCCACACCTAGACACATTATAATGAAGATGCCCAACATACAGAATAAGGAGAGAATTTTAAAAGCTACAAGAGAAAGGAAGCAGATCACATTTAGGGGTAAGCCAATCAGGATAACAGCTGATCTTTCAACACAGACTCTGAAAGCTAGAAGATCCTGGAATAACATATTTCAAACACTGAAAGAAAATGGGTTCCAACCAAGAATTGTGTTTCCAGCGAAATTAAGCTTCAGGATGGAAGATGAAATTAAAACCTTCCACGATAAACAAAAGTTAAAAGAATTTGCAGCTAGAAAACCATCTCTTCAGAACATCCTTGGCAAAACATTACAGGAAGAGGAAATGGAAAATAACAATGAAAACCAACAGTGGGAGGTAGGACACTAAAGGGGGGAAAATAATCAAAGAGGAAAACAAACCATGTTTAGTAACATAAATAAACAAATATGGCTGGAAGAACAACCCATATCTCAATAATAACCCTAAATGTTAATGGCTTAAACTCACCAATCAAGAGACACAGGCTAGTAGAATGGATCACAAAACAAGACCCAACAATATGCTGCCTACAGGAGACGCATTTGATAGGAAAAGACATACATAGGCTGAAGGTGAAAGGTTGGGAAAAATCATATCACTCATATGGACTTCGGAAACCAGCAGGAGTATCCATACTCATATCAAATAAAATAGGTTTCAAGCCAAAGTTAATCAAAAGGGATAAAGAGGGACACTACATACTGCTCAAGGGAACCATACACCAACAAGACATAACAATCATAAATATATATGCCCCAAACAATGGTGCAGCTATGTTCATCAAACAAACTCTTCTCAAGTTCAAGAGTCTAATAGACCACCATACAATAATCATGGGAGACTTCAACACACCTCTATCACCACTGGACAGATCTTCCAAACAAAAGTTGAATAAGGAAACTATAGAACTCAATAACACAATTAATAACCTAGACTTAATTGACATATATAGAATATACCACCCAACATCAAGCAGTTACACTTTTTTCTCAGCAGCACATGGATCCTTCTCAAAAATAGATCATATATTATGTCACAGGGCAACTCTTAGACAATATAAAGGAGTAGAGATAATACCATGCATCCTATCTGATCATAATGGAATGGAACTGAAAATCAACGATAAAAGAAGGAAGGAAAAAGAATACATCACTTGGAGAATGAACAATAGGTTACTGAATGATCAATGGGTTATAGAAGACATCAAGGAAGAAATTAAAAAATTCTTAGAGATTAATGAAAACACAGACACAACATATCGGAATCTATGGGACACATTGAAAGCAGTTCTAAGAGGAAAATTCATTGCTTGGAATTCATTCCTTAAAAAAAGAAAAAACCAACAAATAAATGATCTCATACTTCATCTCAAAATCCTAGAAAAAGAAGAGCAAAACAACAGCAAAAGAAGTAGAAGGCAAGAAATAATTAAAATCAGAGCTGAAATTAATGAAATCGAAACAAAAGAAACAATTGAAAAAATTGACAAAACTAAAAGTTGGTTCTTTGAAAAAATAAACAAAATCGACAGACCCTTAGCCATGCTAGGGAAGAGAAGAAGAGAGAGAACTCAAATTACTAACATACGGGATGAAAGAGGCAATATCACAACAGACACTTCAGAAATACAGAAGATAATCAAAAATTATTTTGAGTCCTTATACTCCAATAAATTAGAAGATAGTGAAGGCATAGATAAATTTCTTAAGTCATATGATCTGCCCAGATTGAGTCAGGAGGATATAGACAACCTAAACAGACCAATATCAATTGAGGAAATAGAAGAAACCATCAAAAGACTACCAACTAAGAAAAGCCCAGGACCGGATGGATATACAGCAGAGTTTTACAAAACCTTTAAAGAGGAACTAATACCAATACTTTTCAAGCTACTTCGGGAAATAGAAAAAGAGGGAGAACTTCCAAATTCATTCTACGAGGCCAACATCACCCTGATACCTAAACCAGACAAAGACACTTCAAAGAAAGAAAACTACAGACCAATATCTCTAATGAACCTAGATGCAAAAATCCTCAATAAAATTCTGGCCACTCGGATACAAAAACATATCAAAAAAATTGTGCACCATGATCAAGTAGGATTCATCCCTGGGATGCAAGGCTGGTTCAATATACGGAAATCAATAAATGTTATTCACCACATCAATAGACTTAAAAATAAGAACCATATGATCATCTCGATAGATGCGGAAAAAGCATTCGACAAAGTACAGCATCCCTTTATGTTCAAAACTCTAGAAAAACTAGGGATAACAGGAACATACCTCAATATTGTAAAAGCAATCTATGCTAAGCCTCAGGCTAGCATCATTCTGAATGGAAAAAAATTGAAGGCATTCCCTCTAAAATCTGGAACAAGACAGGGATGCCCTCTCTCACCACTTCTGTTCAACATAGTTCTAGAAACACTGGCCAGAGCAATTAGACAGACGAAAGAAATTAAAGGCATCAAAATAGGAAAAGAAGAACTTAAATTATCACTATTTGCAGATGACATGATTCTATACCTAGCAGACCCAAAAGGGTCTACAAAGAAACTATTAGAGCTAATAAATGAATTCAGCAAAGTGGCAGGATATAAAATCAACACGCATAAATCAAAGGCATTCCTGTATATCAGCGACAAAGCCTCTGAAATGGAAATGAGGACAACCACTCCATTCACAATATCTTCAAAAAAAATAAAATACTTGGGAATCAACCTAACAAAAGAGGTGAAAGACTTATACAATGAAAACTACAGAACCCTAAAGAGAGAAATAGAAGAAGATCTTAGAAGATGGAAAAATATACCCTGTTCATGGATAGGCAGAACTAACATCATCAAAATGGCGATATTACCAAAAGTTCTCTATAGGTTTAATGCAATGCCAATCAAAATCCCAACGGCATTTCTTGTAGAAATAGAGAAAGCAATCATGAAATTCATATGGAAAAACAAAAGACCCAGAATAGCAAAAACAATGCTAAGCAGGAAGTGTGAATCAGGCGGTATAGCGATACCAGACTTCAAACTATACTACAGAGCAATAGTAACAAAAACAGCATGGTACTGGTACCAAAACAGGCGGGTGGACCAATGGTACAGAATAGAGGACACAGAAACCAATCCACAAAACTACAACTACCTTATATTCGATAAAGGGGCTAAAAGCATGCAATGGAGGAAGGATAGCATCTTCAACAAATGGTGCTGGGAAAACTGGAAATCCATATGCAACAAAATGAAACTGAATCCCTTTCTCTCGCCATGCACAAAAGTGAATTCAAAATGGATCAAGGAGCTTGATATCAAATTAGAGACACGTCGTCTGATAGAAGAAAAAGTTGGCTACGATCTACATACTGTGGGGTCGGGCTCCAAATTCCTCAATAGGACACCCATAGCACAAAAGTTAATAACTAGAATCAACAAATGGGACTTACTCAAACTAAAAAGTTTTTTCTCAGCAAAACATACAATAAGAGAGGTAAATAGAGAGCCTACATCCTGGGAACACATCTTTACTCCTCACACTTCAGATAGAGCCCTAATATCCAGAGTATACAAAGAACTCAAAAAATTAGACAATAAGAGAACAAACAACCCAATCAACAAATGGGCCAAGGACCTGAACAGACACTTCTCAGAGGAGGACATACAATCAATCAACAAGTACATGGAAAAATGCTCACCATCTCTAGCAGTCAGAGAAATGCAAATCAAAACCACCCTAAGATACCATCTCACTCCAGTTAGATTGGCAGCCATTATGAAGTCAAACAACAACAAGTGCTGGCGAGGATGTGGGGAAAAGGGTACACTTGTACATTGCTGGTGGGACTGCAAATTGGTGCAGCCAATTTGGAAAGCAGTATGGAGATTTCTTGGAAAGCTGGGAATGGAGCCACCATTTGACCCAGCTATTCCCCTTCTCGGTCTATTCCCTAAAGACCTAAAAAGAGCATGCTACAGGGACACTGCTACATCGATGTTCATAGCAGCACAATTCACAATAGCTAGACTGTGGAACCAACCTAGATGCCCTTCAATGGATGAATGGATAAAAAAAATGTGGCATTTATACACAATGGAGTATTACTCTGCATTAAAAAATGACAAAATCATAGAATTTACAGGGAAATGGATGGCATTAGAGCAGATTATGCTAAGTGAAGCTAGCCAATCCCTAAAAAACAAATGCCAAATGTCTTCTTTGATATAAGGAGAGTAACTAAGAACAGAGTAGGGTCGAAGAGCATGAGAAGAAGATTAACATTAAACAGGGATGAGAGGTGGGAGGGAAAGGGAGAGAGAAGGGAAAATGCATGGAAATGGAAGGAGACCCTCAGAGTTATACAAAAGTACATACAAGAGGAAGTGAGGGGAAGGGGAAAAATAATATAAGGGGGACAAACGAATGTCAGTAGAGGGGGCAGAGAGAGAAGAGAAGAGGGGAGGGGAGGGGAGGGGAGGGGGGATAGTAGAGGATAGGAAAGGCAGCAGAATACAACAGACACTAGTATGGCAATATGTAAATCAATGGATGTGTAACTGATGTGATTCTGCAATCGGTATATGGGGTAAAAATGGGAGCTCATAACCCACTTGAATCAAATTGTGAAATATGATATATCAAGAACTATGTAATGTTTTGAACAGCCAACAATAAAAAATTAAAAAAAAAGGGTCCCTTTTGAAAATTAAACTGATTAAATGAACACAAAATGCAAGACTAGTTATTTGAAGAAAGTATCTTAGAAGTAAAAATATCACCTAGCTCAATTTAAATAAGGATATATATATATATATATATACACACACACACACACACACACACACACACACACACACACACACACACTCTCTCTCTCTCTCTAAAACAGCCTGAAGTACTTTCTGGCCTATTCTCATAGCTGAGGGAGGCACCAGGCTATTATGGTATCATCTCAACAACCAGAGTTCAAGTTCCTCCCCTGTTTCCAATTCCTTGCTTACTGAGCAACCTTTGGCTTATGATTTGGTTTTCCAAGCAGATTCTCTCATAGAAATAGACAATACCAACTAGCACAACTTAAAACCCACTTAGAAATTATACTTAATTCTAATTTAAGTATTAAATCTTAGTATAAAGTGTGTCTGCCCCATCTCAAGACTTTCTAAAATAAAACCAACAAGAACCACAAAAATATTTTTTGAACCTCAGAATTTGAGAGACAGACTCTTGAAATAATATAATTATAATCAAAATAATATTCTGAGACTCTTCTTGAGCAACTGGCCAGTTGGCTTTCCTCAATGACATCTGTGTCTCAACCTTTTTTTTTTTTTTTGGTCCTGGAGTTTGAAGTCAGGGGCACTTAATCACTGAGCCACATCCCTAGACCTTTCTTGTATTTTATTTAGAGACAGGGTCTCACTGAGTTGCTTAGCACCTGGCTTTTGCTGAGGCTGGCTTTGAATTTGTGATCTTCCTGCCTCAGCTTCCCAAGTTGCCAGGATTACAGTGTATACCACAGGTATATACCACCATATCCAGCTGTCTCTGCCTTGTTGAAACACAAATTCTAAATTTATTTCACTAACTAACTCCTAACTAATCTTTTTGCTATCTTGCTTACTTACATTCTTCACACCAACAAAAGTAAAAAATTCAGATTTGATTGATTCCTCATTTAGATCTCTTTTTATTGTTTTCCACTGCC
The DNA here is from genome assembly GCF_021218885.2 of Marmota monax. Lineage (NCBI taxonomy): Eukaryota > Metazoa > Chordata > Mammalia > Rodentia > Sciuridae > Marmota > Marmota monax. The sequence goes on from NW_026695245.1 coordinate 4,081,281, forward strand.
TTCGGGATAAAGTTCAAACTCATTTCTTTACTAAGTGTCTAATATGGTATTTATCATACAAGGATATCTGTATTAGCCCCAAATTTAATTAAACAAGATTAGTCAGCACAGGCTCTCTATCTAGTCTAAGAGCCTTCTGGCATGGCTCTGAGAGACAACTGGACAACTGACCCTTGTACAGGCCTCATAGCACTTTGGTTCAGGAACTGACTTAGCTCAGCTCTTTGGGTGGAGTACTTAGGGGTGATAAACAATGATAACTATATTTATGCCTGAGTGAATCAGAATCAAGTTTCATTTAGTCTTACATGGAGATTCAGGAGGTACACCTGGTCCCTAGCGCATACCTACATTAGCCATCGCAGAAATGATCCAGACTTATGTATAAGGCCAAACCTAGGAAGAACAGGGAGGCTTCCTCAAGTTCTGGTATGACTCAGAGTTTATCTGTCATTGAGTACACTCCTGATAAGTCTTTTGTGGTCTGGCAACTTGAAGCTCTCTGTAATTTACAGATCATAGCTAATCTTTTGGTTACATGATTCTGCTGGTTTCTTTCTGCTCTTTAACCTGGAAATACTTGAACCAAAACCAATTAGTTTTGATTCAAAGTCCAGGTTCCCAAGGCAGATAACTTTATTGTCTAACTCAGAATTCTCATTCACATTTGACAATAAATAATAGTAGCATATTGGAGAGCATTTCAATATTCCCCGTATTTAAGCAGCTTAGCTAAATACATATAACATACACAGATTATTTAAATCATGCCATAACCGAGTAGTTGCAATATCATTCCCATTTTAAAGGTTTGGAAACGAAAATAAAGACAGGCTTTCTAACTCCAGATAAGACTGTGGGTGGAAGTGCTGATGAGACCTGAGCCAAGGTTGTAGGACTCAAGAGGCTACACTTCTTTGTCTTTTACTACAGCTTCCCTAATTGCCTTCCCTGGAATGTGAGAAGCAAACTCACTTATTGTCTCTAGTATAAAATCCACATTCCTCAGAAAGGAATGCCCTTCACAACTTGCCCTCACTTACTTTTCCATACCCAACACTCATAGATCCTAACTAATTATATACCAAATATGGCATATTTCTTTTTTTTTTTTTTTTTTTTGTCGTAGATGGACACAGCATCTTTATTTATTTTTATGTGGTGTTGAGGATCGAACCCAGTGCCTCACACATGCTAGGCGAGCGCTCTACCACTGAGCCACAACCCCAGCCCCAAAATATGGCATATTTCACCCCTCCAAACCTTCACTCATTCTTTTCTCTCAATAGTTTTTCTCCTCTGTTTACATCAATTAAATGTTACCTCCTCTTTTAAGACTATCTCCATCATCAGACAAAGTTGGACTCTTGCTTTTGTGTACCTACACACACTATGCAAACACTTCTATTTCATGACCCACTGCTAATTAGGGTTCATATATCAGCCATGATGAAGCACAGGCTCCTTGCAGGGTGGAGTCTTCTCATCTCCAGAGCTCAGCATAGAGTTTTGGACATAAAGAAGCATTCAAGTACTTACTGAATAATGTGCTGCGAGGAAACAGTACTCAGTTAATGGAACTGCCAAGCTGTCCATAAGCTGCAAAGGTCTGGTACTTTTTGACATTCCTACTATTCTGAAGTCCTTTCCTCCACCCTTGCCCACCCACTTCTAAGGCTTCCAGTCTTTTGACATATGTGAACTAATTCTTTAAAGATATTAAAACATTAGTTGAGACTTTCTCAGAGGCGGCAAAAATGATGGGCAGCAATTTGGTCACTTTGAGGCAAAGATTCCCTACTCCTAAGAGTCTGGATCAGAAAGAGAAACACGTAGAGATAACATACAGCACCTGGACACCCTAATGGTCCCCCTCCTACTGACTTTGCTCCTCAGAGCCTCACACTCTAGAGTTACACTTCCAGTACCTCTGCTGACCAACTTGGCTGGGCCACCTCACTCTGAAGCAACTTCCTGGGGTGAGGTAAATAAGTAAAGATTTCAGAAAGGCTGCCAACTCCACACTTTGAAATCAAATCAAACTCTTCAACCAGTCATCAAAAGCCCTCCACAAAAATTTTCCACACTCTGTGAGGGACAGCTTTGGAGCAGGGAGTAATTCCTTGGGCCTGTGCTCATCTCATTAAGGGGACTTTGAAAAATTTACTGGAATCTTCTCTTACCAACAGGCACCGGATGATAATATATTCGAGAATTCTCTGCAGGTGTGACTCTTCAGTAAATCACTATTAAATGTTAAAATTGTAATAGTAATAAACCCAAGGCAATGAGGGAAAACTCACAATCTTGCTCTATCCTTGCTATCCAAAGTCATTTCCTACTATTCTGTTCATCAACAATAGATCCCCATAACACCAAGATTTGATGAAAAATCCCACACAGTTTCTAAGGGCTTTCAAAGCCCATAATCAGCTGCATGAGTTTTTTCCCCATTGCTAAAGAACCGTAAGACCAATCCTGTCTTCCTCTCCTCTGGGAAACTGCCACTGACCCCTGTTCCTCAGTGTTCTACTCCACCATCACATTCTCCCACCCCTGGCTGGCTATAGATTAGATAGAAATCATCCCCCTTTCCTTCCAGGTCCTAAGGATGTATCCCCTGCTGCCTGTCCCACTTTCTAAAAAGGTTTTTTACTAAAGACAACTATGGAGAAAGAATCAGGGAAAGTAAAAAATGGCAAACACAAAGGAGGCACAATGCAAAAATTCAGTCCTCTTACTTGAAGTAAACAAAAAACACACAACCTGGAAGAAGATCCCTTTTCTAACCAAACAGCCCGAAGATTAAACTCTAGGCAGAATATTAAAGTAATTTTACATCTCAAGACAAAGGTTTTGGGAACAAGAGATCTGTTCTACACACCACCACTATCCATTTTTTAAATGGACATTTTATACTAGTTTTCAATTCGTAGAAAACTAGCAAAGATAGTAGAGTACCCAAACACTCCATATCCAGTTTCCCTTACTATCTTATGTTAGTGTCATGCATTTGTCATAATTAATGAACCAATATTTATACATTAACTAAAGTCCAAACTTTACTCAGATTTCCTTGGTCTTTCCCTGATGACCTTTTTCTACTTCAGAATCCCACCCGGGACAGCACATTACATTTAGTTGCCATGTCTCCTTAGGCTACTCTTGGTAGTGAGTGTTAAGACTCTTCTCATTTTCATGACCTGGACAGTTCTGAAAAAATACCACTAACACATTTTTCACAGCCCTCTTTCCAACAGAGCTACATATTTCTTCACTTTCACCTCTAGTTTACCAATCTTTCCTTCTCAGAATGTCTCCTAAAATTCTTTGTCCATAACAGCAGCCTGGCATTTTATAAGCAGCACCATAGGACTCTGGTGAAGGAGCCCCCAGGGCCCATTCAAAGAATCTGCAGAGTCAAAAATTCCAAAATAGTATTAAGACATTCTCTTTGAAGCTTATTCTTTTACCTGTAGAGTTTTCACAAGTCCATATCATATATCATATGTGATGGCATCATCACTGATGGCTAATGGAATGTGTGCATGTGTATTCTAGCATTTTCTAGAATTTTCTAAGGCAGCAAGTTTAGGACATAAATGTGCATATTTAGAGATTTAACTCAATTCATTCTCAGTATTTCTATTGTACTCCTATTCTGCAAAGATGGATTTTTTTTCATATACTTCAAACATATTACAACAGATTGAAAGAAAAGAGAAAAAAAAAAGGGATGAGAATCCAGCTATCTTCTACTGAGTGAAATGTTAAAGAGTGTTTAAAAAATATAAAATAATATTCTCTTCACTAATTTTCTTTTGAAGGCTTTTTAAAGATTTGTTCTAATTAGTTATACATGATAGCAGAATGCATTTCGATTCATTGCACACAAATTGTGCACAACTTTTCATTTCTCTAGTTGTACAAGATGTAGAGTCATACCACACCTGCAGTCATACATGTACCTAGAGTAATGATGTTCACCTCATTCCATCATCGTTCCTGCCCCCTCCCCTTGAAGGCTTTTTAAATATAAAAATGTTATTTATGAGCTGGGGTTGTGGCTCAAGTGGTAGCGCGCTCGCCTGGCATGCACAGGGCGCTGGGTTTGATCCTCAGCACCACATAAAAATAAAGATGTTGTGTCCACTGAAAACTAAAAAATAAATATTAAAAAAAATTCTCTCTCTCTCTCTCTCTCTCTCTCTCCCTTTAAAAAAATGTTATTTATGTTAAGGTGACTTTTAAATAACTTAACAGTTTATTTCTCAGTTTTAATTTCAGCCATGATAAATGTCAATAGATATAACTAATATAAACAATAGTAGGTTTTTTTTGGTCTTCAATGATTTTTTTAAAAATGGTACTGGGGATGGAATCCAGGGCTTTGAACATGTTAGATAAATGCTCTACCATGCTGCTACATCTCTAGCCCTTGTTATTTTAATGCAGCTAGAGCTAGGGCCCAGACTGGTTTTAAATTTGCAATCCTTTTGCCTAAGTCCCACCTGGGATTACAGGGGTGTACTACCACACCTGGCTTCAAAAGTATTAAAAGGTCCTAACCAAAAAGTCTTGAGAATTATTAGCCTTAAATCTTCCTTCCATTTTTCAAGGCCTTCCTCAAATGTCTACCTGCTTCCTCCATTCACTCTAGTTTTCTACAAGTTTAGAGAAGAAAAGGGTTAAGTGATACTTTTAGCCTTTTTAAATAGTTTTGTTTATTAAAGCCCTGTCTTTCCAATAGAACATCAATAAACCCTAGGAGCGTATTTCTTGTTAAATGATGAAAATGGAATTTTGCAGTTTTGATTATGTACATTTAAATGACAATATGACATAAAATATTTTCTTAATCAGTTTGGTAAAATTGGTTCTGAGATTAGGACCTATTATGAACAGTTTGTCTCATTTGACATTTTCACCAGGCTTTGTGGATGTTTAACTGCAGGAATTTAACATAGAGTATATATATTTGTTAGTCTGTCTATTGATTTTTATGTCCACTAATCACATTTACCAATGTAATGTCTTAGATTTCTCCTAAAGTTGTATAAGAATTTTTAAAACCAAGCATGGTGGCTTGGCTTGTAACTCCACAACTCAAAAAAGAGGCATATGCTGGAGGGTGACAAATTTAAGGTCAGCCTGCCCAACTTAGCAAGACCTCTCAAAATAAATAGGGCTGGGGATGTAGCTCAGTGGTAATGCACAACCAGGTTGGATTCCCAGTATCACCAAGAAAGAAAAAAAAAACTTTTATAAAATCAACTTTTCTTAAGAGCTAATTATTTACCTCCTTAACATAATTATTTGCCTCCTAACATAAGTTAAGACCAAGTCTAAAGGTCCAATAAGATTAACAGGTAATCTTTTGAATGAAACAAATGTTCTGTGTTAGCATGCAAAGGACAATTATATAGTTAAAACTGCTGGATTTCTTCACAACCTTAATTTGAGGAACACAAATCCCAATGTAATTGCTTTTGCTCTCAAGCAATCCTCAATAATGCGGCACAAATCTTTTCACCCATCTAATGAATGTAACATCAAAAGGAGCAGCCTGAAAATCAGAAAACAGATGTGAAATAAAGGTATAAGTTTGCTATTCTACAGAAAAAAAACTTAAACGTTAACACTGAAAATTCACAACCGTTTTACAGTATGTAGTATACACTTCCGTATCAGCGTCGGAGGAGGGAGGGTCTGTCCGCATTCCATACCACTTCCAAAACAAGAAATCACAGAACTGGGATAACCACATTTATCAAATTAAGAAAAAGCTTCCTAAAGCAACCTTCTGTCTAGCTTTCTATGAATTGGGCTGACTCACTTGGCCTGTGAAAAACAAGATCGTGTTCGTTTCCCCTCAAGTGTCAGTGTCTGTAAAGGGAATTATATGCAAATATATGCTACAGAGACTCAAAGGCAAGGTAGGGAACTAAAGACAGAGCCCAGACCACCCAGGGCCACCAGCGGGAGCCCTAGCCGCTCTCCGCTGTCTCTTCCCACTACCACACCCCGGGAGCCCGACTGCGGTTCCCCCGTCTGGAAGTCGTCGGGGTCCCGCCCCTCTAACTGCCTGAGTGACTTCTCCCAGCGTTCCGAGAGAACTAGGCCGGGTGACCAAGGCAGGTTACGCCAGCACGACCACCACTCACCTTGCTGGGTCCCCAGGCCGCTGCCCTCCCGGGCTCAGGTGATGCTACTTCGACCAGATCCATTGGGGGAAGAAAGCAGCAAGAACAGAGCAGAGAGGTGGCAGGGCGGGAAGCAGGTTTTGCGGAGGAGAGAGATGGCAGGACGGGAAACAGGCTCTACTAAGGAGAGAGTGGCAGGACAGGAAGCAGGCTCTGCTAAGGAGACAAGCGGGGCGGCGGCGACTTGCGGCTGGTGCCGGAGTTAGGGTGACAGATGGCGGCGGCTGCCGCCGCGTCCGGAACTAGACTTCTTCTCTTCCGTCTTGACCGCAGGAGCATTCGCTTCCGATTGGTCGTCCTCCCCTGGCTCCTCCTTAATTCACCTTGCCCCGCCCCCTGGAGGACGCACTTCCGGCCGCTGCCTGCTGGACCTGGGGCCTCCTGGATGGGCTCCCAGTGGCAGCGGGTCTTCCTAGCTGCGGCCTGTTCGGGCGGGGCTGCGTATGGCTTCCTCTAGTCCAGGGTTTGCCCTGTCCAGGCACCGCCTTCCCCTAACTTCCTTCCTGGTTGCTCTAGATAGTCACCGAGTAATTAAACTAGACAGACTGTGTGGAGTATAAATAAACAAACGAAGCTGTCTCTGTTCGTTCGTAAATTCTCAGCGTAATTCTAAACTGGGATGGATTGGGAGACAGAAAATGGCAGATTTAGAGAGAGAAAAGGGACTGAAGACGACTCTCAGATTTGGTTATTAGTGCAGTTATTGTTTGTGGACAGGATGTGGAAAGCGAAAATTTGTAACTTGTATTACACTGAGCAAAAATACGATTGCATAATAAAAGTTTTGATTCTGTATTTTGTAAGGAAATCTTCACAAAATGACTGGATAAAAGTTCTGCATGTCACTATATTCATGTATCCTTCAAAGTATTTTAACTCCTTAGTCCTTGACACCCAGGGATAAATTCTATCCTTATCTCCAATTTTACTGATAATGAAACTGAGGCACTTAGAGGTAAAGTAACTTGCAGGAAATCATACAGCTAATAAATAGCAGAACTAATTAGTGTTGGACCAGGCAGTCTGGGTTCAAGAACCGGTTCTATATTGTCTACAAAATGACTATCCAGATAGTCTAGAAATACATATTGAATAACAGGTTTCCTTAAATCTCACTTCTGAGTCGAATCCCTTTCTTGAGAGCCCTAATGTTAATGATTCATTAGCACACAGTCCCTGCTTCCTTCCCATTCCAGGACAGAACATGTTCTGAATCTCCAAAACACTCCAAATAAAATAAAGAAAAGTTGTAGGTACATAACAGGATACAAACATATGCTTGGTAGGTGTTGCTCATGTATATGGGTGTGTGTGGAAATTGTGTCCCTATTTAGTATTCAAAAGGTTATAATTAGGGTACAAATAGTTGAGGGAAAATGGTGTATGAATGAAACAGACCTCTCAGTTCTGAATAAGAAAGAAATAGGAGAGAGATAAGCCAAGAGAAGTTATTGGAGCTGCCTATTAAATTAACAAAGAATTTATAAAGAAAATATTAAAAGGAAAAGTACAAACCAGAAAGAAAAGTTGAGAAGCAATGCATGACAAAAATGTACTGGTGAAGGGGACATAGCAGAAAAGGACATGAAATTGGAAATAAAGCTAAAAATCTGATTATTTTTAGATAATTTACTCAAATTTCCATTGAGTGTTTGCCTAAGTCCTTAGCAATGGAGAAACTACTATATATAAAATAGGTGTCTGCCCTCTTGTACCTTAAGGTCCTGAACATAAGTACAATTAAGTGTCAAAGATGCCAAATAGAAGAAAGTGCAGGGCTGTTGCAAGTGGTGCTATTAATAATTACTCAGAGGCAGATTGTCTTTAAATGCAAGTGTATATTGGATCACACCAATCATTAAATATAAACAATGCAAAAAGTGTTGGGTGTGCTGGAGCACCCCAACCAGTGTTCAGTGCACACTAATTAAACATTATAAGCGAATCACACAATCATAGGGCAACCACGAGTCCCAAAATACCTCCAATGCCACGTGGCTTCTCTTAGCCAAACAGCAGATGTTGTCCTTGTCTGGTGGTTCTCTCTAGCTGATGGCTGGACATATGGGAATGGAGGAGTAGTCCAGGGACAGAAAGAAAGGTGGCCAATATCACTGATCTCCTTGGAGCAAAACTCTTCAATGTGGCAGGACCAGCAATTTAAATATAGTTCCAAGTTGGTGGTGTACGTTGGTGATTGGTTATACCCAGTGAAAATCAATGTCCATTGGTTATGACCAGGGAGGTGATGTAATTGCAGCTGGGCGTGTTCTTTTTGCATGTCCGTGGAGCTATGCTCCCTATCAATTGTAACCAGTCATTGCTAAGCATACCTATGGCTAGTGCCCCTCACAGCTCCTTATCAATTGCAAGCAGACATGACTAAGCAGTTGATGGCTGCTGTTCCTTATGGCCAGCAATTTAGTGAGTCCTAGAATGTGTCAGCATGGCGGATGCTCCTTACAAGGGCTCATTGCAGATGTAAAAGATGAAGGTCAGAACTACCCAGATATTCAGGAAAGTTTGCTTAGAGATGGCACTTGAGCTCAGCTTTAGAAAATGATCTCACATTAGTGAGATAAGCTTTAGGGTGGAGCAAAGGCTTCCACACAAAAGAGAGTTGTATACAGGACACATCAGAAAAGACTAGTGGTTTGGCATGGCCAGACCTAGGGTACAACAGGGACAGAGGAAAAGATTGGTTTGAGGAATGCATATAAAGTCCAGGTCCAATGCATATAAAGTCTGGTTTTAATTCTAGGGACTTCAGAGCTAAGTTCAAAAAAGAGTCATTAAGAGGGGAAAGTAGCTGGGCACTGTAGGGTGCACCGATAGTCCCTGCTGCTTGGGAGGCTGAGGCAGGAGGATTGCTTGAGCCCAAGAGTTCAAGTTCAGCTTGGGCAATATCTTAGGGGAAAAAAAGAAAAGAATGGTTTTCAGGTTTATTTACTAAAAAGATATTTCTGGCAGCTGTGTGAAGGTGTATTGGAGCAGGTTAGGCTGGAGACTGGAAAATCTGATAGGTAATTAATGAGGAGGGTTGCCTGGATTTCCCTTGATATTTTTCTTTAAATGTGTTAATACATTTTGTGTAATTTCAGGTCTCATAAACTTCTAACAATTTCTTTTAGGTGACTTTGAATATTCCAACTCTGATCTCATTTATCTTATTTCCAATATTTTAGTTTTGGGTTTAGATGCTGAGGGGGGTGTAATGTTTAAGAACTTTAGAGGTTGAACAGTTGAGGGTTATTTGCAAGTAAGAGGAAGGCATGGTGAAGCAGCAGAGAGGTGAAGGTTGGAACCAGGATAAAATATTACAATATTGGAGAGGTGGTCCACATAGACCTTGGAATCACCCAGCAAGATGGCAGATTTTGGGATAGAGTGGAAGAATTTGTGCAGGTGCCAGAGTCCTCAGAAAAGATGCAGGCTATATCCCAGAGGCTGGTAGATGATGCTGATCAGAAGTTTGGAGAGCCTAACAGAATGTTCAGAGACTTGAGAAGAGACCTGTTTAACTCAGAGGGCAGGAGGAGTGGTTCTCCAGCTGTGCTGGAGAGAGAATCCTGCTCCTATTCTCTGCTCTGCACCAGAGAAAGGAATAGTCTCAGAGGACATTCGAGTTTTACTTGAGCCAGGAACTAAGAAAGCAGGCTGTGGGAACAAAGATAATTGATTCATCATGGGATGGGGTTTCCACAGGTTTTTGTGGGTTAGCAATTTTAATGTTTGTATGTCAGCAGTTAAGGTACATGCCTGATGTCACTAACTAACCACATGCTCCCTTAAAAAGAAGATATGTGAACATTTAAAATATTTACAAAATTTGCCTTTTACATTTACAAATATTAATAGGAAAAGTGTGATTTTGTGATTTCATTGTGAGTCCTTGAATAGCCATTTTAATGTGAAGTGGAGTAAGCGCAATGTTCAAAGGGTTTGATTCCAGCTTTTACACCTGTCATCACTGCTGATGAAATCACTAGTGCTTAGCAGAAACAAAACTATTCGAGAATTTACACTGCTGAAACACAGGAAATCAGCAGATTCTTTGGTCTCTAAAGAGAACAGAAAGAAGTCTCTTTAGTCTTTCATATTGAAATTAATCACATGTATTTTATAAGTAGCTGCCCCAGGTACTTAACAGATGTTTATCAACTGCCTAGGATATCCTTAAAGTCTTGTGGGAGAATCAAAGAATTATGAAATTCTGGAGAGAGAATATATTCACACAACAGCATTAAATAATGGAGCACTTCTTTCTCAAAAGAGTGCATGATTTATCACATCTATGGACAATATAGACAAATATGGACAATTATCATTTCAGGATTCATTATGGGTGAGTGGGTGATCTGAAAAGGCTGTGTGGAGAAAGTACCACCAAACTAGGCCACAAAGGTTGGGGAGACAAGAAAAGGCTAGTGTAGGTGGAAAAACAGCATAATACTGGGCACAAAAGCAAGGAAGTCCAGAGCATATTTAGTGACTACTGAATATTTTCATAAGGATACTAGAGTGGAATGTTATGGATATGGCTTAGTTAGGTTCAAATGGGACTCAGTTGTTCTTATGTCTATCCAATCCACTGCCACTTTTTTAATAGCAAATATTTTGTTTTTCTCCCTTTAGCATATAATTGATATATAGATACATACATATATATATGTGTGTGTGTGTATATGTATATATATATATATATATATATACATACACACACACACACACACATATATATATATATATATATATATATATATATATATGTATGTATGTATTTTTATGGTACTGGGTATTGAAACCATGAATGTTCTATCTCTGAGCTACACCCCCAGCCCCATTTTAAATTTGTTTTTATTTTGAGACAGAGTTTCACTAAGTTGCCTAGCCTGGCCTCAAGCTTACAATCCTCCTGCCTCAGCCTCCCAAGTCACTGGGATTATAGGTGTGTGCCACCACGACCAGCTGCATGATCTTTTAAAATTGATATATGATGCTCTGACTACAAAGGATAAATAAAACAATTGTTAATTTATATATATTTGGTTCTAATTACATGGGATATCTAAAATAGTCAACTTTTTAGAAACAATAGGTAAAATGATGGTTGCCAGGGGCCCTGGGAGGGAGAAAGGGGAAATCAATGGGTATAGAGTTTCAGTTTTGAAAGTGAAAAGGTTCTAGAGATTTGTTGTTCAACAGTGTATACAGGGTATAGCATTTAAGGATACAGAGTAACACTATGACACTGTATACTTAAACATGATTAAGGTGGTAAGTTTGATTTTATGTTGTTTTTTTTTTTACCACAATAAAGGTGTTTGAGTATGTAGCTATATGTCAAAGAGTGAATCTCTTTCCATTTAGTTTGTTCAGGATTCATTGTCCCTACTGTATCTGAGGTTCCATGCCTTACATTAGTTCTAGAGGGAAAAAAATGCCTCTACAAATACTCCCCTTTCTCTTTTTATAGAACACAAATGAAATGTATGTTACACCTTCTTGTTCTATTTAATAGCAAATATTTTGTCTTAACTGTTATTTTCATATATTTGTATCTTTTTCTCTCTATGCTGTATGCTTATAATTGAAATAAAACACATATACAAAAAATAACACTAAGTTTAGATATGAACAAATATCTGCAAAGGAACACACCATGGAAACAGCACCCAGATAAGGAAGCAAAATATTCCCAGCACCTTATAAGTACCCCTGTGTCCCCTTCCAGTCACAGCCACCCTTAAGGAAAACCTTTGTCCCTTAGTTTAATGGTAGATGTTGGGATGTGATTTTGCTAAAGGCTTTGTTTTTAAAAGAAATAATAGCATTATTGATATAGAATTCACACATCACATAAGATCCACTTAAATTATACAAATGAGTGAATTTTAGAACTTTCAGTAAGATTTACATCCATCAACACAGAACACTTTCATCACCCTCATGAAGAAATACTATGTCCATTAGCAGGCAATGTCCACCAACCCCCAAGTCCAAGGCAATTACTATTCAATTTTCTCTGAATATAGATCTTCTTACTCTGATATTTAATATAAATGGAATCATACACCGTAGAATCCTTTGTGGCCAGCTTCTTTCACATACATTTGAGTTAATTTTGATGTGTGGTATAAGGTAGGGGGCCACTTTCATTCTTTGGTAATCACGGGTACCCAGTTGTCCTAACACTATTTACTGAAAAATGCTATTCTTTTTTCACTTGTCTTGTCAAAATCAATTGGCCACAAATGTCAGGGTTTTCTTTCGAATTTTCAATCCTATTGTTTAGCTATCCTACTGTGTACCTTTATGCCAGAGTCATACTGTAGCCTCTTTCTTTCTTTCTTTCTTTCTTTCTTTCTTTCTTTCTTTCTCTCTTTCTTTCTTTCTCTCTCTCTCTTTCTTTCTTTCTTTCCTTCTTTCTTTCTTTTCCTTTCTTTTCTTTCATGCCGGGGATTGAACCCAGAGCCTTGTGCATCTGAGACAAGCACTCTATGAAATGAGTTATAACCCCAGCCCAAGACCACTGTAGCTTTATATAAATCTTTGAAATAAAAAAACTGAGTTATTTAACTTAGCTCTTTTTTTCAAAATTGTTTTTGGCTATAATGGGTCTCTTAAATTTTTATAAAAATTTTAATATTTGATCTGTTAATTTCTGCAAAGAACGGGAAGCTAGGTGGAATTTTGATGGGGATTATGTTGAATCTGTAAATCAATTTGAGAAATATTGCTATATTACCCGTATTAAGTCTTCCCATCCATAGAATGTTTTCTCATTTATTTTGGTCTCCTTAAGTGTCCTTCAATAATGTTTTGTAGTTTTCGGGATACAGATTTTGCTAATTTATTCTTTAGTATTTTATTCTTTTGGATGCTAGTTTAAATGGAATTGTTTCCTCAATTTCACTTTCACATTATTCTTTGCAAGTGTATAGCAATATAGATCAATACAATTTTTAGGTATTGATCTTGTATCCTGCAACCTTGGTGGACTATTTTATTATTTCTAATAGTATTTTAGTGTATTCCTTATGCTTTTCTATATACAAAATCTTGTCTTATGTAATAGACATCTTAACATCTTGATATTGTTAAAATATAACAGGCAGATTTCTTCTCTTGAAATGGGAGTGCCTCTTATTTTGTCTTATTATCCTGGCTAGAACCACTGATACAATATTGAGTAGAAGGGACAGAGTAGTCATTCTTGTTTTGTTCTTAATTTTAGAGAGGAAAGTGCTGCCCTTTACCATTTAAGTTACATGTTAGCTGTGGGTTTTTCATAGATGCCTCTCATCATTTTGAGGAAGTTCCCTGGCTTTTTTTTTTTTTTAACACAAAGGAATGTTGGATTTTGTCAAATGCTTTATCTGTGTCTACTGAAATGATAATATGTTTTGTCTTTTATTCTGTTGATATGATGCATTATATTAGTTGGTCATTAAATCAACCTTGTAGGATAAATCCCAGTTAGTCAAAGGTGCATACTCCTTTTTAATTTTGCTGGATTCCTTTTAGTAATGTTTTGTTAAGGATTTTTGCATCTATTTCATAAGGGATATTGATATTCTGCTTTTTCAATATTTTTTTAGTTGTCAATGCACCTTTAATTTATTTATTTATATGTGGTGCTGAGAATCGAACCCAGTGCCTCACTCATGCTAGGCAAGCACTCTACCACTAAGCCACAACCCCACCCCTTCTGACTCTTTTTAAGGGGATTTCTGTAGTTTTAAAAAGTATATTACTGTATCTACCATCTGTCAATAATTCTGTATGTGTACTGTCCTAAAGATTCATTATTAAAAATATTTTGGCGGAAAAAACAAAGCATTGTTTTATACAAGCTTCCCCATTTTTATCATGCAACAACATCTATTTAACATTTGTGAATACATTATCAAGAAATAATAACATTATCTTTGGTCTCAAAGATCTCAAAAATGCAAATAGTTAATACATTTCAAAAGCATAGAAGGTTACCCCAATCTCATCTACAGTAGCTTATATCAATAAATGTAAAACCCACAGATTTTGTTTTCATTGACTTAGTTCTGTTTATTTTGTGGAACAGAATAATACAGCTTTAGAAAAATCAACAACTCTGGCAAGGTCTATCAATGCTTTTGTTGCTAATGTCAATTTCTATGTGCATGATTACTTTACTGTTTTGGTTGTTACTGCTTGCTAAGCAAACTTGATTAAAGAAAACAAATTAAGCGATAACTAAGAAATAATGAGGCCTAAAGTAACTTCCTAGTTTTTATCTTTAATATAAAAACAATATATTTGGTGTTTGGATAATAGAGTGTGGTAAGTAGTTTTATTTAGGGACTGAAAGTAACTAGGTCTTTATTTATTGACAATATAATCTTTAAATGATTTCATAAATTGTAATCTAAGACTTAAAGAAGTCAATGCATCAGTTTGGCTGAGACATAGTGGTTATTTCAGGGTGGGCATTTGTCCTGAGAGATGGTCTGATTTTAAAGAAGCACAGGATTGTTTGTTGAATGGAGAAGAGAAATGAGGGCACCATCAACCCTGGTTACTGTTGGCAGCAATAATCACATGAGGACTTGTCACATCCTGGACAGCAGAACAGAGAACAAGAAAAAAACTGGGTTCTTGGTCAGTGACCATATAATTTATCATCCAAACCAGGACACTTGTAATAATCATGCTAGTACAAAAACATAAATCAGAACTGTTTGGGTATATTAGAAGCCATGGTCACTCAAGTTCTCAGTGATACCTCAGTCTCTAGTGGCATTATTCACTAACTGAATCAATATATATGAAGCATGATCCACCTCTCAATTTTTTAATTATGTGAACCAATGTTTTCTTTTAAAGCCAGTATGAGTTATATGTTCTGTTACTTACAAAAAATATCTGAACTAATAAATTCTCTCAACTTCTTTTCAACTTTTTCTCTGTTTTGAAGTGATTAGAATTTATAGACATGACAGGAAACAATAATCTTCCATGGCATGTGTTTATAAACACTACGCTGGCATTGATTGCGGCCCCTGATCAGAAACTAAGTTCAACTTTTACATGTGGGATTGTAAATTAGTACAAACACTATGCAAATCAGTATGGAGGTTCCTCAAAAGACTAGGTGTGAAACCATCATATGACCCAGCTATACCACTTCTTAGTATTTATCCTAAAGAATTAAAGTCATCATACTATAGTAGTATATGCATATCCAAGTTTATAGCAGCACAATTCATAATAGCCAAACTATGAACCTGCCTAGGTATCCATCAACAAATAAATGGATACAGAAATGTATATACATTCAGAAATGTATATACCACGTATACATTACATGTATATATGTAATGGTATATACACACAGTGGACCATAAAGAAGAATGAAATTATGTAATTTGCATAAAAATGGATTGAACTTGAGATCATTATGTTAAGTACAATAAATCAAACTCAGCAGATCAAGTGTCACGTGTTTTTTTCTCATATGTTGAAACTAGAGAGGAAAAAGGAAAATAAAGGTATGCTTGTGTAAGGGAGGAAATCTCGTGAAAATTGAAGGGAGAACTGTAAAGGAGAGGGACCAAGGAGAGGGAAGAGGGAAGGGAAAGAGGAAATTTTAGAGAATGATATTGGCCAAATTATATTGTTATATTGTGTGCATGTATGGATATGTAACAACAAATCCTACCATTATGTACAACTGTAGTGCACCAATAAAAATATGGAAAAAAATGAAAAAAAAAAGAATCCAGGTTTAGATTCTGTTTATTTATACTTGGATCTTTAAAATGAAATTAAACAACTAAGTACTGTTACAATCATATCTTAGAACTAACCAATTTGCTTGATAACAGAACAAAACAGGAGATTAAACTTAATATAATATGAACAATTTTAAATAGGAACTGAATTGGCATATTCATAACTTTTCAGTCATCACTGCACAAAACCTGAACAATAGTGAATCAAACAATAAGAAACAGCAAAGAACTCTACCAAGACAAGAGTTTTCTGGCAATGCAATTTAGGCCTCTCCATTGCTATAGTTTTTTTTTTTTTTTTTTTTTTTAAGTTACTGGGAATTAAACTCAGGAGCACTCGACCACTGAGCCACATCCCCAGCCCTATTTTGTATTTTATTTAGAGACAGGATCTCACTGAGTTGCTTAGTACCCTGCTTTTGCTGAGGCTAGCTTTGAACTCAGGATGCTTCTGAGCCATTGGAATTACAGGCATGCACCACTATGCCCAGCAAAGTAATCAAATAGTTCTCATAAATGATTATAGAGCAACAGCAATTCATCTTGAAGTTCTGAAGAAATGCTATCATTTCCTGTGTGGGCCATGATGTAGGAAAACAAAAACTCATACTGCAATGTATATAGTTAGATCTATTTTTGTAAGGCAACAACTTATAAATGAGTATATGTTGAACAATGAACCTGTTCATATTAGTTACTTGGGTAGTGGTAAAAAGAGTGGTATTGGTTGGAAAGGTTTAGCATGGATTAGAGGAACACAGAGAAGTGATTGATTTTTCTTTTCTTCATTTCCATTTTAAAGATCTTGTTACACATGTATATATTTTGAGATGGTGTCTTGCTATGTTGCTCAGACTGGTCCTGAACTTCAAATCCTCCTGCCTTAGCCTCCTACATAACTAGGATTATCAGTGAGCTTGACTGTTCTCTATATAAAAGTCTTTTAAAAAATCATCATTAAAGGTTGGTGTTTTGGAGAGGGAGATACAAACTTGTGGGCCAAACTTTTGGGTGGAAAGTAAATACAGCCTTGTGGAGAGCCCTCCTAGTGGAGTGTCAACTGCTCATATGATTTCATTTCTGTGCAAAATAAAACAGTACATTCAGAACTTTCTCTCATTTCTCCCTACTCTGTAATTCCCCCCTTTGAATACTTTGAGTATTTGGGTCAAGAAAGTTACATACTCCCATATGACTTGGCCAAATGCTTTGAAGATGAAGGAAGGTGAGGGCAGGAAGGTAAATCAGGCCAACTTCCACCTCTGTACTGATTCCCTCCCATGGCCAACCAGAAGACCCAGGAAGAGACCAGAGAAAAATATTAACAGAGAGACAATCCTGATCCTGTCATGTGACTTCAAGGGGATAAGCCAAGTTCAGCCCTCTATCAGTGTTAGAGAGAGCAGGGAGGAATGGGGCATGCCTCAGAAAAACATAAAGGTTACCCAAGACTTGGCTCGACCTTTCCCAGCCACTGCTCCAATGTAAATTTGTGCTATGCCTTAAGAGTAAAGATTTCCCTGTTCATGAAATGTTTCTAAAAATCTGTTTTTACATTTGAAGAACATTAGCATTGCTTGCTATCCACCAAGTTCACCAACACGTTTTCTTGCATGTTTACTACTATAAGTCAGAACCTGGTTAAGTTAATCTTTGTCCTAGAATTACGAACTGTGCTTGAAATTTACTTTGGGAAATATTTCTTGTTTTAGAGAAATTTCAATATAATGGAATGACTTCTCATAAAGGAAAACAAAATTACGACTATTCTAGTTTTTTTTTTAATCAACTTTCCTTCTGGTTTTTATTTATTTTTTGGTCTTTTTTTGGAAATAGGGGTTGAACCCAGGGCTTTGGGAATGTGAGACAGACGTTTTGCCACTGAGCTACATCCCAACCCGGCCTTCCTGCTTTTAACATTTCTTGTTAGTCTTTCTTGTGCCATTTGCCAAGATAAACGGACTCGATGTCAAAAAATAAAAATTTGGGAAAATTCAGTAAAGCATAAATAGTTTTCTTAAAACGGTAATCAGGTGTTGGGAATTGTTGTAAACTGCCTTATTTTACTTTTCCCCACTCCCAAAGACTGTCATCAGACCTTTTCGTAGCTAGCGCGGCCAAGAAGGACTTTGGTTCCCCTCCCTTTCATTCACGTCGACGCCCCGCCCACCGCGACGCCGCCGGGACTCTGGCTGGCGCGGCCCCTTTAAGGAGGCAGGCGCCACGGGGCGGTCCCCGCGCTGATTGGCGGAGCTCAGAGCCACGTGGCCGTGCCGGGTGGAGTCTCCCTGGCACTGATTGGGGGCTCTGGAGGGCGGCTGGGCACTGCCTCTCCCCCCGAAAAGGGAGCGAGTTGACAGATGAGCTCGCGGGGGTCCCTAATCGGGCTCACCTTTTGTACCTGCTACCTGGCTTCTTACCTAATGAACAAGGTGAGGGGGCGGCGCGGGAGGCGTGATCGAACGTGGGATTTGAGCCGGATCCCCGTCCGTGGGAGGAGTGCAGCCTCCGGCTTGTCATCTTTTTGATGAAACCCAGTCTGTGTGGGATCCTCTTCTGGAAGTAGGATTTCTTGGGATCCCAGGGTCCTCCTGTTCTGAAACATCCGGATCTCCTGGGAAACAGGATTTTTTTGACTGTCCATTTCCCGGGAACTTAATTTTGGGTTGCAAGCACTACTTTTAAGCGAAAGAAAGCAATTACTTCAGTTCCCTCGGGGAAGGAAAAGTTGGAGAAGAAGTCAGACGCATCCTGTTTCCCACCCCAGAGGCGTTCTTTTCCCCAGAAACCCAGAGTTCGATAAGCCTTTTAAATGGAAGAGATTAATCCATCTCCCTCTAGCCCCTCTGATCCTCAGACCTATTTTTTTTTTTCTGTAGCCCAAAGCACTTCCAGTATATTCAAAGGATTTTTGTGGGATTTTTTTATATAAAACTTACGTTTAAAATAATATCATAAATCCGTTTGATGAGGCAGAGAAGCACTGTTATCTTGTTCTGGTTTTTGTTTGGGTAGGAGGGGAAAGCTAAGTTGGGTTTGGTACCATGCAGGGAAATGCTGGACCTATGGGCACGGCTAGGGCATCTGGCCTGGACTCTGGGTGGCCTGAGCCAAAGTGCCCATGAAGGTGAGGACCGCTGTGCCTTTTGTGGCATCTCTACTGCTCTCTCCCTGCATATCCCTTACTCCAATAGCTTTGCTTTCTGGAAAAGAACCATCAAAAAACATTTCCTTATGCTTTGTCTTTTAGCTGCCTTCAATATATTCAATATAGGATAACCCTAACCCCTTTCCCTCTCCAGCTGATTTTTAGTTATGGAGCTAAGCTTTTGAAGATTCATAATGGAGCTTGGCAGGAGGTGGATGTATATCCTGATTTTTCTCTTACCTGGTTTCTTTGTAAAGCTAAGTTTTGTTGTTGTTGTTGTTGTTTTGTTTGTTTTTAGTGGTTCTGGAGATAGAGCATGGCCTTGAGCATGTTAGACAAGTGCTCAATCAACTGAGCTATACCCCCATCCCCTACCATAAGTTGTTTTGGTTTTTTTTTTTTTTAATTGAGATGGGATAGAGTCCTCTGGAGAGGGTTATTGTGAGAATTATTGAAAATGATGTTTGTGCTGGGCATAATGGCACATGCTTGTAATCCTAGTGGCTTGGGAGGTCAAGGCAGGTGTATTGCAAGTTCAAAGCTAGCCTCAGCAACTTAGTAAGGTCTAAGCAACTTACTGAGATCCTGTTTCAAAAAGGCGGGGTTGGGGGTGGGGGAGTGGCTGGGGGGTGGCTCAGGATTAAACCCCTTTAGGTTCAATCCTCAGTACCAAGAATAAAAAAAAAATGATGTTTGTTTGTAAGGTGTTTGGTCTAGTGACCACCCTCATGATAAATGCTCCATAAGACAAGTGGAAGTTACTCTTGAGGAAAAGAAAGGGAGGAAGGAAAGACTATCTTTTGTTTATGGTGTGACACTGTAATTATTAGATTTTGACAGACTTATTTGATCCTCATGGGGCAAGTAGCTAAAGTTTTTTTTTTCTTTTCTTTTAGTAGTACCTCCTCAGGCATATGTGAATTTGTAGCCTCCCTGGTGGCATATGCCTATAATCCCAGAAACTGAGGCAGGTGGATTGCAAGTTCAAGGCCAGCCTCCTCAGCAACATAGCCAGACTCCTAGCAACTTAGTGAGACCCTGTCTCAAAATGAAAAATTAGGGGCCTGGGGTTGTGAC
Source organism: Marmota monax (assembly GCF_021218885.2). NCBI lineage: Eukaryota > Metazoa > Chordata > Mammalia > Rodentia > Sciuridae > Marmota > Marmota monax. The sequence goes on from NW_026695245.1 coordinate 4,101,482, forward strand.
TCAGTGGTAGAGTGCTTGCCTCACATGTGTGAGGCACTGGGTTCAATTCTTAGCACCACATATAAATAAATGAATAAAATAAAGGTCCATCAACAACTAAAATAAATAAATAAATAAATAAAAATAAAAAATTAGAAAGGGCTGGCAATGTGGCTCAGTGGTAAAAGTGCTTCTGAGTTCAATCCCTGTACACAAGAAAAAGGAATATGTGACCTTTTATTTGAACTCTTCTAATTTGTCTAGCTAACATGATGGATATATTGATAATATTTTACTTTAAAACAAAATGACCTTCTTTCTATTTCCCATAATTACCAGAAGGGGCAGAGTATGTCCTTCATGAAAGCCCACAGCTATAGCATTGATTGGGAGTAAGGGGATTATTTACCTTAGCATCCCCACTCCAAGCTCAGTGGACAAATAGTTTTTAGTTCATAGAAATTAATACCCCTGAATGTACATTTGCATTTGAGGTATTATTTTTTTACTTATTGGAGTACCATACCATTTAATAATATAAGGAAGACTGAATATACCTTCCATGTGCATAAGGTATTAGGTAAAATTAAACCAAGTCTCATGTCTCCATGAATAATAATCTGAGTAATAGAAATCATAGATTCCCAAGGGCCCTCAGAATTTATTTTTTATTTTAATTTTTGGTACTGGGGAGTGAATACAAGTACACTTAACCACTGAGCCACATTCCAGCCCTTTTTTCTTTTTTCTTTAGAGATAGGGACTAAGTTATTAGGGCCTTGCTAAGTTGCTGAGGCTGGCTTTGAACTCAAGATCCTCCTGCCTCAGCCTCCTGAGCTGCTGGGATTACAGGTGTGTACCACCATACCCAGCTGGCCCTCAAAATTTAAGAATGCTCTGGCTTGGGGATGTTGGAAAGTGTCAGAGATAAGAAGGAGAAATTAGGACAATAACAATAGAAGACAAGAAAGAAGGGAAGACAGGATTTTAAGAACGGCGGAGGAGGTGTGCTCTAGAGTGAATGGCCAGGGTTGACGTTGTTCAGAACGGAACTCTGGGAAGAAACTTTATGAATCTTAGAAGCCAGATTGGACTCCCTTCCTGCTACCCAGACTGAGTGGATTGGCTTGGACCAAGTGCTATGTCCTTGTCTATCCATGATTTCATTTTCTGCAGCGTCTGTTATCCACAAACACAGTCAGAAAACATTACTTGGAAAATCTCAGAAATAAATGGTTTATAAGTTTTAACTTTTATTACAGCATAACACTGTTATAATATTTCTATTTCATTATTAGTTATGATTGTTTATGGGTTTGGTGGCCTGGGCTGGCTGACCTTATGACATGTTCCTCTTCCGGTGGGAGGTCCCAGCAGTATCCTGGGCTCTGGAAGCCACCTGTCACAGCTATTGAGCCTTCAGCCTGAAGGCAAAGTCCACTTCTGTTTTTTCCCAGAACATCATTATAAGGAGTTGCTCTTCTGCCTAATGGCATTTTGCTCTGAGTGACATGAGGAATCACTGAAAGGAGACCTTTTTAGGACTAATATTGCATTAGTCGTAGATTTGTTTTAGCAAGGTGAGGCAAGGGCTTCAGCATTTTATTTTAGTTCTTTATTTTGCAATGCTGGGGCTCAAACCCAGGCAAGTGCACCACCTCTGAGGTATACCAGCCCTGGGCTTCAATATTTTAGATCTCCCCTAACTAAGCACACAATATTGAGTAAACATTTGATATCATAATGAAGGTCAAGGGTGTTACAGGACATGACCAGGTGCTCCCTTAAAGCTTCCCCTTTCTCCATTTTAGGAAAAAAAAAATCAGATCAAAGTAATATCAGGTCAAAGTAATATCGAATTATTGTAAATAACAAAGAATTGTAAAAGAAGACTACAACACAGACAGCCATAGTTGTGGCATTTAGGAGCTCAAAAAAGGGGAACTTGATGGGGACTGATCCCTGGGAAAAATATATATGCAAACTTGCCCAGTCCCAACTTACTCCATGTTTTTGATCATGTGAAGAATTAGTAGACGTTAAGTGGTTTTAGGCCTTTAGAAAATTCTTAATATGTTCATAATAGAAAAAAGAATAGAAAAAGATATCCAGATGGACAAAACAATTCTTCTATTCTTCCATCATAAACTACTATAAATCTAGTTAAAATACATAATAGAAAAACAAATAGACCTGAGTGGTTTTTAAAAAATTCATTCTCTTTAATATGACTTGGAAGACCATTTGTTTGCCCAGTATAGGATTTTTTTGGGAAATAAATGTCTTTTTGAAACTTGAGTGTACTTATATTTCTTCAGTAGGAATTTCTTTGATTATTTGCTCTATCACTTCTCTATCATTTAAAATGTTGATTAATCTGGTATTTGTTTTTTCAGTATGTCCTGTCTGTCCTGAAATTTACTTACCCTACATTATTCCAAGGGTGAGTATCTTTTTTGCTATTTATACACATTTATAAGAAAAGTTCAATCAACATCATTAAACGTTCTTTGAAGTAGTTTTAATGACTACCTAGGTTCATCATCAAGTAGACACATAGTAATTTACTTAGATACTTTATTAGTGGGCATTTAAATTGTGTCCCATTTGGGGTACCTAAAAATAACTTTGTCAGATTTTAAAAATTCAAATCTGCCAAATTTCCAACTATTTCTTGGGGCTAGATTTCTATGTAAGAAATTTGATTTCTGAAAGAACTCATGATCTTTCATGTTATTTTCATGTTATGAATTCTTTTAGTATTCTTTTTGAATATTGATTAATTATTTTCCAAAAATGCTTTACTAGTTTATCTTGCAACCAGGCCTGTGTAAATTTTATAATTTCTTAATTATTAATAAAGTTGGACAGTTTTATTTTGTTTACTATCTACATTTTTTTTCAGTGAATTGTCTACTTGTGTCTTTTTTTAACAGCCCCCTGTTTTGTTTTTTTTTTTTAAGAATGGGTTTTACAATTTTTAAAAAATATTTATTTTTTAGTTGTAATTGGACCCAATACCTTTATTTTATTTGTTTATTTTTATGTGGTGCTGAGGATTGAACCCAGGGCCTCACACGTGCTAGGCAAGTGCACCACCACTGAGCCACAACCCCAGCCCCTATTTGTGTCTTCTACTCACTTATTTTCACTGAGGTTTGTTAATTTAATGCATTTATTGTATTTTAAGGATGCTATCACTTGTCCATCATGTTTATTGGAAATATTTTTTTTTGCAATTTGTTCTGTCCTTTACTTATAAATTATTTAGATTACTTGAAAGTTTTATGTGTGCAAATATATTAATTATTTCTTTTGTGATTACTTCCATTGCTTTTGTGTTTATTCTTCCTTATCACAACATCATAGATATTCATCTATATTTCATTAAAGCTTTATCCAATTTTTAGTCATCATCAGTTTTTTAAAAATATTTTTATTAGTTGTTGATGGACCTTTATTTTATTTATTTATATGGTGCTGAGAATTGATCCCAGTGCCTCACCCATGCCAGGCAAGCGCTCTGCCACTGAGCTACAACCCCAGCCCCAGTTTTTTTTTTTAAATATATGGTACAATATGAGGAAATCATCCCTCCTCCAGTAGTAAATTATACTATCCTCATTTATTGTGTGATTCTTCTTTTTATCTTTGAGTTGTTAACATCATACAGAAAGTTGTTCTTCTAGGATCTCTTTTCAGGTACTTACTTTTCAATTTTTTATGGAAAGGACTAGTGCTGAATTATTTAAATTATTATTTAAATTATTATTACCACTTAACTACACAGTAGAGCAAGTCATCCTCATTCTGCCCTTTTAAAGATGTTCTTTGTATTATCACTAATATGTTGTTTCAGGTGAACTTTTGAATTCCTTTGTCAAATTCTTCCCTAATATTTTAAGAGCAAAGTTTTAAAATACTTGTGATTATGCATGTTTCAATCAAGAAAGCTGAGATACTGTTCTCTCTGAGTGAATAGGAAGCATTTCCTGCCCCTGATTGTCCTTTCTTGTCTCTCCTGGGAGGGAGAACTCAAGGACAATGTTTTCACCTAGATTGCTTTCCCCCCTGGTCTGACTGAGTGCACTTCCCTGACAGAATGTCAGCTCTGCAAATCTTGGGGTTGTGTTTTACCCCTTGTCTTTGGAGTATCCCTAGTTCTGGGACATGTTTGGTGCAGAGAAGGAGCATCATAGGGCAGCTTATTCTACAGATATTTCTTGGTGAATACTCTGTGCCAGGCACTGTCCTAAACACCTGAGGTAGATTAGTGAAGAAAACAAAGATCCCTGCCTTTGTGGAACTTCTCGTCTCTCCTTTCTGTTCCTTAAATTTACCTGCAGTGAATGGTACGTACCTTCTGTCTGGCTATCCAGCTCAGAAACCTGGGAGTTCATTTTCATTCCTTTGTTTCCTCTATCCTTAATATCTAGTTAATCACCAGGACCTCTTAAATAGCTTTAGAATCTGTCTACCTTCTTCATCCATATTGTCCCTTCCTAGGCCACTGTCATCTCTCAAATTGCTATAACATCTCCTAACTTGGTTCCTTGCCCCTAGCCTTTCTTCTCTCAAAAACATACTCTTCTCGTAAAGAGTTGGAACTTTCCAAAATATAAATATGACATTGACCTTCCCATGTTTAAAATCCTTCCTTGGGACCGAGCTTGAAGTCCTAACTCCTTGTGGCAGCCGACATGGCCCTTCAGGAGCAGCCCCTTCTCTCAAGCGTTTTCCCCTCCCCAATTGCTCAAATGCTAAGGTCCAGACCAGTTGAACTTCTCCCAGAAGCTTTGAAGGATCCATTATCTTTCTTCCCTTTGGGCTTTTGTCTCTTGTGGGTCTTCTGCTTTGAATGTGTGTCACGTTTTTGCTTAAACTTGCTGCTTCTTCTAGGAAGTCTTTCCTAGTTCACCAGACTAGATAAGTTGTCCTTGCTGGGATGGCTTGTGATACCTGGTCCTCTTCCTGTTAGGGTTTCACCACAGTTTTTTGTAATTATTGGTTAATTGCCTTCCTTCCTGCTAGCCTGACCTCAGGATGACATTCCAGAATCGACATTTTGAGTTGGGAAATTCTTTGCTGTGGGCTGCCCTGCACATTGTAGGTAGGATGTTTAGCAACATCACTGACTTCTACCTACTAAATGCTGGTAGCAAACCTACTCTCTCCCACCCCCAGCTGTGACAACTAAAAATGTATCTCCAGATACTGCCAGATGTCCTCTGAAGGAAGAAATCACCTGGTTAAGACCACTGCTTTATCCCAAACTCCTTCAGGGCATGACACATGTTCTGCTTGGCTGGGCCAGTGAAGCATCACAAAGGAGTTGTGTAGACTGGTTGTTGTCACTGAGCAGGGGTTCATCAGTACACAAGAAAAGGACAAGAGCATCATGGGCAAATGGACAGTCCTGCAGACTCCTAGATATCCTGAGGCTGCAGGCCATTCAGTATGATTGGAATGTGGCATCCCAGGGTCTTCAGACAGAGCTGATCCTGCAGGGAGTGGACACCAGTCCAGAGGATTTTTGTGTCACACATAAGTGATTTTGTCCTCCTGTAATCCCAGAGTGTGGAAGGATGAGGCAGGAGGATCGCAAGTTCAAAACCAGCCTCAGCAACTTAGCAAGGCTCTAAGCAACTTAGTGAGACCCTGTCTCTAAATAAAATATAAAAATATTTTTAAAGGGGGTGCTGGGTATGTGGCTCAGTGGTTAAGCATCCCTGGGTTCAATTGCTGGTACCAAGAAAACAATTTTTTTCCTCCAGCTAATTATCTCAACAAAATTAAGAGGAAATTAAACTATTTTTCCCACTTTAAGATGAGAGAACTGGGGCTGGGGTTGTGGGGTTGTGGTTGTGGTTAGGTGCCCCTCAGTTCAATACCCAGTACCAAAAAAATAGTGACTGTCATGTAGACCAACATAGCCACATCAATGTTTATAGCAGCTGAATTCATGATAGCAAAACTGTGGAACCAACCTAGATGCTCATCAATAGATAGATGGATAAAGAAACTGTGGTATATACACAATGGAATATTACTCAGCATTCAAAGAGAATAAAATTATGGCATCTGCAGGTAAATGGATGGAATTGGAGAATATTATGCTGAGCTTTAGTGGAATCATATCTTGAGGTGAGGTGTCTCAGGGCATTTATAACTAAAAACAGTTTAAAAATGTACAGATGAGGGGCTGAGGTTGTGGCTCAATGGTAGAGCGCTTGCCTTGCACTTGTGAAGCACTGGGTTTGATTCTCAGCACCACATAAAAATAAACAAAATGAAGGTATTGTGTCCATCTGCAACTAAATTAAAAAAAAATGTACAGTTGAACTACCTAAAATAAAAAAGTGACTTGAGTAAGACAGAACAGTTTTGCCTATAGAATTTTTCTCACTTACCATTTTGATGTTCTTTCTACAGTAAGAGAGAGAAGGGTGTTTTTAACCTGTGCTGTCCTATACCTTTGCTGTTGAGGGCAGTGTGTTTCATATGAGCTTCATGACCTCAAGCATGCCACGGCAGCAAAACTGGGCTGAGTCAACCATTTTTAAAATGACCCAAGAGTCACAATTAAATTTCAGTTTAGAATAAATGCTTTGGCTGCAAGCTAAAGAATGCATGGTAGAGAAGGCTTTGGAGGACAGCCCTGAGGACAAGGGGACCCAGTAGGGGACTAGTGCTATGGGCCACCTGTGAGATGGTGAGATCTGAATTGAAACAGAGGTGGGGAGCCAGCTGTGAGGCATCTCATGTGAACGCTGTCATGGGGACAAATAAAATCAATGGGATTTTGCCAAGTAGATGAGGGAGGTAAGGGCTGGGATGACATCCAGGTTGGCTGTGTAGGGACAGTAAGAGGATGATTGGGGTAGGGAGGGAAAGTCCAAGGTGATGTTTTAGGCATGGTCTAACTGGGAGTTTGTGGGATTTTTAGGGTGGCAGTATCTGGGTGAGAACTGGGATTTGGGAGTCATCTGTACTGAGGCAGTGGCAATGGGTGAGATAGTTCAGGAAAAATTTAGAATAAGAAGAGAAAAAGCATGCATGCAATACTTATGTACAGTTGCACCCAAGGGCATAGCAGAGATGGAGATCGAAAGGTCTGAGTGATGGAGAGTGGCTGGGAGAGTGGGAGAAGAGTTATAAGAGGAGTTGAATTGTGTCTCTCTGTGTCTGTCAACAGATCTGCCAGGGTTGGATTGTTCGAGGCCAGAGCCTGTATTAATTCACATCTGCACTTATCCTTTGCAGGTGGCAGACATTCATTGGTGGACTTCTGCTCCATGTGTCATGGAAACTGGGCTGGGTGGAGATCAACAGCAGTTTAAGGTATAATGTCCTCTCTGAACTTGATTCATGATTCATACACTGCTTACTTTAAGTATGATTTAATTTCTGATAATGTCATACCAGGAAACACAAATGTGTGTTTGAGTTGTTTGGTCTCTTAGTTCCCTTCTAACCTAACTCAGTGATTTTATAATCAGATAAAACTCAAATAGTGTTTTCCTGGTTACTAATGCCACCAGTATTGAAATTAATAGAGAATTGCAAGTTCTAATGCCATTTTAATTTGGTTTTGTTTTAGATTATAGGCTCACTTCAAGTAACTTATTATATCAGCACTTTTTTTAGTAATAAAAAAATTTTAGTTGTAGATGTACACAATACCTTTATTTTGTTTATTTAGTGCTATGGGCCACCTGTGAGATGGTGAGATCTGAATTGAAACAGAGGCAGGGAGCTAGCTGTGAGGCATCTCATATGAATGCTGTCATGGGGACAAATAAAATCAATAGGATTTTGCTAAGTAGATGAGGGAGGTTTTTTTTTTTTTTTTTAATGTAGTGCTGGAGGTCGAACCCAAGGCCTCACGTGTACTAGGCAAGTGCTCTACCAGCCCATGATAAATTTTTGCTGTGCAATTATTTCCTACTTTACAGAAAAGTTAGTATAGTCCAAATAACTACCATATCCATTAGTAATATTCCCTAATTGAATTATTTTGCTGTACTTTAATATTTTCTTGTGATGCATATATATGCACACACACGTCTGTATGCAAATATATTTATACAAATATATATACACATATATATTTCTGAACTATTTGAGAGTAAGTTACTGATTTGAAAGAAAGATGTGTCTCTTGTTTTTTTACTCAAATTCTTTAGTGTGTATGTTCTAAGAGTAAGGACAGCCACTTATATGACTAGAGTATAATTGTCAAAATCAGGATATTAACATTGGTGCAACACTCTTATCTATATACCATATTTTGTCAGTCTCAGTAATATCTTTTATAGTTTTCCTTGCCAAAACTCTGGTCCAGGGTCCAGTCCAGACTAGATATTACATTAGTTGTTATGATTCTATTAAAACAGACTTTAAAACACATTTAAAAGAAATCTCCAAGGCCATGACATTTTTCAGATATAAATATAATTTAGGGTATCTGGTCCTACCTTACCTAAATAAGTCCTCCTGATTCTTTGGGAATATCCTGCCTAACCTGAAATGGTGTACAAAATGAAAAAAATAAATCAAGTCAAGGTGTGTGTGTGTGTGTGTGTATTATTTATATATATATATATATATATATATATATATATATATATATATAATTTATATATATATTATATTATTTATATATTATATATATTATTTATATATATATGTTACATATATATTATATATATAATCTCCATCCCAACTGAATGATCAGGCCACGTCATTCATTTTTGTAGTCCAAATTATTCTGCTTTACTTCTCCATTAACCAGGTGAACTGCATACTTGCTAAGCTACCCTTTTGTTCGTCACTTTGAAGGTTTGAGAATATGTCAAGTGTAATAGTAATTATTTTGACTTCTCCTGAAGTCAAAGTAATTTGTTATTTTTGTTCTCTAGCTTTATAGTCTCTTGAGACTATAAAGCTAGAGAACAAAAAACTTAATTAAGAGGTTTAATGGAAGGGCTGGGGATATAGCTCATTTGGTAGAATGCTTGCCTCACGTGCACAAAGCCCTGGTTCAACCCCCAGCACCATACACACAAAAAAGTGGTTTAATGGAGAAGAAGCCCTGGGAAGATAGGTGTACATTAACTTACCTGACCCTATTAAATCATAGTCCATATTTTGAAAATATATATAAGATATAAATATATGTAAGTCATAATTTTGCATTTTCATAGTATGGCATCCTTAGCTTGTTGAAATAAAGATACTTTTGGGGTTTTGTATATTATATTATACACAAGACTTACTTAATAACTCTATGGTTATGGTGGATAGTTCAGTGAGAACTGGCCTTCACTTAAACAAATAGGAATCCTGAATTTGTAAGGTCTGTGATAGTTGTAAAATTTAGTTAAATAATGAAGCATACTGGTTCCAAAAAGTTTAATTTTTTCCTCCACAGGAGTAGAAGGTTGTACTACAATTAGGGAATTGGAGATCAAAATTTTAGACTGTGGGGGATGGTCACTGGTTTTAGTCCACATGGGTCTTCTAATTTCTGATTTGAGTGACTTACTTTTACTTTTAATAATAATATTTTTAAAATTACTCACATTTCCTGAAAAGTAATGATATTTTTCGTATTTAAATTTTTTTCACTTACTGTGTTAAATATACATAACATTCATTTATCATTTTTTTTTGGTACCAGGGATTGAATAGCAATAAAAGAGAATAAAATCATGGCATTTGCAGGTAAATGAATGGAGTTAGAGAAGATAAGTGAAGTTAGCCCATCCTCCAAAAGCAAATGCCAAATGTTTTCTCTGATATAGGAGACTGATTCATAGTGTACCCCATGGGAAGAATAGATGAATTCTAGATAAGGAAGAGAGGAGGGAGGGATAGGGAGGAGGCAGGGGGTTAGCAAGGATGGTGGAATGTGATGGACATCATTATCCAAAATACATGTATGAAGACATGAATTGGGTGTCAACCTACTTTATATACAAACATAGATATGAAAAATTGTGGTAAATATGTGTAATAAGAATTATAATGCAAAAAAACCAAAGTACATATATAAAGATATGAATTGGCTTGAACATACTTTATATACAAAGATATGAAAAATTGTGCTCTATCTGTGTAATAAGAATTGTAGTGCATTCCACTGTTGTGTATTTAAAAAAATAAAATCAGTTAAAAAAAAAGAAAGGGGTGTTATCAGATGGCCAGCAGAAAGAGATAGCAATAGGTTCCCTCATGGTGTCCATCTGGGTTCATGTTTGCAGTGGCCGCTGTTTCCTTCCGGGCTGGCTTTTCTGATTAGGTCATTGAGGAACTGGAGCCCCGCTTTACTGGGTAGCTGTGTACTTGTGCAGATATAGCAGAGGGTTGGTTCTACTAAAAATGGAAACCACAACAGAGTCCCGGAGGTCATTGTGGAGCAGGGATTATAGTGATGGGGCTGGAGGGTAGGTCCCAAATTGGTACTGAATAGCATATGCTACAGACAATGCAGTTAGACTGCCCTTATAAACTGGAGAACAGAGAGACCCAGATTCCCTCTTGAATGAGCCTCAAAACCTGACAACACATTTTTTTTGTAAGTATAGGGATTGCATTTTATGACATACATGAAGCTCAGTACCTGGCATCAAATAAATAGGGATGTGAAGATGAAATGAGAAACGGTCTGCAAGGACCTGACACTTATCACAGTGCTTAGCAAGCATCAAGTATTGTAAAATGGTTTTCATCAGTGTGTCTGTATCAGTTATCACTTCATATCAATCGCCCAAAGACTCAGTGATTTTATTAGTCTTTATTATTTTTACAGTGATTTTATCCCTGTAAACATTTTTATATATATATTATTATTATTATTATTATTATTATTATTTGTCTTTCCACATTTTTTATTGGTATATTATACAGGGATTGGATTTGTTGTTACATATTTGTACATACACATGATATAACAATATAAATGTTTGAGCTGAGGCTTAAATATGGCCCATGAGTCTACAGTTCAACTGTGGGCTGGGAGTTTTGATTCAGGATGGCTTTGGTTTCAATGGTTTGTCTCTGCCCTACCATATTTCTTATGTTGCCAAGAGGCCATGTCCAGCCATCTTCGCCGCACCAGGTACTGGTTCCTTAGAGGGATCTTATGGGGTTATTGTCTTCCCAGGATGTCTGCCTGGGGACCAGTTATAACCATCAGGTCTTGGATGATGCCCATGAACCTTCTGTCTTAGAACAGATAGCATTGCTTTACAACCACACACTTGCCATTATATGGAAGCTACTGCTATTGCCAAGCCATGGCAAAACACTGAAGTGATTTTTCCAGCTGATGATGAAGTCCTTTGCTGTAGGCTTCCTTTATTTCCAAAATGCAATCCTAAAAGAACCTTGTGACCTGTGTCATCTGACTGGACATCTGGTAGCACCTTGAGATCATGATGTTTTTGGATTCTTAAGTCATTGCTGAGGATGGCTCCAGGTGCGATTTCACTGCAGACTGCAGGCACCATCTTAGAGTTAATGTAAGTTGTCTACATGTTTAAATAAAAACACTTGAAATAATTTTTAACATACTTGACATTTTTTGTCCATCTCAAGTAAGCAAATTTTTTGGATTCTCTTGTGTTCTTTCTTTCCTTTTAAGTCCTGGGGACTGGATCCAGGGCTTTGTGCATGCAAGGCAAATGCTCTACTGCTGAACTGCATTACCGGCCATTTTATTTTTATTATTTTTTTTATTTTAGAGTTTCACTCAATTGCCCAATCTGGACTCAGACTTTAGATCCTGCTGCCTCAGCATCCCAAGAAGCTGGGACTTCACTATGGCTGGCTCAAGTTTTCTTTTAATTTGAAAAGTTCTAAGTTGAAAATAATATGCTACATTAACTTTTTTTAATTTTTTAGTTGTAGTTGAATACAATACCTTTGTTTTATTTATTTATTTTTATGTGGTGCTGAAGATCGAACTCAGGGCCTTGCACATGCTAGGCAAGTACTCTATTGCTGAGCCACAACCCCAGTCCCATATATTACCTTTTGATCAGAGATTTCTAAGATGAAATAGAATTCACCACCCATTTATTTTTCTATGCAGAATCCTTGTTGGAGAGCCACAACAAATATCCCTGCTACTCCAGAGGCTGAGGTAGGAGAGTTACAAGTTTGAGGCTTGCTTGAGCAATTTAGGCAGTCCCTGTCTCAAAATAAAAACAAAAGATCTTGGGGTGTAGTTCAGTGGTAGAGTACTTGCCTAGCATGTGTGAGGCTCTGGGTTCAATACCTAATACTATAAAATAACAGATATCTTTAATAAAACCTCCAAATTAACTCAGTACAATTTGTAAAGAAATGAGTAGTTAACCAATCAATTATGGTCCCCATGGTATTTTTCATTATTGATCATTTTTAAGTGAGATAGCCCACCTTTGTCAGAGCTGATAGTGGTTGGACCTCTCCAAGTATTTCTTGCTATGCTGGTATTTCTTTTTAAATGTCTCTTGTAGTTCTAAAAAGTTATCTTTGCTCACAAGAGGAAAGTTAGCATTCAAATTCATGTGTACTTTTCTCTGTTGTTTTCTCTCCAAAAAGAATTAAGTGTGTGTGTGTGTTATTTATATGTGTGCATATATATGTATAATATTTTGGGAGGATAATGAAACAAACTTTCACAAGTTCCTCAGAAAACTTACTGAGAGCCCCAGAGAGGACATACTGCTGAATGACATCGGGTGTTGGCATGGTGATTGTGGGAAGAGTTCATGAGCCCAAGGTGGGTGAAAGGATGGGGTTTTTGACTCTGGTGTATATTAGGGTCTGCAGGTTGAGCCTACAGAGCACAGTATTTTGAATTCCTGTTTTATCGTAGATCATCCCTCATGTAGCTGTTGCTCTGTTCATGAAGCCCCTCTTTGGTCTCTTCTTGAGGTCAAGGCAGCAGTATTCAACGTGAAACCCCCATTCCTGAGCTCATAGGCATTGCAGCATGCACGTAGCTTATATTTTCATTCATTCATTGACTGTCTACTGGCAAGTCTCTCTCCTATTTCTTTGGATAAGAGATTTTCATTGCTTATTATTAAGGGTCCTGGGAGACCTATGTTTTATTTTGAATTTTTTGTCAACTGCATTTCTTAGCACTGGCACCTCCTGTGTTCATTTACACTGCACTTGCAGTTCGTGTCCTGAGGCTCACTCAACACCACAGCTGACTTTGCCTTTCCAACAGGCATGAGGAGCATGAGGCGGCTTGGGAGGGGCAACCTTTCTCGTCAGTGGGGCCTGCAGGGTGGCAGATCTGGTGACTGCACCAGGGTCAAAGCCTAAACTTGAAGGGGGTTAGTGAAGCCTGGCAATGTGGGACCTGAGAGCTGGCTTCTTGAGGCTCTTGTTGAACTTCGGGGATTGTCGGGACTATGCTTTAGGTGACAAACTTTCCATTTCTGCATGAACTGGGGTTACATTTTGAGACTCTTGGGCCAGTGAATAAAACTGAAGTGGGAAGAAATGATGATTCCTCATATGTAGAGAGGTAAGAAGAGCCAGTTATGAAAGTGCCCTGAAAAAATGGAATTTTCTAGAAACTCAATGGTAACAATGCCCTTTGTGTCTAATCAGGGCCACTGCCTCATGTGTGAAACCTTGGGTACTGCAGGTAATAAGTTTCAGAGGTTGGGACTCCCATTGCTGTATTCCAAGTCAATTTGGCCAACAAGCTAGAGAGTAGATATAGAAGGCTTTGTAGGGAATGCTATCCCTGTTGCAACTACTCTGCTCTGCTATCATAGCACAAAAGCAGCAACAGAAAATCCCCGAATGTGTGGGTGTGGCTATTTTCAGAAGAGGGCGCATGCCTGTAATCTCAGCTACTTGGGAGGCTGAGGCAGGAGGATCACAAGTTAGAGGCCCTCATCCACAACTTAGAGTGAGACTGTGTCTCAAAATAAAAAAAAAAAAAAAAAATTAAAAAATTGGGCTGGGGTATAGCAAAAGAAATAAAGGTGGAAAGGAAGAAAGAAAGAGGCAGTGGGCAGGATTTGTCCTATAGTTGTTGTCCTATAGCCCATAGTTGTTGCTGACTCCTCCAACTTCTATTCTGAGGACAGTATCATCACAGGACTCTTTTTGAGGTCAAGTAAAATCAGGACTGGAATTTTGTCAAGGGCATGTTTGTGATTCTCTCTTGAGTCAGAGGGAAGAGTGAAGAGTAAAGGAGAAGGAACTAAGGAATAGGAAGAGAGAAAATGGGGTGCAAGACCCTCAGGAACATAGTCATCAGGCCCTACCTGATGGATCAAAATAATGAAATCTAGGGCTCTTCTGTAATTAGAAGTCCTCTTCAACTGTAAAGCAATTATTGACTTTAGAGTTGTAAGGTTAGTTTCTATTTTAGACAATGTCAGTAGTCAGTATATGAACTCTGGCACGTTGCTCTTATTTTCATATTTAAAAACTGTTCTTAGGTCCACTAGGTGTCAGTAGAACACAAAATTTTCAAGAATTCAGTAGGAGGAGCCCTTCCGGCACCCAGGCATAGAACACTGCAGGGTGTTTTCAGCTAGCAGATGTTCTCTCAATAATGCACGCTCTATTTGAAAAACAAGTGATTTAATTTAATTAGTCTTCCTCTCAATAACAACAGTTCTATAATTCGTGCCAACAGACTTTTGTTAACTTCATGTAAAATGCTTTATTCATCAGGGTTCTTAAGGAGGGTAGTGTGCATGCAAATGAAAAATAAACCCCTGATTCACAAGATGCATATTTGTGCCTGTAAATCAGTTAAGGAAAATTTCACATCACCACAATTTCCAAATCAGACCCCTTGGCAAACCATCCTTCAGCATGGTAGGATCTGCAAGCCATCCAGCTAGGAGCTGCTGGGAAGCCTCCCTCCCTACACACACACACAAATAAATGCACACACAGTCATGCACACACACATGTTCACTGGCTCAGCAGCTCCCCAGAGGCCCCCACACCACAGGGACCTGAAATTCTGCCTGGGCCACCTCAGGATCTAATTCCATCTTCCCTCCTTTGTGGGCAAACTGGGCAATGAAAGAAAGAACCAGCCCAGGAGGCCCAGCTGGCTCCCACTGATGAATTCGAGGTGGAGAAAGGGGCCCTAATATCTTCCTCATGTTCAGACCTTTGCCTCTTAGGATCAGATAGTTGGAGCTGTAAAGCAGGGCAGGTCAGTGGGACCTTCCTATAAGGTGATTCTGTGATCACTTATAAACTTCAGTGCATGTATCTTGAAATAGTAATCGCACTTTTGGGGGATTTATCCTGAATATCGGGAAAACATCATGAATCGAGAATAGAATATATTCAAAGATAATGGTACAGCATTAGAGTAGTAAGAAGATAGGATCAAATTAAATGTCCAGCAGTATGTGGGTATTCAGTTATTAATAAATTCAGGGTGACATTTTTGACATGGGAAGATTTTAAGTTAAGCAGGTTATAAAACACTATGGACAATAGGCTTCCTTTTTTTTTTTTTTTTGGTACTGGGGATTGAACTCAGGGGCATTCAACCACTGAGCCACATCCCCAGCCCTATTTTGTATTTTATTTAGAGACAGGGTCTCACTGAGTTGCTCAGCACCTACTTTTGCTGAGGCTGGCTTTGAACCCACAGTCCTCCTGCCTCAGCCTCCCAGGCCACTGGGATTACAGGCATGTGTCACTGCTCTAGGCTTAGGCTTCCATTTTTCTGAAATGTTTATATGTGCACTATTTGGAAGGACACTGTGTCAGTTTTTTATTGCTGTGACTAAAATTTCTGATATAAACAACTTGCAGGAGGAAGGATTTATTTTGGCTCACATTTTCAGTCCGTGGTAGCCTGGCTGCATTGCTCTGGGTCTGAGATAAGGCAGAACATCATGCAGAAGGGCGTGGCAGAGAAAAGCTGCTCAGCTCATGCAGACAGAAAGTATGTATGGGGGTAGGGCAGGGACAATGTAGAGTCCCCAGGGGTTTTCCCCAGTGCCCTTTTCCCACCAATCATACTCTACCTGCCTCCAGTTTCCACCACCTCCAGTAAGTCCATTCAACTATCAGTGGATTAATCCACTGATGAGGTCAGAGCCCTCATGATATGATCACTTCCCCTGTGCCCCACTTCTGGACATTGCTATAGACATCCAAGATCCAAACCATAAGAGACACAGCAAGGTATTAACAGTGGTTATCTGTAGGTAAGAGATTATAATTCAATATTTTTCTTGATTATCTGTTTTTTTCAACTTTTCTAGTATGGATAGTTACTACTTTTTTTTTCTTTTTTGTACCAGGGATTGAACCCAGGGGTGCTTAACCACCGAGCCACGTCCCAAGTTTTTCTTTATGTTTTATTTAGAGACAGGGTCTTGCTGAGTTGCTTAGGGCCTGGCTAAGTTGCTAAGGCTGCCCTTGATCACCATCCTCCTGCCTCAGCCTTCTGAGCCACCAGGATTACAGGTGTGCACCATCACACCCAGCAGGTACTAATTTTTAATAGGCAAAAGAGAGATTCAGTTATTATAGAAAACAAAATAACTCTCTACTCTATGATTCTAAGTTCATATCTATTGAGGGAAAAAAGTATGCTTGTTTTTTTTAATGCAGTTCATCTTTTTGTTGTCATGGTTATAGGTTACAACATGATTGCTAATAAGTGTTTATTGAATTTGAAATTATAGAATTCCCCATTAGGGCCATTTCAAAGAGACAGATGAAGGAGATAGAGATTTTTTGCAGTTATCTCTGCCCTTTAAAACTGAATAGCTAGCTAGGCACCACAGTGCATGCCTGTAATCCCAGTGGCTTGGGAGGCTGAGGCAGAAGGATCACAAGTTCAAGGGCATCCTGAGCAATTTAGTGAGGCCCTAAGCAACTTGGCGAGACCTTGTCTCTAAATAAAAATAAAACAAGGGGGAGAATGGGAGAAATGGAGGAACATTGATTGGGCAAAGGGGAGGGAGGGGAGGGAGGGTGCATGGGGGAGGAAAGATGGTGGAATGAGATGGACATCATTACCCTAGGTACATGTGTGACTGAACATATGGTGTGACACTACATCGTGTACAACCATAGAATTGTAAAGTTGTGCTGCAGTTGTGTACAATGAATCAAAATGCATTCTGCTGTCATATAAACCTAAATAAAATTTTAAAAATTTAATTAATTTTAAAAAAGGGCTGAGGATGTGGCACAGTGGGTAAGTGCCCCTAAGTATGACAGCATTAGCACTTCTGATCAGAGCAGAGTCTCTGAAGGTCTTGAAAACATCAGAGGAAGAATGCTAGTGATGATCAAGACTGGATTTTGTTGCTATTGTCTTTCCTTGTATTAATCTAGAGAAAGAAAGGAATTTTTATTACAAAAGGAATACATGGTGATTCTTTTTTTTTAATTTTAATTTTTTTATTTGTTTTAATTAGTTACAAATGACAGTACAATGATCTTGACATCATACATTTGAATCAGATGGGGTATAATTTCTCATTTTTCTGAGTGTACAGGTTGCAGAATCACATTGGTCATACAGTCACGTATATACCCACAATAATAATGTCTATTTTATTCTGCTTCTTTAGCAAATATGGATGCTTGCTGTATTCCAGACATTGTTCTAGGTGCTGGGGACATACAGTGCATAAACAGAATCCTTGATTCATAGAGCTGACATTCTAGCTGAAGGAGGCAGGCACCACACAGATGAAAATGTAACTGTACAATGTCTCTTTGCCATTCAGGACAGAGAAGAGTAAGGCTGGGCAAGGAAATGGGTGTTATGTGGATGCACCAGTGGGTGGCGGGAGGTTGTTATTTTACAGAAAGTGGATGAGAAGACTGATAAGGTGACATTTGAACAGAGATCTGAATTCATGCAAGTGGGCCATGCACTTGGTATCTGTGGTGAGAGGGTTCCTGAAGACACACCAGCAAGCCCTGAAGTGCCGGCATTTTTTATGACCAGCAGTTAGGCCAGAATACATTTTTAATTCCATTTGTAAATGAAAACATTATCTTGTGTGCCTTTGCCCATGTCCAAGATTGTTTTCCAAGAAGAAAGTCATAAAGTTAATTTTTTTTCCATCAGAATATAGGTACTTTTAAGGCTTTTGTTAAGTAGTACATATGTATCTTTCAGAGAGATACTAGTTTATATCTCACAGATGTACACAAGGGGTCAGTTTCATGACACATTATATTAGGCAGTACATTTTTTAAAAAATGCTCGTTTTGGGGCTGGGGATGTGGCTCAAGCGGTAGCACACTCACCTGGCATGCGTGCGGCCCGGGTTCGATCCTCAGCACCACATACAAACAAAGATGTTGTGTCCACCGATAACTAAAAAATAAATATTAAAATTCTCTCTCTCTCTCTCTCTCTCTCAAAAAAAAATGCTAGTTTCTTGGGGAAAATTTGCTATATCTTTAGTTTAAGCTAATCAAATGCTCTTTTATTATTAGGGGACTTGAATAATCTTTTTTATATGTATTAGTCATTTGTGTGTGTGTGTGTGTGTGTGTGAGTGAGTGAGAGAGAGAGAGAGAGAGAGAGAGAGAGAGAGAGAGCGAGAGAGAGCGCCCACACAAAAAAATTACTGCTTGGTCTACTGTTTTTCTTTGGGGAGTTGACTTTTGCGTCAATTCGTAAAGAGTCATTATACAGAAAAATACTAACCTTCAGTCTGTTTTTCTGTTATCAGTATTTTTTTCTTGATTTGTTAATTAGCTGTCAATCTACATTATGGTGTTTTTGGCCCTTACATTTTATGTGGGTAGATGGATCAGTCTTTAATGACTTCTGTCCTTGGAATAATGTGTTTAAAAAAAAAGTCAGAGGCGGGGCATTTATTGAGTGTTGCTTTGTTGACTGTGCTATGCACTGTCCCCAACACCATACATTCATTTTCTTGTCTAGTTTTCTCATTAGCCCCTTCTAAGCTTCATCATTCCTATTTTATATATGAAACAAGTGAGTTCTTGCAACCTAGCTTTAGAGTTGGGACCTGGATCCAGGTTTGCCTGTGATGACTGTTAAAAACTTTAGATCAAGTAAATTTAGCAGAGCTTATTTGAGCAACGAACAATTCATGAGCTGGACAACACTTAGAACAACCAGAAGAGATTCTGCATAGCCGACAGCAAGCTCTGAATGCAAAAGTAAAGAAACAACTTGATTGGCTATAGCAAGGCATCTGCCTTATTTCGGTGTAGTTCAGTGGGAGGTTCCTGCTGTTATAACCAATGGGCTGGTGGCTGCTTGTGATTGGCTGAGGTTTAATTTTTTTTTTTTAAACTTTTCAATCAGTTTCAATAAATGTCTCCAAGTTAAGAGGTTTGCTTACGTAAGAGCTCTGGGTACAGAGACAACCCCAGGCTATGGCCTCCTTCTTATTTGCTTTAAACTGCAAAGGCCACATTCTTTCCACTACATGCAACCCCCTGCACTGTACTTGTGCATCTTTTCTGTCCCCATGCTTAGATGACCTGCCTTCTGACAGAAGAAGGGACTCAGTCCAGGGACATGCTGAAACTTTGTCCATCTGTTAGAGCTAGCGGTTAAAGTCACTCAGCTAATTGCTGGAATGTTCTTGGGAGCAAGAAAATGAATCATACTTTCAAAAGATACTTTTCAAAATATTTACATAGCTTTGTGAATATTACAAGATTATACTCTCCTGCATGGGAGGCTGAGGCAGGAGAAACGCAAATTCAAGGCCAGTTTGAACGACTTAGTGAGACCCTATTTCAAAATAATAAAAAAGGCTGGGGATGTAGCTGAGTGGTTGGGCACTTGTCTAACATGCACAAGACCCTGGGCTTAATATCCGGTACCAAACAGAAAAAAGAAAGTTGTTTGGTGGATCTCCCTGGAGAATAGTACTCAGTTTTAGCAGAGCTAGCTAAGATGTTAAGTAATAGTTTCATTGCTTCCTGAAGAAAAAATTGTTTAAAAAAATATTTATGGGATGACAGAAGCACAAAGGAACACCAAACTGGTAGCTCTTGTCCTTAGCTCATCTCCACACTGGAGAAGCAGGGGAGACCCAGTTGTTATGAATTTTATCTGCACCAAGCCTGAGCCCTTAGAGTTGGGATAGTGCTTTAGCAGTCATGGAAACCCTTTAAGCCAGAGGTCCAAATTCTTATTCTTGAAACAACAACTGTCAGTAGTTCTTCAAATTATGTAAATACAGCTGTGGGCCAGCTCTCTCTTGTAGCAGATTTTGTCTCTACGCATAATACACCCACCTTCTGTCTCTTTTTTTGGTACCAGGGATTGAAATCAGGGGCACTCAACTACTGAGCCACAGTCCCCAGCCCTATTTTGTATTTTAGAGACAGGGTCTCACTGAATTGCTTAGTCTCGCTTTTGCTGAGGCTGGCTTTGAACTCGAGATCCTCCTGCCTCAGCCTCCAGAGCTGCTGGGATTACAGGCGGGCACCACCATGCCCAGCTCCTTTCTCTCTTACCATGGCTGCTACAGTCTGTTTATTGCCTGACTTTCCCACTTGCTTGTAAATTTCATAAAAATAAGGCCTTGGACTGTCTAAAGAGCTGTACCTTTAATGACTAGAATACTGGAATATACCATGTGCTTAATAAATAGTTAATGAATATCTTAGTCTGTTCGGGCTGCTATAAAAAAATACCATGGACTAAATGGCTTATAAACAACAGAAATTTATTACTCACAGTTCTAGAGACTGGGAAGTCTAAGATCAAGGTGGCGGCAGAGTTGGTATCTGGGGCTGACCCACTCCCTGGTTCATTGATGACGACTTCCCGCTGTGTCACCAGGTAGTGGGAGGGGCAAGGGAGCTAGCTTTATGAAGTCTCTTTTATAAGGGCACTAATCCTGTTCATCAGGGCCCTGCCCTTATGACCTAATCACTTTCTGGAGACCCCACCGTTTAATGACACCACTTCAGGGGTTAGGATTTCAACATATGGATTTGGAGGGGGTCAAGATATTCTTACACAGCAATGAAGAATAAGCTTGTGACAGAGCCTTTCCAAACCACAGGAAACTCTTACTGCTGTTACTAATGAACAAAAGGGAGAAACTATATTGAAGAAAATATATTTGAATTTTAGTCTCAAAATTGAAGACTAGGGACTATAGAAAACATCAACTCTAAGACAAATTTAATAGTATATTTTGGATTATTAGAGAACAAGGGAGGCTCCCCAGAACCTTATAGCAATTGTCTACTTTACATCTTTGTATCCCCAAAGTGAGATGATCATAATTTTCAAGACAACTCATGATTTCCCCCAGTCAAACCTGTTTTGTTTTCCCCTGTCTTAGCATACTACCCCAATGTCATTCCAGTTGATTCTCTATACTGTAGCCAGAGCAACCTTTTCAAAACTCAAGTCGAATCCTCTCCACCCCTGGGTTTATCCCTTCTTCTACTCAAGCTAAGCTTGTCTTCCTCTAATTTTTCTCGTTACAGGGCCTTTGCACATGCCATTTTTATGTCTAGAATGCTGGGTCCCCTGCGCTGCTCTAGCCCCCAACCCCTGTACCCAATTTAACTTTGGCTTTCATTTCAAACA
The DNA here is from genome assembly GCF_021218885.2 of Marmota monax. Lineage (NCBI taxonomy): Eukaryota > Metazoa > Chordata > Mammalia > Rodentia > Sciuridae > Marmota > Marmota monax. Next base: position 4,123,029 of record NW_026695245.1, read on the forward strand.
TCACTGGAAATGACTTTAAGAGGTCAGAATGTCATTAGCATAGTCTTTTAGTCTCTTTTGTAACAGTTATCAATGTAGTATTTTAGTTATTTTATATAAGCAAGACATACAGTTTCCATCCTTGGGAGGCTTACATTGTAGTTGGGAGCTGGGGGAGACATTAATAATATATGCAGAAGCTCCTTTATCTGACTATTGGATAGACAATTAGTGGGTTAATTAAAAGTCAAATACATCAGGAAATTATTTTTGATAGAACAATCTATTCATTTTGACTTAAAACATAAATATGCATGTATGGATTGCTAATTGGTATTCTCTCAGGTCTTTTGTTGTTTATACTATACCTAACTTATACTCTGTTGTTTTCATTTGGAATATATTCTTAAAAAGTTGAACAAGAGCCTGCGCGTGGCGCACGCCTGTGGCTTGGGAGTCTGAGGCAGGAGGATGGAGAGTGCAGAGCCAGCTTCAGCAAAAGCCAGGTGCTAAGCAACTCAGTGAGACCCTGACTCTAAATAAAATACAAAACAGGGCTGGGATGTGGCTCAGTGGTGAGTGCCCCTGAGTTCAATCCCCAGTACAAAAAAAAAAAAAAAAAAAAAAAAGTTGAGAACTTTGAAACCATACAAATATAGGATCTTTGATTTTTAGTTATTTTTTCCTTTTTTCCTACCCTCTCACACTTGCCTTACCCACACCTGTTCTGGCAGCCATTTTCCCAGACACACCCATATTTATTATTCTTAATGGCGGCTGTGGGGTTATGTTGGCGTGTGTTGGAATAAGGCAGCTTCACACTGGTGAGCACCCAGGAGGGCCAAGGAAGGGCCCCACAGCCAATGGCTTCTTCCACAGTTGTCCCCAGTGCTCCCATGAGTGCATGCTGCTTTGCCCTGTTGGCCATGAGTGAGGTGATTGTGGTCAACACAAGCCCCAGTGCCCTGTGCCTGGTCCCACATTTCCCAGAAGTTCTGTGTGTTTGTTCTGGTGGAAGTTATTTCCTTGTGTTTCAGGGCAGAGGGGTTAAACTACAAGATGTTCCCTAGTTGCTTTCTTTTCCTCACGTCCACAGCCCCTCAGATTCTCTGGTATCTCTTGGAGTATTTGACTCAGCAGGCGTTTTCTTTGTTTATTTTAAGGGGGACTGGAGTACAAATGTCAGGGGCTCTACTGACCTTACATTCCACAGTGCTGGGCGTGCTGCAGCCAGACCAGCTGCTGTTTCACGTGGTGCACCCCAGACTTCCTCATCAACACTCTGCTTGCACCATAGCCCGGGGCTCCTTCCAAGGACAGCAGGTCACAGGCCTCTGTCCCTTCTCCTGTGATCCATGCAAGCTTAATGTCAAGTGGGAAACCTTTTCCTAGAGGAGGAGCAATTAGCTGCTGTTACTCCTGGCCCCTTAGGGGGGAAGACTGCATCCTTCTTTCTCTGACCTCCTTTTAGTTGGGGGTGCCACACCTCTTATTGCATCAGGGATGGTGATAACAGAGAACATTCCTTGATTAATTAGCTGCTTTATCTGCTACTAAATTTCTGTTGTGTTTGCAGCTTATCTGTTTATATGTCTGTGTTTCTCCATAACCTATGAGCCTCCAGAAGGCAGTGTGTAAAAGGGGCTTTAGAGCCAGATGGACCTTGATTCAGATTCTGGCTTTGCCATTTACCAGCTGTTCTAACCATAGGCAAATACCTTTAAAGTTTTTGTGCCTCTGTTTCCTTCTGGGCACAATAGGGTAATAATACAGATGCACCTTCACTTACAACCCAGTTATATCCTTGATAACACCATGGTAAATCGGAAATACTGTAAAAAATGCACTGAATACATCTAACCAGCTCAACATTATAGTTTAGCCTCGTCTATCTTAAACGTGCCCAGAACACTTAACTTAGCCTCCAGTTGGGCAGAATCAGTGGAGACAAAACTTATTAATAATAAAGTGTTAAATATACATGTAATTTATTGAATACCACATTAAAAACAAAAACCAGAAAAGATGTATGAGCTTGCTGTTAGAAATACTGGGGTGCCACCGGGACTCAAAAATGTGCTTGGAGTAGCTCAGCCAGGCCAGCTTTACATCTGCAGAAGGGTGTGTGCCTCAAGCAAGCACGTTGCCACCCCCCCCCCCCCAGTCCGGTTTTTATCCCTAATGCTGCACTGCCTCTTGCTCTGATAGGAGGAGCTTGGGGTTATAATCTATGCAATTGGCTATTTTAAAAGTTGGGGCGGGCACAGGAGAGGGCGATAGTTAAAATGGTTACAACTGAATCTCCAAATGGCTAGGATTAGATCTCATATCCCAATTTAGATCTCATTTCCCAATTAAGACTCAACACTATATTCTGAAAATGGACCACTAGACTTTCTATTTCTCACAATGCTTTGACATCATCATAAATTGAAAGTTTTTAAGTCAGGGACCATCTGGAACAACTTCCTTATAGGAATTTTGTGCATATTTTTAAAAGATATAGCATAGAAGTGATTTATCACAGTGCCTGGTTTGTCACAAGCAGTCACTAAAGGTTGACTGTGAGGCTGCTGCTCATATTCAAGTCCCAGCACTGTGTTAGTTTCTGTAAGTATTGTTGAATGAATTGATGTAGTGAGTAAGGTCTGAAGTACTTGTTAGCCCCTGGAAGCATTGAAATGCTAGATCTAGATCTGGTCTTGGATGGGGTGCCTGCCCCTGCCCATAAAATGAAGCCCATCTCTGGAGCAGATACCCTTCCAGAAGAGCAGTTCACTGAGTTGGGGTTATTGTGGGATTATTGTGTTATACTATATGGTAATAGCATCACTTATTTTATTCATTGTTTATTCATTATTAATGAAGAAGATAGGGGAATGGGCCCCCAAAGAGGCTTCTCTAAATGAATAGGTTGTTCCTTGAAATTAACCTGTAGAAACATTCCAAATTTATCTGCAAACTCCTTGTCCTGGGGCAGCAGAAAAAGGGAGGTGGGACAGATATGAGTGAAGGCTACAGACTCAGGACTAACCAATTAGAATGTTTCAGGCTGGTCCAATAGCTGTAACACTTTCCCCATACCTGATCAGCATAGACATTGACCAATTAACCTTGGTACTTTTTCAATACCTGATAGCATAGATATTGACCAATAGCTTTGGTACTTTTCCAATACCCAATTAACACAGTATTGATTAGTGCCCTTACCTAGTAAATCCCTAGACTAGCACACTTAACTACAGTCCCTGTTGGGCTTTGTTTCACCCTGGGGAAGCTCTATTTTCTTCTCACTTTGATGAGTCCTACTCTTTTATACTCATGTGTCCTTGTCTGTGGTTTTTCATTCTTCCAGTTGACAAGACAACCTGGAGAGAAGTCACTGGAAGGCAGCGGGGGTCTGCTGTAATACTACAGCAGCAGAGGCTGAAAATGCGGTTTCTTTTGGGAACCTGAATTAGTGCATCAGACGCATTTCTAACAGATGGGGGAAGCAGTTTGCAACCTTAAGTGATATGCATTGTATGTAAAATGAGGATTTTGCTTTTCTTGAGGAGAACGAGATTCCACACTGTAATGAAAAAGCAGTTCCTGGTGTGTCCACAATTGAATCAAAGAAATGCGCCCTTCAGAAGTCCTTGAAGATTCCCTGAAACAGAATTCCGGCAATGCCAGGTTAAGGGTTGAAGTCAACATATGACCACCCTGCTGAAGTTCTAGAATTTATTTTTAAAAATTCATTATTTTTATTTTAGTAGTTCTTTTTGTTGTGAATCCATGGAACTGTTTGATATATCCTAGGTAAAGAGTCTTTTTATAATTTTACTGACCAAATTAAAATCACCAGCCTTGAAAAAAAAAAAATTAGATTTGTTTTCTTTCCTGGCCTGCAGCAAGCCCTCTCCCATTTCCAACTGTGGGGTCAATAGTGCTAGATAGCTGGCACAATGACAGGGCTGTAGAAAGGACATCTGCCTCTGTGGCTCTCACAATGAATGAAGACCACATCTCACTTAAGGAGTCCATCAGGGATATTCAGACAATCCCGGTGTTAGGTGCCTCTGACACCAACTGCCTTTGTTTTTTTTTTTTAAACATAAAGCAGCAAAGATATTATTGTGGTTTTTCCTCCTCTTTTCAGATCTGATGTTTTGACTTGGCTTCCTGCTTCAATTCTGTTTGTGGGGAAAATCTATGCTGGGTCCAGGGCTTTGTCCAGACTGGTAAGTATTAGAGATTGGGGTGGGGAGGGATGACCCCTCTCTCTCCCCTTCCTCTTTGCCTTTTAACATATTGCATGTGGCATCTGTCTCATCCATGGGTTGGAGGCAAAGCATCAGCTTTAGTAATGGTAAAGCTGGATTGGAGGACAAGTCTTGGGTCTGAGCCAACATGGGACATTACCCCTGCTTTCACCGAATTGAAAATAACCTGAAAATCAGAAAGGGCCAGCTTATCTTGCAAGGATGGAGCCATTCAAGGGAAAAGCAGAAGAGAAGCAACAGGCTTTGCTTCAGCAGCCTTCAGTGGAGGCCAGCTCTCCACTTGCTTAAGTCAGGCTGTCTACGGGGGCAGGAGGGTGGGGTGGGGGCTCAGTCTGCTCCCTACTTCTGAGGAACTCAAACCCTGCCTACTGGTAACATGGTGCAGAGGATGCTGGCCTCAGTCATGGACACAAATGCCTGGTGCAGAGTTGATACCCAGTACATGGGGATGTTAGTAAAATAAATGATCTGTTCTGTTTTCCCACCCTCTCCACCCAGTACTGAGCTCCCCAAATGTAGGAACTATGAAAACCAGAGCTGCTTCCAGATCCCTCAAAATATTTAGTTGTGATAAAGAGAAACCATCATTGATGGAAGGTGGCATAAAAATCAGGAGTGGCATTAATGTCTGCCCCCACCCCCAGGGCTGGGATTGGAATTCATGGCCTTGTGCTTGCCTGGCAAGTGCTCTGCCACTGAGCCATACCCCCAGTCTTCCTGCTCCCTTTTAATATCCTGCTATTTTTGTTTGTTTTGTGGTACTGAGGATTAAACTCAGGCTTGTTCTTCCAGTAAGCTGCACCCCCAACCCTTTTAAAAACATTTTTGATTCAGTCTCTACATTGCCCAGGTTGGCCTCAATCTTGCAATCCTCCTGCCTCAGCCTCTCAGGTGGTTGGGATTAAAGTCATATGCCACTCCTGGCTTGCCGTTTTTCTCAGAAAATGTCTGTGTTCTGACTTTCAGAAAAATGTGACTTTGCAAAAGAATTCTGTCTTTTTATATTGTTTGTTATATTAGTCCCTGAGATTTCAGATAGAACAGTAAAAACAAACAAGTAAACAAAATCCACTTAACTGCATAACAATGTTGTAAAATAGCAGTGGAGAATGTAATTTCTAAATTAAATCATCGTTTTTCTTTCCTGATTCATAAGCTTGAGAAGATGGAATGATACATACAGTGGGAGAAACTTCCTGGGTGGGCCTAAGAACTGACCTGCAGTGCATGTTGGTGCTCAGCCCAGAACATGCAGCTTGAGCTGGTTTTCTGTCTTGGTTCCATCAGGCCTGTGGGCTCCTATGAACCTGCTGCCTCACTTTACATCCTTTGTCCAGCAGAGGGCGCGTATCTTCTCCTACAACAGGATTTGGTGGGGGAAAAAAATTGTTGCTCAAAGGCTTTTACAACTTTTTCCTAGGCTCCAGATAATTATGGGTGCCAGAATTTTGAAGGTTGAATGAAAAACGCATTGTGCTCATAATACTTTCTGTTCGAAGAGTGCTTTTGTATGGGTTTCCAGAGTATTTCCTTTGTATCTTTTTCTGTGATTCTCATAATCACCAAACAATTGGTGGGTGAGGCAGATGCCAGTTAGCTGACACAGGAAGAGATGTTGGTGTGGAAAGTCTTGCTAACCTGCCTCTAGTCCCAGGTAGTGGCAGCTCTTCTGGATCCCCACCTTTTGTCGTTCCAGATTTGTGTCTTTAGGACCAATGCATAGGATTTTCCCTCTTCTGCACTAGGGATTGAACCCAGGGGTGCTTGCTCTACCACTGAATTATATCTCTGGCCCATTAATTTTTTTTTTTTAATTTTGAGACAAGGTCTTGCTAAGTTGCCCAGGCTGGCCTCGAACTTGCAGTCCTCCTGAGTAGCTGGGTTTACAGGTGTGTGCCACTGCACCCAGCTTGGATTTTTGAATGAGCCCAAGGTAAAAATAGTCATGCATAACTTAAGACCCTTTTGACTGCATGTGTTAGAAAGCTTACAAACTAGTCTAAACAAAAGGAAATTTACTGGTATAAATAAAAATTGTAGGGTAGAGACCTACCTGAAGTGTGCCTTGATTCAGGTTCAATGACAGCTTCTTTCAATGTTTTTCTGTTCTCTTCTCTGTCTTAGCCCCATTTCACAGCCAGGCCATCCTCTCTTAGGTGTTATCTCCAGGCTTACTTTCTTATAACTGAACTGGAGACAGTCTTACTAGTAGTTCCTGTATGAGTTCCAGGTTTCCCTTAGATTCAATCAGTCAGGGCCATTGCCTATCCCTAATCTTAAAACTAGTCGGGAGGATGGAATTACGTTGATTGGCTGGCCCTGGATCTTGCTTCCTGAAACAACTGCTGTGGATGGAGAGGTTGGGAACACTGATTTACTATCCCTGGCCATAGAGGGTCCCCACCTGGATCCCATAGACGAAGAAGAGGGTGTGGCAGATTCTCAATAGAGAAACCATAACAACAACCAAAAAAGGGACAGGGATATGAGGTGGGCTAAAGTCCATTGTAAATATCACTCTTGCGTAGCTTTAGGCAGATGGGGAGTCCTGTAACCTAGAACATTGTTTCTCGAAGTGTGATCCACAGGTGCACTGATCTTTGAGTTCCTTGTTACCTGTGAGAAGATCGCGCCAGGACATACATCAGCTTCAGCACTAAACATACTTGTTTCATTGAGTGTCTGTGGCTGCTGCTTTTTAACAGCAGAAGAAGGAAATAGTGCATTGATTTACATGTTGTGTGAGCTCCTTCTCTTCTCCTGTACCAGCAGTGGAGTGACTTTGACCTAAGAACAGCCTTCTTTAACCAGCAAAGAGAAGCCACTCAATTTAAACTCTTTGAACCAAGGGAAACAACCCAATTCCAAATATGCCCAATTAGAGTAAGAGGAAGATGGGTGGGAGACACTTACTATTGTTTTTTTAACAAAAGGACTCAATCCAGCATCTTTTCTTTGTTTTTACACAGTTGCTTCCTAGGGTGGGTAAACATGAGGCATTGGTACAGTTTGTGTTGGATAGAAAACAGACATCAATATGCTGCTGCCAAGCTGTCAGTTTAATGAATCCATAAGGAATTAGGGGGAAAATACTTAGTTAAAATCTGTGGGTGTGTTGTTATGCAAAACACTTTCAAGGTAGCTCTCCCATGAAGACTCCGTGATGTGGCAAGGCTGTGAAGTTCAGTTCTGATGTGCAGTGCCCAGGAGGAAGCCAGGCAACCTCTGCAAGGGCCCTGTGGAAAGAGTTCTTTGTGGATTTTTCTCCACCTCGAACTCACAAACAAATGATACGTAGAGTTAAATATTATTTTTGTGGTTATCCATTAAGAAAATATTTATTTGGGACCTACTGTGTGCTGGGGCTTAAAGACAAAGAAGACCTGGTTCCTGACTTTGAGGAACCGGAAGGGATGAGAGGCAATGAGAGATACATGGCTCCCCACAGGGGCAGCCACCATGAATACTCAGTGTCAAGCATGTGCTGGGTGCTTCCTGTGTTGCCAGTTTGGGTGTCATATGATGTTGAACTTACTCTCCCTTCGACACAGCTGATTCTGACCTGCCTGCCCATACACTGCATGACGTCACAGCGGTGATGGCTCTGATGGTATGAGTGCCAATCTTTGGACAGCATAACTTTGACGTTTCATTGTCACTCTCATTATAATTTTCTGCCTTAAGTCTTCTCCCCTACTCTGGGTTGCCTCAAAGCCTGTGCTGGAGAGTGTTTAGGACAGATGTACAAATTCCTACATGAGTGAGCCTGCTGGGGAGAGGCCATGGTGCTGGTGATTCACCTGCTGCTCAAACCATGTCATTCTCTTGCTTAGGGAAGGCCAGGGTCAGCAGTTGGAGAGACTGTGCAAATCTTGGTTAAGGCACCTTGACAAGGCTGGAATTGGTTTTCTTGCTGACCTCTTTGAACTTGATTTTTCCTAACTGCTTGTCATGGTTTGTCTCTTGCATGAGCTCAGCAGCCACTCAACACATTGTGGGTGGAGATGAGATGGAGGGAGGTGTTGATGAAGGACATGCATCAATAATTAAATCCATTTGGAGTGAATTACTCAGTTAAGCAAGATGGAACTTGTGAGTCTCCTCTGCCTTTGGTTCCAGTATCACATAAAGGGACTTGGATCCATAAATGAAAGAATCTAAGTGTTGATGTTTAAAGGAGAAGCTGTCCTCCTCTTACTGCTGAGTAGGGGTTGCTTTTCTTTTTTCATATTGTTTTCTCATCAAGGCTGTTGCAGTTCAGTCAATCTACAAGGATTACTTTGTTCAATCTACACTGATTACTTTTTAAAACATGGGCTTGGCAGCAATTCAGTAAACCCCTCCCAAGATTTTCATTATCTTCTTGCTACATCTAAAAGTGTTTCCCATAATCTTATAAAAGATTATGGACTCTGGGGAAAATATTTATGACATTGGATTTGACAGTAATCTCTTGGCTATGGTACCAAAGGCATAGGCAACAAAAGGAAAAAAATAGACTAACTGGACTTCATTAAAACTATAAACTTGGGTGCATGAAAGGATACTATCAACAAAGTAAAAAGGCCACCTAAAGAATGAGAGAAAATGTTTGCAAACTACTTCTCTGATAAAGAAACATTATAGAGACTATAAGGAGAACTCTTAAAAATCAACAGCAAAACCCAAACAATCTGTAATCCCAGTGGCTCTGGAGCCTGGGGCAGGAGGATTGTGAGTTCAAAGCCAGCCTCAGCAATGGCGAGGCACTAAGCAACTCAGTGAGACCCTATCTCTAAATAAAATACAAAATAGGGCTGGGGATGAGGCTTAGTGGTTGAGTGCCCCTGGAGTTCAACCCCTGGTACCAAAACAAACAAACAGAAAACATAACAAACCCAAACAACTTGATTAAAAAATCTACAAAGGACTTGAATAGACATTTCTCCAAAGATGATTGATTTATAAATGGTCATGGAGAGATGATCAACATCATTAATCATTAGGAAAATGCCAATCAAAACTATGAGATATTTGTGTGCATGTATGAATATGTAACAGTGAATCCCATCATTATGTACAATTAAAATGCACCAATAAAAATATTGAAATTAAATAAATTTTACAAGGAAACAAACAAAAACCTATGAGATACTACTTCATACTCATTATGGTGGTAAGTATAAAAAGAAACAGAAAATAACAGCCATCGACACCATTCATTTCTAAAACTCTTTTCATCTTGTAAAACTCCAAAACTCTGGACCATAAAGCACTAACCCCCGATTGACCCCTCTAGCCCTTGGTTAAGTATCACTTTATTTTCTGTCTCCATAAATGTAACTGCTCATATAACTGGAATTATTGTCTTTTGTTAGGATGTGGAGAAATTGGAATCCTTGGGCACTGCTGTCAGAGATGTAGTCATATAGCTGCATTGGAAAATGGTATGGTAGTGCCTGAAAATTTTTAAAATAGAATTATCATATGATTCATCAATTCCACTTTTGGATATATACCCAAAAGAATTGAAAGCTAGAATATGAAGAGATATTTGTGCATCCATGTTCATCTGTTATTCACAATCCAGAAGATAGAAGCAACTCAAGTGTCCACCAGTGTCTAAATAAACAAAATGTAGTAACACATACAATGATGTTATTCAGCCTTTAAAAGGAAGGAAATCCTGTCACATGCTTCAACATGGATGAACCTCGAGGACTTTACACTAAAGGAATAAGCCCGACACAAAAAGACAAACACTGAATAATCCCAATTTATAAGGAATACTTAGAGTAGTTACATTTATGGCGACAGAAAATAGAGTGATACTTAAACGGGCTGGAGAAGACAAGGGAGGGCGGGTGTTTAGTGTTTTATGGGTTCAGAGTTTGAGATTTACAAGATGAAAAGAGTTTTGGAAATGAAGGGTGTCCAACAATGTGAGTGTATTTAATGCCTCTGAACTCCACATTTAAAAATGGTTAAAGTGTTAAACTTTGTATTCTGCACATTTTACCACAATTTTAAAAAATAAAAATATTTAAAATCCCCAGAAGAACTTTTTTTGGGGGATTATATGAAAAGGAGCTGATAACGTGTTCTTATTGGTCTCACTAGCACTCTTTCGGGTGCTGTGGGATATGCATATTTAGTTTAACTGAATTCGGGTAGAAGTGCAAGAAAAATAGCAGTACATCGAAACCAGGCAAAGCTGCCTATCACTCCAGTGTAGGCTTTTGTGCCAACTGGAGGGTTGTTGCCTCCGGAGGCCTTTTCTTATACCCACGAATATCTCTTGGGATTTGAATTTTATCAAACTGGAGGAATTCCTGGTATATTCAGATGCCTATTTTTCATACAACAAGGTCCCTAATCTGTCAGCTACTTTATGTGATACATGAAGAAAGAACAGAAATGGTCTCTGAGCTTGTGCTGGAGGTACATTAGGGCAGAAGGCAGTCAGCTCCTCTTATGTAAATAAAATATTTATGTAAACAAATACTTAAATTATATCATGCAAATCAATTTATAAATGTTCATTTATTTGTACACCTGTGCATATTCAAATACTTCATAGCTTCCAGAAAGGATGTACGGTAGCTGTTGTAGTTTTGACATGAGGTGTCCTCCTAAAGCTCCTGTGTTAATGCAGTAATTAATATTCAGAAAAGTGAAATGATTAGATTATGAGAGCTGTAATATATAATTGGCAAATTAATCTCTTTCGTAGATTAGTAATTTGAAAGGACTACTGTGCCAGGTGGTAACTGTGGACTGGTGGGGTGTGGCTGGAGGAGGTGGGTCACTGAGGGCTTGCCCCTGGGAATTGTGTCTTGTCCCCCTGCACCCTTGTACCCTACTCCCAGCCGGTCCTTTTTGCCACAGTGCTCTGCTGGATCTCGGGCTGAGAGCAACGGAGTTGGCCGCCCATGGACTGAATGTCTGAAACCTTGAGCCCAAAATAAACTTTTCCTCTTTTAATTTGTTCTTGTTGGGTATTTTAGTCACAGTGATGAAAAGCTGGCTAACATAGTAGTTTATAAAAATACTTATAATGAAAACAAGATAAATATTTTCATGCAGAGGATTTTAGAAGAAATACAGATGAGACCTCAGAGACTTAATGCATATTTATGCCATATTATTTTATGACATAAATGCAACTGGGGTTTGAATCTAGCTCTCAACTTTCTGTAGCCAAATAAAAAGTCCCAGGACTCTTAGTGCTTATTAGAGCAGAGCCATTGCTGAAGAAAAGCAGTGCTATGCCTTGTTGTCAGGTCTGAAGGGAAGTTTCCCCAGGTCCTCATAGAGGATTGGCTGGGAGACTTCATGGGGCAATTCTCCCATACCGTCCTTATAATAAAACCCTCAATAACCTAGTGTCTAGGGTTCTTTGGAGACACATGACAGAAGAAAAAAATTGCTGGGGCTAAAAACCATGGCTCTCTAGTTATCTGGCTCCATACTAGTGTAGGCAGATAGCCTCAGACAATTCCTCAGGAACATTATTTCTTGCATACACAATTCTGATAAATATTGGACTGTCAACAGTTACTAGCATGACTTTAAGCAGGGGTCTAGAGTGCAGTTATTCCATATTCAATATTAAGGACATACCTACATATTTAAAAATCACCCAAGGAGAAGAAAATAGGATTGACATTTTTTTTGATTGTTTTTGCTTTCTTTCTTTGGTACTGAGTATTGAATACAGGGGCACCTTACCATTGAACTACATCCCCATCCTTTTTTATTTTTTATTTTCTTTTAATATTTTAATTTTGAGACAAGGTCTCACTAAATTGCTAAGGCTGTCCTTGAACTTACTATCCTTCTGCCTTGGCCTCCCAAGTTGCTACAGGCACCATACCTGGCTGGACTGGCATTCTATAGAAATTAAAAAACTAGCCCAGGTCTTGCTTGACTAAGGGTCATCCACATCCCTGCAGAGTGACCAAGGCCATTTCTGCAGATGAGGCCAGAGTTTCCCCTAGAACGCTGCTCTAGGTTAGTTCCAACACCTGAACAAATAATTAAGGCTTCAAAATTCCATCTGAGAAGCATGAGAATAATGAAATATTTCTAAGGAATAGTTACCACTTTCTTCTCATATCCGAAAAAAATTCATTAGCACATAGATGAAATGTTAAATTTTAAGCTAATGCACTCTAAAGAATAAATTAGTTGTTAATTGTGCCCCTAAGTAATTCAATGAATTGACCTGCAATATAGTCAAATATGGCCAATTACATTTTGGCAGACTTATGTCAAAAATGATGATTTGAGCTTGACAGTGGTTGATGTTGGGTCATTTTTTTTCCTGATGAAGGATGACTGTACCTTTTGTTGTTGAGGGCATTCCAAGATTCTTGATATTGTGGAAGCACATACTTATTTTTCCGTTCTCTTTAGCAGCAAGTAGACATTTAGGTTAGAAAGGGGAACCAGAATGGATGCCTCAGTTTTCTCATTTGTATGATGGGATGTTAATAGTAGCTAATTTGTGGAGTCACTATGCATTTTAAATATGTGAAAGCAGGTAGATCAGTGTCTAGTATGTTCTAAACATTCAATGTGTCTCACCTGCTACTACTGCTGTTATCATTTTTCAGGATTTTTGTTTGGTTTAACAGAAGTCCCTGCTGAAGTGAACTCTACAGAGATAATGGCAGGTATCCTAAAGAATCAGTTACTAAAGGGTCTTCTGAACTAATGTAACACACTTCAGACAAGGACCTATGCAATTAGAAGCCAAGAAAGCTTGGTGAAGTTGCCTGCTTTCTTTGATACTGTTGTTTTGCCTTTTCATTTTTTGATATGGGGTTCTTGGAATGTTGCCCAGGCTGGTCCCAAACGCCTGGGCTTAAGTGATCCTTCTGCATGCATAAGACTTTTTTGTTTTGGTGGGGTGGGGGTCGGGGGGAGGCGTTATCAGGGATTGAACTCAGGAGCACTCGACCACTGAGCCTCATCCCCAGCCCTATTTTGTATTTTATTTAGAGACAGGGTCTCACTAAGTTGCTTAGTGCCTCACTTTTCCTGAGGCTGGCTTTGAACTCACGATCCTTCTGCCTCAGGCTCCCAAGCCACTGGGATTACAGGTGTGCACCACCTTGCTTGGCCTGCATCAGCTTCATGAGTGGCTGGGACCACAGGTTTATGCCAGCATCCCTGGCTTAATACTGTTTTTGGTAGCCCCTTGTACAGGCAGAGAGTGTAACTGGTCAATTGTAGGCTATCTCTAATGCCTGCTAGCTTCTCAGTTGGAAAAATGGATTAAGAAATTCAGATTTAAAATTTAAACAGGAGTTGAAGGTATCCCTTTTAAAAATGGCATATATTTTACTTGATTCATCCATTTTATATTGTACCAGTTTTACTGGAATAAGCAGACTGCCAGGATTTGGAACACACCAATCAGATTGAACTTTAGACAGTTGGAGAGTTGGGAAGCTTTCACTAGGGACTTGACATAATTTAAGAGACATAACATAAAGGCTAGGAGCCTCGGCTTGCAATCAAGAGTCATAGCTCTCCCAGAACCAGTTGTGAGAATTTAAGCAAGAGGCCTAGTCTTTACACCTCAGTTTTCCTGTCTTTAAAAATCAGAGTAATAGCATCTACTAGTGGAGTTATTGGGAGGAGTTTTAAATAAGAGAATGCAAATAAATCATTGGCACCGTATGCTTAACACATTGTTGGCAGCTACTATTAGTGTGCTTTAAAATCAATTCTACACATAGGGATGGATCGTTTTCCAGAATCTGATCCGAGTAGAGCCTAGAAAAATTGAATAGTCTACAGTTCATAAAATTGAAAAAATTAAGCCTCTTTGAAGTCCAGAGTAGGTGTAGTGTTAGGGTCTCAGTTATAAATCTGATCTCAGTACTGATTTTTAAAAAATACCTTTTTTTAGTTGCAGATGGACACACTGTCTTTATCTTATTTATTTATTTTCATGTGGTATTGCGGCTTAAACCCAGTGCCTCACATGTGCTAGGCAAGCAGTCTACCACTGAGCCACAACTGCAGCCATTCATTACTGATTTTATAGCCAGGGAGTAAAAGCTATTTCAAATAAGGTCTTCACTTGATAAGCTTACTCACTTTCATGTGCCACATGATTAACCTAAGACTTTCTTTGCCATCTTCTCAAGAACTGGAATGCCTGGGGCCCACCTTGCCAAACATGGGCCTAATGGATAAAGCCACCTTTTAAAAAAAATACCCTTTAATAATTTTTTTCCCTTTTTTTGTGGGACTGGAATTGAACCCAGGGCCTTGCACATGCAAGAGGAATTATTAAAAGCACAAAAGATAAATGCAAAACAGAAAAGATTGAAATAAACTCTGATTTTGAAAAGAAAAAATCAAAATGAGTTGAGCTTTTTTAAAAAACAAATTAAGTTGAACATGGACACAATACCTTTGTTTTACTTATTTATTTTATGCAGTGCTGAGGATTGAACCCAGTGCCTCATGTGTGCAAGGCAAGCACTCTACCACTGGACCACAACCCCAGCCCCATGAGTTGAACTTTTAAAAATATATATTTTTTAGTTGTAGATGAACACAATACCTTTATTTTATTTATTTTTATGTGGTGCTGAGGATTGAACCCAGTGCCTCACACATGCTAGGTGAGTACTCTATCATGAGCAACAACCCCAGCCCTGAGTTGATCTTTTAATGAAAAATAAAGACATTTTTTTTAAAAGGCAAGAAAAAATGCAAATAAAGAATTAAAAAAGAAAAACAAATAATGCAAAGTAGAATAGAATACTGAAATAGAGCAGAAGCTAAATGATCATAAAAATTTTAAAAACAAGGTAAATATATATCCTCTCTAAAGATAAAGCAAGGAGGTGAGCTGCATAATCTTGAAGCAGATCCTCTGAGCTGAAACAATGGGATGAGCTGCCCATTAGTGATTACCATCTTCTGAACAGTGCTGAGCCCTGATCATGGTCCTTCTCCAAAGTGATTTCGTGATTTCGGTGGTTCCTTCTAGCATCCCCAGCTGTTATCCCCACATTACCAGGGAACTGCAGCCTGGATGCTTGCCTTTCTCCACAAGAGAAAGATGCCAAAACAGTGCTCTTATTCTTGGTGTTTTTCTGCCTTCCTTGAAACATCATTATGTCATCAGTAATGAAGACAATAACAGAACCCCTGCCCTTACTCCTTCCCCCTCACCTTGTCAAGATAACCTGTCAAGTTAGGAGAGTCTGTCATTCTTAGCGAATGTGCAATGGATCCTTGCATGTCCTAATAGCCCACTGTTATATTTTTTATATCTTTGCCTCCTTTTTTTTAAACTTTGTGCAGATTTGGTCCCATTTATCCATATATTTCCTCAGTTCCATATTCTAAGTATTTCCTTGATGTGGCCACTTTTCTCCAACTGCATTGCCACCACCGAGTTTAGACTACCATCTAGTCACTGTATCAGTTTCCTGTGGCTTCTGTAAAAAATTACCACATATTTGGGTGGCTAAAAACAACAGAATCATATGGCCATAAGTCCAAAATCAGTTTCACTGAGTTGAAATTAAGGCATTGGAGGATCATACTCCCTGCAGAGGCTCTAGGGCAGAAACTTCCTCAACTCCTCCAGCTCTGGTGTCCGTCAACATTCCTTGGCTTGTGGCCACATCACTTGAGTGGCTCTGGGTTCCAGTGCTTCTTGACTGTGTGTATCAGACTCTCCTTTCTTTATGTTAGGATACTTATGCCTGCATCTAGGGCCACCAGCTAATCCAGAACAATCTCCTGTTTACTTAAATTCACAAAGACCCCCTCCCCTCTTTTGCCATATAAAGTAACATTCCCAAGTTCCATGGATTAGGATATGAATATATTGGGGGTGGAGGCTCAGTCTATGGTATCCCTAGACTTTTGCAGCCATCTCTGTCTCCTTTCCCCGAGTTCCTTTAAATATGCAGATCAATTCATATCTGAGTCTACCTTAAAATTCTTCAGTGATTCTTGTGGCCCATGGATGCTCCTACTTCCTTGATGTGGCCTGTCATTGCTCTCTGCCTTTTCTCCTCCTGCTTTTCTTTTATTGTATGTTCCATTCATGCTCAATTTCCTCTAGTTCCATGGAGGAGCTGGGTTTGTTTCTCTGGGCCTCTGCTCTGTTCTCTCTGAGACCCTTGCCCGCCTCTGTGTGAGTCCAGTTCTCACTTGGACTTGGGTCTTCATCTCCTCAAGAAGACTTGCTGTCCCTGCCTGGGTCAGCTGTGCCTTTCTGTGTGTTCCTTTTGAGCTCTCACATACTTGGGACAGGATCCCTTGCAATGTCTACCTTGTTCATGTGATGTGTCCCCTGCACCTGGCACACGGGAGGTGCTTAATAACTGTTTCTTTCTTTCTTTCTTTTCTTTTCTTTTTTTTTTTTTTGGTACCAGGGATTGGACTCAGGGGCACTTGAACACTGAGCCACATCCATAGCCCTATTTCGTATTTTATTTAGAGACAGGGTCTCACTGAGTTGCTTAGTGCCTTGCTTTTTGCTGAGGCTGATTTTGAACTCTTGTTTTTTTAAATTTTGTTTTCTTAGTTGTTGATGGACCTTTATTTTATTGTATGTGGTGCTGAGAATCGAACCCAGTGCCTCATGCATGCTAGGCAGTTGCAGTACCGCTGAGCCACAGCCCCTGATTTTGAACTCTTGATCCTCCTGTCCCAGCCTCCTGAGCCCCTCTGGGATCACAGGTGTGCATCACTGCACCTGGCAATAACTGTTTCTTGATGAGAAAACCTACAGGAGGGGAGCCTTTCCAACCACCCTACCAAGAATAATGCCCCCCAAAGAGCGCCAATGTATGCAGAAGAGTTTGCTGGAGATATGCTCTATGGGAATGCCAGACATTCCCACAGATCTTTATTTTTAAACAAAAATCAAGAATCATGTAACTATGAGATCGGAGAAAATATTTTCATGCTTATTATTCTGTTTTCTTTCAGGCCGTTCCTGTGTTTCTCATTTTGCATAATGCAGCTGAAGTTATCATCTGTGGCTACCAGAAGTGTTTTTGGAAAGAGGTAAGTGATCATGCAGAACGTTAGTTTCACATCCCTAGCCTTAAATTTCTAAGAAACACTCTTCTTTTCAGCGCCCTCAATGAGTGTCCATTCCTGCCACCAATTTCCAGTCAAGATTGCCTGACAGTGGTCACTGATTGCAGGGAACCTGCTTTTAACATTGCTCAGTGGATCAGATGTTTGTGGGAATGTTTGTTAGTGTGAATGCAGCTCGACTCCAGACCAGGGCTGAACCAGAACCTCAGGAGACAAAGAGGAATTTGCCCAGGCCTGGTTGGTAGCAGTCCCACCCCTAGCTTGTCCAGGTACCACAAGAAAATGCCCGCAGGGCTTTACACAGAGCATTTGCTCAGCCAGGGAAGCTTTTCTTTCCAGTCCTAGCTGTATCTCATACTCGCCAGAGCAAGCCCTTCACCTTTGGGGTCTCCATCTGTAAAAAACAACAGCTACGCATGTGTAAGTGCCTCCCACAGTTTCTAGCACATCGTGGGTGCTCTGTTTGCCAGCTGTGATGATCAGTGTTATTATGGGTGGTTTAATTTGGTCCCATGGCTTGTTTTCCTCCGGGTCTCCCCAGGCATCTGTAATGCAAAGGGATCCAATGGAACGGATCTGCTTTTCCCATCATGCTTCTCAGGTGGGAATTCCAGTTCTGGCCATCTTCACCCAACTCAGAAACCTAGGGGTACCTTCCACTCCTTAGTCTCCTTTCCCCCCTACCTTCAGTCTGTTACTGAGTCTGTCTCTTCTTCTCCATTCCCACTGCCGCAGTCACCCTAGTTCAAGTCCTCTGTCTTTGGGTGGCCTAGCTGAAGGACTGAGGGATGAGAACTTGGTCCCCTGAGCACTTGTGGCAGTCAGGTAGGGCCTGTGTCCTTTCCTCTGCAGCTGTTCCAGCAAAGGTGGGAGCTACAGTCCACTTGGCACCTTTCCCAGCAACCTGAAGCAGCCCCTGAAACACTTCCATGGGGAACTCTCTAATTCAACTCAAACATTTTAACTGTTGAAGAAACATAAGCAGAGGAGTTATTTGCCTTTTTCTAGGTCACAGAAAATTGCATAGATCATTAGAACCATGTGTCTAGGACTAGAATTATATTCTTTTGTCTCCCATCTTTCTCTCTGATATTTTACTTACCACACCATCGTGCAGTTTCCCCATCTCACCAGTTCTGTGCTGTGCTTTTTTTTTTTTTGCTTTCATCAATCTAAAATCAGGAGACTCTTACAATCAATCATGTGGTGTAATTGTTTTCCTTCTGACATTTATAATCAGTGTTGTCTTAGGTTCAGTGAGATAAGGAAATATTTTCCCTGTGTCTCCAGGAGGCTTCCTTTGAGCCCTCCCAAGGTCAGGGATCATGGGACAGGTGTCTTTATAGAAGTGGTGCTAAGCTGAGCTATCACCGAGTAGGCACTGAGGATCAGGTTCACCATCGCCCTGATAGCTGCTCAGCTCTAGGAGGCTGACTCATGACACTCGGATTCCAAAAAGCCCAATTAGTCCTGAGAGTGGTACTTTTTTACGAATTTAGAAATGAAGATTTACCTGGTCTGGGGGTGGGATTGAGGTACCTCTTCAGGGTTTTGTTTCCTGATGGACAAGTCGAGTCCTGTAGATGAAGGTGAGTAGGACTTGGGGTTAGAGAGTCCCCTTGGGATATTGCCATTCAGCAGGAGACCCTCTTCTTCCCTGCAGGCCAGGGGCCAAGATTCTGTCTGAGAGAACCTGTCCTTGGAATTAATTAACTCCATTTCATTAGTAAGGCAAATCAACCTCATTTCTTGTCTGGGAAAATTAGAAAACAATTGTGTGGGTAACATTTTTTTTAGTTATTTTTTTAAAAAAAGCTTTTGTTTCTTGTATAAATACAAGATGGAATCAGCTATAGAAAAGCAGAAGAAAAAATTCTGGAAATCAACTGTTTCTGCTTCCCCAAGGAACCCGTGTATTTTTAGCAGACTTTTTTTTTCTATGTACATGTAGAGATGTATTTACACAAAGGGTAAAACCCACCCTGGTGTTTCCGTTTAACACTTTGTCAGGAATCCATATTCCTGTCAGCATTCCATGTTGGATGAAGCATACTTTTGGCCAGTCCCTCCTTGCAGACCCGCAGGTGGTTTCTGGCTACTCAGCATTAAAATATGCTTTGTGATGAAGATGGCTGGGATGTAGGCTTGGTGTGACTTACGTTCCTCACCCTGTGACTGGGAGCCCTGATGTATGTAGGATCCCATTTCATAAGGAACACATTGCTCCCCACCTCACAGACTGTCAAATGGTACGATGTTATTCTGTCCCTTATGTGTGTAGATTTGAATAGAATCCATTTTGGAAAGTCAAGTTGACCTCCTCATGACCTTGTTCCCAGATTATGAGAATAAACTCAATCTGGAACCTGTAGCTCATTTTCACGATCGACAATTTGTTCTTTGTGTAGGCACATATACGTGCACACACAATTTGACTGTAAGGTACTGTGTGGCTCATGGAATTCAGCATCTACCTTGCAGATACATTAGAATAATGCTTTTTGTTTGTTTCGCATTTATTAGGTATACACTAAATAGCAAACATTTTGCTAGGCCTAAAACTGGAGATGTGTAGGAGGTATTGATTATCCTTATAGAACTCAGCATTGAGCGGACATGTAATTGTGAGTTGTGATGCCCATACAGACTGGGATGAGGTGTGGGTGGACCAGGAGGTGACCACCAGCAAGTCCTCTGGGAGTGAGCAGGGAAGGCCTCCCCAGGGCTAGATTTGAGCCAAGACACACAAGATACATAGGGATTTTCTAGTTAGACAAGAAGAAAGGGTGCTCCAGGCTGGCACAGGAAGCAGCAAATGAAGGGTGGTGACTTAAGAGGACCAGCAGTTGTGTCCTGGCAAGCAGACTGGAAGAAAAAAGTCAGATTTTTGAAACCAGAACGCCTGGGTTCAAACCCCATGTCCTTGGATGACTTCCCTAACTTCTCCAGTGAGTCAGGTGCCCTTATCTAGAACAAATAACCCACAACTATTAATTATCTCATAATTAAATAAGTCAATGCATACAGAGCCCTTAGGAGTAGTGCTGGGCACAGAATAAGTTAGCTAACCCTGAGTGATGTTAGCCACTTATTGTTAATTTTGGCAGTGTGACTTTTGAGGAGTTGTGTTGGCCCATTCAGAAACTGAGCTATTGTTGGGACTCATTACTGGGTTATTTCTAAACAAAGGTAACATTAAGTCCTCAGGTGTTTTCAGAGCCCTGGGAGAAGAGAGCTAAGTAACGAATCCATTGCTTGTTTTCATTGTCTGGGCTCTTTTAATCTGAAGGAGTTTAAAATTTTAAAAAGAATCTGTCCCCTGTGGGAGGGGGAACTCTTTCAGGCTCTGGATGGATTTGTTGCCTTGCAACGGACACCCCACAATAGTTACTGGGCAAACATGTTTTTCATGAAAAAGTTGGGACTTCCCTTTAATCTCTGTCCTTCCTGACCTATTGTTCCACCAGACTGTGGAGATTTTGGTTACATTTGGCTCAGAATCTTTTAGAAATATGTTTTATCTGTAGTGGGGACAATTATGCAGGAACCGTGAGCCCTTCGGTGGTTATCCTCTCTGCATAAACGAAAGGCTAGATAAATGAAAGCTGTTCCCACCAGGGGGCAGAGTAGCCATGCCTGGCTCTGCTTCCTGTACTCAGATGCCAGACTGGATAAAAATCAGAGATTAAAAATCCCAAGGATGCAAGCCACTGCTTTGCACACAAATAGAATCTGTTTATTAAAATAACAAAAACTTGGTTATTTAGTAAAAATTGCACACTTAAGATAGCTTGGTAGCAAACCGCTTATGTTTCTCTTGTCAAAGCCTCACTTCTAAACAATATTTATACTTCACACTTTATCTGAACTAGTGTCGAAATTGTAATTTGTCCCCAACTCGCAAAACGATCCTTCTGAAATCTCCAGAATAAATCTGTCATCCTACCTGTCTGTTTCTTCTATAAAACACAAGAATCTGTGCTACTCCCTCCTTCGTCTGTTCAAAGAATACAGTGAAATTGATTAATTGGCAGGAGTTTATAAAGGTTGAGTCCAAATTAGAATTTATTCATTGTAGGAAATCCTAAATGAAAAGTTTCCATTCCTCAGTCTGCCATTTGTTCTCTCTCTCTCTTCACCTTTTTTTCTGTTTATTAATTTTCACGTTATCACAGGTCATTTTATAGGACTGCTCAGAGGCAGAGGTGGATAAATGAAAGAGTTATTTGAAGAGACAGACCTGTGGCTCAGGGTGCATACATGCACCTCTAGTCCCAGCTACCTGGGAGGCTGAGGCAGGAGGAACACTTGAGTCCAGGAGTTTGAGGCCAGGTTGGGCAACGTAGTGAGACCTCATCTCAAAAATAAGTAAATACAAATAAAGAGACAGACCTAGAAGAGAAGTTGGATTAGAGCTTAATTTATTTTCCTACATGGATATGGATGGCGTCGATCTCTCTCTCTCTTGTTTCCCTCTGCTTGGTATGGAAGATTCTTGAAGGTTGCCCTGACATCATTTTGCTTTTCACGGGTAAACATTCTAATGGTGAAAGTGCTTTGCCGAGGTGACTCAGCTCTGGAACTGAGTCATCCTTCATTTGGTCCAAGCAGAAAAAGCTTTAAAAAAGAGTGAAGTGTAGCAAGCTTGCAAAACCTCTAATAAATTCGCTCATAATTTATTTGCCTCTTAATTGAAATGTTTTTTGGGGGAATATTTTTGAAGACTAATTATGTGTCTTTACTTTCATACAGAAAACATCTCCTGTAAAGATCTGTAGGTAAGTTTTTAAAAAATCAAAACATCTCTTTAAAACATAAGATTGAACCTCATTTTAACTTGGTTGATAGACTTTTGAAGATTCTGAGAGCTGACAGAGGAATTTATTATAAACAGTTATATATCCCTATTTTATGTCTTATTTTAAAACATATTCTCTCCTCCTCTCTCTCTCTCTCTCTCTCTCTCTCCCCCAAATTTTATTCCTAAGGGGAAAACAAAACTAACTCGTGTTAGATTTCAGCTCTTGATGCCCCAAAACTTCGTAATAAGTTGTGCAATATTGGTGGAGAACTGAAAAACATGGAGATGACTTAAATTTTTAAGAAATAATGCAGTTTATTGAGGCTCTAAGATGTTCCACTGTGGGAAAAGCATTAGCCTGTGAGTCCCAGGATCTAAATTGCAGTCCTGGGTACAGCACAGTGATGGTGGGCAAGTTTCTTCCCCCTGTGAACCTTGGTTTCCTTGGCAGAGCATGATTGGACTCTCATACAGGTCTCTCCAAATCTGAATTCTCGTTCTAACTCCTTACCTTGTTCTCCCACCCCTTCCTCCTTCCTCTGCTGTAACTGAGATGCTCAGTCCCATGATAGAAAACCAACAGCGATGCTTTGATACACAGATTTAGGATTTTTGTTTCAGATTTTTCTGGGCTTCCATCCAGCCGCACCCCCCTCTTTTTTTTTTTTTTTTTTTTTTGCCTTTATTACAGGTTACAGCTGGAAAGGAAAATGTAAAACAAAATTTCAGGTCTCACCACTTGTTTAAAAGGAGATTCTCAAAGTGTTAAAGAGAGGCATCAAAGCCCCTAATATTGTGAGGTGGCCGGCACCCTGACAGGGTAGATTCCTGCTCAGGAGGTGTGAGCTGCCTGAGGAATAGAAAGTCTGAATTAATTAGTAAGAAATAGAGCCAGAGCCAAAAATTAGATGAAAGAAAAGTGGAGCGCCTGGTAGGTCTCCAGTCCTGATAGGAGCTGGAACTGAACAACTGAACGTGGATTCAGTTCTTTATTCAAGGGGGAGGGCTTCAAAGGCAAGGATAAGGTTTCAGGGGCAGGGGTCTTGCAGCAAATGGGTTGATTGTCATCTTGGCAAGCTACCCCCATCTCTGAGAGGCTGTGTGGCTTCAGCGGGTCACTCCATCTCCAGTGCAGTGCTAAACTTAAGACATAGCTAGGTACGAAGTTACATGAATTGGGCATTCTCAACAGCAGGGTTGCCACTGGGAGTTCCCGAGACCAGACCTTCCTGTCTAATGGCTTCCATGTTGTTTGGGTTCACACACAGTTCACAAATGCTCCCAGCACCCTAATACCTGATACATAATTGCTCAAGTACCATAGGAACCAGGCCCCCGTCTCACCCCCTGGGTATCCCCCCATCTCCTTCATCCTCAAGGGATTCTCTGCATGAGGGGATCTCTAAATGTGCATTCCCTGGGTGGGAAGGAGCCTATATTCCAGAAAGCCCTCTACTCCAATAGACACCAAACCTATTAGGATTCTTCTCTTCTCCCACCTAAAGCCTATTGCCTATTGCTGAGCAGCCTCAGCAGCCCCCTGACAATCTCTCTTCCACTCACCCCAATCTTTGCCTTGCATTCTTCTCTAGGTCACTTTTGTGTGTGCATTGAAAGCAGGGAGGCTGAAGGAGGAGGGTAGACTGGGTTGGAGAACCTTCTGGGCCTCATGCTGTTCTATATTCTCCTGTCTTGACCTTCCCAAGTCTTGGACCCAAGTCTGAGGGTTCCTCTGTGCCAGTCTCCTGCTCTGGTGCAGCCATCTGGTGTCATTACAGCAGTAAGCACTTGGAATTGGTTAGCATCAGTTTCCAGGACATTGAGATTGTTATTATCTGCTTGTTGAATGTTGTATAGGTATGATATAATATATTACGTGTACAAATGTCTATATCATGTAATATATATGTGTGTATAATCTATGATCTATAGAAAAATATAGATTAATCTATGTTCTATATTTAGATTATGTATTAATATGTGATCTATATAAAGAGCATAGAATTTTGTATGTATGGGATATGTGTCAGTATGAGATGCCAATGACAGAATCCCCTGAAAGTGAAAATTCTGTATCCAGTGCTTCTTTTCATGCCTTGATCCTCTGCTGTTTGTCTCCTGATGGAATAGGTCAGTAGTGAGGGCCTAACATTATATATGTTGTTGCGCTCATAAAATGAAAAGAGAAGAGAGACCAAGACTTAATTTGGGTTTTGGGCTTTCTGATGCCTTCTTTTAGGAGAACAGAATGATTGGGGAAAGCTACAGGCAAAGCCATTTTGTATATGAAAACCAGAAGACAGATGCTAAAAACCAATGATTACTGAGCCAGCTCCAAATGAACTTTGTGATGAATGAGGATAGTTTTCTGAAAATATCTGATTGGCAACATTATTTTTTGTGCAAGAATTTTTGAAAAACATTATATTGTGGAAATCTCTAAACCTATAAAAAAAAAAAAGTAGACAGTAATATAAGGAAGTCCATCTACCCATCTTCCAGCTTCAATAATTTTTAATTTATGGACCTACCCACTGCTTCACTTCAGTATGACTTTGAAGCACATCCTAGCACCATAGCATTTCATCTGTAAATATTTCAGTATGTAAAAGAGATTTTTCTATTTATATAAGAAATAAAGTGTAAACCTACAGAGAGGTTGCAAGAATATTACAATGAACGCCCATGCATTATTCACTTACATTCACCCAGTGATAACATTTTTCCATTCTCTCTCTCCCCCCTTCTCTATCCTCCCTTTTCTCCCACATATATAATGCATGTCTACACATACCTAACATTACCCAAAACACAGAAAGATATTCTTATTTTTCTGAACCATTTGAGTGTAAATTGCAGAGACCATGACCCTACTCCTAAATACTTCAAAGCATATCTCCTAAAAAAAGCAATCCTTTTTATATAACTGAAGGGCACTTACTAAATTTAGGAAATTGATATCTGATACAATACTGTTATCTAATATCTCAGCCCAAGTTCGTGTTTTTCCAGGATCCCAGTATTATCTTTTGTAGCAATTTCCCCTTCAAGAATGTCATGTCTCTCTTGTGTCCTTTAATCTAAGACAGTCCCTCAGCCTTTCATTGCCTTCACATTTTTGAAGCATATAGGCCTGTTGTGTTTGTGGACTGTAAGTTTGGTTTTGTCTCAGCCTTTTCTCCTAATTCAATTCAGCTTTCACCTGTTTGACAGAGCCTCAAGTGTGATGTTGTACCTTAGTGTGTCCTAACAGGAGGCACAGGGCATTGATCTATCCAGTTATTGGAGATTATTGAGTCTGAACATTAGATTAAAGTTGTGTACAAAGGATTTTAATAAGCTTTTTTTTTTTTTTTTTTTTGTTCATGGTGTTTCTGTCATGATGGTGATCTGGTTGCCTAACTAGACACCCATGTTTTCTGGGGATCTATAGTCAAAAACCTCCTTTTATTAGCTATTTGACAGACACACTGTTTCATGAGTGAGCCAGCTCTGGTTTTCATGTGTCCTGTAAGTGCCCGACTCTGGGCAATGGCTAGCTGAGCTGCAGAGAAGATGTCTGGCTGTCAGCAGAGAATGTAATTGAAAACCACACAGGAGTCAGGGTTCTCAAAGGATGAAGGGGGAACTGGGTTGGTCTCAGGCTCTTTGCCTCCTCCAAACTCCAAGGGATCTGGTCCAACCTCCACACTCTCTGGGAAGGGCTTTGATGTTGAAAGGTGAAGCTGCCTGTTTTATCTGCCTGTCCACAGCGCCCTCTTCCTCTTGGCAGCTGCAGGGTGCCTTCCCTTCAACGACTCCCAGGTAAGTCTAGGTAAACTCCTTTTGCCTTCAAAGAGTCTTTTACTCTCTGAAGTCTCGCATGTGTGCAGACTTTCCTAGTCCTTGCTTTTAGAATGAAGATAACCTGGCCTATGTGGAGGCATTCAGAAGCTCCCAGGCTGGGGCCTTTTGGCCCAGCAGCACCGTTTCCCCCAGGCCTTAGAGGTCTGGCCCTGGGTTGCATGCATTTCATTCTTGTGCAAGTCTGTGAACCTGCACTCCCATGCCTGGGTCGCCCCAGCCTCAGGCATTGAGGCAAAGTTGATTTTCCTGCTCATTGCCAGGGCCTCTGCTGGATGTGAGTTTTACTTGATCACCCTGTGCCAAATTGGAGATTTCCTTATGAGGCACTAAGGACCCATCGCATCCCCAGTAGCCATCTCCTTGCTAGGTTTTTCTTTCTTTTCTGCCTCCCTTTCTCCCCCAGCATTCTTAAGTGCCCCCCGCCCCATGCCACCCTAGTGTCAGGCTCTGAGACTTTATTGTGGCAGAAATCAGAGTCTATTCAGAGCAAAGGGGGAGGGAGATGGACAAGTGAGCAGTCAACTAATTATGACAAGGAGACCAGGACTCAGTCCAGAGAGGTAGGGAGGCTATGAAGTACCTAAGAAGACTCAGGGACTTGGAAAATGGGAACAGCTAACAATGATAGGATCCTGCTGTGTGCCGTCCCTGCACCAATTCTTTTTATGCCCTATTTTACTTAAAATTTC
This sequence comes from Marmota monax, assembly GCF_021218885.2. Lineage (NCBI taxonomy): Eukaryota > Metazoa > Chordata > Mammalia > Rodentia > Sciuridae > Marmota > Marmota monax. The sequence goes on from NW_026695245.1 coordinate 4,149,680, forward strand.
ACAACAATTCTGTAGGACAGGGACTATTATTATCTCCATGAATAGCTAAAGAATAGTGAGACCCAAAAGGTCACCTGCTAATGAATAAGAGGGGATTTTAGAATGTAACCTAGATCGCTCTGGTGCTAGAGCCAGGCACTGCTTACTGAAATCTGAAAGAATGAGGAAAGTGCCAAAGGGGCCATGGGTATGCTGGGATTTGACTTTAATAAACACCTACTATGTGGTCACCCCATTCTAACTCCTGCCTTCCTGGGACTTCCATCTAGTGGAGGGTGGGCGGAGATGGAGACAGACTGAGAATAAGGAAACTGTAGAGTGTGTCAACTACATGAGGGCTGTGGAGAATAATAGAAAGGGAGAAAAAGAAAGAGTCTGCTTGGCTAGTAAGCAGAGAGCATTTGTTTTGGAAAATGCAAACCATCCTTGTTCTTTGAGGGTGGGGGGCTGTAGTCATGACTGGAGGGTTTGTGGGGGCTTGTCATTGAGGTCCTTGAGTGCCATGAGTTTGGATTTGCACATAGTGTGGTGGCAGTGTGGGTGAGGGGGGATGAAGGCCAAGCTGCATCAGGAAGTTGTTGTAGGCTACTGGGTGACATATGAGGGAGAATGGACCTAGACACTAAGAGTGCTGGTTTGAAACCTTGCCCTGCACTGTGCTTTGATGACTCAGGTTTCTGCCTGCTGTGCGGATGCTGTTTGTACTCAGAGCTATTTTTTTTTTCTTTCTTTATCCTGTATTACAGTTTGATCCAGATGGATATTTTTGGGCTGTAATTCACTTATTCTGTGTAGGTAAGTTTTAACTAAATGCTTACTTAAATATTTGAGGTATGTTTTTTTAATTGGTACATTATAATTTTACTTAAGAGTGGGATTCATTATGCCATATTTGTGTAAGCACATAATTTGATCATTATCATTCCCATTGCTTTCCTTTTCTCTCTTCCCCTAATTTTCTAGCTGTATTCACTGATAGTGACTCTGGACAATAGGAAAATTAAATCCAAGGTTAAGGGCTGGGGTTCTAGTTCAGTGGTAGAGCACTTGCCTAGGATGGGTAAGGCACTGGGTTTGATCTTCAGCACCACATAAAAACAAACAAATAAATAAAATAAAGGTTAAATTCCTTTAAAAAATCCAAGGTTAAAATTAAGTGGGCATTTTCTGGATTTGTTTTTCTATTTTGGAGTTTTCTTCAACCATTTCCCTTTCCAATATAGTTCCCTTTCCTCTCTTTCATGATAAACATTGGCTCAGATAGAATGTTGGTTGTTCTTTCTTTAAAAGGGCAGAAAGGTAGGAATCCAAAAGCATATTTTAAAAAAGCAAGCAAATAGTAATAATAATAATAATAATAATAATAATATCATCAAGTTGGTGTAATAAAAGAACCATCTGATTTTTTTTGTTGTTTTTTGTTTTGTTTTAGTACTGGGGATTGAAATCAGTCAGGAGCACTTAACCACTGAGACAGGATCTCAGGGCCTTGCTAAGTCACTGAGGCTGGCTTTGAACTTTCCGTCCTCCTGGCTCAGCCTGCCAAGCCACCAGATTTCAGGATTGCACCAGCACACCTGGCAGACCATCTGATTTTATTTCAAAGTCATATGTTTAGTGTTTCTTGTTTGTAATCTTAGGGGGAATAAACAGTGCCCTGGATTTATTAACACAGTTTAGAAATGTTCAGAAATCCCTCAGTGTTTCTCTTTCCCATGTGCATTGTGTGAAGGAAGTAAAACCTTCCTTTTAATTATGTATCTACCTGTGGATCATGACACTTTCCTTGCCTGGTGCTCCCTGTGGGCCACTTGAAGGACTGACTACATTATCACGGAGGACCATTGAATTCACATCCTTGAGTCCCTCCAATGTTCTTAGTCCTCTCTTGTCAGTGTGTGACCCTCATAGGGAAAAGGGGACCAGGAGCTGTGCTGTTAGGGTTCTTCTCTGCCTGGATTTTGTACTTTCTTGAAAGTGCAGGCAGCTCTTTAAGCAGAATGTCATGTGACTTCATTTCCAGGTGCTTATAAAATACTACGGAAGTTCCAGAAGCCTAGTGCATTAAGGTAAGCTCTGAATGTTTGGTGGGTTGTTTGGTTAAAGGAAAGAGATGAGATCTATTCAGCATGAGATTCTTCCATCTGGCCAGACTCTCTGCAAGTCTGGTTGCAGGAGGGCAGCAGAGAGCCCTCAAAGCTGCCTGTCCTCTTTCTGCCTGCTGCACCAGCCACTCTGGGCCAGGCCCGCTGCCATCTGAGAGGGATCAGCTTTCAGCTATGTGTGTAGAGACATGGATCACCTTTCCTTCATGGGCAGCCTTTTAGATAAGAATTTAATGAACTGTATATGATCAGCTGCTTTGGACCCCAGTCAACTAGGTTTTCTTTTTTCCCCAGTGCCTTCCAAACTTGACTCAGTTTATTCCTAGGAGTCTCCCTACTTCTGCTCTTGGATAAAATAAATCCCTCGTTGCAGCAAGCAATGGAGTCCCTTTGGTGAATGTGAATATAAAAAAAAAAAGATAAGAATTGTGGCCTCAGTTGAGGGGGACTAGCCACCTCCGGCTCTTGGGGCCTGAAGCCCTAAAAAGGAAAGGCCCAAAGGCGGTGGCCTGAGAAGGTCAGGGCCTCTGAAAACTCCCAAGCACCTTTCACTTCCCAAGCACCTTTTTTTTTTTTTTTTTTTTTTTGAATAAAGTGTTTTTGTAGCAAGAAGCCAGTAGAGTTGTCTTGATAGACAGGATGCCCTTTAAATTTGAATTTCATCTGAGCAGCAAACTTTTACAGTTTAAGTATGGCCCATGTGATATTTGGAGCATACACTAAAACATTGCTGTATCTGAGATTCAAATTTATTTAAATGCCCTTTACTTTTGTTAAAAATGGTAGCCCTAGAAGCCAGTCTAGTGCTCTGAGATAATTGATAGTCCTTTGAAAGTGGTCACATGCACACGGGAAGCCATCAGCCACACAGGTGAACATGTGTGTGTGTGTTATGGCACTTAACTAGGAACTGTTTTTAAAACAATAAACCGGCGGTGGGGAGGGAGGGAGGGATTATATGCAAATTTAAACATTTTAAAAATAATTCAGTTATACAAAATAAATTTTATAAAGTTATTTCAGGTTAAAAAAAAAACACCCTGGAATTAGTTTTGAATATTTTTTATTAAGAATAAAATTTATTAAGAATTTATAAAGTAGTAACATGTAGAAATAAAATTTATTAATAGTGGATAATGACTGTATTGTGTTTTTAAAAATTTCTTCTGTTGTTTCATATGTTTTATCTTTTCTCTCTCATTCCTTAGTGACATTGACCAGCAGTATTTAAACTATATATTCAGGTAAAATATAATTTGCATTTTTGAAGTACCAATGCATATTCTTCTAGAGCTAATGAATTTTATTTTCCAGTAATGTTTTGATTAGAGAGCAAATGGGGCTGCCAGGAAAGGAAGTTAAATAATTTGTGAGATGACCAGAGATGGGAAAACCAGATAGTTGTCTTGCCCTTAGACCAGGCCTCCGTCTAGCCCTGCACTTCAGAGGGCCGCATTCCTCCCCTTGGAGGCTAAGGGACATTTCATACAGACCCCACAATTTCACTTCTAGACTGTGCTCTACGATCCCCTACCCAAATGGCTCCAAGCTCCCTTCCAGGGCCTTCCAGGTCTGTCTTCCCAACTTGTTCCTATTAATGGATGTCCTAGAGAGGCTGTTACCAGAATGGGATGCAGAGGATGTCCTGTTCATGTACATATGCGGAGAATTCTTGGGGAGCAGGAAGGAACCTGGGGTGCAAAGAGAAGAGGGCACATTGGGAACCCAGAGCCAGAGGCCAGATCTCCCCATGCTGCCACCTGACACAAAGTTCCAAGCATTCTCAGAATTCTAAATTAAAAAAAAAATCTTTATTATTTAGTTGTAGTTGGACACAATACCTTTGTTTTATTTATTTATTTTTATGTGGTGCTGAGGATCGAACCCAGGGCCTCGCTGAGCCACAACCCCAGCCCCAGAATTCTAAATTTTAATCTAGATTCCAGGTTGTTTTCAAGGTGTATTTGTTCAGGTAGGATCAAATTTGAGGTTTAGTTTTTGACTTTTAAATTGGTATGTGGACTATTGTTTGTACCCTTGTCTGAGCCAGGCTAAGGATGGGGTCTCCCTGCTAAATAGTATAGCTGGGACTCATTCTTGGATCTCAGTAGCCTCAGTACTAGACGTCTGGCCTCCGAGTCTTGGGACCTGAAGGCCTAAAGAGGAAAGGCCTGAAAAGGTCAGGCCCTCTGAAAACCCCCAAGCACCTTTCACTTCCCAAGCACCTTTTGTTTTTTGAATAAAGCGTTTTGTAGCAAGAAGCCAGTAGAGTTTCCTTGATAGACAGGATGTGCTACCACACAGACCTGAGAAAGAAAATGAGGTTTGCTGCTGGAAACCCAATGTTGCCCAGTGTTGTGAATTTTAGTGAAGAGGGCCAAGGTTGGAGATGTGCCCCACCATTTGGTCATGCTGATTTCTGGAGGAAGTTACTCTACTTAAAACATTCAACTTGAGCTGTGTTCTCCATGTGCAGAGGATGCCCGTAAATATCCTAGTATTTATTAAAATGCCTGTGTGAATGTAAGACACACCCCACGCATTGCTGTGGGCCACCTTTGTGCCCAGCAGCAGTCAGTCACACTCTGCTCAGACCCACTAGCTCTTTCAAGAGATTTTTCTGAAAATACAGAAGGCTATTGTTATTTAAAATACTTCCAAAGACTAGGGGTGAAGTTCAATAGTACAGCACTTGCCTGGCATGCACAAGGCTCTGGATTTGAACCCAGCACTGCAAAACAAAACAAAACCAAGTTTCTAAGCCATTGTGCCATTATAGGCAATTCTTCTGTACAAAACATATAACCAGATCGCACAGCAAAGGAATAGACGTATAGAAAAATGAGCCTCTGTTGACCCTCAGTTCTTTCTTCTGACCTCTCCCCCTCCACCTGGAGTGAGGATATTTATTGCCTGTGATCTTGGTACTCCCAGCTTCCTGGCTGAGGCTGTGGCATACCCTGCTTAAGCCGTGACTGGTTCCAGATTTTTTCTGGTACAAGTGATAAAGATGTATGAATCAGAATAAGTACCACTATTCAATTTCCCCTTGGCACTGGGTGCTGAGGGTATTGGTGTCCAGAAATCTGCAATCTGCTCAGATTTATGGTTTGTCCTTGTTGGGGCCAGCCTGGAGTGTTGCATGCCAGGGTGAAAAAATTGGTTTGAACTCTAGATATTTTGAGAAACGCAAACCGTTGGATGGTTCTCTGCCTTTGGCAGACACTCCTACTTCACTGAGGATGTATTTGCTCCCTGACCCTGACTTCTTGATGTTTCTAATACAGAGAATAAGGAACCACGTAAGGGGAAAGAATGAAGGAAAAGGCGAATGGGAAAGCTGTCCACAGGCTGAGCATAAATAAATTGTTAAAATTGAATATCACTTTGCTCTGCCTTTTGAGGAACTTAGACAGTATGTAAGGAATGAATGTTATAGAATGACCTTGTAGTACCAGTTCTTTTTTAACACGAGGCAGATACTGATCTGTCTATTAAATAGAAAATTACCATAATGCTGCTCATTTATTCTCCATCTCCTTATTTTCCAGATGCAATTTTGTGTATGTGTGTCAAAGGGAAATAGGTATTCTCTCTGGGGTATGAGTTAGAGAAACAGAAAAAAAGTATTGGAATTTAGCATATGTAGATTATGGTTTCTTCATGTTCTCTCATTTTATTTCCTATGAGTATAGGGATGTTTCAGTTTCGTTTACCTGTTTCTTCTTAGATATTAGAACAGTGCCTGACATATATTAGACACTCAATAAATATTTATTGATTGAGTGAATTTTAAAAAGGCCTGCTATTTGGCCTTTTATGTTAGTATAATTTCCTCTTTAGAATTTACATGTAACTTATGATCTTAGAACTATTGGGGGCTTCAATTTATATTTTTCTTCAAATGTATTCCTACCACAGATAACCTAGAGGTAATTAACTGCATTATAACACATATTGAGCCCTGCTGTATGCATGACACTATATCCATGTAGGTACTTGGGATTGAGAGATGAATAAAATATAGTTCTCACCCCCAAAGAGGTCACAGCATAGGAATTAGGAGTGGGTTAGCATTGTATTTGCAAATTTCCAGACAGGAGTTAGAAGACCAACTCTTTCCCTTAATTATTTCTACCCCCTAATATTTTGGAGTGACCCTTATGATGGGAATTGGGGAACCATGGCAGGCCCTGAGAGATATTTTGGGATGGAAAGAGGTGCTTCATATCCTGCAATAGGAGGAATTTCTTCTGCTCCTGAAGTTATAAACAAAAGAGGATCCAGGGAGTTCAAATAATGGCATATGAAGAGATTACAAGTTTTCCAAAAAATGACAAGATGTCAAGTGAAGACTTACAGAGCCCATGTGAAGGACTAATCATTCCTCAGTCTCCAGTCTTGTGTAGTATGTGTACTTTTCAGAGCTACAAGTAAGCCCTGTCTTACAAACCGACAACTTCTATAGGATCCCCATAATGGGCTCTTCTCCATTGTCCTCCCAAGCATCCTCTCCTGCTCCTTTGCCAGCTATACTGCTACTGCTCAAGGGGACACGAGAAATGGGCTTTCAAGGCAGAGCTCAGGAGAAACAGAAATGGTGCAGGGAGATAGCCCTAGGAGCAGGGCAGGGCTGACAGTCTAACAGTGGTTTCTGCTCACGGCCACCTTCCTTAGGACTACCTACAACGTCACCACTCGCTGGAGATTGCCTATTGTGATCCTCGGTTCCAGTGCATTTTAGAACTGCCTGGGCCATCATGGAGAAAACTTGTCTGGACCCTGCCCTGGGAGATTTTGATATAAACCAGGATGCTGGACTAGTCTGATGTGCAGCCAGGGTTGAGCCAGAGCAGGCCATTCCACACATTTAAAAAAATTCCTTCCCATAGTTAGATGTCAAGTTTTATTCCTAACCTCTAACTAGATCGACTGTCTGGATGGCATGGAGTTTTTGTAGAGGAGGCTGAAGAAGGGAGGATTCAGTCCACTGCAGTGGGCATTGGACAGCATGCAGGCACCATAGAGGGGTGCAGGGATACAGAAGTTTCCAGAGGGGAAGAATGGGGTGCCACGGTCCAATGTGGCTCACATCAAAGAACATTCCTCCATCTCCTTTCCAGACCCCCTCCCTGCCCCTTCTGTGGACATCTATTAAACTTCAGTCCAGGTAGTTTTCAGCTGTGGTTGGATGGATCAATTTGTGGGCAGGTTGGAAATTTAATTACCTTAAACACACTTCACTTTATGGAAAAAGGATAGTCAGTTCACATAGCTCAGTGGCTAGCTTTTAGATTGCAACCTGTTTGTAATGTGGAGTGCCCTTGGTTTAGCTCTTAAATACTCTGGGTAAATTAAATGTGATCATAGTTATGGTCAGCCAGGACTGAGAAAAGTGACATCATTGGTCCTCAGGTGGGACAGGAGACCTTCAGCCTGTCCCGGGAAGATTCAGCCTTCTTGCCAAAACATTTTAAGAGATTCTCACTCTCTGAGTTGGGCTTAGGCAGAATGAGACCACTCACTATAGAAAATTTGCTTTCAGGCCAGTTGAACTATTTCCAAGTAAAATGGATGGAAATGTATGGTTTTGTATCTCCCCCCCCCTTTTTTTTTCTTTTTTGTGCTGGAGAAACTTTCTTGACTACTTTGCTGTGTCTTTTTTCAGTGTGGCGTTTCTGGCATCTGCAGCTCACCCCACAGGTAAGCTGTCTGGGGTGTTTGTGGGTTGTTTTACATTGACCCTGTTTAACCCAGTGTTCTGAGCTTGGTTGTTATCTCTGAAGACATCCCAAAAGAGAATATGGTTACCTTCCAGTATGTCACCCTGAGAGTTAAAAAATGGTCCACCTACTTGAATTTGCTCTTAATAACCCAACACAGTGCTCCTGGGGATATAGCTCAGTGGTAGAGCACTTGCCTAGCAAGTATGAGACTCTGGGTTCATTCCCAGCACCACAAAAATTAAAGTTAAAAAAAAAAAAGACCCACTGTGACTTTATTGCCCAGGAATTTTTTCTTATCTCTGATGCATTTTATTGTCTGTGTTTTCATCTAGTGTGGTCTCAGATATATAGCTGAGTCTGTTTATTACCTGCCAAGTAATCTAGTGCTTGTTTTGCCCTCTTCTAAAGTCCCTTACCCAAGCATCCAGAATTGCTGTTTTGGTGCTAAAAGGATTTGGTGAAAATACACTCTCTCTTTGAAATGTGCACTTGTCAAATACACTCCATTTCTAGCTGACCTCATTTTGTAAAGTTTTTATCATACATCATCATCTAATTTTCTGAATACTGGAGTAAAGAAGTCAATTTTAAAAGCTTATTTTCACCCTGTTGCGGCCTCAATTACTCTGTAGTTGCTTTTCAGATTGAGGAATGAATTACCTGGATTCCTGAATTACAATGCTCTATTCCAACGTGGGTTGGGTTTGGTTTGTTTGTTTGTTTTACTTTGAAAGGCTTTGGAGTCATATTAGTCTATTTTCTGTGGTTAAAAACACAGTACCATAGATGGGATAAATTATAAAGAAAATAGGTTGCTTTGGGTTCCCGCACTGACTCATGGTTACAAGGCCCCATCTGATGACAACCTTCTTGCTGACAGAGTCCTGAGATGGCATAGGGCATCATATGTTGAGATGACACCAATGGAGAATGGTACACATGTGTCATTTCTCTTCTTATGAACACCAGCATTCAATCATGAAGGCCCCACCTTGATGACCTTATCTAATCCTGTTTCCCAAAAGCACACATCTAGACATCATAGTTGGATTAAATTTCCACCCTCACTCTCTTTCTCTCTCTCTCTCTCTTTTTTAAGTACTAGGGATTAAATCCAGCTCCTCCTGTGAGCTATGCAAGTACTTTATTACTGAGCTAATTCTCCAGCCTCCTCTTTTATAATTTTATTATGAGACAGGGTCTTACTAATTTGCTATTGCCATGACCTTGCAATCCTCCTGTCTCAGCCTCCCCAGGTAACTGGGATTCCAGGTTTCCAGGTGTGCACCACCACACCAGCAGTTTCCACCCTCCTAAGACCTCACAATGAGAGTTTGACTTCAAAGTGAGTTTTGGAAAGGACAAACCATATTCCAACCACAACAGAGGTTGTAAAAAAGTAGTGTCTATGTGTGATATGAATGAAAATATACATCTTACTGGTCATGCTCTTTATAGCATGGTAGAGTGTTGGAAAGAGCATTGACTTAGAATTGGAACATCTTAGGCTCCCTCATGAGTGACATGAAGACTTTTTTCCCCCTTTTTTTGTAAGCAATAACAACAACAAAAAAAGAAACTAATATTTTTTGACTACTGACATGCCTGAAGCACTACCTAAGTCCTGGAGTCTCCGTTTTCTCATGTCTAAAATGAGAAAGGCGGGCTGGATTCTTTCTAAAGCCTTCCCAGCTCTCACCCTGTGCTTAGTGACAGCATTGTGTGGCAGTGACAGCTTCCATTGGTGTTTTTAGCTGCTTTTAACTGATTGAGCTAGTTTCCTCCATAGTGACCTGGAGTAAGGCTATTGGATTATAAATGCTGTGTCTGAGCCCACTCTCCTAAGGATCATTCAGATCACTTTCTCTTAATGCATTACTCTCTCCATTCCCACTCACTTTTGTTTGCTCTTTCCCACAGCCTGGGGGCATCTCAGACTCTGAGGTTTGCTCTTGAGTGTCCTCCCCACTGTCATCTTGAAAGCCTATCCTTTGTACAATAATAAATCCTATGAAGCCATGCTGAACCCTAAGCAGTTTCTATCTACCCGTACAGCCGGTTATCTGCCTTCAAATCCTGCCTCTCATCATAGCGTCAGTCACCTGGCAGATGTTTTAGGATTCTCTCTCTTTGAAATGTGCACTTGTCAAAAACCTTTGGAAAGTTATATTTACTGATTCTCCTGATTTACAGGTTCATTTACTTCCTGAATTATTTGTAGGGGATGTGGGTAAATAATTTTTTACCTAAAGAGATCATTTTGCCCTTCAACTAAGAGATTATGCTGTTCCTCTGTCAACTCATGATTAGCAGAGCTGGAAGGAAGCTTAGCAGTTATCACAGGTGCTTCCAGATTTTACAAGTGAGGAATATGCAGCTCAGAGGAGTTAAGTGATATGACCAAGATGATGCAGAGCAGGTGCTTAGCAGAGGGAAAAGCACTTTTAGGTCTCCTGAACCTGCTGCCAGGTTTTTCTTTTTGATTACTGCCTTTTTCACTGATTCTATACTTTATTATAAAGTGTCTCAAGCAAGTGAATACTTTTGTAGGACATTCCTGGTTTCTTTCTAGAACTTCTCTTGATGTGGGAAGCATTTTCTCCACCAATTTCCAAGCATGGTGGTTGTTGGTAATAGTTTATCTGAAAAGTCCAACTTTTCACCTTGAGTTATTATTAAATTTTTAGGCCCATATAAGAATATCTTCATGCATTGTTACTCTTTGGGAACACAAAGTGGTCAGCCACCTAATATTGTTGAATAGTTTAGACAGAAGAATAATTTAAAATTGGCATCAATCTCTTTTATGAGGGGATACAATGTTCTGGAATTAGATAATGGTGATGCTTGCATGTTTTAGCTAGATTTTTTGCTGCTGTGACCAAAACAGTTGGCAAGAACAGTTTTAAAGGGGGAAAAGTTTAAATGGAGCTCACAGTTTCAGAGGTCTCAGTCCATAGCCGGCCAGCTCCATACCTTTGGGCCTGAGGTGAGTCAGAACATCATGGCGGAAGAGTGTGGCAGAGGAAATCAGCTCAGGACCTGGCAATCAGGAAGCAGAGAGAACTTTACTCACCAGGAACAAAGTTTAAATCCCAAAGCCATGCCCCCAGTGACCCACCTTCTCCAGCCACACCCTACCTGCCTACAATTTCCACCCATTTAATCCTTATCAGTGAATTAATGCACTGATAAAGTTAGGCTCTCATAACCCAATTATTTTACCTCTGAACATTCTTGTACCATCTCACATATGAGACAACAGTTTGGGGGAACACCACATATGGAAACCATAACATTACATAGTTCTGTGAATATATTATAAACCACAGAAAAGTACACTTTATTTGTTTATTTTGGTACCAGGGATTGAACCCAGAGGTGCACAACCACTGAGCAACATCCCCAGCCCTTTCTATTTTTTATTTTGAGACAGAGTCTTACTAAGTTGCTTAGGGCCTCTCTAAGTTGCTGAGGCTGGCTTTGAACTCATCATCCTCCTGCCTCAGGCTCCTGAGTTACTGGGTGGCATGTGCCACCACGCCCATCAAAATATATACTTTAAAGGGTTAAGTTTTATAGTATGTGAATTATATCTCAATAAAAAATATGTAGAGAAAAATAAATGTCTCTGATTTGAGAACCTGTTTGGAACTTAATTATGCTAGAAGAGGATCCTTAGAAGGATTAATTTTCCTTCAATCATATTTTTAGGGGCTGTGGAAGTAGCTCAGTGGTAGAACACTTACCTAGCTTGTGTGAGGCCCTGGATTTGGTTCCCAGCACTGAAAAAAAAATACACATATACACACAATGTTATACATATTTAAGTATATAAATACTTCTACATAAAAATATGTAAATGATACTTGCCCCCCATTCCTTCTCCTTCAGGCTTCTAACTCCTTGCATGGTAAATGTTGAGGACTGATCTGCAGTAAGCAGCACAAGTGAGTCATGGAACCTGTGGGCTTCCTCAGAGAGAGCCTTGGCACACTTCTCTTGAAGGAGTCCTTTCTGCAAGTTTGGTTTACTGTGACTTCATGCTAGCTGAGGCAGATCATTGAAGAGGCTGGTCATTGAAGAAGCTGGATTTAGAAATTTGAGCTTATGAGAAGGATTTTGCTGGGTCAGTGATAGTGGCTGTGCCTCTTATGCCAATTAGTAGCAGAGACCTTGGCTTCTGGTGCAGTAAGTAGCTGAGGTTCCCGAGCAAAAGCATATCCTAATGCTATAGGACTCAGGAATCCTACAAGCCTCAGTGGCCATCATAACAGGGCTTCTGCAAAGGCCTAGGGAAGGTGAAAGGACACTCACAGGGTCCACACAAAGTCCAAAGACCAAGCCACACACCAAAATCTCATGCAAGAGATTTATTGTCAGTAGCATGAGGCAAACCAATAAGGCTGTCCCTTCAAAGAGAACAGCAGATGTCATGGCACTCAACAGAGCAGCTTTATAGCCCGCAAAGAGGAATTTCCTAAGCTGCTTAGGAGTTGTGTCATAAGCTGGGATGGCGTTGAACGATCGTTGATCGTTCAGCAGGTACACTTCTTACGGGAAGTTAAGCAGCATTGCCTCAGAATTGAAACTTCGGAGCCTCTAGATAAAATGGCTCCTGACCAAAAATGGTGAATCTGATGCCAATATTGATTTGATGCCAATAGAAGGTCAGTGTGGGATGAGGTACAAATTGATGACAGCCTTCCGGAAGAAGCTGGATACTTCCAAGTATACCAGTACCAAGTTCAATATTCAATCCTTGAGAACTCCAGGGAAACACTTCAAAGCTATGTAGTCTTCTGTGTGTGTTAGGTAATATAAAGGCATGTTCTTTTTATAAAGGTGCTCTGTGTGTGATCACTGAGGTCACCTTTATTGCCTTCTTAGAACTTTTACAAATTGTGTGTCAAGGTGCCTTAAAGGTATATCTACTTTTCCTTTCACTTCTTATCAGGGGAGTGCCATTGATTGCAAACCTTGGTAGCTGTGGGGTCTGTTCTTGAGTGCTTGCATGGATGAGGACCATTGAGTGGTAAAACAATCTTGTCTGGAGTACTGAAGCTTCTTTTGAAATCTAAATGAAAAGAACCTGTCCAGGTCTTGAGCACCATTAGTCTTTAGAAATTCTCAGGGCTGCCTTAGTCAGCATGGTCTATATAAACAGTGTCCTGCTCTCTGATATCATGCAATACGTAACCTATGCAGCTGTCAGCAGCAGCCCATGGCTTCCAAAAGTTCTCAGAAAGGCCCCCAGGGAGAAGTCATGCTTAAGTTGGGTCCCACTATGGTATCCCCTCCAAAACTCATGTGGAAAAAAAAAAGTACCCAGGAATAATGAAGTGCTTGTCTTTATTTGTTTGTCAGAGTAGATAACCAAAGCAGATAGATATTAAAGTAGAAATTTGGTGTGTGAGAAGACAGAAGCTCAGGATCTAGAAGACTCCTTGGGAGTCCATTACCCTGAACTCTTTGATAGCTCCTAGTAGCATTTTTTCATGGTAATATGCAGCTGATTATAAAGTTTTGGCAGACAGAACAGCTAAGCAGGATTAGTAGGTCTTGTATGTATTTTATTATTATTATTATTTTGCATTACAATTCTTAATACACTTTTATACCACAATTTATCATATCTCTGGTTGTATATAAGGTATGTTGACACCAAATTCACATCTTCATACATCTTGTATGTATTTTTAACTTTGTAAAAAAGTACCAGTGTTCCAAACTATTTGTACCATTTGTCACTCTCACCCAGTGGTGAGAGTGTGAGAGTTCCAGTAGCTGCACATTCTCACCAACACTTCGTGTGGTCAGTCTTATTTAAGCTCTTCTAGTGAGCCGTGGTCTCTGCATAGGGCTTTAGACTAAGCTTCTCTCCTCCCTGACTGATAAGTGAGTGGAAAGACGAACTTCCTTGTAGATGAATCTTTGGGGTATGTGGGATCAGGTAGACAGTTCTCCATGCCCTGGACTCTGAGCTTGCTTCTGGGTGGGCAGAATCCATCACTTCTTCTAGCCTCACTATTCTTGTAGAGGCCAAAAGGCTCTCAGAATCTTGCTCAAGAAGAATCCCTCCTTTCCTCTTAGACTGTTTTAACCAGTAGTAGAGAGATTCTTCCTAAGCTTAAAAACTTACACTTCATATTTGTATGGAGGCCCCTCTGCTGTGGTATTTGAGAGAGAATTTCAAGGAACCAGAGGAACAAGGAGACCACAGGCCTCTGACCTAGCCATCGGGGTGCTGCTGCCTCTGTGTGAGATAAAGCAAAAAGCAGGAATCGCTCCTGGGAACCGACCTCCCATTCTTCTGCCAGTTCTGATGACTGAAATGTGGTGAGAGGAAATTCTCTCCATGTTCAAATCTCAGTCTCGAGCATGGCAAGACTGGGCCACACCTCCCACCATGGCAGTTTTGTGCTCTGTGATCTTCAGAGAAGTGGCATTCAGTCCCCCACTCAGATCAGCAGAGTTTGCAGTGGAGCACAATGGTGATGGGTCAACTCAGACTGGATGGCGTCACCTCATGTTGCTGCCACAAAGCATGTTGACAGCTCTCTGGCTTTGTGCTCATGCCATTCAGCTCTATGTGAGGCGGTGCAGTGTTGGCTTGAGAAGGTTATTGCACGTGCTCTTAGGCTTCTGGGTTGAGCTCTGGTGGACTTGGACCTGGCCAGCAGCATGCTGCAACCCCTTGAGGGGTATTGATGGCAGAGTCACTAATCTTTGCTGTTTAGGGTTTCTGTTTACAAGTGCCTCAGGGCAGGGATGTGGCTCAGTAGAAGAGCACTTCCCTGGCAGGCACAAGGCCTTGGGTTCAATTCCCAGTACCACAAAAAAGAAAAAAAAAAAGTGCTACTTGAGTAAAAGAAAAAGGAGCATCAAAGGAGAAGCATCTGGAGTCAACTGGAAATTGAGGACCATATAGCCAACTGCAAACACATTCTCACCTGGGAAAACAAGCAATCCTCAGACCTTACAGTTGTCCTGTGTTCAGTAGGGCCTGCTTGTGTCAGGTGAGGGGCGACACAGTGGCTGCAGAGATGAGTAGGATGTCTGCTCTCAAAGATTTCCTAGCTCTAGGAGGTGGGACATGAGTGACTTCAAATAAGTCCAGTGTGCAAAATATATGAAGGTGTTAGAAATGGCTCAGCAGTAAGGGCAGACTATTTTATTATTTTTTTCTCTCTCAATTTTTGGGATCCATTTTCAGGATCTGGGTGAGGGTTACTATCTGACAATTCCCTGAGAACTGTGATTTATTCCTTGTTTTTCTCCCTCCCAGTCTCCCATTCCTCCCATTCCTCTGCCTTTCAGACCCCTTTAAAGTCTGGGCCGGGTTGTAAAAATTGCCAACACGCCCGTATGTCCTGTTTGCCCTTCTGGAGTGCTTCCGAAAAAGACTGGGTGCCAAAAGGAGGCATAACCTAAGGGGTCTCAAGGTCCTGGACGTAATTGCTCACCCTCTCTGTCATTCCTCATTATCATACTGACTGCGATATACTTCCTCTCACACTGAGAGGGAAATTGGGAAAGAGCCAGGAACCAACAGCTGCTGAAGGGACAGAACCAATTCTCCATGGACATCCCTTCCGCATGCCTGAGCAGGGGCTTTGGCCACTCTTGAGGTCCCAGTCCCCAGGGTTACTTTGGCTGTTACTTCAGCGGGGAAAGGGACCTCACAATACAGCCATGCCCTTCACGGACTGGAGATATGATCTGATGGTGTCATTTCCAAGTTCCTGGTTAGACAGCACAGGTATTCAGTGGCATGATGGCCCAAAGAGAACAAGATCTCCTCACCTCCTATCAGTCTTCATGAAAAAACCCCAAGAAACCCTTTAAGTTAAACATATGTATGTGCATGAACAAATGAAGATAATAGTCCACTATTAAAAAAAATCTTTCAGAGAAATAGAATCCAGAACTTTCTTCCCAATAGATGGTTGAATCATCAGAGATCATTTAGATCTTTGAGGAAGTGTAGAAGCCCATGTGTCTTTGGTTCTGAAATTCTTGATTAGCAGGTCTAGTGGTGGAGGAAACACAGCCTGCATGTTCCACTGCTATTCGATGTTCCATGAATATTTAGAAAAATCAGCCCTTTCATTCCAGTCCACCCAGAACTGAGATCCAGACCAAGGGCCAGGGGTCTGGAGGGCCAGGCTCCTGCAGACTCAAAAAAAAAAGAAAAAATCCAGATTTGGAAGGATTAAGCTATCCACTGTGGAAATGCTTAATTCCTTTTCTCAGGACATTTTTGGAAGGCTTTCTGCTTTTTTAATCTCCTGACTTCTTGTTTGTGACTAAGTTCAAATTCCAGAGAGGGAAGCCGCCAGTATGTGTGATTATTTCCTCTTGCACCAAGTGGAACTAAAAGAATGAACTTACTTCACAAGAAATAAATGTACCCTTTGGACCTTAAACTGAAATGAGTTGCACAGTCAGTCTGGCCCCGGTGCTGCTGGTGCAGTAATTAAATACGAAAATGCAAAAAGATGTCAGGAGAATGCATTCACAATCTTTTTTTAGACATAAAACAGAAAAATTGAAAAGAATCTTAAGAGACTTTCCCCTACCACACCCTCCCTTGTGCAGGGATGGCTGCCTGGTGAAGAGAAAAGATTTTAGAGTTTGAATTAATTGGGGTGCACATTCTGGCTCCACAGTTCAAGAAGTATGTAGTCTTAGACTCTCCCTTCACTTCTCTGCACACCAGTTAAAATGGGGACCATAGAATCCCATTGAGTTGTTACAAGGATGGAAAGAGATAAAGACAGAAAGCTTTTAGTGTGGGCCCGTGTGTGAAGATGCTCTTGCTACGACATCATCGTTGTTGTTGTTATTATTATCTTATTAGAAAGCAGAGCCAGTAACAGAGTCCCTAGGAATGCCATAGTGAGGCTGCTCAATGTGCAGGGGCTGCTGTGCCCAAGACCTTTGCCTTGTGTTTCCTGGGGCAGCTGGAAGAGGGGCATAAGGGCATGAGGACTGTGGGGGCCATTGTTTCACTATTGCTGTGGTCCTCAGGTGACCTGTTCAGCGTCCTGGACTTCCCGTTCCTGTATTTCTACAGATTCCATGGCAGCTGCTGTGCCAGGTAATGTTGAACTTACAAATGTGTATGCTTTCTGTGCAATCAGCTGTGACTTTGTGAAGTTCAGGGTCACTGCCAGTCATAGGAATAAGTGGCAGAAGCCAGTGGTGGTGGGTGCAGTGGGAAGCAACCTGCTTGTCCCCTGCAGGTTGTTCCTGGCACCCAAAGATACTCAGGGCTGGCCATGTCCAACAAGGACCCCTGACCTGCAGATGTCGCTCAACCATGGTGGTGGTTTTCAAATGTGCTAAAGAGTGGGGCTTTCCCCACTCTTTTCCCCTCATAAGCAAATCTCATAGAGGACTTTAAAAAAAAAAATATATATATATATATATATACACACATATAAATTACATATTATATAATAATGTATATAAATTTCCAAGTATGTAAATATATATTTTTCTTTTTGAAAAGTGTGGTGGTACCCACCTATAATCCCAGCAACAAGGGAGGCTGAGGCAGGAGGATCTCAAGTTCAAGGCCAACCTGGGAAAGTTAGACCCTGTGTCAAAATAATAAATAGAAAGGGCTGGGAATGTAGCTTAGTGGTAGAGCACCACTGGGTTCAATCCCCAGCACCAAAAAAAAAAAAAAAAAGTTTGCAATTTTTATCTTACATATCAATATATATAATATATATATTTTAATATATTTTGTGGTTTTGGGAATCAGATCCAGGGGCAATCTACCACTGAGGTACATCCCTAGTCCTTTTTAAAAATTATTTTTTATCTTTAGTTATTTATTTATTTTTCAGTTTTTTGATTACTCAGATTTGAACTCAGGGGCACTTGACCACTGAGCCACATCTCCAGCCCTATTTTGTATTTTATTTAGAGACAGGATCTCACTGAGTTGCTTAGCACCTCCCTGTTGCTGAGGCTGGCTTTGAACTAGCCATCCTCCTGCCTCAGCCTCCCACACCACTGGGATTACAGGTGTGTGCCACTGCTCCCAGGTTATTTTTTATTTTTAGATAGGATCTTACCAAGTTGCCCAGGCACTCCTCAAATTTGCAATATTTCTGTCTCGGCTTCCTGAGTCACTGGGATTATGAGTGTGTACCACCACTCCCAGCCAGAACTTTAATATATTAAACTGATATAACTGATTCAGTTCAAGGGAAAATTTGGTTCCAGAAGCCTACCCGCTTAGCTTCCACTTGGGCCTCCCTTTTACTCCCAAAGGCAGACCCTAGAAACCGCCATTGAATCCTGAAACTTTTAGAAACAAATTATAGAAATCAGTGACTAGATGTCTAGACAACAAGGTGATCATTAGTATTTGACCTTGGCAAGGAGTTGGGGATATAGGTGAATCAGATGGATTTGTCCAGACACACAGAAGTGCATTCCCACCTTTTCTGGTGGCAATCCTGAGAAGGGGAAGACTTCTGTGGGAGGTCTCAAAGCTTGTATTCTGGTACAGTGGGAAGAGCGAACTTGGGCTGAGCCCCAGGACTGCTACTTACTAACTTTGGGCAAGTTACATCAACTCTTCTAAGTCTTAGTTTTCTCATCTGTAAAAATGGGAAAATAATACCAATATAGGGCTTTTCGTATATATCAGATCAAATATATATAAAGTCCTAAGCCTGACCCAATAAATGGTGGCCATTATTATTAACTGTTCAAGTCACCTACAAGTAAGATGTTAACAAACTATGAACAATTGCTATGTAAAAGCCAGACCTCCATTCCCACACATAAAATGGTACCTTGTGAAGCAGTGAGTCTTTACATAGAGGTAAAAAATGGATATGTGGATAGATACTATTTTTTTTAGTTGTAGATGGACCCAATACCTTTATTTATTGATTATTTGTGGTGCTGAGGATCGAACCCAGTGCCTCACATGTGCAAGGCAAGCACTCTACCACTGAGCCCCAGCCCCAGCCCCGATACTATTTCTGATGGGGTTTGCCCTGCTCCTCAAGCATATTAGGGTAAAGGAAAAGAAAGAATCAGTGTTAAAATTTGTCTCTACAATTGAGCCTCAGAATGATTTTTATCACCATAGAAAAGTTCCAGGGAGCTCTGTAACAGAATGCATCTTGCCAGTTCCTGTCAATTTGATTTGGCCTGTTCACTTGTCTGTTAGCTGGGATTCCTATGTCATAGAGCAGCCGGGCCTGTGGATTGGCTTCTCTTTGAGTGTGACTATTTGGCAGCCTGGGCAAGTGGCAGGGAAGGGGAGGTCCACAGTTGTTTATTATTTGGAACAGAGCAGTATGTTCCCAGCTCATTGGTGTGTCTTTGTGGAGTAACAGTCTTGCTTTACTTCTGCTCCTTTAATCTGCAGCTTTCTCATAACCCAACAAATAGTGCACTTCAGGTGTTTTTATTTTAAAGATTTGGAAATCTTTGAATGGATTTAACTGTTATATTTTGCCTCCTAGCTTGGTGTCTTTTTTTTAGTTTTATTTTTTAGTTGTTGATAGACCTTTATTTATATGTGGTGCTGAGAATCGAACCCAGTACCTCACACATACCAGGCAAGTACACTATTGCTGAGCCCCAGCCCCAGCCCCACTGGCATCTTTTTTAAGAATGGGTCCAGTTTCCCCATGTCATTTCAGTGGCTTCTCCTTGTCTGTATCTCGGACCGAGAATTTCACCTTCAGGAGGTCCTGCCTGGGGTGAGGGTGGAAGTCACCAAGAGGAGCTACGGAGCACAGCTCCTCGCTGTCCACTTCCATCTTCATGATCTTGGGCACCTGGAAGCTCTCACTCTGTCTGGCTGGTCAAGAACACATCTCCTTGGTGAGGTTTGAAGAGCCATGGAGACCTGAATTCCAATTGTACTTGTGCCTCAATTTCCTTGTTAATAAAATGAGACTTTGGGGAAAGTAACCTTTCTGATCTAAAGTCTCTGGTCCATAAGATTGAATGAGGACTGCTATGCTTATTCCTTATGCCTCAGCAGAACCCAGGCAAGAAAAAGGGGGATTTGGTCAAGATCATGAGGGTCAATGAATACAGCTAAGAATAGAAGTCCAGGCTGCTTGATCTAATTGGGTAAGTCTTACCCACAGTGCCTCCTTGCCTTTTGGGTGTGAGGCTTGATAACTTAATCCACAGCTGTCCAGTCTCCCATGACTGCAGATGCAAATCTGAATAGACTTTGCAGGTGATCAGGGCCAAAGCCACAGAAATATACAGGGGAAACCTAATGCCTGTCCCTGGTGCTGCTCCAAGAATGTGGCTATGAAACTAGTCTAATCTAATGAAGTGAAAGTACACAATTCTGTGAAATTTGGTCCTAGGTGTATTTGATTCAGTTGAGCCTGCTTCCAGACACCTGATTGGTGTGAGGGTTAAAGCCACATACCAGTGTCTATAATAAAAGTCAGAGGGAAATATGGCACTCCAGACTCCTGAAAAAATGAAATATAGCTCTCTAGCTTGGGGTACAACTAAAATCATATCACGTAGTTATGAATTTTCAATTAAATTAAAAGCGACACTCAAGCTACCACTTGAACACATATGCAAGAAGTCAGTCTCTGTCTCTTGCAGTCTCTCTGCCTCATCTCTTCCCCAGTTGTCCTACCTCCACTTGCGAGGAGGAGTTGAGAGCTTTGGTCCTGACCACACAGTGACACTTTTGAATATGGTTCCAGCATAGGACCTGCTGCACGGGTCCTGCGGTGACAATACCCTTGCTGGTCTAGACCTCCGAATGCTGCTCCACCGTCAGGCTCCTGTGGGTGAGGCTCTCTCAGTTCACACACAGGTGTTGGGCATCATTCCAGAGCATAGCTTCTAGGAAGATCTGCCTGGCTTGGGGACTTCTGGCTTTGCCACATGTGTTACTAGAACCAGCCTTCAGATTCTTACCTTGAGCCCAGGGCCCAGTCCAGACCCTTTCTAACATCTGGAGAGTTTCCCTTTGACAGTTTGTTTTCTTGAAAGAAATTGAGGTTCTATCTTGGCAAGTACTGTGTTCCAGAAATAATACAGGGAGGAGCAGTGGTATTGTCTGCTACATTTTTTTTTCTTTTATGATTTAGCCAGAGACCTCCCAAATTTCTGTACCTCTCCCTACCTCTGATGACATGTTCTCATCATAGCCTCTTTGAAAAATAGAGCTTCATGGACTTCGATTTTTTTCTATCTTTATCCAAAAATCACCAGGAAACACAGATGTGACAGAGGTAATGCAATAATTAGGAATTGGCCACTAAAATGGAGTTGGCTAATGGCTCAAGGAAGACAGTATCACTAACAAAAGAATATTTTTCTCCTTCCAGTGGATTTTTAGGTTTCTTTCTCATGTTCACTACAGTGAAACTAAAGAGCCTTCTGGCCCCAGGACAGTGTGCAGCCTGGATTTTCTTTGCTCAGGTAAGAGGGAAGGGGGAGGGGTGGGAAAGTCTGTCCCAAGAGGCTATGTAGCCAGTCTTCTCAGAGCCTGGGGAATGTAAGTTTGATCTTCAGGAAAGCGTTGCTAGTCACCTTCCCTGAGCCTGGTACTTATTCAGATAACAGTTTCTGAGGCCTTTTGCCTATTTTATCAGCATGACATATTAAATTTTATCACACTTGTGGAAGGTGACCATGCGTAGGCCCTTCATTTCCCAGAGCTTTAATTTGCCCATAAGAAAATGAGAGGTTTCATCAACACTAAAACTCTAGTGTTTTGTCCAACATCTAAGAAACTGGGGTCCAGAGATATGGGGCAGTTCATTTTCCTTCCCAGGGCTGTGAGGGTGTCCAGAGCTCAAGTCACTTACCTAAGAGCCCTCAGGCCATCTGTGGAGACAGTGGAAGGAAAATCAACAAATGGCTGGGTCTGAAAGCTTCAATGAAGCCTTCCAAAAAAAGACTGTTAGGAGAAGGGTCTTTGTGTATCTGATTGACCATGGCTGAAGCATAAGGGAAAGAAGTGAGTAAACTGTGAAGGAACAAGAGCAGAAAACCAGCTGTGGGAGGCACCATCTTAACCGAAGTGCTTTGAGACTAATGTCTTTCCACAGGCCTATTTCATTTCCCTCATGTATGTGAAGGAGTCAAGGATAGGGCCTTAGGTGCTGCTTCTGAGGAGTGAGATTTTCTAATTAATTTAATCAAATGAAATAATTATCAAAACTTGTGCCTTTGGTCATATGTATTTGGGGGAAAAGGTTTTTAACTTTTTCACAGGGAGGAAAAGCAAACATTTCTTTCTCTCTCTCTCTCTCTTTCTTCTCTCTCTCTCTCTCTCTCTCTCTCTCTCTCTCTATATATATATATATATATATATATATATATATATATTACCAATGGACCTTTATTTTATTTATTTATTTGCAGTGCTGAGAATCGAACCCAGTGCCTCACACATGCCTGGCAAGCACTCTACCACTGAGCCACAACCCCAACCCCAACCCTACATTTTTCTTTGAAAATAAAATTTCATAGTGATATTTCCACCTACATGGTCTATATTTTGATAGCATTAATGATTTAATTCCAGAAGAATGTAGAGTGCTTGAGATATTGTTTTCTGGCATGAGAGAGTGAGGAGGTTGACAAAACCTTCCCCCCAAAGCAAATGGGAAGATGGAAGAAAGACTATCAAAAACATCCATTTTCATGCTCTAGAACTAAAGGCAGTTAGTAATAACAGACTCAGAAGCATTTGTTCAAGGAAATTACTAAGCTTGGGGTAGGAACAAAATTGATTTGTGGTGTTCTTCACCATCTTGATCCCATTCCCCTCCTCCCCTCCAGCACTGTTAGGTGATGGTTCAACCAGGTAGGGTAAACTGAAAGCTAACAGGCTTGCTGCTGCTTCCAGAAGGGGCTCACTCTTTTTGGAGGATTGTCAGTTCAAGTGGCCAACTTGGTGGTAAATGAGCAGAAGAGGCCAATACTTCCAAGGGGTTGAGTTTATAGTCCTCTTTGAAGCAAGGTCTTTCTGGTGACTTAATAAGTAGTTCTGGGAGGTGAGAGAGCCATCAGGGGCTTCATGGCTTTCTGTATATCCCAGATTGAACTTATTCTGTGTGCATGATCAGGAAAGATGGAGCAGGTCCAAGACACCCACGTATACCTGGCCAGTGGAGCCCATGAGCACACACACAGGGTTTGTGGGAAGCCAGCAGAAGGTAAAAGCCAAGGTGGACGTGAAAATAGCCTGAGGTTTGCACGTGCTCCCCAGCCCACACACAGAATCAGAAGCAGAGGGAAGCGTTCTGGCTCAAGACAGAATACTAAGCTATGCACACATGGGGATAACCCTTGGAAATCAGACTTAGAAACAAAAACTTAGAAAAATAAATTTAGTAGAGGCATCAGCAACTGTCCCTTATGTGGGAGACAAATATCACAGACTTAGTTTAGGAAAATTATTAAATAAGAAAAACAATAGCAACAACTCCTGTGGGAAAAAAAATCAGAATTCAGAGTACTAATTAAATTGCCCAGAATTCAACAAAACATTTAGACATTATGTGGGAAAAGAGCACCCATAGGAACTAGCTCTGAGCATCTGTCCTCTGATGGAGGATTTAGCTGAAAAACACTGTAAAACACCTATTTAAATATGTTCAGAAATTGGGAGGCAGCCATGTTTAAAGAGTCAAAGGAAACACTCAACGAACACAGAATTTCAATAAAAGAGATTTTTTTTTTTTTAAAAAGATACAAATGGAAATTCTGGATTTGAAAAGTATAACTGAAATAAAAATTCTCTATATGGACTCAACAACAGATATGAGATGGAAAAAGAAAGAATAAGTGAACTGGAGGGTAGAACAAAAGAAATTATTCGACCTAAAGAATAAAGATTTTTTTTAATTGAAAAAAAAAGTGAACAGAGCCTTAGAGACCTGTGAGACATCAAGTGTATCTATCCATATATATATAATAACAATCCCAGAAGAAGAGGAGATGGAATAGATGAAACATTTAAAGAAATAATTGCTGAAATACCCCATCTGATGAAAAATGTTAATTTACCTATCTAAAAAGCTTATCATAAGAACAATCAAAAAGAGAAACTTACCTAGACAAATTGTAATCTAGCTGCTAAAAGATGAAATAATCTTATCAGCAGCTAGAGAAAATGATTTAACATTTAAGAAAACAATACAATTAATAGCTGACTTCTCATCAGAAACAATGGAGGACATTTGTATTTCTTCTTTTGAGAAGTATCTGTTTAAATCTTTTGCCCTTTTATTGATTGGCTTATTATTTATTTTGGTTTTAAGTTTTTTTGTTCTTTATATATAATGGATATTGATTCTCTGTTGGAAGAGGAGACAGCAAAGATTTTTTTCCTATTCTGGAGGTGCTCTCTTCATATCCTTATTTCCTTAGCTATGCAGAAGCTTTCTAATTTGATGCCACCCACTTATTGATTAAAATGGGAGGATCTTATGAAAATAAAAGGAGACTTATAGAATGGAGGAAGGGGATTAAGAGGGAGGGAGGAGGGAAAGACATGGGGAAGTACCGTGGAGTGAAATCTACCAGACTATGCTGTGCCTCTATACTAATATAACATAATAAATCATATGTGTGTGTATAAAATTATGATATACTAATTTAATTAGTAATAACAATAATAGCAAGGAGATGAGTAGAGCAAGTGGATTTGTGGAGAAGGGGAGGAAAAGGAATGGTACTGGGGAATGATATTGATCAAATTATGTGCATGTAGGAATATGGCATAATGAATCCCACTATTATGTATAATTACAATGCACCAGTAAAAATAGGAAGACAGAAGAAAGTAGGATGACACATTCAGCATGCTACAAGAAAAGCCTATCAACTTTGATCAGAAAAACTGAGCTTCAAATATGAAAGAGAAATAAAGACTTCCAAATAAAGACAGATTTATTGCTAGCAGCCATCAATAATTACATTAAATATGAATGGACTAAATATCCCACTAAAAAACCAGATTGGATTAAAAACTATATTCTATCTACAAGAAACATACCTTAGATTCAGAGACACAAATAGACTGAAAGTGAGGATGTGGAGAAACTAGAACCCTCATAAATTGCTGGTTCATATGTATGCAACCACTTTGGAAAAGTTTGGTATTTTTTAAAAATGTCAAACTTAAATGGACTTACAATGCATCAGTTCTAAAGAATTCAATTAAAATAAATGAAAATATTTGTCTACCAGAAGCCTTATACATGGGTGTTTATAGCAGCGTTATTCATAACAGCCCAAAACTGGAAACAATCTAAGTGTGACTTTATTGGCTAATAGATAATAAGATACGCACGTGCACACACACACACACACACAAATATCAGTCAACAATAAGAAATTAGCTACTAATACATTGGTATGACATGGATGAATCTCAGAAACATTAAGTGAAAGAAACTAGTCACAAAGTAATGCATATAGTATTGTGCCATTTTATGGGAAATGTTCAGAAAAGGCAAACCTTTGGAGACAGGATGTATCCGCATGGTTTTTTGGAACAGAAACTGATTGCAAAATATGCTTGAAGGAGTTGATTTGGGTAATGGAAATATTCTATGACTGGAGTATAATGATGATTGCACAATCATTTAAATTAATTTATTAAGTTTGCTCATTAAAAATCATTGCATTTTATAATTACAGCAATTTCATCCCTGGAAATTGTAAAGTAGCAATACACAAGCAATCTGCTTGTATCTTGTCCTTTATGATTTGGTAGGACATTTTTTCTTTATGTGGCTTTGTCTAGTTGATCATTAGTGTCATAAATCTTCTTTTTATTTGTTTTAATTTTTCCCTAAACTCTACGGGAGGTTTAGAATCTCTTTCTCAAGAGTTACTTCAGAAGAGGGATGATTTCTAATGGGTTGCTGTGGTTTAAGGCTAATCCTTCTTAAGTATGGAAGATTGAATTAGATGAGCCATTAAAGTCTCTTTCAGCCTCAGTACATGGAGCAATCTCTCTCTTTCTCTCCCCTCCCCTTTTTTATTTTCTATTGACAATAAGTTCTGTGATCCTCAGTGTCAAAATATGCATATGTTATTTGGACCACCTACACATCCACATGTACTGACATTTGAAATATGACACGATTACACTTAGTAATACAGCATTTCCTCATGATGTCAAATGACTCCACTGGTGTCAGCATATTCAGAAAGTGACTCAGAAGGATGTTCCATTGGTGCCAGAGGAGAATTTGGATCCTGCTAGAGACTCATGATACATGGGCAGGAAGGTCATTAGGGGCTCAGGGTGCCTTTTTCCTTGCTCCAAAAAGGATCCGTTCTTGACCATTTTCCAAGGAGTTGTCACAAGAGCTTCATCACTTCTAAATTCTCAGGAAAGCCATTCATTTCTCTTTCTGGTTCTTACTTTTCTCAGCATATTTTTCTGGCTTGAGAATACTTAGCATAGAGAAAAAAATTCCTTCAAAGACATTTAATACTCCTATCATAATTATCATTTTCTCTATGGAAATTCAATACACATTTTAAGAAACTAAAAATATCAGAATATTTAGCAACTTTTTTTTTTAAATCTCTCCCCTTCATTTTGGTAAATTCAGGCATGTGAAATATAATTATATCAGTAGAATGCTGGGATCCCCTCTCACTTATAAAGTAAAAGATTAATGCAAGAAGAAAGTAAAAACAATTTAAGACAAAAGTGTTGAAACTTATAAAAGTACAAGGAAGGTGTGGTAAGAATTTTCATTTTTTCCTAGTGCATTTCTCTAGCAGATTTCAGTCCTCCCATGAGAATTCTTTCTAGATTGAGTGGTGCCTTGTCTCATCCTTGTTAACTTCAAATCAGCTTCAGTTCTTAATATCACTGGAAAGAGGCAACAGAGGCCAGAATGAGTTTGTGTTGAGGACAAGCCAGGGAAGTGAAGCATCCCCCGATAGCAGTACCAACTCTCCAGGATCCTGAGCATCCACTACTTGCTACCTCCTCTTTTATTGTGGGCAGGTGGGTACCAGGGATTGAGCTCAGAGGCACCCAACCACTGAGCCACATCTCCAACCCTTTTTTGTATTTTATTTAGAGATAAGGTCTCACAGAGTTGCGTAGAGCTTTGCTGTTGCTGAGGCTGACTTTGGACTCACGATCCTCTTGTCACAGCCTCCTGAGCCACTGGGATTACAAGCATGCACCACCATGCCCAGCTACTTGCTACCCCTTTTAAAACTCTCTCCATAAGAAGACTTTTTTCCTTATTTCCTTAACTAATGCCATAATTGCCGTCACCATTTTCTGTCCTGAAGGTAATTATAGACCAGAAATCCATGTCTGTTTTTTTTATGTCCTTGGGGAAATAATTTTTCTTTAGCTTGCCTAGGATTGGTCTCTTAGTTTGGTTTTATTTGTGTTTTGACTGTTAGAGTTTCTTCTTTCACGTACACAGGGCCAGGACTAGGGTGACCCTCACTCTCTTGGTTATGCAGTGCTGGTCAGTACCTGTGAGGGAACAAGTACCTCCTTAAATGTTATAACTTGGTGCCTTGTGTGCCTCCTCCTAGTCCTTTCCCTAAAACTGTGTCATAATTTGTTACTAGTCAGAAACAGGTTGCATTTCCGTGGAATTTAAGATACACTGGATTCTTAGTTTGGGGATTATTAGAAGGGTCTTATATCAAGGTATATGGGTGCTCTTTGGCCTCTTTTGGGGACATGATTGTACCAGTCAACATTTTTTAGGGAAATCTTTGGAGTATCTGATAGCAGTCAGGAGGGAGAAATGAATTGTTATGTGGGGTGATGGCATAAAGCCTCTTAGTATTCAGAGGAGAAAGTCAGAATCACAAGGGGTAAGACTGTTACATCATCATGCCAAGCTAGGTGGCAGGAAAGTGGCTGACACTGGCCCCTGCAGGTCAAGTTGCATGGGAAAGGTGGAAGAATAGAATGAGGGCCTTTCACAACCAGCAGCAGGGCCCCCTAAGCAAGATGAACAGCTGGGGAATCACGATAAATTAATATGACCACCGGAGAAGAGAGTAGAGGCGTGAGGGAAAATCAGGCCCAGAATTCGCATGACAAGAAACCTGAAAAGCTATCCCATAGAGACCACTGTGGGCCTCTGAATGAGCTGATTACTGGTAAATAATATTTGAGCAGGTTAATATGGAAATAGTGCTTAAATTGATCAGAACTGAGCTTTAGGCATTTAAGAGGGAGGTAAATCAAAGCATTAATGTCAAGAATAAAGATGAAAAACCAAACTTGACTGACAATTGAAAGGAAAATTGATTTTAATAATTTATCATATAATTGTTATGTGATATGATTAAAGAATTAGATAATGAAGACTTGGATCATTTCAGAACAGGTGGGTAATGACAGTTGGACATTGAGGATGGGGGACGATCACCAGCAGCTTGAAGGTTTATAATTGGAGTCCTAGGAGATCCACGGCATGACGAGATAAACCAGGGTGGTGGTGGACAAGTCTGTGGTGTGTAGAGCTGATGAAATGTATTCTAGACAGGTGTGTACAGGGACAAGATGTCTAAATTAAGCTGTTTGGAGTAGGAAACCTGGGGTGAAATAGTGATGAGAAACTCAAAATCATGTGTCCATTTTGGCTTTGCCTACAGAAATCGGGAAAATTAATCAATAAAGGAGCTCAGTGGGAGAGAGGGAGGCCGGGGGCTAAGGCTGGGAGATACTTATACACCAGTGACCAGTAACGAGCAGGAGAGAGCAGTAACAGCCGACACTTAGAAGGGAAACAAGGAAACTTCAGTTCATGCTGGAGAATGAGGGGAAATTGGAAGAAGTGGTTTCAATAGTCCCTAGAAGGACTGAGGCTGGACTAGCTTTAGAGAAAACAGAAGCCTGTTTCCTGAGCTCTGGTAGAAGGGCTCAGGTAGACGGGAGAGAGGCATACATTAAGGGCCTTGTCTTTTCCATGAGCTGCGTGGTAGAGGGACTGTGATTTCAGCAGTGGAGGAAAGGAAAGAGTACTCAGTGTCTTGACTTGAACCACAATTCACTGAACTTCTCTGCTACGGTCTGCATGTCTGTGTCCCCCCTGTGATTTATAGGTTGAAGTCCTGTCAGGCTGAGGCTCAGACTCTGGGAAACACATTTGGAATCCCAGCAAGAGAGAGAAGATGCGAGGCACAGTTGGGACAGTAGCCATGCTGTACCAGGAGACAGCAGCAGCCCTCGGCCCCCTGAGTCCTTCCCTAGGCCTTTTTTATGTGCAGGACAGACAAAGAAGGCGCAGTGCCAGCAGGTTACATAAGTGGGCACATGCTCACAAGCAGATGTTTATGACCTTGAGTACATATGCTGAATCAGAGTGTCCGTGACCTCAACTACATACGAAAAGCATAGCCTGCTGGAATCTTGGCCAGGGAGCCTAACTACAGCCATCTTGGACCTGCCCCTCAAGTCCTCATCCCCAGGGTGATGACATTAGAAGGAGGGACTTTGAGGGGATGACTGTCATGAAGGCAGGGCCCTCATGAGTGAGATTAATATCCTTATAAAAGAAGTACCAGAGAGCTGCCTTGTTCCTTCTTCTGTCATGCAAGGACACAGTCGAGAGGGCACAGTCTATGAGAAAGCATCCTTTGGAACTATGAGAAATACAATTCTTTCTTTCTTTTGAGAAATATATTTCTTTCTATTGTTTATAAGCTACCACTATAGTCTCTGGTATTTTGTCATAGCAGCCCAAATGGACTAAGACATCCTTTAATCCTCAGTTGTTTCATTTTTAAAGCAGAGTCTGGACTGAAGGTATTTGAAGGCAGTTAAGAAATGTAAGGATTCTAATGAGCTATGACAATACTGACAATCTGATATTTAAGACTAAATGTCAAAGTTGTTCACATCCATTAGAGTATCGCATAGTGATCTGCTAGGAACCATAGCATTAATGACCAGTGCCTATTTAATAAAGCACTTTCCAGATTTAAAAATGATTTAGTAGAACTGATCAAAATACAGTGGGAAACCATTCAGCAACCTGACCTTCCATCTCTGTCACTAAATTCCACCCTCTCTTGTAGAAGATTGTGATGTCGTATGACAAAGATTTATTGGAATAGTGATGCCACCTGCAGATGCCCTTCAATAGATGAATGGATAAATAAAATGTGGCATATATACACAATGGAGTATTACTCCACAATAAAAGAGAATGAAATTATGGTGTTTGCAGGTAAATGGATGGAGTTAGAGAATATTATGCTAAACCAAGAAAGCCAATCCCCAAAAACCAAAGGCTGAATATTTTCTCTGGTAAGTGGATGCTAATCCATAATGGGAGGGGGATGGGATGAGTAGAGGAACTTTGGATGGGGCAAAGGGGAGGGGGGAGGAGACATGGGGGTAGGAAAGCTGGTGAAATGAGACGGACATCATTACCCTATGTACTACATATGATTGCATGAATTGTGTGACCCTACTTTGGTACAACCAGAGAAATAAAAAATTATGCTCCATTTGTGTATAATGAATTGAAGGGCATTCTGCTGTCATGTATAACTGACTAGAACAAATAAATAAATTTTAAAAATTGATAAAGGGAAATGCTAATCATCCTGATTGAATCAGGACACACTGTATACATGTGTTGAAATATCATACTGCACCTCATTAATATGTGCAGCTAATGCATGTTAATAAAAAATTAAAACCCACAATTATCTGACCAAAAAAAAAGATTTATTGGAATCTTTGTCCCCCTTTTTATTTGGCTTGGACAGTCAAATTTCACACTTATGGAATGGGATCTCCCTGCCCATTGCCCTGTAGAATGGAATGCTGTTCACGTGATCCAGATGAAAGATGGTCAAAGCCTTCACAGACTCAATTCCATGTGAATGTGTTGATTTTTGCTAGAACCTGGACTCCTAATTGGTTCAAAGCAGATTATATGAAATAATTAAGTAAAAATATTTGGGAGTGGCAAGTGTTCTGCAAACAGCATTACGTAGAGTCCCAGAGACCTAATTTTGACCTATATTAGAATTCTAGATCTGCCACTTTCTAGGTGTATGAATCATTTTTCTCTTAAGCAAACAAGTATAATAATAATGTCTACCTTATTAGGAGGATTAAATAATATATTGAAAGCCCTGGATTAGTGAGAGCCCGTAGTTGGCAGGTCCTCCGTGGCGCTATCAAACCACTAGTTTAATTCTTTCACAAAATTAACCAGTGACTTCCTGGATCTGAATTTACCATTTATATTCACAAGTCCAGGCAATAAATTTAGTTATGGACTGCCTTCTCTAGACACGGCTCCAAATTCAGCATGCATGAGAACAAGATCTCTCACAATGTATTGAATTAGACATTGTTTAACAAAAGAAGCAATTGATCCACCATTCACAATGTTTTTAAACCTATATAAAGAGTCATTGATTCAGAACAGTTGCCTGCATGTGAAAATGTATGTTTGGTGGTTTCCATGGAGATCACACTGGCTGTTCTGTGATCACTGCTAGCCTTAATTATACACTGGCATCGCCTGGGAGCCTTCAAAGCTGTCTCCATAACAACATCTCCTTGTGGAGTAACATGACCGCCATCCTGGACTATCCTAAGAAGTTTCTCTTAGGAGTCAAAAGGTTCCATGGTAAATTTCAGCCTGCTTGATTTATCCCCATGAAGAACTCTTAAAAGCATAAAAAGTTTTCTGAGTTTCAACTGCTAATCTCACATGCTGTCTTGGCAAGTCTCAGGAGCCTGACTGAAGATAACAGCAACATCCAGTGTCTTCTCAGTGACATGTTGACATGTCTCTTGACCTGTTGCCAAGATACTGAACTAGGGAGTCTTGACTAGACAAAATTAAACCTGTTTTAAATACTAATGAACTTGTAAAAGCATTATCAATAGATACTACTAGTGTTCATTTGAGGTTGGGAATTTTCAAATGTATCCAAGATCATTGGTAAAACTTCTGCCATTTCTGGTGGAATTAAAAAAAAAAAAAGAACCGAGTTTTGAATAAATTGATCTGTAGGAAAGCTCTCGGGCTTAACATTGAATCCTATTTTGAGCTTCTGAGGAGGTAACCAGTAGACAGACACTTTAGGTTCTCCAATCAGAGTTCCAAGGTTCATTTCCTGGTGCACTCATACCTGTGTGCACATACACAAGAACAGACTGAGAAAGAAACCCTAGAAGTACAGTCACCATGCCTGTCGTATTTTGCTTTCACTTTGCTGAACAGAGATGGTTCTCTTCCTTTTTGTAACAGCGTTGTTACTACTGTTATTTCTTATATTACTGCCATCTTATTCCCATACTTGCTGTCGCTCTGTCTCTTGGATGGGGAGCCTGCTGCTGTCTTTCTTCACTTCTAGGGTGGTCAAAGGACATCACAAGCCAGGTGGCTTCTCCCCCTTAGTTCACTATTGATGGTTCTCCTTAGCTTCTCCGCTTCTTCAGCTTTCTCACCCCTTCTCACCACGCCTCAAAGCTCATTTGAGCCAGGCAGGGTGGCGCATACCTGTAATCCCAGCGACTCAGAAGCCGGAGACAGGATGATCGCAAATTCAAAGCCAGCTTCAGCAACTTAGTGAGGCCCTAGGCAACTTAGCGAGACCCTGTCTCAAAATAAAAAATAAAAAGGGCTGAGGATGTGGCTCAGTGGTAATGCACCCCTGGGTTCAATCCCCAGTACCAAAGGAAAAAAAAAGAAAAGCTCATGTGAATGTAAAGTTTATAGTTCAGTATATTCCCTTTCTTCTGAAATGATCCAATGAAAATAAATTGTGCAACCAAATGAAGCTGTGTTGTAATGTAACTTTTTATGTTGAAAGAGTGTTCTGGAAAAAAAATCTAATTATGGCCGTTTCCTAATTAAATCATTTTTCTTTTTCACCATCTAAGCGGCTGTAGCAATGAGAATAATTTTTCATGGAAAATTAAAATGTAGAGGCAGCAGCATAATTTCCTTTGCAGTCTCTCACTCTGCAATAATAACAGTATGTCGATGTCTTTCCATGACATCACTGATGAGGCGGCAGGAACACGGAGGGGCAAGTTAGGGAGCCGCTGTCAGCATTGAGCCAAGTGGAGGCAGTTATCTGGGAATTATTTGTTTATGAACAGGATTTTCCCAGAGGACACATGGGAGGGGAAATACAGTTTTGAATTCAAGGAAAAAATTTTAAATTCCATTTCCTATTGTCAAAATAATTCATAGAGAAATGAACCACATTAAGGAGTGCTTTGCTATTTTGGATAAGGTGGTTGTTTTTCTTGTTTCTAGTTATGTAGTCTCATAATTTTTTTCTGGGATATTTTTAGTGCCATTGATCATCACTATGTTCTGTGTTGCAAAAATATGATAACAATTCTGGGTTTCACAACTTTTGACCTGAATAACTTTGGTTTTTATTTACTGAGGATATTCACTTAATTTCTGTAAATTTCCCGACTGGAAAGGTTTTTATGAGTGCTGTTAGTATCCCAGATAGTCTTAAATAACTAAAATTAAAGTGATTTCTTCAGCACAAAGGACAGGTAATTGGAGAAGCCTTTCAAACTTTCCCTAGAGGAGGAACTGATGTGTATAGTTGTTCATTATTGGATAGCACTAAATAAATGAGTGTTGACTGAGTGCTTAAATAAACTGATTTTAATCAGCACACCATTGATGCATGTGCTACCCTCACACCAGAAACAGAGAAAGATGGAATTCTGCAAGTATCCATGTGAAGTAACTTCTTGTGATCTACATACAGCGGGTCCCCAAGTTAATGATGACTCAACTTACAGTTTTTTTAACTTTATAGTGATGCAAAAGCAAAATGTGTGTAGTGGAAAACAGATTTTGGAATTTTGAATTTTGATTATTTCCTGGGCCAGTGGTATGTGCTGTGATCCTGTCTTGTGATCCTGGGTAGTGACAGTGAGCCGGTTTCCAGTTAACCCGTGGTCACGAGAGGAAGCCACTGATGCTCTGTGTGGCTAAGTTCTGCTGCTTGGTAGGTTTGGGATATTTGATGCCTAATGTAACAGTATTTTCAGCTTACATTGGGCTTATGTGGTAGGGAGTTGTCCTTCTATAAGATGAGGAGCATCTGTATTCCATTCTTTATATGTGCAATTTATTTTGGTTGGGTTCACTTTTCCTGGTAAAAACCCGTTATTTGTATCCTTAGGAAAAACTCCTCAAGGCAAAACAAAACAGGTTAATTAGCAAAAAGTGCTTCAGGCTCTGCTTATGCCTAAACCAGAGGGCAGACCTCCAGCAGAACCCAGGGCCCATGTCAGGAGAGAATGAGTGACAGTCCTCTAAGCTAATGAGATGGGGTTGCGGGTCAGCTCAGTGGTAGAACATTTACTTAGCATTTGTGAGGCTCTAGGTTTGAGCCTTAGCACTGGAAAACAACAACCTAATAAGATGAAACTGTCCTTGGGAAGTCTGAGCAAGCAGACTTTTGTTATGGGAAAGCTAAGTTTTGACATTTGAATGACAGAAAGGAATGACATGTGGATTTGAAAGACTTTGGGTACATATTGGTGCAATTTTGTGAAAATGGCTATCCTGTGACATTGTGCCTTAGAGACTATCTTTGTGGCCTGGAATCCTCTGTTCTTCTGCACACTCATTTTTTTTGTTTTACCTCTGTAAGTGGAATTTGTTTAAACTATAAATAATCATTCACTTATTTTTTTTCCTGTTTAAATTTTCTTTCCTCTCTTTAAAAAAAAAAAAAAGTAGTCCAAACTGGCGTTTTCCTCTTCTCAATTCTACATTGGCATTTTGCACTAACCTGGTTATCCTTTGGGTTAAGGTTTGTTCCCCAACCCCTAGTCATATTTAAGTAGCCAGTGTCTGACTTTAAGGCCAGATAGTTAAGTCTAAGCAGGTGCTGCTCATTTATGACTCCAGGAGAGCCCTTCCGCCAATCAAGTATGTGGCATGAAAAGTTTTAAGTCAACAACTCTTTGCCTTGTACCATGTAAACGCAACTAGCTGTTAGACTGAGCTTGCCATTGTATTTGATTGTGCACTTTGGTGTGGGGTGGGGACGATGAGCAGGAAGATTATGTGAGGATCAAAGTCTCCTTGGCTGCACTTCCACATCTGTCTCCTTGTTGTATGACCTCTGGAGATGCAAGGGTGCTACAGTAGAGCAGGCCCATGGTTTCATCTCTGCTTAAGAAGAATCCTAATGTTCCTTTCCTGTCTCACCTCAGGCCATTTTTCCCTGTTGGGGGCTTTGTGGGTTGTCTGCATAATTGTCCAGGCATGCAGTTATGTTTGGCCTAGAATATAGTAGGTGATTGGCCGAGATTTGATAAATAGAATGCCCATCCCTTCCCCTTACCTCTGTGTCAGAAGAAGAAAAGGAAGAGTGAGAATCAGGCCAGTTAGCAAAATCACAGTAGTCAGGTGACTCTACCTCCCATCAAAACCACGTGCCATATCAGCTTGTGAGCCCTAGGAAGGCCATGTATATATTATTCAGAATTACATCCCTGACACCTAGGAGCCCCCCAGACCTCCAGAAATATTACCTTAGAAATCTTACTGCAGCCAGGTGCAGTGGTGTACTCCTGTAATCCCAGAGACTCAGGAGGCTGAGGCAGGAGGATCTCAAGTTTAAAGACAGCCTCAGAAACTTAGCAAGGCCTTAAGCAACTTGGCAAGATCTGTCTCAATAAAATATAAAAAAGGGATTGGGGGGGGGGCTGGGGATGTGGCTCAAGCAGTAGCACGCTTGCCTGGCATGCGTGCGACCCGATCCTCAGCAACACATACAAAGATGTTGTGTCCGCCGAAAACTAAAAAATAAATATTTAAAAAATTCTCTCTCTCTCTCTCAAAAAAAAAAAAAAATGCTGGGGCTGGGGCCCAGTCGTGAGGGCCCCTGGGTTCAATCCCCAGTAGAAAAGAAAAGAAGAGAAAAGAAAATATATTGCATCAATATTGGCTCTGCTATTTCAAATTGCCAAACATTTGCTGCCATTTGTCTGTGCCATCCAGAGTGCTTTACTTCTCTCTGTGCATGCATAAGACATTAGGATTTGAGAAGAAAGGATTAGGCAGTTACTAAATTTTCATTCTTTGTGGGTTTTGTCCTTTGCTGACAACTAGAACGTTCGAGAAAGCAGCAAAGGAGATCCACTCCCTAAAGAAGGGAGAGCACAGAGCACCCAGCCTAGTTTGCCAGTAACAATACATGCTTCTTTGACTGGGGTGTTCCCTGCCATGGCATCTGAATTAAACTGCTATACATTAAACTGCTGAACCCCCTGGAGCTTATCTGTCGTGATAATTTGAATCCTGAATCTTCAATAAGTTGCTTATTATCATTTGCCTCAAGTTATGGTTGGGCTGGTGACTGTTTACTCTTAAGAATTAAAACAGTGTGGTTTCAATACTCACACTTTTTAGCCAGGCACAATGGTGCATGCCTGTAATCCCAGCCACTTGGGAGACTGAGACAGGAAGATGGCAAGTTGAGGCCAGCCTTAACAACTTAGGGAGACCCTGTCTCATCTTGGAGATGCAGCTCAGAGGCACAATGTCCCTGAGTTCAATCCCCAGGACTGCAAAATAAATAAATAACATTCATACTTCTCACAAGGTTTCTCTTTGCCCTGAATATTTATTTTTCAAGTAGTTTTATGGGAAGATGTTGTATCAGCAAATTTATCTCAACAGGTGTGTAGAGTAACCTGTCGCATTCCAGGGGAGGAAGATGTGACAGTAGAGAGCAGGACAAATAGCCCAGCGCTTTAGAGGCAGAAAGAATTGGATAAAAATCCCACTCTGCAGCAGGGTGACCTTGGAAAGGTGATGTCACTTGTCTGTGCATTGTACAATTTTTCTCACCTGTACAATGGAAATATTTGTGTACACTTCACAGGTGTTCCAAGAATTGTATGAAATAATGTGCATTAAAAAGTTAAGGCTTGCTGTTATTATAACTTGAGGAGAGTGAGAGTCCCTTTGTAGATGGAATAACGTCAGACATACTATTTGCATTTGGGGTTCAGCTACAGTTTGAGAGGGGCCAGTGTATGTCAGGTAGAAAGTCTTCACTATCGTGTTCTACATTGCCATCCTAGTATCAAGAGAGACTTAAAATTACCAGATTCAAATGGCCCCAGAGGTTTTAAAATACCTTTTTTTTTTTTTTCAAGTAACTCAGGGCACTTGATTTGTCTTTTTATCTAATGCTTTGGAAGCACTACACAGGTGTTTATTTTTAAAAAGAAAAGAAAAAAGAACTACCAACTCTAAAGATTGTTGGATGAATTATCAGTAGGGAATTGCAGCTTTCAGTGTGTATGAAATCAGTGACAAGAGAGTGGGGAATTAAGACAGTGGTATTAAATCTGATGTGGAACTGCACAGCCACCCAAATGGTTGCAGTGAAAAAGACTGACAGTTTCAAATGCTATTGAGGACATGGAATGACATTTCTGGTTTAGAAAACTAAACAACAGCTACATTATAACCCAGCGGCCCCACCCCTGGCGAGATGAAAACAGACGTCCATGACAAGACATCTCGAGCGTCGTGGAATTAGATAATAATAGTGATCACACAACTCTGAGTTTCCTAAAAACTATTGAATTGTGCCCTTCAACAGGGAGAATTTTATTATGTGTTCAGTACATTTCACTGAAGTAAAGGCTTTTTTTAAAAAATTTAAGATATGTTCAAGAATATCCATAGAAGTCTTATTCATCCTAGCCTAAAACCACAGGAAATAGCTCACACATCAGGGAAGGAGAAATAGATTGTCATCTATCCATATGACAAAGTTCTGCAGTGCGATGACAAAGAGCACACAGCCACATAGGTGATTCAGAAGAGGTTGTCATGATTGGGAAGGAGAATCAGGGGTCTGGAGAGATATTCGGAGGTTCAGTATCTCCATCCACTTGGTAGTGATGTGGGTGTTTACTATTGCAAATGTCCAACCAGGTGTATGCTTGAGATCTGGGCACGTCACAATACTTATGTGATACCCAAATCTGACATGGCAGCATCCTCAGAAAGCATGACCTAACATGCTGACCTACCTCCCCAAAATCAGCTGCTGGGAAGGCAAACAGGTGTTGGATCCAGCAGCTTCCCAAGAAGATCCCTCCCTGTGTGTCTTGCTTTGACATTGTCCTTGATCTGGGGTGGTACTTGCTGGGGAAAGTAAGACCTTGTAGGCTGGCACCTTGCTTTTCTGAGCAGTAGCCACCACAACTCTTGAATATCATGACTGGGGACAGTTTCTAACAAATATTCGGCTCAGTGCCAAGGTAAAGAAGGTGAGCTCAGACATCCCAGGAGTGTTGCTGAAGTGGATATTGTTTTGCTTACATTCCACAGGTGTGGACTGTGCCCTGTCAGGTGTGCTGTTTCTTCCCAGACTTCAACTAATTAAGGAAGATGGCACACCTGCCCTTCTCTCATGCCATGTGGCTTAATTAAAGAACACTGTTGTTCCAGGGCTGTGCTTCATTTGCCAGGGCTAGGAGCCTCCTTGACGGTCGCCCTAAGGCTTGTGCTGTTGACCCCTCTTCCAGGCTCCCCTCGGCTTTATGGCTTTGGAGCTGGGGTTGGACATGTTTTGAACATACTTTCCAAGTTGATGACTCCCTGAGTCCTGGCTTGCTGGGCTGTGGGTGCGTGCTAGCATGTGTTGTGGGTACTATGTTATTGAGAAGAGGTGACCTGTGGGAGTGGGGGAAGGGATCAGTCTCCTGAGGGCCTGGTGTGTGACCAGCCCACACAGGCTGACAACTAACTGATGTTCCACAGCTGGGGTGCTTCCTTGAGCAGTTGAGTCATGCTGTAGAAAGGAAGTGAAGGCTCCTTAGCTTTCATCTTATGTTCCAAAACAGAAATTCCAGACTTTTCTATCTCATACTATGGGCAAAATGAAAAGGGGCTTTTACTGCACAGACAGCAACTTGTGAACTCACCAGTTGATAGATTCAGCTCCAACACTTATTGAATACCTGATAAAATCAAAATTGGAAGAGTGCTCACAGCTGACATTGTGTGCTCACTTTGTGCTAATTAGTGTGCCAGTGCTTTGACACACATTAAATTCTCATCACGATCTTTTGTGGTTCAAATGATGTGCTTCTCCCTCTATCCCTCCCTTAGGGATGAGGAAACAAAGATGTTACAGAACTTGCCTAAGCTAGAATAAGGGAAGTCGAACTTGAACCCAGGTCTGGGACTTGAAGCCTATGGTGGTAATATTCCATAGTGTGATATTTAAGAGATTGATGCTAAATGACTGTGCACAGTCTCTGGGAAGGCTCTGCACTCTTCTGTGCTTTGTTGCTGTTGTAGTTTTTCTCACGGGTAATTGTGCCATATAGAAAATACCTCCAGGAAGCCAAGATCTGATGGAGACTAAGGGGAAGCAGATGAACTTAAGACAAAGAGGTTGTTATGGGAGCCAGAAACTCAACCTGCATCTCCGGGCAGTGCAGAGCCACACTGTCAGGGTGTTTTAAGAACTCCTTGGCCCAACCCTCAGAAGAGTGGAATACCAGTCTGTGCCCAGATGTGAACTGGGTGCAGGAATGCCAATCACATGGTTCCTTGTTTAGGTTTTGATTTACTAGTAAGTGTTTAACTATAAGGTGTGCTAACCATCACTGAAGCAAATAACGTTATTCCTAACTTACAACTTAATTTTGATCCATGACACATCTAGAAAATGCCTTAGAAATGATTTGGTCCTCTTTATTACAAAAGAATTCAAAATGTTTATTATAGAAAATTTAGAAAGTCAATGAAAAGAAGAAAAAGCTTTAAGTGATTTACCGCAACAAACATTTTGGAGTATTTTCTGTTTACACATATAACTGGGTTTGTCTCTTTTTACAGAAATAAGGCCATTCTTTACCTGCTCACTTTTCCCCCCCGTTTTCCAGTGCTGGATGGAATCCAGGGCCTTGCACATGCTAGGCAGGTGCCGTACCACTGAGTTATACCCCCACCTACCTTTTGGTTTTTTGTAACAGTATTGGGACTGTTGTCCCTGTCTTGGGTAGGTGAGGAAGTGGAGGCCTAGGGAGGGGAATGACTTGTTCACAACATGCCAGGCCTGACCTGGGAGAGGCAGCCCCATACAGCTGTCCAGTCTGAAATTTCTTCCCATATTGAGGCCTAAGTAGGCAACTGTTGGCCATCAGGCTTCTCAGTGGCTGTGAGCATTTGGCACAGCATCTGACATGCCAAAGCTCTTTGATGGAGGAATGAAATGAAAGAAAGAAACTGACTTCAGTGGCTGAGGCCTCTTTCCCACCATCTGTCTGCATGCTGAGGCTGCCTCGCAGTTTGCTTTAGTAGCCTCCTTCTCCCCGCCAGCCCCACACTTCCAGATCCTCATGCCATTGTTGACTTTGTGGGGACCTCAGCAACCTCCATTGTTGAGTTGGCAGGAAATGCTGTGTCTTCCCTCTCACAACTGTAGGAAGACAACACGCACATCCTAGCAGTTAAAATCCCCGCTGGGGGTGTGTTCCTCCAATTTTGTAAATATGGCACAAAGTCTCAGAGAGCCTTGGCAGGTGGCAAGGGAAGCAGTTGAGCACACAATGATTTGAAACATGGCTGATGGGGAGTTCTTGGCCAAGATACTGAGCCAATCACAGAGTTAATCCATTGCACTTTTTTTTTTTTATAGTTTTCTCTCTGCTAAGCATCTTAGTGACCGTCTATTCTTACAAACATAGACACCGTTGAACCAATACATTAGTCCCTGCTTATGTAGGAGGATATGTTCCAAGACAGTGGTGTCTGAAATCACTAATAATACCAAGCCCTATGTTATTTCCTATACTGAATACCTATGATAAAGTTTAATTTATAAATTAGACATAATAAGATTAGCAACAATATTAATAAGATAAAACAATTATAGTAATGTACTGTGATAAAATTTCTGGCATCACTGTATGTACATTTTGGGACCATAATTAAGTAAAATAAAGGTAACTTGAACATAAGCTCTGAGATACTGTGACAGTAGATCTGATAAC
Source organism: Marmota monax (assembly GCF_021218885.2). Taxonomy (NCBI): domain Eukaryota; kingdom Metazoa; phylum Chordata; class Mammalia; order Rodentia; family Sciuridae; genus Marmota; species Marmota monax. Next base: position 4,190,551 of record NW_026695245.1, read on the forward strand.
TAATAAAACAGCTGCTAAATAATAGAGGGGTAGCATATACAATGTGGATACACTGGACAAAGGAATGATTCATATACCAGGTGGGAGGGCACAAGATTTCATAGTGCTAGTCAGAAGAGTATACAATTTAAAACTTATGAATTGCTTACTTCTGGAATTTTCTATTTAATATTTTTAAATTGTAGTTGCCTATGAGTAGCTGAAACCATGGAAATTGAAACCATGGATAAGGTTGCTCTATACTTCACTTTGGAGCTTCTCCTTTAAACATGTTTCCACAAATTAAAATGACATATGTGCAGGGTCATTAGGCAGCATTATTATAGTAACAAAAGACTGAATGAAAAGAATTCCAGTGTTTATTAATGAGGGACTAGGGTCCATCTGGCCAATGGAATACTGTAAAAAAGAAAAAATTGAGAATACTCTATTTACTGCCAGAGATCAATCTTCAAAATATATTAAGTGAAAAATGCAGAATTAAGTCCTATATGTAATTTGACAACTTTTGTATAAAAATTAAAAACCCAGAGTCTGTATTCATATTTACTTACATGTACTTAAAAAACTTTAATACATAAGAAACTTGATATGTGTCAGAAGTGAGAACTGTGAGGACAGAGCCTAGGAGGAGAGGAAGACATTTCATTGTGTATTTTTTTTAACAGATTTTGGTTCCAGAATCTTGATTTATTACCTATCTAAAAACAAAATCAGAAAAATGAAATGAGTCTCACTATGCTCCCCTGGTGCTATTAAAATAGTTTTGCTTTCATTTCTACATAGCTAAAACCCGGGTACAATGATTTTGAACTAGAAAGAGTTGACCCATTTCTAGAAACCAGTATTCATAAGAAAGATGACGGAAGCAGCAATGAGGTGGGCCTCATTAGATGAGAGAGAACAGTGTCCCAGATATAGTGATTCCCCTGAGTTAAAGGAATATGGCCTCTAAGACCACTGGGAAAGATGACTGCTCCCTGCAGATGGCTGTGTTTGGAGCAAGCTGTGTGCCAATGTAAAGTTTTCTATATTTATAACTTTCATGAAGCAGTGTACATTATAAATCGAAGGGAAACAAGGCAATGCATTTCTTTACTCTGAGTTATTAAGTTAGGCCTTATTGTGGCAGTCATTAAGTCAAAGGCTCTGTCCAAAACCTGGTTATGAGCATGCTGTGCATGTGAGTTCTTCAGTGATTGGACCACACAGCCTATCTTGGGATCACACAGAACAAGGACGAGATGCTTATTCCTGAGCTCATGCTCAATGACCAAGTGAAACATAGCAGGGCCATCTAAGTGTATTGCTAGAACCCCAGCATTTTGGAGGTGGCATCACAATAAGACCTTCAGCAAATTTTTCTGAATAAGTGAATCGACCGAGTTCCTCTGGGGAACTGTAGGGGAACTCTGAAATCCATACTTGTTGCCTTCAAAAGATTTGCATGCACCTGGGTCTACAGGCTTTAGCAGTTCTTAAATGAAAATTAGCCACAGATGGGCATCTCCCATCCTGATGGAGAAGGACACTGAGTAGGCTCATGGCTGCACTCAGAGCTGGAAAGAGCCCACGTCAGGAGCCTGAGTTCCTTTCATGGGACCCAGCAAAAGGCGACAATGTAAAGTTTTCTATATATTTATACCTTTCATGAAGCAGTGTACGTTATAAATCGAAGGGGAACAAGACAATGCATTTCTTTTCTCTGGGTTATTAAATTAACTCAATGATTGCCACAATAAAGACTGCCTTTATTGTGGCAGTCATTAAGTTAAAGGCTCTCTGCTTTCTTTGGAACAAGGCATGAATGTCTGTAACGTTTTCATATTAAACTTAGGAGACACACTAACATTGTGACTCCTCCCAAGCACTGGTTAGCCTGAATCTTAGGGACATTGATGTGTGGCCGGTCATGTACCTCCTTTGCCTCGCTGTCAGAAAGTGAGCAGTTGCACCCACGAGCCCCCCGCCCCACCACAGATGTACATGTCTGTCCCATGGATTGTGGGTTGTAGCCTCATCTCTGCCTCCTGTGTTTCCCCCTTTCCTTCATGTTTCTTATCTCTTTCCAATCAAAATTTTCTGTCCGTATCCATCTGTATTTTTAAGCTTCTTGAAAATTCTCACCAGTCGTGGGATGAATAAAATCCCTTCAAAGAAAGAACAAAACCGAGTCCTTGAGGAATACTTTGTAGATGGTTCCTTATTTTATAGAGGAGGAACCTGAAATCCCTAGAGGTGGATCAGCCTACCTGAGCTTACAGCAAGCTTGCAACCCAGTGAGGGGCACCTGGACCCAGAGCTGAAGACTCGCTGCTCTCCTAGGTGGGGCACAAGGACAAATGCAAAAAAGACTGGGAAGCTGCCTGCAGTCCATTTCAAGGATAAAACTACAGCCCGATCCTCCTGGCCCAGTTACCTGCCTTCTTTGAATAAATATGATTCTCTGTAGGATTTTAAAAAAATACCTTCCTAGTAGAAAGGGGCTTCTAGCTATTAACTTTTTTACTCTGTTCAGTTTTCCTTTGACTTTAGCGGTGGCTCTACCCGCTCTGAACTTGGCATTTCAGTTAACACCTAGTGGCTTAGAACTTGCTGAGTCTGTTCATGCTATTCCTTCAATGGAGAATGCCCTTCCCACCTTCTCACATGGAAATTCTTATATGTCCTTGGCTCTTAGTATGGGTATGTGGGGCTCATTTCTATGACATTGAGAATATGCCATATCTAAACTTTACCATTTGACATTCATTTCCAGTGTTGGCTAATCTGCATGGGGGTGCGTGAGGGGGGGCCTGGTCTTCCTTGTTGCCTCTCTTTGGCCTGGTGTGGTGCTCAGTGAGTGTGATTTGGCCTCAGCTTCAACTCAGCAGAAGCTCAAAAAGGTGTTTTCATTTTTCACTTCTGATTCAGTGGAGGCATCTTCTGAATCATTGAGTCTTTTTTTTTTTTTCTTTTTAACTTTCATTTTTTTAAACTCTCCAAAAGAGCAAGGAAGAATGTCTTAGTCACCTTGACTACCATATCAAAATACCATAGACTGGGTGGCTTTAACAACAGAAATTTATTTTTTGACAGTTCCAGAGGCTGGAATGTTCAAGACCAGCAGGGTGGGTATCTTGAGAAGGCTGTCTCCTTGAGTCTGTCTTTTCACCAAGTGCTTACGTGACCTCATCTTTGTGCGTACGAGTGGGGAGGGAGACAAGCGCATACCGTCCAAGAGTGCATGCTCTAATCTATTTTTTAAAAAATGTCTTGGCATTGGGGGTTGAACCCGGGGCTTGGTACATGCTAACCACATGCTCTACCACTAAATTACACCCCCCAACCCTGTCCTGATAAAGGCACTAATACCATCATGATGGTGCCACACTACTAATTACTGCCCCCTAATGGTCTCACCTCCAAAAACCATCACAATGGGATTTAGATCCTCAACATAAGAACTTAGGAGGACACATTTTAGTCCATGTCATATGGGTTCACAAATGACATACTGACATTTTGCAGTAAGAGCTGAGAATTGTATGGTCAGAACTGTCAGGTCTTTTTGGTTTGTGTCAGTCCCTCTAGTAGAATTCGGCCGGTGACTGAGTCTTGTGCAAGCCTTGTATGTTTCCAGGGAGTTCTCACTGTTGTCCTTTAGACCCCAGTTTGGAGCCAGGGTTCAGCCTTTCATATCATGCAGAGGGCTCACTTCTTCCAGCTGATGCTCCTTGAGGAATTGCTTGGCTAAAGAAAGGTGGCCAGTCAGTCACAAGCTGTGAAGGGGTTTTACCAGATGGACATCATGTTTCCTATCTTTGAACATTGCAAGGAGATATTGGACACCAAGGTCTTGAGGTATATCTTTTGGCACATCAATAATTTTACCTCTGTTATGGCAAAGTAGAACAATAACCTGAATGGAAATTAATGTTATATCAAAAGAAGATGAAAAAAAAATCTCCATGGCCTTGGGTAAGTATAATTATGGTGCTTATAGATAAAGCTTGTTTGAGTTTAAATTTACCTTATTTCTTTTTTTTTTTTTTTAAATTTTTTATTGTGGGTTGTTCAAAACATTACAAATTTCTTGACATATCATATTCCACACTTTGATTCAAGTGGGTTATGAACTCCCACCTTCACCCCATACACAGATTGCAGATTCACATCAGTTACACATCCATTGATTTACAAATTGCCATACTAGTGTCTGTTGTGCTCCGCTGCCTTTCCCATCATCCACCCTCCCCCCTCCCCACCTCTCCCCCCCCCCCCCTCTCTCTCTACCCCCTCCACTGTATAACCCTGAGGGTCTCCTTCCATTACCGTGCAATTTCCCTTCTCTCTCCCTTTCCCTCCCACCTCTCATCCCTGTTAAATGTTAATCTTCTTCTCCTGTTCTTCGTCCCTACTCTGTTCTTAGTTACTTTCCTTATATCAAAGAAGACATTTGGCATTTGTTTTTTAGGGATTGGCTAGCTTCACTTAGCATAATCTGCTCTAATGCCATCCATTTCCCTGTAAATTCTATGATTTTGTCATTTTTTAATGCAGAGTAATACTCCATTGTGTATAAATGCCACATTTTTTTATCCATTCGTCTATTGAAGGGCATCTAGGTTGGTTCCACAGTCTTGCTATTGTGAACTGTGCTGCTATGAACATCGATGTAGCAGTGTCCCTGTAGCATGCTCTTTTTAGGTCTTTAGGGAATAGACCAAGAAGGGGAATAGCTGGGTCAAATGGTGGCTCCATTCCCAGCTTTCCAAGAAATCTCCATACTGCTTTCCAAATTGGCTGCACCAATCTGCAGTCCCACCAGCAATGTACAAGTGTACCCTTTTCCCCACATCCTCGCCAGCACTTGTTGTTGTTTGACTTCCTAATGGCTGCCAGTCTTACTGGAGTGAGATGGTATCTTAGGGTGGTTTTGATTTGCATTTCTCTGACAGCTAGAGATGTTGAGCATTTTTTCATGTACTTGTTGATTGACTGTGTGTCCTCCTCTGAGAAGTGTCTGTTCAGGTCCTTGGCCCATTTGTTGATTGGGTTGTTTGTTCTCTTATTGTCTAATTTTTTGAGTTCTTTGTATACTCTGGATATTAGGGCTCTATCTGAAGTGTGAGGAGTAAAGATTTGTTCCCAGGATGTAGGCTCCCTATTTACCTCTCTTATTGTTTCTTTTGCTGAGAAAAAACTTTTTAGTTTGAGTAAGTCCCATTCGTTGATTCTAGTTATTAACTTTTGTGCTATAGCAAGAAGTGTGAATCAGGCGGTATAGCGATACCAGACTTCAAACTATACTACAGAGCAATAGTAACAAAAACAGCATGGTACTGGTACCAAAACAGGCGGGTGGACCAATGGTACAGAATAGAGGACACAGAAACCAATCCACAAAACTACAACTATCTTATATTTGATAAAGGGGCTAAAAGCATGCAATGGAGGAAGGATAGCATCTTCAACAAATGGTGCTGGGAAAACTGGAAATCCATATGCAACAAAATGAAACTGAATCCCTTTCTCTCGCCATGCACAAAAGTGAATTCAAAATGGATCAAGGAGCTTGATATCAAATCAGAGATGCGCCGTCTGATAGAAGAAAAAGTTGGCTACGATCTACATTCGGTGGGGTCGGGCTCCAAATTCCTCAATAGGACACCCATAGCACAAAAATTTACCTTATTTCTAAAAGTAGTCTGCAAAGATTATATTTATACTTTGATTGAATCAAAGTAACTAGAAAATAAAAATAGCTTAGCCACATGCGCTTCCTTGCCAGCAACACAGGGTAACCCTGAACTTGGAAGTCTGATAGAACTTTTTAATTAGCAGGACAGAAGTTTCAAGAGTAACTGGCAGAAATCCATCTTTCTGCAAATAAGTCTGATAGTAGGTGTGAACATTGACTGAGGAAAGTGAAACCAAGAAAGTGAAAAGTACTAGAATGAAGAATTATTCTAAGATTTCACACCAGGCTGTTGCTGAATGGAATTTTGGGGAAATAGAATAGTCTCAAATTCTCTATTTATCTTGTACAACTGGATGTTCTAAATGTATCTGTAAAGGTTGGAATATAGCATGAACAAGGCCCTGAGTTCAATCCCCAGTACCACAAAAAGTTATGGATGTACACACATACATACATGGGTTCACAAATGACACACTGACATTTTGCAGTAAGAGCTAAGAATTGTATGGTCAGAACTATCAGGACTTTTTGGTTTGTGGATACATACATATATGTATGTATGTGTATATGTATATATATATGTGTGTGTGTGTATATATATATATATATATATATATAATTTAACTTATACTTAGTAAAGAATAAACAATAGTTAGTTAACTTGTAGTCCCCCTCTATTTGAAAAAAATTACAGTAGTAAAATAATTAGCCTAATCAGGTATCTTAGAATGAGCTGAAGCCAAGCACCCAAAAAAGAGAGGGAAGAAGCTCTCCAAAGGTACCACGAAACACCATTTCAACAGACTCATTAATATGCCAAGAAATGTGGGTACCAAAAGGAAATGCTGGACACTCAACTCAGAGGAGCTCTCTGAAGGTCTGCCTGTGTTATAGAGTTCAGGGTTCAGGTGTTGCTCAGTGGTAGAGCACTTGCCTAGTATGTGCTGGGTATGATCCTTAGCACTGGGGAAAACCCAAAATTTCAGGGTTTTGATGCTTGAATTCTACTACCCACTCCTCCTCCCTTCTTGGAATGTAGACCAAGAGAACATATGGACAAGGAGTAGTCGGCAAGTGGCAAACAAAGTTGGGTTGAAAATAACACCAACTCAGCCATGGCTGAGAGACATCAAGCTTTCTGCTCCCTGCAACCCACAGAGGCAGAGAGTCAAGAGAGTATTATTGCATGGATTTGAGAGAAAAGAGACCACATGGAGTGTGGGTTCCCACCTTTACAACTCTGGAATCCCACTAACTAGTATAATGATCTTGGCAAATGTACACAGTCAGATGAACAGTTCTTCACCTCGGAGTGAAGTTGAAAGAGAACGAAAGGATGAAAGTGGAGGCAGACGGGTTCCTTCCCCCTTGGGCAGAAATGGAACCAAGAGAAAAAGGAACTGAATATGCCTCTTGCCTCCAAACTGCCCTGGTCGTCACCATCGGTCACACATGTCTGAAGAGAAAGAAAGGCCTATTGCCCCAAGCTGGTGTATACAAAATTCCACACTGTGATTTTTTTTAAAGTTAATTAAAATGGTAATGATGAATAGATGTCAGTAATCAGAAAGAGATTCAGAACAAACTACACAAATCCTCCCCTCCTTGCCGCACCCTGGCATTCAGTAGCTCCAGGAAAATAGCAGTTGGTCAGGCCTGGCTTGAAAAATCAGTGGCTCAGATCTCTCTGGGTCTGTTTTCATTTGTACATAATAAAGGGACACCTTCCACTTAAGGGTGTCATACCTTGCTTGCAACAACAGAAATGACTGGGGAAAAACAGATAAATTGCAAAAACTGAATTTTTAAGAAAATGGCAGAATGCAATAAGAGTGAAATTAAGTAGATTTCCAGAGTGAAAAGAAGCCCACCTAACTATACTGAGTCTTCACGCAGGTGGGGGTGGGGAAGGAGGGAGAATATTTGCTCTTTCTGGCTGTGAACTAAGGATGTGGCTTTGTCCAAGAGGAAGAGATATTCTCAGGGAAAGAGAAACCAGCAGAATTTTTAGCACTCATATGGAACTGGCTTGATGGTTTGGAAACTGGGGGAACTCCAGTTTTCTCTTGAGGTGGTTGCTGAGTTCTGGGGCAGTGGAGAGATTGCAGGTTGACTCAGAAAGGCAAACAGAAAACTCTTGGGGTGTGTAGGAGACAAAGTCCTGCTAGAAGGAAGGGCCTGAGACAAATGTGTGTCATCTGATAAAGACAGTTTCCAGATTTTGAACCTGCCTGGGATGGAAGGCTAAATAGCTAAGGTCAAAACCTTTGAATGGTGTTGGGGTTGGGGCTCAGCGTAGAGTGCTCGCCTTGCACGTGCAAGGCCCTGGCTTTGATCCTCAGTACCACATAAAAATAAATAAAATAAAGGTATTGTGTTCAACTACAACTAAAAAATAAATACTAAAAAAAAAAAAAAGCCTTTGAATGGCAGAACTTTCATGAATGAGGAGACAGAGATCCACCAAGCTTTTAAACATAACTTTGGGAAGATCACACCTGAGAGTCTAGATAAAGTAAAAGTGGACTAAGTTACTAAAGCTGCAACCCATATCTGAGTCTCTTAGTCCCTGAGTGCATTGAGGCCATCTCCTATTCGAGGAAAAACTTGCTAGTAGAAGGTGTCATCTAGTCTCCATAGTTGTTTTACACACAGTGTCCAGCACACAATTAAAGATATAGACATGTGAAAAATAGACAGGAAAATGTGTCTGAAAATCAAATGGGAGAAATCATAGAAACAAACCCACAAATGAGCCACACATTGGAATTAGCAATAACTTTACAAAGACTGGATATTGTGTTAAAGAGGAAAATATGGACAGAATGTGGAGAGAATTTCAATGCAAAATTGGAATCTGTAATAAAGAAGTAATAGAGCTGAAAAATACATCTGAAATTAATAGATGGGTTAGATCTAAGAGCAGTTCTAGATACAATGTAGCAGGATTAGTGAACTCAAGGTCAATAGCAATACTCAGAGTGAAGCACAGAGGAAAAAAAATAATGGAAAGCATAGAACAATGTACAAGAGACATGGGGTAAATACTTAAAAGAGACACACACACACACACACACACACACACACACACACACACTTACATATACATATATATATTTAAACACTTCCATTTTGTATACCTTTATTTTTATGTGGTGCTGAGGATTGAACCCAGTGCCTCACACATGCTAGGCAAGTGCTCTACTGCTGAGCTACAACCTCAGCCCCTAATATATGTTTAATTGGAGTTCCAGAAGAACAGTAGGAAGAGGTTGAGCAGAAGCAATATTTGAAGGGATAATAACTGAGAATTTTCCAAAAGTATTGCAACACATCAACCCACAGCTTCAAGAAGCTCGCCAAATCCCAAACATAGTATAAAAAAAACAAAATAAAAAAGCCCCCCAAACCATAATTAAGCATATCCTAGTCAAACTGCTGAAAATGAGATATAAAGAGAAAATCTTAAAATCAAGTAGAGAAAAAAGAAATTATTTAAAATTGAGGAAGCAACCATAAGCATTGGAAGGCTGACTTTTTAACTAAACTATGAGCACCAATATGCAAAGAAATGACATCTTTAAAGTGCTAACAAAATAAGGGGAGACATTGGATCATCTCCCTACTCCATTCCTGTTTCTGCTTTAAAGAACTTGTTACCAACCTCTTCAAAATTACCATGAAAATATTTGGAGAATTAGTATGGAAGATTTTTCTAGACTCTTTTGCTTGTTTGATCTCCTTATTCTCAGATTTCTATTGAGTCACAAAACCTCAGATTTAAGTCATTATAAATCAAATGCAGTCATGCATATTTTGGATTGATCATGTTCTAGAATAGAATATAGATGTTACAAGAGAATAACTTTTCTATAAAATGGAAAACCTAACTATGATGAATGCATAATGTTCATTAAGATGTTGGATGAAGTGATTTAGAGTTCTTTGTTACTTAAAATGTGACCATGACACCAAAAAGCATAACAAAAACTAGTTCAAGGGTCTAGGAATATTGCTTAGTTGGTGGAGTGGTAGCCTAGCATGCACAAGGCCCTGGGTTCAATCCCCAGCACCACACACACACACACACACACACACACACAAAGTAGAAGTAGTTCAATTGAACTTCATTAAAATTAAGAACTTTTGAACTGTAAAGGATAAGCTCAAACAAATCATATATCTGATGTAAGACTTGTATCTAGAATTTGTAAAAAATTCTTATACCTCAATAATAAAAGATAACCCAATTTTTTGAGGGACAAAGGATCTAGACAGTTCTTTGAAGAAGATGAATAAGTCCATGAAAAGATGGCCAACAAGTCCATGAAAAAGTACTCAATATTACTAGTCATCGGGGAAATGCAAGGCAAAACCACATGAGATATCACTTTATTATGATGACCAAAAAAAAAAAAAAAAAGGTAATAACAAGAATGGGAAGAAATTGAAACCTGCATACACTGCTGGTGGGAAATGTAAAATGGTGTAGTTAATGACAGTCACAGTGATGATGCAGGTAGTGATGATGGGGTCTTGTTTGACCGTGTTCTGGCTTATTTCATCAATGTTATAAAGTGGTCCTGTGATTTTTGACAATTTTATGGATATTTTTACTCCAACTAGTGATCTATCAACAACTGGGAGATTCAACCTTGTGTTTATTACAAGGAGAGCGTCTAAAAACCATCCATACCAGGGTCTCTAACAAATCTCTATTTGATTGACATGCAACAGAATATTAGTGAGTTATTTGTATTTTAACTTCTCACAAAAGTCTGGATATGGAGTCAAAGTTGAGAACCACTGAGCCACACTGACATCTCCAGGGCTTAGCAAAGCTGCCCTGGCGGGTCAACATAGAGGTGGGAAGGAGGCTTGGCACAGGACTCAGGAGAACTTGGTTTTAGTCCCAACTCTCCCCTTGTAACTATGTACTCTGAGCAAGATATTTACCCTTGTGAGCTTTGATGTTTTCATCTGTGAAAATGGGTTAAGCACCCTCCTGTGCAGTGATGTCGTGGGGATCTCATGAGATCACACATGTGGCACTGTGAAGGCTGATGTCTGGAATATTTTATGTCCTCATTCTGGTTATTTTCTTCCATGACCTAGATACTCACATTACATTTAAAAAAATTTTTTTCTCTCCTATTTCTTCTCCCATAAAATGTTGGAGTTTGGTAAAAGTCACCTAAGATTTTTCCAGGATTAAAATTGATCTTGCCTTCACATAAGCCTAATCTCTTTTGTCCCTCTTCTGTGTTCTCAGTTCCATTGTGCTTACAATAAATGTTTTCCTGATGTCTGACAAAACTAATGGTTCCTATGTTTTAAATGAGGCGATACCAAAGACTATTAATAGCCATGTCTGGAGGTTAGTGTGAGATGTTGCTCATTAATAATTATACTGATCCTGGTAATAAATCACCAGTTGGGTAATAAGAGTTAATTGAATATTTGAATAATGCCAAATAGAGTTCTCAGCCTTAGCTGCGGTTTCTATCTCATGGATATGGACTAGTTCCTTGATACTAGAAGTAAAAGCCGGGTCTCCGATTATAAACTTTACATTAGATTTCCTCAGTTACCTAAAAGGAAGGCTGGATTAGTAGCATTCATATGTGAGTTTTCTACCTGGACTCCAAGACTGTCCACACAAACTTCCAGCTCTGTGGTCTATGAGAGAGCAAGTTCACTGTTCATGAAGATGTGGCCGGGCGTTCACATAGCAGGCTGAGAAAATAGGTCTTGGTGCCATGTTGCTGGAATTGAAGGTCTAGAACAGCACCTGCTATCGCGTGGGCATTGGTCCAATGCAGTGGCTGTTAGTAGGTCTGGGTTAGACTCTGAGCTTCTGCAGCCCTCCAAACTCCCTGTTGATAATGGTGCAGCTTGTCTGGACCACACTTTGCATGACAGATAGATGATATCTATTGTTCTGTCCACCAGCACTTTCCATACCTTCTTCGGGGGAAATGTTCCTTCCTGTGCTCCAGCCTTGAAGTTGAAGAATGATCTTCTGTATTCTTAGATGACTCTGCCTCTCTAGTCATAGTTAGCCAACTGCCCCTGGACCTAGTGAGAACATTCACTGGCTTGTTTGGACTTGGAACCAGAGAGATCCAGTCTCAGATCCTTTCTGTGGAGCTCTTTCTAGTCCTGTGGAGGTCATTGATCAATGGGGAAGGGCAGAGAGAGTGTCCCTGTGGTTGTCAAGTTCTCAGGGCCAGTTGTCCTTCAGATGTGAAAAGAGATTTAAACAACAAACAATACTGTGATCGTAGAGGTTATATTACCACTAGATCACCACCGATGTCTAGTGCAGTTGTACAAAATCTAACAGGTGCACATCACACCAGGTCTCTGTTGTTAGCCCCTGGACATTCAAAGCTGAAAAGCACAACCTGATTCAAGAGACCATACATTTCAGTGGAGTTTGTCATGTGAAGTAGGGAGGTGGGGTGTGCCCGATCCATTCATGTGTGTAAATGGAGTTCAGGTCAGGAAAAGTTTTCTAGGAATGGACTTTGGAGCTGTGAGTAGGAATCGTGTGGACGGGCCTGTGAAATTATTCCAGGCAGGGAGAACTCTCTGAGTGAAGGCAAGATGACACTATGAAGCTGTGTTTGAAAAAAATGACAGCCAGCTTAACAGGGAGGTGCGTGACTTAACTGATTCTGAAGGAACGGACAATGGATGGTCTTACGTGTGTCATATGTACTTAAGAGTCATATGTACTTAAAAAAATACTAAAAAATAATCCTGCCTCTAATTCTCCCACAGATGCCTCACTATCTGGCAGGTTCCCACTAACACTCTCTCCTCCTCCCCCTTATTTCCCTTAAACAGAAAATTTGTCTCAGGATCGAAATGAATGTTTAAAAAACAAATCTGATCCACTTTAAATACCAAAATCTGTTTAAATAACACAGAGGTTATGACATCCGTTGACAAAGCCAGGAAGTTCAAAGCCCTGCAGTCGGCACGTGGCGTTGAGTTCTGCTGTGGTTGGCATTGCTCGGTGTGGGGCAGGTTCTGGTGTTTGTTTTTCAGGTCTGAGTGTGTGAAGGACACAGGCCTCAGACGATTCGACTCTTCTTTAGGAAAAATCTGCATGTTTTAAAATGCTTTTTAAAAGCAAGAACAATAATTGGCAATAATGGTTATTTCTTAATGTCTTTTGAATGGTGAGTTCCAAGAGTAACTTGAAGTCTTTTTTAGGGGCAGACTTTAGTCATTTTAAAGGCTTTTTTTTTGTCTTGTTTTGTTTTAAATATTTATGCTTTTATTGACATTTTTGGAGGACAAAGTTAAATTTGTGTCTAGTGTGTTGGGCAATATCATTTCATTGAAGGTGGTGGGAGATTTCAAAGGGGTTCGAGCCCTTCATGGATTCCCAGGGTAAGCTCGTTGCAGTAGGGTCTGTAACATCTAGGACCTGATTGTCAGCTTGGAAATGTTGGAAGCTTGGTTTTGTGCCATCATCATGGAGTGAGATTCACTGGGATTGATGTCTGTTGTTTGGATGAAGGGTTAATTGGTACAATGGGACACCAATCATCATTGATCAGTCCTTCTGGAAGACCAGTTCTATGACTCTGGTGTAAGTCAAGGCTGTAGTCAAGAGGCCAAGGACTGGCCAGAGCCAGGCAGGCTGGAAAGCTCCCTTCCCAGATTGGAGACCAGAATGAAGTGTGGAATGCTAAGAGGGAACCTGGTATAACTCTGGAGTCAGGATAAAAGCAGGGTCCCATCCTGTGGATTGGGTGGCCCTGGGTGATTGGGGTGCAGTGAGAGAGTATGGAATGGTTGAGGGCTCCTTCTGTGGTTCCAACCTTAGTGCTCCTCCCTAAAGGGTCCTGTTTGAGACCTTGTACTCTAATCAGATGATATTCAGTGCTATGGTTTGATTGTCCCCTCCAAACTCATGTTGAAATTTAATTTGCCATTGTAACAGTATTAACAGGTGGCAACCTTTAAGAGATGATTAAATCACAAGAGTTCTGCCATGAATGAATTAAAGCTGTTGTCTTGGAATAGTTTCCTGATTAAAAACAGTTGAGAGGCTGGGGTTGTGGCTCAGTGGTAGAGCACTCACCTCATATATATATATATATATATATATATATATATATATATATATATATATAAATAAGTGAAATAAAGATATTGTGTCCAACTACAACTAAAAAATAAAAAAAAATAAAAAACAGCTGAGCTCAGCCCAGTTTCCTCTCTCTGTCTTGCACATGCTCTGTTGCCCTTCTGTGAGTTGTGACACACCATAAAGGCCCTATCCAGAAGCCACTGCCATGCTCTTAGACCACCCAGCCTCCAGAACCTTAGCAAATGGATCTCTGTTCTTTATTAATTGCCTCATCGATGATGTTCTATTATAGCAGAAAATGAACTGAGACATTCAGGAAGCCCCCAAGACAAACAAATGTCAAAACCCCTACATTCCTGCAACTAGTGTTTGGCAAATACTGGTGGAAGGGGCAGTGAAGCTCTTGGGATCTAGACAGAGAAATGAAGGCTGGGATCAGTTCTGTGCTTACATGTTCTTGGTACTGCTCTGTGGTCCATTTGGCATTTGGTGACCTTGCCTTCAAGGAGCTGGAAATTAGGAATTAAAGTTATGCTCTTCACACAACACACACACACACACACACACACACACTCCTTTCTAAGCTCCCAAGGTATTCCAGTACCCCAAGGTATTTCCAATAGGAAAAAGTAGACTCTTCCTACTTGACCCCTCTGTTTAAAGTTTTTTTTTTCCTCCAAAATGAGAAGAAATTTTGTTTCTGGGTTGAAATGAAATGCTTCTACATATGTTTCAGAGCAAATTATAAGTTTTCAAGCTCTTGAAGAACCTCTCCCTCAGAGCTGACCCTCCTAACAAGCAAAAGTACTGTGCCTGTTTCTTGTGTGGGTGACTGAGAGATCAGCAGTGGCTCTCAGTCTTTCCTTCCTTAGTAGATGCCGACTGAGCTCCAGGCTGGGATGGTTTAATGTCTTTGACCTCAGGTTCACAGACTGGAGAGGGGAGATTGACTTGTAAATACATCAGTGACAAAGAGACAAAACAGTAGGCAGTTTGTGAGGCTCTCGCCCAGGTAGGGAGAACAAATGCTGGGGGGAGAACAGGTCAAGCAACAGGGCACTTGGGAAAGGTTCCTGGTGGACCCATTTTTTGTTACTATAACAAAATACCTGAGGCAAGTAAAGAAAAAAACATTTATTTAGCTCATAGTTTTGGAGGTTCAAGGGCATTGCACTGGCATCAGTAGTTCTAGTGCTGAACTTCTTGCTGGCAGAGTCCCAAGGTGGCACGAGGCCTCAGATGGTAACAGATGGGGGACATGCATGTTTATGTCTGGTCTCTCTCCCTCTTTGTATAGAGCCATCAGGATTATAGTCAAGGGTTCCCACCTTAATGACCTTATCTGCTCCTAACTACTTCCCAAAGGCCCCACCTCTAAACACTGTGGCTGGACTTAGTTTCCACCCTCTTGCTGCTATTGACATGAGACTTTTGGGGTTAAATTCCCACCTGAGCTCAGGGGACAAACCATAGCAATTCTGAAGAGTCCTTATTTCAGAGGAGCCTAGAGAGGAGCCTTGAGATTTAGTCGGGCAAAGTTGGGGGAGTGGGTAAAAATTAAAAATTCAGTCAGAGAGAAGGATGTAGATTCTGTGTGTGTGTGTTAAAATAAACATAGGTTTTACCATCTTCACCATTTTTAAATGGACAGTTCATCAGCATTATATTGTTGTGCATCTATTACCCATGTCCATAAATTTGTTTTTTTCCCAAACTTTAACTTTGTCTTTGTGAGTTTCTCTGAGTTGGATGACTAAGTACCTCATATAAGTGGAAGCAGTTTTTGTCTTTCTGTGACTGGCTTATTTCACTCAGCACAGTGTCTTCAGGGTTCATCCATTTGGTAACGTTTCAGAATCTCCTCTCTCTCTCTGGCTGAATCATATCCTGTCAGATGTCTGTACCACATTCTGTCTGTCCAGCCCTCAGTGGACACTTGGGTTGTTGCATCTGATTGTTGTACATAATGCTGTTATGAACACAGATGTGCAAATAACCATTTGAGTTTCTACTTTCAGTGGGTTCTTCCCTTTTAAGCAGTGTGGGGCTTGTGTGAGCCCTTGCTTGTGCTCCTGGCTATGAGAAAAGGTTAACCTAGGGGTCAAGGCCTTTGTTCTACCCCTTGCTGTTGCAAACCAGAAGGGTTCCTGGAGCAAGTCACCATCTCTGGGCCACAGTATCCTACTTATGAACTAAGGCTGTCCCTTCCACCTCTCAGGTTCTGCCCCTTGGTGACTTTGTGTGAAACATTCTGCACCTAGGCTTGGACCACTCAGCTTCTCCTGGCTTCTCTTTCCTCCCTGGTGGAATGAGAAATGGAGTGGACCATTGATGTGACCACATTTAACAAGGGCACTGTAGGTTAGGCCAATGAAAGCTCATGGTGCACAGAAATCTGCCATTTTGCTGAGCCATGAATTTGAACCTCACACGCGGTGAGGCTGATGTGGGAGCAATTCTCTCAGTGGGTAAGCCAGGATGCCCAGCTGCCCCATGTCAACCTTGCTCAGAGGCATGGCTGCCTGCTGCATGCCCTTTCTTAAGAATTGGCTTTTGTGAATTGGTAAGACTACAGCAACTCTGTGCAAAAGAGAGAAGAAGAAACAGAAAGAAAATGCCCCTAAAAGGAGAGCTGACTGTCAGGGCTGGTGGGGAAAGGAGAGCCAAGTGGAGCAGCCTAAGCAACTGACAGTTCTTCCTGAAAGAGTGGCACGCCCCACTGCCTGGTGGCTCTGCCAGGCAAACAACTTCACTGTACATTTGTGACAGAAATAAGACACACCTATTTCTAAGATTTTCATTGAGCATCTCAGCCAGCAGCAAACTCACTCATTGAAAGAGAAAAATGTCCAAGAAGTTTTAGAACATGGCTCAGGAGAAAGGCGGGAGGCTACACAAACATTTCCAGGAAGGAGCAGATGGTGCAGGCACCAGCGTGGTTTACCAAAACCAATCTTGTTTGCAAGTCAGGACTGGTTTGAAAATTTGAAGATGTGTTTTTGTTGGCAAATGGTGCAGTTAATAGGAAGAAGCAGGCCAGCGGCCTGTGTCACGGCTGCCGGGAATCCTCCTAGGCTGAAGGAGCTCCTGTGGGACAGAGACACCAGCCCCAAGCTGTGGGTGTGGCAGAGCAAGGGAGGTGTCCCTCTTCCCAGGCTGAAAGAGGCAAAAAGGAGAAAACTGGAAAAAGGAGAGAAACTGATCAAAAAAGGGCCTCATGTAGCTGATAAAAATGGACAAAGGAATGACAATAGTGGTGAAGAAATAGAAGTGTCCAGGGGGCCCTTCACAGACGTAGAGAAGCGTTCCCTTATACCACATTGCCACCACACTGACATCCAGCAGTAGGCTGCGCTCTTCCCCTCAGTGCCAAGAAGTGCATCTCAATTAGCACCATTCCAGGAAATGTCCAAGAGGTTGCAATAGGAAAGAGGGATTAACAAGGTAGTTAATTTGGGTCAAGACCAAGGAAGGAAAAACAAGAGAGAAAAAAACGACAATAAAAATAAGAATAAAAAGGAACATAATGAAAGCAGGCACACACACTATAAAATCATGTCTCCAAATGGCTAAATGCTAATCTATTGGGAAACTAGATGAGATACATTTTTGGAAACCGTATACATGGAAAACTTTTAAGACGCAATAAAAGACTTGACTGGGCTCTTAAAGGCTACCACAACTAGAATCTCCAGGTCCAGGGGCCTTGGAATCAGGGTCAACTTTCATGTTCAAGAATGCTTTATCCTTTATAGGAAAACAGTGAAGCAGGTGGACTCACTCTTGTGCTTTAGTGTAGCCTTGTTTTTAAAACCAGATGACCACATTGCAAGGTAACACAGTGTTAGCCCTGCCTCACTTATGACCATAGATGCAGATGTCCTAAGTGAAATGTTGTATTTTTAAAAAGAAGAAGAAGGAGGAATGAGGGACAGCTGTCATTCATCGTGTCCTTTAAGGGGGGAAAAACCCCACCACTCACTTCCCACTTTGAGAAATCTTTCCTTTTGTCCCACTTTGCAGTTGTCCCTCTGATCTGGTTTCTACTTTCTTTTTTTCTTTTTTCTGGGTACCAGGGATTGAACTCAGGGGCACTCGACCACTGAGCCACATCCCCAGCTCTATTTTGTATTTTATTTAGAGACAGGGTCTCACTGAGTTGCTTAGGGCCTTGCTAAGTTGCTGAGGCTGGCTTTGAACTTGCAATTCTGCTGTCTCAGCCTCCTGAGCCACTGAGATTACAGGCATGCACTACTGCACCCAGCTGGTTTCTACTTTCTTGTCCATGAAAATGGTACATAGATCTTTTCTGGTGGTCCAGGGTTTTGCTCCAAAGCAATTAGGGGAGCAAACAAAGTTTGCCAAAAACTCAGAATGTGAGGCCAACAGGTAAACCAGAAAGTTCAAAATGTCATAAAGTTTACATACGGAAGGGTTTGCGTTTCTATTTCCAAACTTCTTTCTAAGATGGTAAATGAAAGATGTTAAGTGGGTAAGGAGAGGGTTCATCAGACCTGCTCCCTCCTTTTGGCCATCTGCTTCCTGCCTTGTTCCCATCCATGAGGCCTAAAGAGGCCTCTAGGGCAGCATATAAAGTCTCATGGGGGATGGGTAGTTGACATTTCCTAGGGTCTCCAGCATGAATGACCCTCATTCCAACACGGCCTGCTTCCCACCTCCTCTTACAGCAAGAAAGCAGGTCCTCAGGATCACCTTCTTCATGGGACCTGTTTTGACCTGCAGAATACAGAATTCTGGAGGCAAGAAACAGCTTGTCTTAAGCAGTTGTTCCGAGTGTGGACA
The DNA here is from genome assembly GCF_021218885.2 of Marmota monax. NCBI lineage: Eukaryota > Metazoa > Chordata > Mammalia > Rodentia > Sciuridae > Marmota > Marmota monax. The sequence goes on from NW_026695245.1 coordinate 4,209,147, forward strand.
AGGTTGGATCATTGGTTCACACACAATCTCTGTGCCGGTTGCTCAGAAGCACCTCTGGAGTCTGGGTCCTACAACTGCCATTCCTAAGAGACTTTTCTGGAATTTATAGCTCTGAGAGATATGGGGATACCTCTTCTCTCTCTTTTGGCTTCTGATACTTGCAGATAATTAATGATTTAACTGCTCTCTTCCCTGGGAAGCTCCTGGTATCTTAGAATGCATAATGGGCCGGAAAGATGGAACTAGGGTGCTATGGACAAGGCAGATTGACAGATACATGTGTGTTCGGGGACAGGGTAGTGAGCAGCCTTAACTTGGAGATGAATTCCATATGTGAGGCAAGATGGAAATGAATATAATTAATATCCTCCTTTCCTGAGATAAGAAACGTTGGCTGTGTGCCTCTTTTTTTTTTTTTTACTTCCAAATCAGACTAGGATTTAGCATTTTCCAAACGCTTTGCTCAGAGGCCACACTAAATGCTTGGGATTAGGAGGTGTGTGGGGGAAAAGGACACAAAATGGAAAGACATGGCTCATGTCAAGGGGTGTGAAATAATATGATGTAAGCTTGTGAGAAATTATTCTGGGGGTTCCCAGAGTCCTGCTGCTCTGGTGATCTTTTGTTGCAATTCTTTCTGCAGGTGGTCACAGCTGGACTATCAGTATTACTGTTTGATGTGACCCTGACCAGTCCAATTGTGGGATGGTAAGTCTTATGCAATGAAAGGAAATGCAAATTTGTTGTTTCACTTTCAACAGGATACTAATTTTTGCTCAAATGTGGAAGAAAGAGTATGTATTGGGTGTATGTGTCCATCCTAATGTAAGTCTTGTATTAGTAAAAGCTTTTTTGTTAAAGAAGACTCTTACTGATATATAAATTGACAATCAGAAGAGTGAATATATCACTCTCATATATGACTCAGGACCACATCTGGTTGGTGGGAGCTGGTGCTGGTACCTAGGTGTACCCATGGCATCCTGGTTTCTCTCAGGGCTTCTTGAATGATGCTTTGGGTGCTATCGAAGCCACTGAAACAACAGTGTTATTTTTAAATATCAGTAGGAGATTCCTGTGGGAGAAGTGTGAGGGGCAGGACTGGTGGCCCTGTGGAATACCATGATGGGTAAGTCTAAGAGATGAACTTGAATCTCATGTGGCCTTGGCCTGGGAGGGCTTATTCAATAAATAGATATTTACCCATGCCTAATATGTGCCAGGAACTGTTCTTTAAAGTAAGAAATTGCTGCCTCTGTGGTGTCCATAGGTGCTCATTCCCCTGCCCAAGGCAAGGCCATATCTAAACCATCCCACATTAACAGAAATGAGTATTTTGGTTCACAGCACTAAGAAAAGTGATTCCAGACTTCTCTCAGGAGCCACTAATGGGGGGCATTTTCTGCCCCAAGAAGAAAAATGAAAGGAAAAGAATAATTAGGAAATACTCCTGTACCTTCCTCCTCCTCCTCCACCTCCTCCTATTCTCCCCTCCTCTTCCTTTTAATAACAACTAAATATTTATTGAGCAAATACTATGCTCTCAACATTTTACCTTACTATTATTTCACGTTTACAACAATCCTTCAAATTTTCCATATTAAAAAGATGAAGAAACTGAAATAAAGGATACTGTAGCCATAAGATGATTAGACCAGGATTCAAACCCAGAGCTCTGTGTGTCCAAAGCCCCATAACCTTCTAGAACTGATTTAAGAAGCACCACAGACCTGCCTTCAGAATAGACAGTGTACCAGGTAGAATCTCATAAGGGAGGGATGAGGGAAGTTGGCTTAGATGTTCCTCTTCCCACCCAAGTGGTGGTGTTACTGTAACAAATACCAGAATCAATCAGCTAACAAGGAGAAAAGGTTTATTTTGGCTCATGGGTTTTGAGGTTTCAGTTCACAGTTGCTTGGGCCCATTGCTTTGGGGCCTATAAAGACACAGGACATCATGGTGGGGAGCATATGTTGGTGGGAGATGCTCACCTCATGGCAACTGGGAAGCAAAGAGAGAAAGAGGAAGGGACTGGAGCCCACAATCCCATTCAAGGACACATCCCTGATGACCTCACTTCCTCCCACTAGGCCCCCTCTCCTACAGGTCCCATCACCTCCCAATAGCACCACAGGCAGCCAGGACTTCAGCATGTGGGCCCATGGGATCACTCATCCAAACCATAGCAGTGATATGAGATATATAGATAATTTAACAGCAAAACAGAGGGATCATAATTGAAGCCAAGACAGTTCTGATTCTTGCTTAGGGGCTGAATCAGGAAACAAACAACAACAACAAAATGTCCAGGGTAGCATTTTTAGGACAAAAGTCTCATCATCTTTTATTTTAATTTGAATATGATAGCTATGATTCCATCAGTCAATGTATTTATTGTGTGACTGCTGTCTGCAACTTATATGGAAGCCATTAAAAAGCATAAAACATCATCCATCCCTCAAGGGGCATTCAATGAAAAGGAAAATCAAAAGCTTAATTCATGGGATGGTAGAATAACAGCTGTTTGAATGCCCAGTGAGCATGCAGACTGAAGGAGGGAGAGAAGACAGGAGTACTTGGAAGAAAGGCCTGAACTAGCTTGATACTGAACCTCATGCAGAAGAGAGAGGCTTATGTAGACCAAGGGATAGGAGAGGACTTAGCCCCTCTCACCCGGGAAAAAAAGGGCGGGAGGTGCCAATGGTGAGACTCAGTAGTTTAAGCTGGGGCTGTGGGTCAGCCACTAATCCATGCTCCCTCTTTCTTCTTCTGCACTTAACTTGGAAAGAAATGACATTAAATGGTGGGCTGGTTGATGTCCCAAACCCAACATCCAAGGGAGAAAACATTTGCCTCCTGGGACATTCTTAAATCTCCAAATTTCTGTATCCTTAACCTTCATGGTATTAGTCGTGGTGGTATTTTGTTTTGATTTTTGGTAATGGAGATTGAACCCACGGGCCTTAACCACTGAACTACATCCCAAGCCCCCCCCCCCCTTTTTTTTATTTTTTTATTTTGAGACAGGGTCTCTCTAAGTTGCCCAGGCTATCCTTGAACTTATGATCGCCCTGCCTCAGCCTCCTGAGTTGCTGGGATTATAGGCATGCACCATAGTACCAGGCTTAGTCTAAATTCTTGATTTTCTTACACATAATACTTCAATCAATCATATTTTGTAAAGAATTTCAGAATGAACCAGAAAAACACAGGTGTTGAACTGAGCGTGAGAAACAAGAGTTAGACAGTTCACCAGCGACCAGGAAATGCTAAGTCGGGATATTAAAGAGGCTCTAGTCTGCAAGAGGCTGTGTCTCTAGACTGTTTCACATCCTGTGAACTTGAGGGTATGCCCCAAACAAAATGGAAAGAAATGCTGTGTGTATCCAAATCAAGGAAGCAGCATGTGTGATTATTGCAAAAAGAACCTTGACTTTGGAATTTCCTGATTTTTTTTTTTTAAACTCTTGAGGGTAAGAATGGTGTGTTTTCAGCCTCAAAGAATTTTCCTACCACAAAGTGAACCACCAGAAGGGGCGTGTCAGACTGTAATTCACATTTCTGCCATGCACAGAGCTAGTTGTATTGTGTCTGCACTGGGCGTGTTCAGGTGTGGTTAAGTGACCATCTCTCAGGTCCTTGGAGGGGTGGGCTGATCATTGTGGTGTGGGAGTTTAGACCCATCAGAAGTCACACAAGGCAGGGGTGACAGGCCAATTTTTTTTTTTTAAACCTACTGCATTTGCCTATACAGTTATAGTTTCTTGTGTTTTGCTTTTCAAATTTTGACTTAGTCATCGACATTTAGAAATTGGGTGATTTTCTTTTACCAGTCCAGCCTTCCAGATTCTTTTGAAAATGTGGAACAGCTGTTAGTTAATGTGGGCCTGCTCTTGCTCACAGGAGCATTGCTGGAGTAGACAGAGCTGCCCTTGCATGTGGCCAGGTGCTCTCCAGTTCTGCACAGCCTTCACCACCCCTGGGGGCCAAGGACCTGCTCCAGCTGACATCCTGTATCCAGTCATTTGGATGTTCATTCATGCCACACAACTGCAGGGCTGGGCTCTGAGGCTACAGAGGTAAACTTAATCCCTGACTCTGGCAAGGGTCCCACAATGTCATTATCCACTTTCTTGGGTGGATAGCAGCTTAGTTGCACAAAATAGGCCCTCTAAAGTCGAGTTTCTCACTCTGTAGACCACTGGTATTTGAGACTAGATGATTCTTTGTTGTGGGGACGCTGTCCTGTGCCTTGTAGGATGTCTAGCAGTGAAGCTGAACCCCAACCCACTAAATGCTAATAATACCCCCTCAGTCGTAATGGAAAATGTCTAGACATTGTGACATGCTCCCTGGGGAAGTAAAATCACCCCCCTTGGAAATCGTTGATCTCAAGATTCATGGAAATGAGTGGGGAAAATGCCATTTGAAATTTCAGCAAATTGCAAAATTTGCTCATCTCTTAATTAGAGATTTGGATCAGCTCAGGGGTCAAGTCCTTAGTAGCACCTCTTGCCCACTCTGGGTCTGGGTCTGGCTCTGGCTCTGGAAGCACTGGTGGTGTTGAATGACAGCTAGGTGTGCACACTTGTCCTGCCCATAAGGCTGCAAGCAACTGTAGCAGAGAAGGGCTGGTTTTCATGTACCTTTATATCTCTAGTCTAGCACCAAGTACATGCTGAATGAACACATATTGTATCCAAGAACAGTTTCCAACCTAAGTAACCCATGTGGGTCAATTTTCAGTCTTTAATTAAAAGCAACTGTTCTTATCCAGCCATTTATCATGTTTTTAATTATAAAAACAATCTAGTTCAAGCTCAGTAATTTAAATATCGAGATTATACTTAATCATTTGGTTTTTAATTAACAGTTTTATGGCATATATCAATACTGATTTCCTCTATTCTAAACTTTCAGCAAAAGAGGTTCTCACATACAAGAGGGAAATGTTCTGACGTGGGAGCAGAATCCCTGTGAAGTAGAATTAGTTGTGGAGACTCTTCTCTAAACCCCCTTTTCTAGACCAGGAAAGTCACCCTTGTCTTTGGAATGGTTTAGGTACAAGGCAAGAATGGAAATGCCCAGTGTTTATTCTAAGGATTCCACAATCAACTTTTCTCCTTTTTCCCCACTCCTCCTCCCATTATTCATTGAACCTGCGTGCCAGTCATGAAGATTGCTCAAATTCCATCCTAAAGCAAACCTCACCAACACTAAGCATCTTTTAAAAATAATCTTAAATCATCTTAGAGTCAAGATATCCCATCCCTTTGATTTCAGGGGACCTCTTTTTCATAGGAAGAATGAGTTTAGGGGCAAGAAGGGCTTCCCCAACACATACCAAAATGCCATTAGGATCATGGTGTCTGACATTTATTAATTTTCCATTTGAATTAGAATTTGAGGGCTGGGGTTGTAGCTCAGTGGTAGAGAGCTTGCCTGGCACATGTGAGGCACTGGGTTTGATCCCCAGCACCACATAAAACTAAATAAACAAAATAAAGGTACATAAAAAAACAATTTAAAACCTTCTCTTTAAAAATGCTAAGTAGAGCTTTCTCAATCATTTTTGTTCATTACCTAATCTCAAGTTTTCTCTAATTTATCAGATTATAAACTGTCACTCACTGAGTCCTGGAGGGAATGGGACATTAGTCAGATACATTTTAGTAAGGAAGAGAGAAAAAGCAAAGCAGTTTGGAATACAAATGGGATTTGGGAGAACCAGTATAATTCAATCATTTGCTGAATAAATATTTATTGGGTACCACATTAGGTGCTGGGCCTGCAGCCAAGCAAACGATACGGTCTCCATCCAATCTGTTGGGTTCAATAGGAATCAACTGAATTACCACAGTATAGACGTAAAATTGAGATGAGGCCCTTGGTACTCCATAGGAGAAGAGAGAAGGGCTGGGGAGGGGCTGAAATAGCCCCCTGAAAGAGCAGCTCATGGTGGCTATTCCTGGCCACATGTCAGATGTTTATGCCTTAGCTACATGAAGTGTGTTCATTTCAGGAATGACGAGGATTATAAAATTTGCAAACAGTTCAGTCAAGCTCTGACTTAAATAGTTGTAATGCTGTTAAGAATCCAGGACCCCGTGTCCACTTCTCCTGCCGTTTAGAAAGCAACATCAAAGCTGGCCTCCGTGGCTCGCTTCACAGTGACCGAAGCGAGGTTGTTTTCATTTTTGCACTTGCTAAGCTCCTTGGGTGTTTTGTAAAGTAACTCTGCCAAAGGGTTGAAATGGGGTTGTTACACTCCAGCATTGTTCTCGGGCTGTAGGAGGACAGGTGGCAGAGGGCCAGCCTGCCCCGGTCTTCTCCCTGGTGATTAGGAGGATTAGTGGGAAGTGTATAAAACACTGAGCCTCCAGTTACATGTGCAGAAATAAAAGCCATCCAAACCCATGCAGGCTGCACACAGCCTTCGCATCTGATTGCAGGGACTCTCTACTTGCCTGGGGACTTGAGAGGCTGCAGGCCATCCTAAGGGGCTACTGAGGAGAAACAGAAGATCTGCTTCAAAGGAAAAGCCTGGTCTTTGGAAGGAAAGCCTGCGTGGGCTGAGAACAGCTTCCACTTTTTCCAAAGAGAAAAGACCACAAAGCTCCCCGCCCCAGTTTCTGGGGTCCTGAACTAGACAAGGGACAAGCAGGGCCCCAATTTCACATGTGGGTTGTGTTTCAAAATAGGGTCTTTTGGAACTCGGACCACAGTTTCTCCCAGAAGTAACCTATAAATGATGTCTGTAGATGAGTGAAGTCCTCAGAGGAGTATTTGATTCATAACATAGATACTGATTCCAGGCACACAATCGTGAGTTCAATGGAATTGATGGATTCTCAGTATTTATAATATGATTTCAGTAGCAAGAAGTAATTATATTCCCACTTGGAGCTTAAGATAACTCAGTGCTCATCTCCCCTGCCCCCCCATCTCCATTGTCCCTCTGTTGTTCCAGTGGGCAGCACCCTTGAACCCCTGCCTCAGTGACTGGCTCCTTAACCCGCATGCACTCTGCCCTTGTTGAGAGAGGGGGCCCTGGTAGCTTGGGGGATCTTCCCAATCTCCAGGGTGACGAAGGAATATATTTATTATCTCTTGGTTCAGAAAGTAGGACTTAGACTCACAGGTGAGGTTATAAGATGCAGCTGTGTTCAAGTGTGAGGCGGAGTCATGTCTCAATCAGTCCCCAGAGCCAACTCAGTGCCTCCCTAGAGACACTCTTGTTCGGTGGGTGTCAGAGCTCCTCGCCAGTGTGACAGGCTGGCTTACACAATGGGACATGTCCATCACTAGACATCTTCAGGTTGGGTGGCCGGCCTGCTGTGAGATCCACGGAAAGGGATTGCTGTTCTGGGAACAGAATTGATTAGGAAAATTCTCTTATTATTATAATTTATTGATTGTCCATGGTTGCCAAGCACAGCGGTGATTGCTTTAGGCATATTATTTCTAAGCCTCACAGAAGCTTTTAGAAATGGTCAGCCTCTGTGGTCCAGATGGAAAAACTGAGGCTTAATAAGACGACATAGATAATAAATACCTGAGCCAAAACTTGAACTCAAGTCAGCCTGACCCTAAGTTGACTGTGTTTACATTCTCACCCATAGTCAACTCACTCTTGCATTAGAAGTGCAAAATTGTGCAAGTTACCTTGATATCAGAGTCACCCACATAGGTGACATTTTTTACTGGAAATGTACTGTGAGCAGCCTGCATGTGTTTCTGATATATTCAGCGTCCCAAACATGTTAGAAATATGAAGGTGTTGGGCTGGGGTTGTGGCTCAGCGATGGAGCGCTCGCCTTGCATGTGCGAGACCCTGGGTTCGATCCTCAGCACCACATTAAAATAAATAAGTGAAATAAAGGTATTGTGTCCAACTACAACTCAAATATAAATATTAAAAAAGAACTATGAAGGTGTTGTCATCAGAGTGTGTGTGTATGTGTGTGTGTGTGTGTGTATGTGAGGTGTGTGTGAGTGTGTTGTGTATGAGCACACAAGAGGACTGGTATGTGGATAGAGATGAAGGGAAGAAAAGCACCTCTTTGAAAGGGTGGTTGGCTCCTCTGTAGAGTCTTTCCCCCTCAGGGACCGACTATCATAATCCCTTGGTGATGGCCCCGCCCAGTGCCCAGAATGACAGGGGATTCAGACAGACACCAGATTGTCTACTGAGAAGTTTAAAATAGAAAATGGAGAGACCTTTGGAAGTATTAAATTTTAGGCATGTTAAAATATTCAACTGTTTTTTTTTTCCCTCACTGTCTTTCATCCTCACACTACTTCATTTTCAAATCACTGACCATATTTCTTTCTGGTGGAAAATTCATGATTCCCCATTTGTATGTTCACCTCTCAATGTTCTGTTAGTCTAAATGATAATGCAAAGATTCACAGTGTATCCCCTTACTGATGATCAGACTATGGACCCCTGCATCATTTCATAGCCATCCGCCCTCTTTAGCAGAAAGCCCCTGAGGGCTCTGTGGGAAGCCTTTCTATCTAGTGTGCTTCCTCCAGGGAGCCTGAGCCGCTCAGGAGGAGCAGAACACACCATTGCCTTCCCCAGGGAAGGTGTTAAAGCTAGTCTTCCAGCCCCCTCACCTCCCTCACTGTATCGGAGGTTTGCCCCTGAGCGGCAGATAGGTCCTGGACTCCAGCTAGAAGCAAGGCAGTCTGGGCTGGTATGAGAATTGCACTCACAGACCGAAGGAGGTGTCCCCTGTCCTGTTCTACGTGGGTGCCAGGCAGCTTGGGTGATCTGCAAGGAGTGAGAAGCTAACCTCATGCTGTTGTTTGCAGCCTCCTGCTTGGTGGACTTGGAGAGGCCTTGCTTGTTTTCTCAGAGCGGAAAGGTTCCTGATAAAGATGGGCAGGAAAAGAAGACTCACGGTTTACCAGCTGGAAATCACAGAGCCCTGACCTCGTTGCATCCTGTTGAGAGGGTCAGAACGAAGAACACAAGGACAGTGACACCACACCAGGGCTCCAGGTGGGCAGAGCTTGTGCCCTGCCCAAGCTGAATGTTTGGGTGGTGGAAAATGCAAAGGCCCCACCACTTCTCATTGCCTCAACGAGAACTATCTAGAGCCCGCCAGGCTGCATCAGAGAAACGGTCTTTGTTATGTCTTCCCATTTTGAGACTCTCTCTTGACTGTGCTGTACCCAGTTCTGCAGAAACAGGAGGAACAGGATTTCACCATGATGGCTCCTCTCACCTTGGCTGACCTGCAGCTTTCAGTTTGAGGTCATGGGCCCACGGTTATTTTGTGGTATTTTTTTTTTTTTTTGTATGTGTGTGTGTGTATGTTGTTTTGTGTTTTTACACTTTGGAAATGTCCATTCCTTGTGCTGGAGCCCACACCCACCCAGGTAGAAGTGCAGAGAGACGTGCTCCCTCCTAAGAGCCTCCACTGGGGGCAGGGCAAACATGTGGGTTATCTGGGGTCGGGCCAAGTAGGAAGCCAAAAGGACACTTTAAATCTAGAATGAGTGATGACCTTTTGTGGTTGATGTTTCTATTTATTTCCTGCTTCTAAATTGCTCTTGATGCTTGTAAACTCGTCAGGATGTGTGTTGTGTTGACTTCTGCATACTCTTTTTTGCCCAATGTTGGGTTAAGCTGGTAACTAGGTGACTAGCCAAGGGAAGGGGGTTTAAGTACTGGTGGATGCCTTTCCTGGTAGGTGAAACAAACGAACAATATAGAACATCCGTTTACATGTGCACACTGTTTCAAGTCATCGAATACTGAAGTATGTTTTTCAGACCAGATTAAAGATTGTATTAAAAATATACCTTGTGTCTAGAAAAGAAACAAATTTACATGAAATGATCACTTGATTCTGAAGCCACTAAGAAGGTTTAAAAAAATAACGAAGTTTTTTTTTTTTTTAAATAATAAGTTTTCAAAATAATTTACTGCTCTGTCAGAGGATTTGGGTCATTTTTAGATGACCAGGGAGTATTATTCAGCAGGAGGGCAGGCCTGTGGTGTTGGATACCCACATCATTGATGGAGAACCCAGCCCTTTTCAAAACACCAGGGAGCTGTGTCTTGTTCAAGCTTGGCCCTGTGAAGAATGAAGTCAACTCCATCAGTGGCCATTATTTCTGCATGTTTTCTCCAACTTGTTGGAAAAAGAAAAAGATAATGAAACAAATAGGAATGGATTTGTGTATTTGGAACTTGAGTACCTTAGAATCCGTTCCTTGTCTTTTCCTTGTCTTTGCTTCTCATTTCAGGTTAAAATGTTCAGAATGACCTTTTCGTATATTGGTTTGCAGTTTGCTTTTGTTCTTTATCTGGGATGTCAAACTTTCTATAGACTGAGACTCGAATAGGAAATCTGGCTGTAGAATTTTCTTTATTCTTTGGCTCCCACAAGACTCTATACCACTGAGACCAGCTCTTTTCTCCTTGTAGAAAGTGGCGTCTATCCAAATGTCATCTTATGTCTGTCTTTTCAAGTGCCATTTAAGCAAATGGGGATTCTTCAGGCAAGAAAGAACCACACAGTTAGCAAGTCCAGTCCCATTTCTAGGAGAACGGACCACACATTTTTTTTTTCTGAAAAGTTTTAGACTCTTTTTGTTTTAAGGATCTCTAGCAAGAATGTTTTTGGCTTTGTACTTTTTAAATTTATTTACTATATTTCAGAGTCATATTGTTTTTAAAACCTCAGGTATTTTCTTTGTCACCAGCAAGAGGCAGAGGACAAGGTGTTTTCTTCAGTATGTCCTCCTGTCTCCTCCAGTTTCCTTCTGTTTTTCCTTCTGTTTCCCCGTGGCTGGGCTTTTTTCTTCAAGCTGTAAGTACTATCTTTCACACCCAAGTCCACATCTCAAATCTGAATGCAGGGTGAGCCCAGTGGTCTGTGAGACTAGGGCCTTCCCAGATCACTAGAGTCCCCCCAGCTCACATCTGCCATGGTTCTCTGGGCCTAGGGACCCCACACATCCTCATGTCCTGTTTGGCCCCTGAATCTCTTGGTCCTTGATGGCCCCAAATCAAAGCTGGAGGGTTTTGTTTTATTTATTTGTTGTTTTAAATAAAGAATATGTTTTCTATGTGGTTGTCTATTATTACTAATCAATCTGCTGAGGAGATTTAAAAAATTAAACCATTTATTTTCTTGGTAATTTTCCTTTCTTTTTCTTCTCTTCCTCTCTGGCAGGGGGTTATTGCAGAAAACGTTATTGGTATCCCTGGGGGAGGGAAGTATCGTAAACACAAGCCCAGGCTCCTCCTTCTACCACACTTGAGCCTCCTCTCTCCCAGGGGGGAAAGGCACACCCAGCCCCTTTTAGATCTGGGCTGTCAACTGTAGTCCTGGTAGCCCCTTGAGGTCATTGAGCTCTGAATCAAATCATGGCTGGGCCAAATTCAGGTCTGCCATTAGGTGTGGGAAAACACTCATATTGAAAAAATATCTTTGATCTATCCAATATAAATTAAAAACACATGAGATATATAATCTCAAATTTTCTTCTTTTCACATTTTAAAAATGTGGCTGCTAGAAAGTATTTGCAGACATAAGGATGTGTGGGGTTACCTGGAGATTCCTTGTGGGGTCCCTAGATCTGTCAGTCGGTGCTATTTCAGAGTAGTTCATCTGTCTCTCTGGGCCCAGGCAGCAGCAAAAGAGAAGGGTGCTGGCAGCAGCTGCTGGGGTACCAGCCTGATAATAATGCCTAAGACTACTGGCTCTTGATGCTTATTATATACCCAGCACTGTGCTAGATACTCGTGTCTTTGTTTCCTGTGGCAGTGCAGGAAGCATCCTCTGTATTCTTCAAGAAGATCAGAGAAATTCAGTAACATTTCCAGGGCCACCCAACTGGGACTCAAAGCCTGGCTTTTTGAAGCCTCTTCCTGCAGTATTCACATTAGAAACTTCTTAAAATAAAGAAATGAAGCCAGTTATGGTGGCACAAACCTGTAATCCCAGCAACTCAGGAGGCAGAGGCAGGAGGATCTGGAGTTCAAAGCCAGCCCCAGCAATTTAGTGAGGCCCTAAGCAACTCAGTGAGACCCTATCCCTAAATAAAATATAAAAGGGCTGGGGATGTGGCACAGTGGTTAAGCACTGCTAGGTTCAATCCCTGGTACCAAAAAAGGAGAAATGCAGCCCCTCCACCCATGTTTTATAGAGGGTTGTCAGTTCTTCAGGAAGTGCTGAGATATGGATTCCTAACATCTCTGAAACCATGGAGACTTTCTTCCTGAAAGCCAGGTTATCTCCCTTTGCCCAAGGTTAGGGTTTGTGGCCTGTGTTCCCATCCCCACTGCGTTTTTAGAGTGTTCTGATCTTCCCCAGCCTCCTGTGTTGGCTTGTCTGAGATCTCCCTTGGATGGTGCTGGAGCAACCAGGAGCACTTTGGGAATTGCCCTCCTCTCTCCTGAACCATCTGAAGTGTTGCCAGAGCAACCAGCTGCTGATTATTGAATTCTCAGGCACATTTCTCAGAGGTTGGCATGGTCAGATGGGGCTGAGGGGTTTGAAGGTTGAAGGAGCAGTGGCCTCCAGATCCTGGAACTTGGTGTCAGCAGAGGACACCCTTCTCTTCACTGGGTCTGCAGGTCTGACGAAGGAGGTATGTCCCAGATCTGCCTGAAAATGAAAGTAGGTGAGTGGTCAGTAATGTTTGAGCCAAGTATCAAAGAATATGGGGTCAGCTAAAGTTTGGTGGGGTTTTTTTTTTGGGGGGGTGGCTTCATGGTCCTTGGGTTCTTGTTTTGCAAGTCAAAGGGGTGAGGCTCTTGACCTTTTCCCAGCCCTATTTAGCATCCCTGCTTTAGCCTCTGTCCTCTAAACCCAGCCAGGGGGAGACACCACCACCCAGTGGTCCTGTGTCATTCACGTTCCTTTCTTTTGAATCCGGTGACTCTGTGACTTGTCTGTAGCCAGTTGGATATGGTGGAAATGGTGGTATGTGACATCCAGGGCCAGGTCAAAAGCAGCCTTGAAGTGTCTGCCTTGGCCTCTGGGAGCTGAGAGCCACCTGAGTAGAGCAGCCAGACACAGATGCTCCAGGGAACAGACTCTGAGCCATCTTGCATCCTCTAGACCAGCCTGTCTATCAGTTGAACACCACCAAGTGATCCCAGTCACTGCCATGTGGGGCAGAGGGATCACCCAGCTAAGCAGTAACTGAAGGAATCCCTGAGCATAAAATTGTGAGATATGGTAAAATTGTCCTTAAGCCCCAAAGATTTGGGACAGGGTATTATACAGCAGTCAAAAATAGTGAGCCTGCTTATGACAGCACCTGCTTACAGTCCCAGCTACTGGGGAGGTTGAGGTGGGAGGATCACTTGAACCCATGAGTTCAAAACCAGCCTGGGCAACATAGTGAGACCCTGTCTCACAACAGAGGAAAGAGAAAATAAGAGAGAAAAAGAAAAAAGCAAAAACAGCCCTTTCTCCTCTCTGGAAGATGGCAGGATAAATAAGTGTGCTCCAAGGCCCTCTAGGTTCTTCTCTGCTCAGGTGGGTCTTGAACATACTCCCATTCACTGGTCTCTGCTCTAGTGATCTCCAGCCCAGATGCAGCACCTAGAAGAGAACCCCCACAGACTGCAGGGCTGGCCCAGACTCCCACTGCAGAGCAGGTCTGCAGTTCTACCTTTGGATCAAAATACCTCATCTGCTCATTCATTCACAAGATACTGAGACCTAGTCTCTGTTTTAGGATCTGGGGACACAACCATTGAGTCTCTTGGAGCTTCCATTCTAGTGGTGGAGACAGACAATGAAAAGGAAACAATTTTATTTCCTAATAGCATTTCAGAGCCAGTGAAATGCTATTAGGAAATAAAATGGAGAAAGGAAGCTGAGACAAACTCTCCCAAGGATCTGCCAAAGGTGAGGAATTCCTCTTTCAAAATATCCAGCCACATACACAATATAGCATGTAGTTCAGGGGGTGGGGGTCTAATGGGTTCCAGGTTCAGAATGAAAGAGAACTGCTTTAGTGGACCCAGGAAGCCAAGGATCCCCACAGGTGGAATTGCCAGCCCCTTCCCCACTGGTTCTGGGAGGAGCCAATGGGTAACAAATTTTGGCCAGATGCAGACCACTGACTGGCCACAGGAGGCTTGGGCCCTGCCTGTGGGTTGCTCTCATTCTGGCAAAGGAGAGTTACTGAGCAGACTCGAAGTGGACTGACTTAATCACGTAGCCTGCTGTGTGGTCCATCACTGGCCAACATTGCATTGCTCACAAGGCTTCCCCCTGCTGCCTCCCACTCCTCACAAGAAGCCTCTGATGCAAGAATCGTCCTTAGCCTCATTTTTCAGAAGAGATGGCACACAGGAGGTAAGTAACTTTCCCCAGGGTCCTTGGCAAGTTTTGAGGATTTGGAGGGTCCCGACTGACCATGCAGGCCCCCTGCCTCTTAACCCCCATAGCATTCTGTCCTCCCTTTGAGAGGAGCTGGCAGTGGGGGCATCTTCAGGGAATGAGGCTGCAAGAGAGGCGGGGCAGGTGACACTGTGAATTGACTGCAGGGATGGAGAAAGGACCTTTGTGAGCACTTGTCATGTGCCAGACCCTGGCAGGAACCTCCTCTGTGATACGTCCCTGCCCTTTCAGGCCATACCAGGACTCCAAGCCCCAGACAGGACAGGAAACCTTTCCAAGGCCACCCAGTACTAAGCCAAGATTCCAAAATCATTTTCAAACCCAGTTTGCCCTGGCGCCCTTCTCATGTGCTGGTTCATTTCTGGGCTCCTCAAGTCACTGGGCTCAAAAAAAAAACAGGGGAGCAATCTGCTCCCCTAGACTTCAGGACCCAGCAGGGCAGCTGCAGGGCCTCTGAATTGGGCAATAAACCTCAGGATTTGTTCTGGAAACATTTCAGAGAGGGCAGACATTCCCTGCTCCCTGGTGAACTGAGGGGTTCCTGGGGCCTTTGTGCTGATTTTCGGTGGCCTGATCAGCAGCAGTTTGCACTTAGTAAAACAAATTGGCACATAAACCTGTGTCCAGTTCACCCTGGGATCAGCCAAGAGGGGCCTGAAGGAACTGCCCTCCTTGCTTGGCAGCTGAAGGCAAAAATCTCATTTAAACAATTGCCTGAGCCAAAAGGAACATTTGAGTCATTTATTTCCTGCTCTCGTTGTGAAAGGCCAGCAGGACTGGCAAAGGCGAGGCCATTGTGCCCGTTGGCGTTCACATCATGACTCTGAGCCTCTGGGAGAGCCATAGAAGCCCTTGGAAACTGGGAGACTTAATCCAGGCACCTTCACCTGGGCCAGTTGGTTTGCATGACAAATCAAAGTGAAGTGGAGCTGTGTGTGTAAAGGGCTGTAAGGGGGAGATGGACCCCCGGTTCTCTCCCAGGTGTACTCACTAACCTGGCAGGTGATAGCAATCGTTCCTTCATTGATTTCCTGACTCTTTCATTTATCAGATACAAACAGGCACGGGGTTCTAGTCCCTGTTATAGATGGCGGCTTCGTTTTCCCTAGGGGGGCCAATCAGCTACTCCTGCTGCTCAGGTGAGCTTATGGTCCTTCAAATAGGCAGGTGCTGCAGGTGTCTGGTATATCAAGTGGAGTTGTGCTAGAAGCAGCATCTCCCTTATTCTGACGGATGTCGCTCTGGTGACTTTCTATGTAAGGGCTGGGGCTACTGAGGGAAGCCTTGAGCCTACTACCCACTTCATTGAGCTGTAGCAGACTGCCCGGAATGCACACGTTTAAAGCACGCAATTCAGTGGTTTTTAGTATATTCACAGAACTCTGCAACCATCACCACTATCTAATTATAGAACATTTCTTCACCCCAAAACCTATACCCTTTGTCACCCCTTCCCACCCAACTCCTACTGGCTTAGGCAACCTCAAATCCACTTTTGATCTCTGTAGATTTGCCTATTCTGGAGATTTCTTGTGAATGCGATCATGTCCTAGGCAGGTTTTTAAGTGGTTCAAGTACTTCTATCAAAGTCTGCTTTCCTTAGGAGCCACATCTTTTGCCTTCTCTTCTCTGGAAGTGGGGAGAGAAGTGGGTGTGAGTCTTGCATCTGGGATGTGAAATATTGGGGTGGCCTGAGGGATCAGAGAACCCAAGGCAAGGAGAGGATCTCCAGAGAGAGTCTGCATAGCAGGGGCATGTTTATTAGCACCCTGGTGGGTGAGATTTTTAAAATTTTTCACTCAGTGTCCCATGTTATCCTCAGGTCTCCAGTAAAGTTTGTTATGCACGACATGCCTTGTGTTGGCTGAGCTTTGGCAGGGAATTAAGGGTGTGGGTTCCCATTTTATGGTGAAAATAGAGGTAACCTCTACTCTCAGATGGTGCCATTTGAAGATTTGAGATGCCAGCAGTTGTCCTTTCACTCGGGGTCTTGAGGATACAACTGAGTCAAATTGTGCACTGCGTTTGTCTATCGGCCACTTCTTTCTCTCTCTTTTTGTGGTGCTGGCGATTGAACCCAGGGCCTTGTGCATCCAACTGAGCTACATCCCCAGCCCCTCAGCCATTTCTCAAACATCTACTCCAAGGAAAGTACTTGCTCCCCAAGGGAAGGAGAACTGCCTAGGAGCAGTTGGCATGCTGACAACAGATTCATGTGCAGTCAGCACAGAGTTAGGGGTCCCAGGAGGGGACCCAGGGTGTGTCCCCCTAAGAACTTCCCATCTCAAAGTCCCCGACTCAGAATCTTGGTCTCTCATTTAGGAAACTACCCTGGGGTCAGGGAATGGATGCAATGGATGGGGGACCTGGGAAAGCAGTTTCCCTGGGCCCAGCTCGGATCCCACCTGTGTCCTGCCCCTTGACACTGTGGTCTAAGGACAGTGGAGCTCTTGTACTAGCCAGGCTGCCCACCTCCAACTTTCTTTTATGCAAGAGAAAATAATTAAGCGGTTCTTTGTTCAAGACATTGTTATTTCTGGTCTCTGTTACTAGCAGCCAAAGGCTGCTAACTCAAAACTACCTCTGAGCAGCCAACGTGATGCAATAGGAAAGGCCTGTACTAACCCGAGTGCGAGACAGGCCCCACGAGCATCCTTCCTCTGTTCTCTTTGTGCCCGAGCACATAGTGAAGCACCTTCTTAGCTTGTCTGCCCTTTCCCACGTGTGGTCTGTTGTAGAAAGCCAGGTTCCTTGACTGATTATTTTTGTTCGCACAGAGCCCGACACAGAAGGTGCTCACTAACTGTAGATTCAAATGATAGTAGTATCTTCATTTGCTAGCTCCACGATTTTTGGCTGAGTCTTAATTTCCTTAATGGTAAAAATGAGGGTTATAACAACAGGGATGTTTTAATCATGTTAAACATGATTAAACGCCTAGCATGATGCCTAAGATATGTCAGATGCCCAGGAAATGGTGGCCACTATTAATGTCATCATTACCATTTCTAATAAGTCCCCATTTACCCCTGGTGTTACTCTCCACCTACCTCTGACAGCCAAACTTCTGCTTTTTCCTAAGACCAGGTCTCTCTGAAGGTGTGTTGTAATCATGGGAGTCTTGTTCTCTTTCCATTTCTTGGTGTGGAGAACTTCATCACGACGTGCAGTCCCCAGGCTGCCTGGGTTCCAACACTGGACCCTCCCAGGCTACACCTTCCCAGGTAGTAAAGTCTTCCATGCTCAGCCAGGGTACAAAAATCAGGCTAGTGGGAGTGACTGGGGGGTTATTCTGCCTGAGGGTCCTGGTCAGGGAAGATGGGTCTTCCCATGGAGAGAGTAGGAAATCCATTGAAAAGATGGGAGTAATTTTCCACCCTTCCCTGTGTCCATGATATTTGAAGTGCGAAGGAGCCATTTCCCTACTCTTTGGACTTGGGCTAGCCTTGTGGCTTACTTTGGCCAATGTAAGTAACACTGCCAGTACTCAGCCTAGACCTTAAGAAGTCTGTACATTCCCACTTGCTCAATTTGACAAGGATTCTCTTTTTGATTCAGTTTTAGAAAGACTCCTCTGAGCCCTTGTCTTAGGCAGACCATGGCCTTTGGAGCTCAGCTCAGCAAGAATTATGCCAAGCCCATTTAGGAAGAATGCCTTCCACTCTTGCCTAACGAAGTTCCTCTTGGTCATATTCCATCCACTGATTCCTTCAGCCTGCTCATTGGCTATAAATCCCCAGTGGCCTCTGTGGTTTCCAGAGTTGGGTTCAGTCTCCCTCTCCCACTGCAACAGTGGTGATCCCTTTGCCTGCTGGAGGATGAGAGACCCTGTGGAGCACAGCTGAGTCCTCCCAGATGAGGCTGTTCTAGACCAGCTCTCAGCTAACATAACTTGGTCAAGGTCAGCAAAACAGCCAGCTTCCCCCAAGGCTCATGAGAAATACTAAATGACTGCTAGTTTAAACCACTAAGATTTGGTGTGGTTTGGTTTGCAGCATTATTGTGGCAATAGATGACAGATACAGAAGAAAAGGTAAGAGAAGCAGAGTGGAAGAACTTTCTGAAAGATCCTCTTCCCTGAGCTCATGGGTCCTTCAGTGTATATTGTATGGTTCCCAGAGCATTAGTGAGGGACAGCCCCCTTCCCACCCCCACCTTTTGTGTGTGTGTGTGTGTGTGGGGGGGTACTGGGGATTGAATCCAGGGCCTCACACTTGCTAAGCGTATGCTCTACTACTGAGCTACATCTCAAGTCAGCCCTGTCTTTGGCTGCCAATCCAGAGAAGAGAAGACAGGAGAATGGATTTGTAGCTGCTTATGTAGGTTCCTCCCTAAGCCACCAGGTGGTAACCAAGAGGCCAGAGAGGATGTGCTGGGGTTGACTTAGAGGGATGTGCCACCTAAGTTAAGGCCTATATTCCAAATAACTTCAAGTTTCAACACATGTGGAACCAAGCTATTAAGGAGCCCTGGAGAAGTGGAACATATCAGCACCACAGCACTGGACGCTGGAGTGCCAGCCTGGAATGTTCTTCTGGAGCTCCACCCTGCACGGGGCTGATTATTCTCCTTCATGGCTTCTCTGGTTTCCCTCAGCCCTTTTTTCTTTTTAATTGTGTAAAATTACAAAACACATAATTTACCTTATTGTCCATTTTAAAATGTATAATTTGGTGGCATTATAAATATATTCATAATGTTGTACAACTGTCACCACCATTAATTTCAGGAACATTTTCATCATCGCAAGAAGAGCTCCATACTCACTAAATAATAGTAACCACCATTCCACTTTCTGTGTCTATGAAGTCGCCTGTTCTGGATACCCCATATCAGTGGAGCCATACATTTGTATCCCTATGTGTCTCTTAGCCCTCAATTCTTACCAAACATTTTGTTTTTAGACATCTGAAAAGAAGCCCACAGAGGATATGGGTGTTGTACTTTCTTTAATATCGCATCCTATTTTCTTTGATGCTCTATAAGAGTTGGGATGTATGCTGTTGGCCTTGGGATACAAGTATATCCCTCTTCCACATCAAATCTCAAACAAAAGAAATCGTTCTTCCTAACCAAGCTCCTGAAGAGGGTGAGACACCCACTTTCCATTTTCCTTATCTACCTTTTTAGTTTGACTTCTTCTCACAAAGTACCTTTACCCTCCAGTCAGATGATGGAGAAGCATGGTGGGTTAGGTGGTGTTTTAGTCGGTCTTTTTCACACTGTGACCAAAATATCTGACAAGAACAATTTTAGAGGAGGAAAAGTTT
The DNA here is from genome assembly GCF_021218885.2 of Marmota monax. Lineage (NCBI taxonomy): Eukaryota > Metazoa > Chordata > Mammalia > Rodentia > Sciuridae > Marmota > Marmota monax. The sequence continues at coordinate 4,228,802 of NW_026695245.1, forward strand.
ACTTGAGGGCTCCTGGTTTCAGAGGTATTAGTCCATAGATGGCTGACTCCATTGCTCTGGGCCCAGGGTGTGGCAGAACATCATGGTGGAAGAGAGAGGTACAGAAAAGTGGCTCAGGACATGGCCACCACGAAGCAGAAAGAAACCTTCACCAAGAACAAAACATAAACCCCAAATGCATGCCCCCCCATGACTCACCTCCTCCAGATACACCCTACCTACCTATAGTTACTACCCAGTTAATCCCTGTTAGCGTATTAATGCATTGATCAGGTTAAAACTCTCATAACCCAACCATTTCACCTCTAAACTTCCTTGCATTGTCTTGCACATGAGCTTTTGAGGAATATCTCATATCTAAACTATAACAGATGGTTACCTCATATTTGTCTTACCAGCCCCTAGGGCACATAGCCCATGTTCCTGAAGTAGCCTTGAGGTACCTGATCCAGTTTAATGTCCAAAGCTGAAAATGAAATTATTTCTTCAATAGCAGAGGCTCTGGCTTGAGGTAACTGGGAATCCAACCAGTCCCATGGTACCAGAAACACCTGGAGAAGCCTGAGGTCTGTAAATATCCTGTTTGCTTGAATTGGTGAGGCCAACGAGAAGATGAGGCACATGCAGAATTATCACTGTTTCTACCCTCTGCATCCCCTCCATGTATCTTACACATAAAGACACACACACTGCTTCAGGGACTTGTTTTTTAAGGCCTGGGATGACAGTGTTGTTCCACATTTAACCTGAGTGTTTTCCAGGGGAGCCTGGGGGCGGGGTGGGGTGGGCATGAACAGTGGGATCAGATATAAAACAGAAGGAAGAAGATTTTTCCCCTTTAAATTCTTTGAGAATATATCACTGCTCTGGCCCTTTGACTAATGGGGGTCATCTGTTGGGGCCCAGTGGACAAAGATAGTCATGCCACGGGGAGGCGATTTCAATAGACTCAGAGACTCTTGGCTTCCAAGAAGGGGAAGTGGCAGCCAGGGAAGGACTGTCATTGATCAGGCTTCTCTTGGGAAACTTGGGCTACCCTTAACCAACTCCCCCATCCCTGTGTGGGGCCCCAAGTGATGAATTCCACCTGTGCTAAGGCATGGTATTCATTCTATTTTGTGGCAAAGCTGATTCTTCTTTCTCAAGAATTTTCTCTCTCCTTATCCTGCGTGGTCTTTTCCAGTTGCTTAGAGTCCATGGCTGCCTCTGTTGAGGTCTGAAGCAGTCTGAGCCCCAGTTATGGGCTGGAGGTGAACAACCCACCCAGTTCTGTCATCTTTTTTTAAAAAATATTTTTTTAGTTGTAGATGGACACAATACCTTTATTTTGTTTAATTATTTTTATGTGGTGCTGAAGATCAAACCTAGTGCTTCACACATGCTAGGCAAGTGCTCTACCACTGAGCCACAACCTCAGACCCAATTCTCTCATCTTTAAAGTGGGAAAAGTACTTTAATCTCCTCTTAGTTTTGTTGAGATAATTAGTAGAGAAAAAAAATTTTTTTCTTGATACCAGCGAATGAGCCCAGAGGTGCTTAACCACTGAGCCCATACACAGTTCCCCCTTAAAAATATTTTTATATTTTATTTTGAGACAGGGTCTCACTAAGTTGCTGAGACTGGCTTTGAATTTGGGATCCTCCTGCCTCAGCTACCCTGAGGTGACAGTACTCTTCCACCATGACGTTCTGCCTCACCTTGAGGGCAATGGACCCAGCCAGTCATGGATTAAACCTCTGAAACCATGAGCCAAAATAGACTTTTCCTCTTCTAAGTTTTTCTTGTCCGATATTTTGGTCTCAGGGGTAAAAAAACGGACTCACACACATTCATTCATTTGAGAAGTCACAGGGTGCATTGTGTTTCTAGACAGTCATGATCATCAGTCTCCTGTAGTTCTGGTGCTTAGGGAAACGATAGCTATTCAGGTTGGTTCACTTTCCCCATTTCCAGCATGATTCCAAGTACTGTTCACTCTCTCCAAGCCCCCTGGCCCTTTTGCCCTCTGTTCCCATTTAAAGGGGCCTCACCTCATGTTTAAAGGGAGAGCAGAAGCAGTCAGGGAGAACGCTCTCTCCTTCCCACTGTTTATCATGCATGCCTGCCCACATCTATACTTCTCATTCCTCCTTTCAGCAATTGAGGAGTACCTCCCTTCAACTTGACATTAACCCCTCTGCCTGGGCACATTTGGCAGGGGGCAGTAACTGGGGATTGAACCCAGGGGTGCCTAACCCCTGAGCCACATCCCCAGTCCTCTTTTAAAAATTTTTGAGATATGGTCTCATTAAGTTGCTTAGGGCCTTGCTAAGTTGCTGAGGTTGGCCTCAAATTTGGAATCCTCCTGCTTCAGCCCCCTGAATCACTGGGATTACAGGTGTGCAACACCACGCCTGGCTCCTTGGTCTCATTTTTATTCTGACTTTTCTTCTCAAGAACTTGAGGATGTCTCTCTTTTGGTTATTTAAATATTCTCCTCTGTACCAGCTTAAAGCAAAAACAAAACTTGTTTCTTCATCCACTTTGTCCTAAGTCAGCTCTCCAAATAGTGCCAACACATTGAGGAGACAAAACTGAATTTACTGTGGCAGTAGAGGAGAACAACAGGGCTTGGCAAGCTTTGGAGTGAGGAAGACAAGCTCATCTTTGGGGAATTAGGAATTTGGATTGAGGTGAGTCTTTTATTATGGAGATTCAGGAGTAAGCAGTGATCAGGATGCAAATATTCCAGGGTTGGTGGAAACTGCAGAGGGATTCAAAGTTGACATCTTCGAGTACAAACTATTGGTGCTTTCCAGTGAAGAGTTATGGGCCTCTGGGGAAATTTCTGCTGTAAATAATCACACCATGTGCTTAGGAGAATGGTCCCCCGAAAGCAAAACAAAAAATAACAAAAATTAATAAAGACAACAAAGTGGCAAAGTTGTCCTGAGCTCTTCAGTCTGACTCCAGACACTTTCTAAAATTGTGCTCATGAAGGTCCTCAGTGATGTTCCTATCTTTAAATGCAATTGAGACTTTCAGGCCTCTCAGGGGCATTCATTCAATTCTTGTTCCAAAGAAGCAGTCCTGTGTCAGCTCTCCCATCTGCCCCCTACCTTCCTCACCACCCTTTCTCCTCTTTGCAGACTTATTCTCTTCTTCTCATTATAAGAAGTTATCATCCCTCAAGGCTTGGTCCGGCATCTTCTCCTCCTGGGGCAGTGTCATGCATACCCATCACTTTAGCCACCACCTCTGCACAGATATTTCACACATCCTTGTTGCCAGTGCAGCCTCTTTGAAGTTTTGGACCTACATTTGCAACAGCCCCATGCCTCCTCTGAATGTCTTCAAGGCTTTTCTAGTAGGGATTCTATAGTTCATATTGTAACAACCCCCCAAATTACAAGGACCTAACACAATTTATTTCTCACTGGCATAACGATTCAAAGAGAGAGTTCCTGATTGGCTGTCCCTCTTTAGACCGTTTCTTTCCACATGGTAAATCAAAGGCCAAGGTTTCTTCCATCTTGTGGCTCTTCCATTTTCTGTGTCCTCCAGTTGGTAGGGAAAAGACAGTGTAGATGTTATGTGCACGCACATGCATGCACTCACACACATTGTCATAGCAGATAATGCAGAAGAATCATGCCCTCTTAGCCCCTTGCTACTAAATATATTAAAATGTGATTTCTGGACTGGCAATTCTGGCTATCTAGAATCTTGAGTCCCATCATCCAAGGCCTTCTGACTGGGCATCTGTATTTTATTTTTATTTTGTGGTGCTGGGGATGGAACCCAGGGCCTCGTGCATGCTGGGCAAGTGCTCTACCACTTGAACTACATTCCTAGGCCCGGGCACCTGCATTTTTAACAAGTTCCTATGTGTGTTGCAGTTTGAGAAGCCCTGCTGGGATCAAAACCTTTGATTGCCTTCAGTATATTTGGTTATGATAGCTTGACACCTCTATGGATGTGACTCTCAAACTTTGAAATGTAGAAAAGTCACCTGGGGGATTTGTTGCACATAAAAATCCCTAGATAACATCCTCAAAAATTCTAGAATTCTCTTTTCTAAAAGGACCTTGGGTGATTCTGATGTAACTAGGACCACACTTGACAGATGCTCATCAAACACCTCATTAGGGACTAGAGATGTTGTTCAGTGATAGAGCATTGACCAGCATGAGCAAGGCCCTGGGTTCAGCCTCCAGCACTGTACAACAACAAAAATAATAACCTCTTTAGTTTTCCAGCAGATTGTTTGATTCTGATAGTAACTGGTCTCTGAAGACTTCTCTTGACAACAATAAGAGTTCTCTCTCCAGGTCTAGGTCTTGTGCTAATGGGAATTTAGAGATGAACTATTTTAATTAGGAAAAATTTATGGAATAAATGGGTATTTCTCCTCTTTCTCTTCCTCTGTCTTGTTTTCAGTTCTTTGATTTAAAGCTGTCGTAGGGACTTTTTAAGAATCACATTGTTTACTATGGGGGACAAAAGATATGTTGTCTCTTCCAGGGTGGCTTAGTTGACATACCTTTTTGGATGGCTTGGTGAGGCCAGACCGCTCTGGAATGGGACTCTGCAAACCCTTCAGGGCAAAGTAATGTCTCCCCAAAACTGTGGCCCCAAATGTCTAACTGACCAGATGGCTGTGGAAAACACCCATCCCCCAAATTGATGGGGAATTATAGGGACTTCCCAAACCCGGTGGCCAAAGGACTTTGTGTTCAACTGAAACCACGGGATGTTGGATGCGCTTAGAGTGGCAGCTTATGTCCAGTGGGTGTGTGTGGGAATGTAGGATCCTGAGGTGTCCTGGAAAGGAAAAGGGACTGTGTGGCTGTTGGGGAACAGATTGCCCTCAGTGGGGCCAGCCAGCAGGACAGGTGGCAGCCAAGGTCCAGAGGGAGCTTTGAGGAAGGACATGGGGATGGGAGATCCCAGATGTGAAGCAGAGGTGCAAAGAGGCAGGAAAGGGAGAGCTTGGGGGTAAGCTAGGCTCTGGGTTGACAGAGAAGGGTGGCCTGGAAAGCTTGTGACAAAGGCAGGATAGTGGGGCTGGGGTTGTGGCTCAGCGGTAGAGTGCTTGCCTAGCATGTGTGAGGCCCTGGGTTCAATCCTCAGCACCACATAAAAATAAATAAATAAAATAAAGATACTGTGTCCAGTTACACCTAAAAAAATAAATATTAAAAAATTTTTTTAAAAGGCAGGATAGTGAGAAAAGTGACCTCACTGCAGAGACCAGGAGTATGGAGTGTCCTGGGGTGGGGGGTAAGGGGTGGGTGAAGCAAGACCCTTCTGAGTGCAGAAGGGTGGGGCTGGAGGTGGGCTGGGGAGGAGAGAATACAGAACAACCTAGGCCTACAGAGAGCCACCACAGGGATGGCATGGGCCCAGTAAAAGGGACAGGTAGCATCTCATCCAGAAGAATTTGTTTGGATTTGGGGTTCTGTTCTTGGACTTGTGAGGCACCTTGACCCTGTTGTCTGTGATTGTGTCCTGAGGCTGGACAAGGGCATTTCTCATCTGCGGTGGACAACAGTGAACAATGTAGCGGGGTCTTACCAGTGACAAGGTGGGGCCATGGCTCTTCACAGACCGCCCCAGGTTCCTCAGGGTGAGCAGTGAGGGACTGGCAGCATTTTTAGCCTGGGCTCTGATGTAGACCTAACGAGGGTGGCCGTTTGGTGTCAGGCCCTGCTCAGATACAGTTGTAGGGCAGTGTTGGCCAGCAGGCCTCCCTCTCTGGGATGCTCTACCCCAGAGTGAGGGGATCTAAGCTCAGTGGGAGACACAGATAAAGCCAGGCCATCTGCCAACCCTGCATCAATGAGCCCAGAGTCACCCGCTGACCCTCCACATGGGGAGGAGAATAGAGGGAGAGAAGCCAGCTGTCACTGAGGGGAAAGGTCACTTGGCAGGGCAGGTGTCCATGGGAGCTTGACTCAGCCAAGGTTGTAACTGACCTGTTCATCATGGAGGAGAAATCCTCAATGCCACGGGGGCCTCATAATCACCCCCATTGAGTTCTTAGTTCCTCAAGTTAGCACCTAGCGGTCATTTGTGTTAAAGGCAACATCAAGGCACCCAGTGTCCATAATACATTGGCCCTCAAGTGTGGGAACCACCTAGTTAAAAGGATCACTGTGACTCTTCAGGGACATCACCTGTGTTCCCGGGACTGCAACCATGGCCTCTGTTTGCCCAAGCAGTTGTGCCCAAGCAATGGGGACAAGAAAGGAACAGAATCCAAATGAGTCCCCATTTGGTTCTAGAGGTCTTATTGTCCACCATTGTGTTATCCCATAAAAATGTGTGTGTGTCCATGCACATGCGTGAGTGTGCATGTATGTGCACACATACGTGGACTAACTCAGTTCAGGGGAGGGAGTAATAATTGTTTCCATTTACTGAGAGCCAACTCTGTGCTGGGCCCTCATTTGATTTTTTCCAGAACCCTCCTGATGGGCGGTCTTAGGAGCCCTCCCACAGGCACGGACTGCTCAGTGGCTTGTTTAGACACACGGTAGCCTGCCAGTCTTAGGAACTTTTCCAATCTCACTCCTACACCTGCCTCACCTAGGTCAGCAGCTTCTGACCTTTTCGGAGGCTCCTGCTGAAAACCATTTTTTCTTTTCCAGGCCTTTCTGCTTTTAACTGCACTCTTTCCCCCCAAATTATCCATACTCTAGGCTTCCCTTGAAAATGGCTGTCACTCTCCCTAATACACACATGGAAAGAGAGGGGGAACATAGGCTATTCTATTTTCATCTTTTTTTTTTTTAATTTTGTCAATAAAAATGAAATTTGGTTTCATGGGAGATAGCAGCTGCCTTAGGAAAAAATGGTTATCTGGCTTCGATTCTTGTACAACAGTATGTAGTGTTCATAAGGGACTTCTCGATGTGTCTCAAAGGGGTCCTTTTTCTAGAAATAAGTTTTTTTTAAAAATAATTGATAGTGAGAGGTTCTGGCAGAACATGCCATCCATCCTCTGCTTTGGACCACTGGGTTTTCTTTTTGGTTGTCTTTTGTGATCAGCTCCTGTTCCGAGGCCCCTCATGGGGACTCACAAGAACTCCAAAGTCTGGCAGGGGCAACTTTAGCTGGTGGGCTGGGGCCCAGGTGGGCTGCTCTGAGGTCGGTTTTGCTGAAGCCAAGCTACCTTGGGTCCTTTCCTTTCCCTTTCCTTCCCTTTCTCATGTGATCCTCTTGACCTCTCCCATCCATTCTTGATGCTTTCTCAGGACTCTCCTGAGAAATGCTTGGAATATAGACACTGCCCCCCCCCCATTGCCTGTGTTTGCTGTCAACTGGGGGAATCAAGAAGGCAAGCAGGAACTGCTGGCATGTGTGACGGGGTAACTGGAGTGATTGCAGAGAAGGAAGGGATGGTGAGACCAAGACTATCAGGGTTTCTTGGTTGGGGTGGGACCTGGGCTGTGGACATACACCTGGACCCATTCTCCTGCTTTCCAATTTCTGATCAGTGTCTCTCCCTCCAGAATCTAACCAGAACCTGAAGGTGTGAGGGAAGCTAGTTACTGTGGTCTGCAGTAAAGAACAGATTCAGAGTTGCAAGGAGAACATTTTGTCCAATGGGGTCATTGTTTTGTGATGGTTTATTTGACATAACCAGCCATTTTGGAGAATTCTGTGTGCCAGGCACTGTGGTTGGTGTCTGGGGAGATGGCAGTGAACACCAGTCCTGCCCTGCTGAGTCCTGTGGTCTTGAGTAGCAGTTAAGTGACGGTGGAGGTGAACGAGTCTACCTGTGACATCTGGAGGCTTAGCATAAGTAGTATTGAACAGTTCAAAATCTCTATATCATTCTTGGGGCTGCATTGTGAGATGTGTCCTTCGATGACTGCCTGCTTGCCCCAGGTATGGTTGGCTTAGCATTAGAGAAAAACACATTTATACCCAATACAGTGACTGAGGGGACAAGAGACAAGGAATATGCAGAGCAGTCGAGCAAAGAGAATTTGTGTTAATTATAACACACAGTGCAAGATCATGCATGTACAATAAAACAGTGGGTGGGATGTTGGTGGACAAGAACATTGGCCACTTCACTGTGATCTATTTATTCCCCCTAAGCCTTTAGTTCACTTGTTAGAGAAGTACATTCCCAAACACCCCATGTTTGACTAGAGGCCCAGATGTGTGCCCCACAGCAGACATGGAGGCCACTCACACCTAACAGCATGATGCTATGGAGTTAGTGGCTTCAGATCCCTTCTCCTCTCAGTGTGTCAAAGGGCTGGTGATTGCTGGGTGGGGTCAGGATGAGGCCCTTCTCACCCGAGAGGCTAGCAGTGCAGCAGGCCCAGGGGCACAACTGACTCCAGCCTGCCTCTGGCCTTCCACCTTCTTTGCATTTCTTTTTGGACCCAAGCTGAGGCAGGGTGGCCCATTGCAATGGGACCTGGGTTTGGATCTTGCCTTTGTCACTTGCTGTATGATGCTGGGCATGTCAGGTGATGTCTCGCCTCCATTTCCTCATGTATGAAACAGGGAGCAGGATACCTAGATTTAGAGCTTGTTCAGGGTTATATAAGACATTCTTTAAGTGCCCAGCACAGGCCTGGGAGTGGTGTCTTCTTGGTGAATCCTCCCCAACACCAGTGCCCAGTGTCCAAAGGTTTATCTGTCCACCACAGTATCCTTCTCTGGCGTCTTACCAATCTCCTGGTGCCTTGGTAAGTAGTCTCCAAATTCATTTCCTCTAGTCCTCTGAACATGAACTTAAGTTGTCAGCTCTGGTTTCTTGGTTTTCTCTTGTGGGACCAAACATTTTCTCTAACTTACCCCAGCTAATTACCTGGATGCCAGGCTGAATCCCAACCCTGCTGCTTTGACCCTCCCCTAGCACTTTTGAGTTTCTGCATTATTTGGCTCCCTCTGGTCGAACTAGAAGCCCATAGAACCCAATATAAGATACATTTAATAAACATTAAGTGAACTTCAATGAATATAGTAAACTGGAGACCTGCTCACCCAGGGTGTCCCTAAGGTCACAGCTCTACAGCTCTTAGCCATAGTGTAGGGGTCATGGTGCCTTCAGTTGCCCCAACTTGCCATTGAAACTTCCCATCCCTGGGCTAAGGAGAGCCAGGCACACAGGCTGACCCAACACTGGCTGAGGCGATAAGGCTACTGGAACCCAGTTGCTTGCTTGGGACCTGTGTATTCACTGTGGCTGAGTCTAGTTTGTCTCTTTCTGGTCTTTCGCATCCAGAGATTATTTGATGAGGCAGCTAGGTCAACTGAGTTAGAACTACCTCCCAGTGACAGGGTGACAATTTTTGGGGGGTTTAAAAACCATGGGCATTTTTTCTGTACCTTTATCTAAGGCCAATGCTATACAGGGCAAGCTGTACCTTTTAAGAAGATAATTATGTCTTGTGCTTATATGGAGGACCAATGCTTTTCAGACTTCAATGCATACAAATCACCCAGGGATGTAAAGATGCAGATCCAGCAATCTTAACACGCCCCTAGGTGATGCACATGCTGCTGGCTCTCCGCCCACCCTGAGCAGAGAGGGGGGTGGAGGGAGGTGGGGTACAGGGAAGCAGGGTACTCACAGGCATGTTTGTGGTGTAACCAGCTCTACACTTGCAGATTTTCTGAAGGAACTAGTTAGTAATTTGAACGGTCCTATATGGGATGGGGCCTTGCTGGGGTACGCTCTCATTCTGGATGGGCCCTGTGTCGTGGCCATGTGTGGTTACTTTTGGCTTTTTTTTTTTTTTTAATGTCACTTATTCCTTGCAGGTGCATTTTGGAAAACTGCTTTTTAAGGTGGTATTTTTAAAAAGTGACTTCAGATCTGTACCTCTGGCCCTCAGCACTCCCCTACCTGGACCTGCTGTGACCTGGCTAGTGCTTTCCTTAACCAAACTGTCCCAGGGAGGCGACTTCAAGCTGCTCTTGGGATGCTCCCCCTATCGACTCCTTGCTTTGAAGAACTCAGTTCCTTTGCCTGGGTGGATGGCACCAGAACTTTCTAGTAAATTTGAGTAACTGGTTCAATTTTACTTTGTTTGCAACTTGCAAGAGGCAGGAAGGTTTCAGTTCTCCACTTAATCTGAGGCAGTCAGGGCTGGTGAGGGCAGAGGGCCTGCTGTTCAGCACTGAACAGGAAATGTCTGAGGGAGAGATAAAGAATTCGGTAGCAAGAGCCTGAAACAGTTTTATTTGCTGTTGTGGGGATGAAGGGTCAGGAAAGAATAACAAGAAGGGGAAGGAACCTCGGCCCCCTCCCCCTGCCCCCAATCACTAAGGTAGGGCACATGGTACAGAGTGATCTGTGTGGAGTAAGTGACCTCCCCCAGCAAAACCTGCTGGCTGATGACAACAGAAAAATCCTGGAAGGGAAATTTCTGATCAGAAAGAAAAAGCCCAGGAAAACAAACTGTTTGCCTTTAGTATGGATTTCCTGTTTTTTTTTTTTTTAACATGGGTTTTATTTAAGAGGAGAAAGGAGGGAGAGTGGGGATTTCTGTGTCCCAGGGTTGGCTGAGGCTCAGGCCTTCAGGCAGGTATGGAAGAGGACAGGGACTTGACCCAGCCCAGGTGGGTACCACCTTTCTGCTTATTTGATTCCCATCTGCTCCCCAACAGCCAGGGCTGACTAGAGGAGCCCAGGCCCCCAGGCCAGCTCTGGAGGAACCCACTCAGGCAGAACCCACTAGTGTTTAACTGAGGAGTGTTTGGCTGGAGTGAGCTTCCCCATGGATACTTGTGAATGGAGAAAACCGGAGAGGCTTCAGGGAGGTCTTGAGAGGGAGCAGGGCTTGGAAATGTCCAGGACTGCACTGTGATAGAGGTCAAAGGCAAAACCTTAGACTCTTCTAGAACTGGTCTGAGTGACTTTCTCGCCTCACAGGTTCAGGTTTCCTCCTCGACTCTTTGCCGAAGCTCAAGGCTTTGCACCTGTCACAGGGGCAGCTCTGCGTGTTACCCAAGTCCTTCCCCCTCTTCCTTTGCCTCTAGAAAGCTGGTGGGGACATGAGAAAATGCCTTCATTCTCATGAAGACGCCCTCCCTTCCAATTCAAAACAAAACTCTCCCCTCCACAAATCCACAGAATAGAACTTAAAATTCAAAATTAATCTTTAAAAGAGAAATGAACCAATAACTTTCCAAGTCCACCTCATAAACACTAAAAAAACAAATCACCCCAAAGCCAAGAATATTAGTCTGGACTACTTCATGACACAAGGAAGGTCTCAGGCTGCCCTCCCATGTCAGTCATTAGTGTCTCCCTGGGTCATTTCTACATGCTAGAGATTCTTCTCAGAACGGCTCTCCACCTGTAGCCACTGTCCACACACCTGAGCCAGTCGTCTCATCAGAGAGAACAAGATGACAGATACCAGTAAGTTGAAAGGCATTTTGTAGTTCAGGAGATGGAGATGCTTTGAACACTCTGAGCTTCTCAATTTGCTTTATTGATAATATGTGCACCTTAAATACTAGTTGATTTAGCTTTCAACTAGTAGACCACGTTCATTATATCCCTACTTCAAAAATCACCGATTTACAACTGATTCTGGCCAACGAAACTTGTTAGCAAAAGATTAGGATTGAACTCAGTCAAACCTAAGACTGATTTAGAAGCCAAGTATTATCCCCTGTTCTCACCAGCTGCTGCTTGATTGCCCTTGCCCCATCCTGTAGGAACCAGGCATGGTGGTGCCCACCTATAGTCCCAGCTACTCAGGAGGCTGAGGCAGGAGGATCCCTTGAGCCCAGGAGTTTGAGACCAGCCTGGGAAACAGAAGAAAAAAAGAAAAAGTCCATCTTGTAGGGCTGTAGGATTCTTCTGAGCTCTGCTAACAAAAGCCATATACCCTCACTGCCCACATCCCCCTTTCTCTGGGTGATATCGGTTGATCCAGGTCTGCGACCCCACTACAGCCTGTGTGTGACGGAGGCCGAGGAATTTTCCACGGAGGGGGCCAAGTTGACTGGTGAGACCTTCGTCTCTATACATACACATACTTCTATATATAAAACAAAATATTTTAATTCTTTTTACATGGCTACAAGCGTTCTTCAGCCAGTTGACACCTGTCCTGTGGCTATAAGGTGACATGAGTCAGCACAGGTCATGCCCGAGCATCAGGACAAGTCGTGATTAAAATTCTGCACTGAGAGCTATGGATTCACGGCAACAAGAGCCACCTGAATCAACTCAACCACCGCTCAAAATGCAGTTTGTCCCAGTGCAAAAGCCACAAAACATGTCATACGTCTTACCCCTATACTGGATTTTTATAAAACACATATTTAGCACAATCAATGTGCTTATTATGCACTCTAACATAGAGCACAGGAACGAGATCGATGGAGCACAACCCCCGCCATCTCCAAAGTGTGCAGACCAGACAGATGCCCGCAGTGGGATGGCAGGAAGGTAGCGCCACACTCCACGCCTTTCTGTGACTCCTCCAACACTGAGAACTTAGTCTTTGTCCGATTGTGGCAGGAGCAGTCACAAAAACAATGTCATTTCCTAAGGGCAGAAGATACCAACCTGGAACCGAGGGATTCTTAACCAGAAATCACTCAGAAATCGTTGCCCCAAGTCAGCTCTGCAGAGGGTGGCACTGACTTTGGGGGTTGAGGGCTGATGCAGGATCTCTGACACTTGCACACTCACATCCACATGCCCCCGGGGAAAAGTGCACTTCCAATGGCTGATACAAAAATAGATTGGCACGCTCTTTTGACACAGGGATGGTAGAAAAGTTTTCCTTCAGTTCTGCAAATCTGCTTCCCTCGTCTGCTCTGGCACTCTGTGCTCAGAGTTGGAATGGGTCTGGAGAGAAGGCCCAGGGTCACGCTGGCAAGGTGTGCATGCCTGGCAGGAAGCCCCTTGGAGGCAGCTGAGTTCTTGCTAGGTAGGGGACTTTGCTGTCCTCAGCATGAATCTTCTTTTCACTTGCTTGTGTAATGAATGGCTCACACTCTTCTCGGCCAGCCAGACTGAAGACTCCGTGAAGTTTCCAGTACTGCTTCTCTGCGAAAACTATGATGAGGATAAGAAGCTTGGTACTTTTGAGTTTTATTTTTTGCATTTCCAGTAGTGAACTCCGCTCCACAGCACTCAGAGGAATGGTCCTTCACCCTGCTGGGCCCTGTGCTAGGAGTTCTGGATCAGGCGTCTGTAGTGTGGCATGACTTCGTGCTCTGGTAAATGGAGTGCAAATTCTAGGGCCACTAACACTGGGAATTCAAAGGCAATCAGTTCTCGCCTATTCAGCCGGAACTTCTCTTCCAGTTTCTGCAATAAAATTAAGACATTTTAGTTTTAAAATTAAAATCTAAGGGGTTTTCTTCCAAGTGCAATTTCCCTATCCATCAGCCAGTAAGTGCTCACAGAGAAACTTACGAGTCTGTTTTTTGTTGCTTTCAGAATACCTGAGACTGGGTCACTATAAATACCAGTTCTGGAGGCTGGGAAGTGCAAAGTCAAGTCGTCACACCTGTTGAGGGCCTTGTACTGCTTCAATTCCTGATGGAAAGTGGAAGGGTAAGCAGGTCCATGAAAATGAGGGACAGCCTTGCTTCAGCATGAGCTACTCTTGGGGTAAGTAATCTAGTTCTGAGAAGAACAATTCCCAAGAGAAAGGCATGAATTATTATTATTATTATTATTATTATTAAGTTGTTAATAGACCTTTATTTTATTTATATGTGGTGCTGAGAATCAAACCCACTGCCTCACAAATGCCAGGCAAGTGCGCTACTGCTGAGCCCCAGCCCCAGCCCAGGCATGAATTCTTAACACTGTCGCCTCTCCAAGGCCCCACCTCTCAACACTGTTGCAATGGGAAAAAATTTTCAACATGAGGTTCAGACGCGGCGAACCATATTCAAACCACACACCCATTACAAGCAAGGCTCTGGAGGAAGAAGGGGAGGTATGGACGGCACTTCCTGCTGTAGTTCTGGTGGCCTATGGTCTGCCAGGAGGCTCACATAGGTCCCATCACTTCATTTAATCTTAAGACTCTCACAAGGTTGGTATTGCACTGATCTCCATTTTATGGGCTCCAAGAGGTCAATCACTTGTCCAAGGGTGGCAGACTGCAGTGCTGAGAAGCAAATCTACACGAGACTCCAGCACCACCCTGTTACATCTAAGTTATTCAGGTCTAGAAGTAAAACTAAAACGGAGCCCATCACCTACAACAATAATAACCACACCTAAGTTCTGAATGCGGGGAGATGATTATTTGCAATTCATTCTTTTCATTCTTACCCACAGGGCCTCAAGTCCTGGTGAGGCTGCCCTACTTTCAATGTCACGTATGTGAGCTGTGGCTCCCTGCCTGTCCATCCGACTGCAGCGGGATGGCATTAGAAATGGAGAAGAAATCTCACCAGTAGAGCTGTTGTTGCCTGCACTCAGATTATAACTGAGATGGGCTTTTTTAAAATTTAGTTATACATGGCAGTAGAATCCATTTTGACATAATTATAAAAGCATGGAATATACTTTGCTCTAATTCAGTCCCCCGTACCTTACTTTTCCTCCTCTTTATTGATCTCTCTGCTCTTAAGGTTTATTGCTAATGCAAATAGCTTTTTAAACCATTACTGATATATTCTGCACTAATACTATCAGCATTTGCTGTGTGGCATATTATTTAACTATGATATGAACAGTATCATAATTTTTATTATTATTTCTCAAGATTCATTAGTTCAACAAAAATATATCCATGGGGGATATGTTCTAAGCGTCCCTAAAGATGTCTGAAACCACACATATTACCTAACCCTATAGATTATTTACTATATATACATACCTATGGAAAAGTTTAATTTATAAATTAGGTGTATTAAGAGATTAACAATAATAACTAGTGGTAAAATAAAATAATCACACTATAGTGAAAGTTATGTGAATGTGATCTCAATAATTTAGGGTCCTTTACTCACCCTTCTTGTGGTGTGAACTGATATAATGCCTCTGATGAGATGCAGACCAGTGACGAAGGAATTGGGACGCGTTAGGCTACTAGGGGTTACGTGAACACAAGTACTGTGATACTGGGACAGTCAACCTGACAAACCAGATGGCAAAGTGACTGATGGGCAGTAGCATATGCTACGTGGGTATCCTGGACAAAGAGATGACCCATGTCCCAGGTGGGACAGAGTGAGATTTCATCACGCCACTCAGAAAGGTGCAGAATTTAAAACAGATTGCACATTTCTGAAATTTTCCATGTAGTATTTCTGGACTGGTTGACTGTAGATAGCTGAAATCGGGCAATGCAAAGCCATGATAGATGGGGACAACCGTATAGGGCTATTGATTCTCAGCTCATATTTGGCATCCAAGGATCACTTCCATGTTCATGTATTTACAGAACAAGCTAGATGATCGTGTGCCACTTCTTAAAGTACTGACCTAAGGAATACTTAAAAAAAAATATGGCAAGCACCTACATCAGCTCTTTTCCTCTCCCTTTGCTTCTCAACTAAAAATGGTGCTCTAGCATGGCCTCCCATGGCTGTGGCAGTTGCCTACTGTCTGGACTGTATGTTTGTGTTTCTCACAAATCCATGGGTGCCCCATACCCCAATGTGAAGGTACTAGGAGGTAAAGCCTCTAGGAGTAATTGGGCTCAGAGGATATCTTCAGGGTACAGTCCTCATGATGAGATCAGTATCCTTACGAGAGAGACCAGAAAGCTTGCTCTGTCTCTCCCTATGCAACTGAGGATACAGTAAGAAGGCATCTGCAAGTAAGGAAGAGGGACCTCATCAGGAATCAAAGCAGCTGGTACTTTGATCTTGGGCTTGCCAGTCTCCAGAACTACAAGACATAAGTTTTTGTGGTTTAGGAGACCTAACCTACAGTATTTTGCTATGGTAGCCCAACCTAAGACACCCCTCCTCTTGGGAACTGTGAGTAATAAACCTATGGTTTCAATGGCATTTGTCTCCTGATCTGTTGGCTTTACCGTTCCCCAAATTTCCTATTAATATACTGAATTTTAAACAGGTATTCATGCATTCACCCGAGGAGATCAGTGTTTTCTTGCTTTGATGAGACTCTCCCCCAGGAAGTAACCAAGGCAGGAGGTTTTGAGGTCTCACTGCTCACAAGACCTCTTGTGAGCAGACCCCTTGTGGTTACAGTAGTTTCCACTCCTCATGGTGTCCGAGAATAGATTTTTATGGCCAGATCCAATGTTGGAGCTCTTTGGTCTTGTCCAAGTAGACAACCTTCCCACCCCCGCCCGCCCCCCCAGCTCTAAGAGAGCCTATGAAAAGGCATCTGACATTCTTATGGGAAGGACAACTTCATGGCCCTTAGCTTTGTCACCAGCCAGGGTCCTTTTGAGAAGACCCCTGGACTGAGAGTGTGTCCCCCAGACACCAGGATGTAGGCTACTTACGTCAATTAAATGCTTGACTTCATGCTTTTTGAGGTCACTTCCGATCTTGGCTGCTAACAGCACACATGCTCCAGCACAAAGCTTCCGGTTCTGCTTGTTGAGCTTTCCCTTGAGGGCGAGCTTCTCAAAGTAGACGAAGGCCATGGCCACCGTAGGCTCCTCAAAGCCACAGTCCTCCTGGGCAAGTTTCCGCATCTCTCGTTTCAGACTAGACAAAGAAAGCAGGGAAGAATCTCACTAGAACCTAAGAGTTTCAGGGGACCCCCAAAGAGGAGGATGACTCCATTGGGAAAGCATCTTTTTCATCCCCAGAGGGTGATATGGGATGGGATTAAATCCCCAGAAGTGTGAAGGTTACATTATGTGTGGAAGAAGGCCACACAGTTGGGGGTCTAGACCCTCCCTGGTTGGTCTGGCTGCCCAGACCATGTTCACTTTTGCCCCAGATTCAGTGCCAAAAATCGCCACTTCCAGGAGGATGACAGACAGGCCGCAGGCCAGGCAGACAGAGGGGCCAGCAAGGGCGCCAACGAACATGACGAACACAGAAGGACCCCACTGAACACATGTGGATATCTGAGGGCCCCCTTGGAACCTAAGGGCGGAGCTATCCAGAGTCAAAGAGGGACACCATCTGGGAAACTGTGCTCATTCCAGAGATGATAATAGAAATAAATCAGGCGCTTGGTCTAAACTCTGCCAAATATCAGTTATGTTCATTAACTAGGACAGAAAAGGAGTCAGCCTAAGAACACATCAACCAGTGTCCTTGGGAAAGCCGCCCAGCAAATGGACAAAGTGTGAATACTTGATTTTTCTCAAAGTTTTTTTTGGGGGGGTTCTTTGGCTTGGAACATGCCAGAATCAAATCTTATCAGGACGTACACTAGCATAAATACTTACCGGCACATATTCCAACATGACATGGCTGTGTAGCCTAGCTTCTGTTACCATACACATGTATGCCCAAACACCTGCAATCATGATGTCATGGGGCACACAGACACTAGTTAGCTCCTCTCTGGCCCAGCAGGGTCAGTCACCTTAACTATTTGGCTGACAGCCAGGGTCACCGCAGGGTTGATCTAATCAACTACATGGGAAGTACAGCTTGTCTTTTTTTTTTTTTTCTGCTTTGGTGACTACTAAAATACAGGTCCCAGTTATCATCTTTGGGAAAGTGATTTTAGGTAAAGTTATCCCATTCCCTAAGATACTAACCCTTTTCTCTTTGGCTTTGCCTATACTTGAGAAACCACAGAACTGAATGTCACCCATTCTGTTTTTCAAAATATACATCTTACTGAGCTGGCACACTGCATGCACATAGCCTAAAATGTTTCTTTCACTGAATGAATGCCCTTCCAGATCTGTGTCAATCATAGGTCTGGAGTTTGGCCTTCTGTCCTGGCTCTCTGGGCTCTCCTACCACATCCAGGCACGAGTCAGCCAGCTGTAAGACCGTTTTTTTTTTTTTGTTTGTTTGTTTTTTCCCCCTTAACTGAATGTGACCATGCTTCATTCCTCAAAGAACAGAAAAAACATCATACAAAGCATGAGCTTAATGCGGGCTGGAAGAGAGGCTAGAAGGGCAAGTTCAAGGTGAGTTAAGGTGACATAAGTTTCCCGTACCTCCTTATTTTGCTGAGTGTCAGCTTAATATGAGGAAACTTCTCCTTGAAGGTCTCGTTCATGTCCTTCTTGAGATCTGAGGGCTTCACATAGTCAATTACTGTGGTCTGTAACAGATAAAGAAACACAGGTCACTCATTAAGTAAGGGTCCTATGAACTAATGACGTGCAAGTCACAGCCAACTTACAACTCCAAAAATGTGATGCAATGAGGAAACTCAGATTAGAGCCACAATTAGGGTCTCTGCTGAATCCAGGAGGGACAGTGGCTTTCTGGAAGCATATGGAAAGGAAATCAAGCACCTCATCCTACTTATAGTGATCTTTAAAAAAAAAAAAAAAAAAAAGCTAGCCTGTAGACCATCAGGAGAGAGGAATGGGAGTCTTTCTTTACTGCATTTCAACCTATGGTTCACACAGTGCGGTGCTTAAAGGCACCAGGTTTGAACTTGCACAGATCTGGGTTCAATCCACAGCAGACCATTCATCAGTTGCAGGTTTTGGAAGATGTATTTAATCATCCTATCTCAAGTGGCACGTCTGCAAAATGAAAACAATAACTGTACCTACTTTATATGGCCATTGGAGAACTGTGTGAGAAGTCAAGAGCTCTTGGCATACAGCAAGCACAATAAATGCTAGTTACTGTTTTTTAAATGTATTAAATTGACTAGGGCATTACAGTTATAAAAATAGTGGGGTTCATTTTTGACATTCATAAATGCATAAACTGTATTTTAAAAATTAGAAAATGTACAAAACTTACCATTTTAACCATTTTTAGGTGTAAAGTCTAGTGGCTTTAAGTACATTTCACATTGTTAAGCACCCATCGACACCCTCCACCTCCAGAACCTTTTCATCTAAAGGGCAGCTCTGTACCCATCAAACTCTAATTCTCCATCTACTCCCTCCAGCCCTGGCAACCATCACCCCACCATTTTTCTCTGTGCATCTGCCTCACGTAAGTGGAATTATGTATTTCCCTTCACGTCTTCAAGGTTCATCTGCACTGCAGCATGTGTCCGAATTTCCTTTCTTTTAAAGAGGCTGAATGACATTCCATTGTATGTATATAATGGTAGCTATTATTAACAGTCCCTTGAAACTTGAGTTCCTCCCTGCTCTCTAAATTCTATTCATCCCTGAAGACTGGCTCCTTTGAGCGCTTTCTGAATATTCTAGTCTTCCTTGTTCCTCCGTGCCCTGCACAGTTAACTGTCAATTAAACAGTCTTTTGCTGGGTTTCCTGGTTAGTCTCATCCTTCCTTCACTGTACGCCTGCCAAGGGCTGGCTCTCTTCTGGCTGACTGTATGGCAAGAATCTTCACCAAGCAAAGCCAGAGGAAGCAGCAGCTGCAAATTCGGATGTGAAGGCCCATTCCCAAGGATGGCCCACCGCCAGCAAAGCACATCCAAGGTTTCCTTAATGGCTCTAACAAAAGTTGGTGGCTTTCTCCGATCATTTCCATGTATGAGATACTTGGTTTGATTTTTAGAACAAGCTCATGGAATGTCTCTGGTGGTAGTTTACAGCCAAGAGCAGGCAAACAGCTAACAGATCCCAATTCAAACGGATCTTAATGGTACCTTCTTTGCTTCTCTGGAGAATTAAAGCAAATGGTCCCAATATGAACTCCCAACCTGGCTTAGAGTTTTGTAACACATGGGTGGACAAAGACTTGGTGCATCTTCTTGATCAGGAAGGGTCTCCCTGGGGCTGGTCCGTGACATGCCCATTCTCTTACGCGCCAGTGATGTGCTTTTTGAGAAGTGGCAATCCAACTCTGACCAAAGTATTTGGACACGTGCATGTGTGCTTGCACTGTGTGGCAGGGAGGGGAGGTGCACTTGGAATTTTTATGGAGGCCTCTCTGGCTGCCAAGGTCAGGCAGAGTGGGCACCGCCCTGGGGCAGCTCTCCAAGATGGATTTGCCTCCCTTCCTGCTTCAAGAACCACTTAATTTCATCTCAAAAAACATCTCTGGATTGAATAGGATGTAAGATAGATAGATAGATAATTTTTTTTCCATTCCTGGAAGCAGGATGGAGGGTTATCATCTACCATGCTTGCCTCCAGGTGGGCCCACCAGCCAGTCCTTGTATCCTGAATACCCAGCACAATGCCCCCATCTAGGTACCCTGACACACCAGACAGGCCCCTTCTTCTCTTCCGTTATGGACAAAAACCATGAGGCTGGAATGATGTGAGCAGGTTTAAGCAAAGTGTCACTTGCCTTTGTCGGGGGCCAGAAGCCCTACGAGTCCTGAGCAAGAATACCCCATTCTGTAATGATCATTTGAGTTTTAAAACTGGTTTCCATGGAAATGTCTGAGGCAATGGGAGGCCTGGATCCCACCCTGCAGCAACTACAGCAGCTAACTGGATGGTGCTTCTCTGAAGATCCTTGCAACACTTCTCTTGAAAGAAGGCCCCACTACCAAAAGAGAAGTCTGTGAATGCATCCCACCCACCCCACCTGATAGACAAGGAAACTGAGGTTCAGAGTGAAGAGGCTCACCCCGACCTCAGCCAGCTGCAGACAGGGCCAGAGCTGGGAACTTGGTCTTCCAGACTGGTTGCTTCCAACTCATCCTCCCACAACCCACTCCCCCCACCAACAGTCCTCCTGGCTTTTCTTTCCTTGACCAGACTGAATGGGCAGTGAGAGAAGCTCCCACCTTAAGGGGCTCTTGGGAGGTCTCGAGAAGTTGGCTGACCATAGAGAGGGCTGAAGTAGTAGCCAGGTAGCTTCCACTCCAGCGTCAGGCAACACAGAGAAGGTCACTTAACATGTGGTCCCTATCTGCACCAAGACACATTTCCTAGGTGATTTCTACGTGCTGAGGTCCAGGGAGCTGCACATCCGACTCTCCCCGCCTGACTAGCACCTGTTCCAGGTTCAGCTTGTGATGCTACTTCTGCAGGCTCATCCTGCTAAGCCACCGCCCTGCGCACATTGCTCTTCCTGTGACTCGCCTTTATGAAACAGTAAGCTCTGGACGTCCATAGTGAAGGGCAAGACAGCCAATAGTTCTATTTCCCTATGACTTTGTAGTTAGGAGCCCCCAAAATGATTCCAGTTTTCCCTTTAGAATGCTCTGATATGAGAAGGCAGGACTGGAGAAGTCACACACCTGTCATTTCTGTTGCCAAGATGCACTGAGGGAGAAATCCTGGAGTCCAGTTTGTAGCCTGGTGTCCATTTTGTGGGTACAGACCACAACAGGGGCACCGTGGGTCTGGGGCTGGTGGTTGGTGCCACCCTCCAAGCCAGGAGTCAGAGTCCTGATCCCAGAGAATGCGAGTTTCTGCAGGGTGGCTTGGGGATCATTTCTGAATTTTGACTTGGGCTGTTCTGTCAGCCCCCTTAATGATTCTCTGAACTCTTCGGTATCTACCCAGCTGTAACACACCCCTTTCTTAAACTAGCAAGAGTGGATACGGAGTTCTGCAACTAAACTGTAAACAACACACTCTATACTTCCATTGATAGTCTTCACAACTACCACTGAGGACAACAGGATAAGAGTGTCTGATCCCCTGGAGGTCTAAATGTGGTCAGGTTACTGAAGACCACTGGGGGTCTTGCCCCCTATCCCTGACACACATTTCCTGGTGAGTCCAAGCCTCAGAATAACTCCTGAATACCAACTCAGCCCAACCCATGGCCCTAGTAAACCATGCTTATCAATCAGAGCACTGAAGGCTGGTGGAGAATATGAAGTGACTATTAGTCTCCTGGGGCTGCTGTGACAAATGACCACAAACTAGGCAATGACAGCAATGCATGGTCTCTCAGTCCCCGGGCGGAAAACCTGAAATCCAGGTATGAGCAGGGCGCGCTCCTTCTGAAACAGAATCTTGAAATAGAAACTCTGGCTCTGGGTAGAGACCTTCCTTGCTCAGAGTTTCTGGTGGGCCCTGCTTGTCCCTGGTTTGTAGATGCCAGTGCTCTAACCTCTGCCTTCGCATGGTGCTTTCCCTGTTGTCTGTCTTCTATGACTCTGTGTCTCCTTATGTGGACAAAATCATGTGAGATTATGAGGCCTACTCCAGTCTGATTGCATCTTAATTTACTTTTGAATAAGGACACATTCTAAGGTAGTGGAGGGTTAGGAAATCTTTTGGGGGACACGACTCTGCCCACTGACTCCTAATGGTGCACTCTGTGCAGCTCGCTGGACCCTGACCCCTGGCTTCCACACTGAGCCTTGCTCTGCCCCTCACAGAAGGCCTGAGCCTTGGTCTGAGAGAGGACTTCATAGGTAGCCTCCTTCCCTGCCTCCTCTGCTGGCCATGACCGCCCTTCTCTGTGTCCCCGATTCTCCGAGTTCTGGCTCAATGGGAAAGAACCGACTCAGGAGCCAGACCCCTGGGTTTAAACCAAGCTCTGCTGCGCAGTATCTGGGTGGCCTCGGGCAAACTGCTTAAGCATTTGGGCCTAGGCTTCCTCTCTGGTTTCTCCATCATCTGTTAGATGCTGATGGCTGTGGGACATCTGCTCAGGAGGTGGCCCCATGTCCCGCTCACATTCAGCACACAGGATACTCATTTGGGACAACAGTCAGCAGCCTTCGAAGTGACAATCTGCCCCCAGACCCTTGCTCAGACAAGGCCTTGCATGCAGAGCTGAGGTTATATACAGGCCAGATTCTTGGTACTAAACAAATCACCTTGTGACCAGGTCCATCTCTCATGTCTTCAGGTACCTGAGAGATGATGTCCCCACTGGCCTCTTACTCCAGGTCCCAGTCTCTGGAGCTCAACAGGCTGTGATTTCTCAGCACAGTCCTGGACATCTTGAGGAAGCCATATGATAACACTCAGAGGCTGGACATCTCAACCATGTGGGAGACCACTCTCTTTCCAGCCATGGTCATGAGCAAAGAGGCAGTACTGGGAAACTAAGCTACAGGCGGGGATTCCCAGCCCCCAGCCTTTCTTTCTGGCTTGGGAGAGAATCAATTAAACGTGAGGCTGTTGCCTTGTTTAGGCTCACCTACCAGTGGAATTGTAGGAGTTATAAAAATTAGCAATGCCTGAGTTTTGCCAGAGTGTGTTATTATAAATCAAAGTGCTAATTAAGCAGACTGTGGCTCCTTCCTGGTCTGGGACAGTCTGTGTCATTGACACCTAATTCCAGACCACAAAACTTGCCAGATGAAGGGCTCCTCTTGGCCTGCAGCTGTAGCCAAAGCAGAGCTGGCTAGGAGACGGATGGGCAGCTCTGGCCCTGTGGTGCTTGCATTTTTTTGTAGAAGAGGTCACTGTGCTCTTGGAGAGGTCACTTGAATGCACTTTCTAGCAGCTGCCTGTGCACAGCTGCAAAAAGGGGAAGGCGGGGAGGTCAGCTGGGAGGAGGAGACTATCCAAAACTGTCCACAAAGAAGCCCTGCCCAGCCTGCTCCACTGGAGATGGGAAGCAGAATTAGGAAGGGCTGGGGTGGGATGAACACCCACGAATCCCTTCAAGATACCAAAATGAAAAGTCCACGACTTAGTTATCTAGCTGCAAGAGTCCACCACTTCTATCCTGGAGATGCTGGGACACCCTTTGTTTTTCAGAAAAACAGTCTTGACTAATCACAAAAGGAGTAAGGGCTGCCGAGGAACTGAATTAAGCCCCAGCTGCAATGTGGGGAACAGGGGGCCTCCCAGGGTAGGGTTGGGGTGCAATGTGAGCGGGTATGGGCACATATACCACAATACTAATTCTAGAGAGGTCAGGGGTTCAAAGCAGACAGGTTGCTGGTCTGATTCTGATAAAAGCAGCCAAGATGCCTCCGCTTCAGGGCCTGGAAGAGCTCTGACCTTTGTCCCCTACTCTCCATAGGAATTTATGAGCACCTCTGAACAGATGTGTTTGCTGCGGATTCTGCTCTGGGGACCAGAGACTCCTAATCCCTGGAAAGGAACATTCCAAGGGATCTGGGTTCCAGCCCCAGGGCTATTTATACCCTAGGAACTGGCTGGTGATCTGGGGCAGGCAGACACCTCTCCATGCCTCAGTTTCCCTGCCACACTTGTGAAAGGAAGGAGGCATCCAAGGCAACCATCTGGGCAGCTCCTTCCAGCCCTGCAAAATCAGGGCTCTTCTGCTTTGCCTACAATTGTCCGCCAGCCATCAGCATTTCCAGCTCAGCTGGGCACTGGGAAAGCAGATGTTTTTTTTTTTTTTTTTTTTTTTAATTTTTTATTGTGGGTTGTTCAAAACATTACAAATTTCTTGACATATCATATTCCACACTTTGATTCTAGTGGGTTATGAACTCCCACCTTCACCCCATACACAGATTGCAGATTCACATCAGTTACACATCCATTGATTTACAAATTGCCATACTAGTGTCTGTTGTGCTCCGCTGCCTTTCCCATCATCCACCCTCCCCCCTCCCCACCTCTCCCCCCCCTCCCCTCCTCTCTCTCTACCCCCTCCACTGTATAACCCTGAGGGTCTCCTTCCATTACCGTGCAATTTACCTTCTCTCTCCCTTTCCCTCCCACCTCTCATCCCTGTTAAATGTTAATCTTCTTCTCCTGTTCTTCGTCCCTACTCTGTTCTTAGTTACTTTCCTTATATCAAAGAAGACATTTGGCATTTGTTTTTTAGGGATTGGCTAGCTTCACTTAGCATAATCTGCTCTAATGCCATCCATTTCCCTGTAAATTCTATGATTTTGTCATTTTTTAATGCAGAGTAATACTCCATTGTGTATAAATGCCACATTTTTTTTATCCATTCGTCTATTGAAGGGCATCTAGGTTGGTTCCACAGTCTTGCTATTGTGAACTGTGCTGCTATGAACATCGATGTAGCAGTGTCCCTGTAGCATGCTCTTTTTAGGTCTTTAGGGAATAGACCAAGAAGGGGAATAGCTGGGTCAAATGGTGGCTCCATTCCCAGCTTTCCAAGAAATCTCCATACTGCTTTCCAAATTGGCTGCACCAATCTGCAGTCCCACCAGCAATGTACAAGTGTACCCTTTTCCCCACATCCTCGCCAGCACTTGTTGTTGTTTGACTTCCTAATGGCTGCCAATCTTACTGGAGTGAGATGGTATCTTAGGGTGGTTTTGATTTGCATTTCTCTGACAGCTAGAGATGTTGAGCATTTTTTCATGTACTTGTTGATTGACTGTATGTCCTCCTCTGTGAAGTGTCTGTTCAGGTCCTTGGCCCATTTGTTGATTGGGTTGTTTGTTCTCTTATTGTCTAATTTTTTGAGTTCTTTGTATACTCTGGATATTAGGGCTCTATCTGAAGTGTGAGGAGTAAAGATTTGTTCCCAGGATGTAGGCTCCCTATTTACCTCTCTTATTGTTTCTTTTGCTGAGAAAAAACTTCTTAGTTTGAGTAAGTCCCATTTGTTGATTCTAGTTATTAACTTTTGTGCTATGGGTGTCCTATTGAGGAATTTGGAGCCCGACCCCACCGACTGTAGATCGTAGCCAACTTTTTCTTCTATCAGACGGCGCGTCTCTGATTTGATATCAAGTTCCTTGATCCATTTTGAATTCACTTTTGTGCATGGCGAGAGAAAGGGATTCAGTTTCATTTTGTTGCATATGGATTTCCAGTTTTCCCAGCACCATTTGTTGAAGATGCTATCCTTCCTCCATTGCATGCTTTTAGCCCCTTTATCAAATATAAGATAGTTGTAGTTTTGTGGATTGGTTTCTGTGTCCTCTATTCTGTACCATTGGTCCACACGCCTGTTTTGGTACCAGTACCATGCTGTTTTTGTTACTATTGCTCT
The DNA here is from genome assembly GCF_021218885.2 of Marmota monax. NCBI lineage: Eukaryota > Metazoa > Chordata > Mammalia > Rodentia > Sciuridae > Marmota > Marmota monax. Next base: position 4,254,616 of record NW_026695245.1, read on the forward strand.
GTAGTATAGTTTGAAGTCTGGTATCGCTATACCGCCTGATTCACACTTCTTGCTTAGCATTGTTTTTGCTATTCTGGGTCTTTTATTTTTCCATATGAATTTCATGATTGCTTTCTCTATTTCTACAAGAAATGCCATTGGGATTTTGATTGGCATTGCATTAAACCTATAGAGAACTTTTGGTAATATCGCCATTTTGATGATGTTAGTTCTGCCTATCCATGAACAGGGTATATTTTTCCATCTTCTAAGATCTTCTTCTATTTCTCTCTTTAGGGTTCTGTAGTTTTCATTGTATAAGTCTTTCACCTCTTTTGTTAGGTTGATTCCCAAGTATTTTATTTTTTTTGAAGATATTTTGAATGGAGTGGTTGTCCTCATTTCCATTTCAGAGGATTTGTCGCTGATATACAGGAATGCCTTTGATTTATGCGTGTTGATTTTAAATCCTGCCACTTTGCTGAATTCATTTATTAGCTCTAATAGTTTCTTTGTAGAGCCTTTTGGGTCTGCTAGATATAGAATCATATCATCTGCAAATAGTGATAATTTAATTTCTTCTTTTCCTATTTTTATGCCTTTAATTTCTTTCGTCTGTCTAATTGCTCTGGCCAGTGTTTCGAGAACTATGTTGAAGAGAAGTGGAGAGAGAGGGCATCCCTGTCTTGTTCCAGATTTTAGAGGGAATGCCTTCAGTTTTTCTCCATTCAGAATAATGCTAGCCTGAGGCTTAGCATAGATTGCTTTTACAATATTGAGGTATGTTCCTGTTATCCCTAGTTTTTCTAGAGTTTTGAACATAAAGGGATGCTGTACTTTGTCAAATGCTTTTTCCGCATCTATCGAGATGATCATATGGTTCTTATTTTTAAGTCTATTGATGTGGTGAATAACATTTATTGATTTCCGTATATTGAACCAGCCTTGCATCCCAGGGATGAATCCTACTTGATCATGGTGTACAATTTTTTTTATATGTTTTTGTATCCGATTCGCCAGAATTTTATTGAGGATTTTTGCATCTAGGTTCATTAGAGATATTGGTCTGTAGTTTTCTTTCTTTGAAGTGTCTTTGTCTGGTTTAGGTATCAGGGTGATGTTGGCCTCATAGAATGAATTTGGAAGTTCTCCCTCCTTTTCTATTTCCTGAAGTAGCTTGAAAAGTATTGGTATTAGTTCTTCTTTAAAGGTTTTGTAAAATTCTGCTGTATACCCATCGGGACCTGGGCTTTTCTTAGTTGGTAGTCTTTTGATGGTTTCTTCTATCTCCTCAATTGATATTGGTCTGTTTAGGTTTTCTATATCCTCCTGACTCAATCTGGGCAGATCATATGACTTAAGAAATTTATCTATGCCTTCACTATCTTCTAATTTATTGGAGTATAAGGATTCAAAATAGTTTTTGATTATCTTCTGTATTTCTGAAGTGTCTGTTGTGATATTGCCTTTTTCATCCCGTATGCTAGTAATTTGAGTTCTCTCTCTTCTTCTCTTCACTAGCATCGCTAAGGGTCTGTCGATTTTGTTTATTTTTTCAAAGAACCAACTTTTAGTTTTGTCAATTTTTTCAATTGTTTCTTTTGTTTCGATTTCATTAATTTCAGCTCTGATTTTAATTATTTCTTGCCTTCTACTTCTTTTGCTGTTGTTTTGCTCTTCTTTTTCAAGGATTTTGAGATGAAGTATGAGATCATTTATTTGTTGGTTTTTTCTTTTTTTAAGGAATGAACTCCAAGCAATGAATTTTCCTCTTAGAACTGCTTTCAATGTGTCCCATAGATTCCGATATGTTGTGTCTGTGTTTTCATTTATCTCTAAGAATTTTTTAATTTCCTCCTTGATGTCTTCTATAACCCATTGATCATTCAGTAACCTATTGTTCATTCTCCAATTGATGTATGCTTTTTCCTTCCTTCTTTTATCGTTGATTTTCAGTTTCATTCCATTATGATCAGATAAGATGCATGGTAATATCTCTACTCCTTTATATTGTCTAAGAGTTGCCCTGTGACATAATATATGATCTATTTTTGAGAAGGATCCATGTGCTGCTGAGAAAAAAGTGTAACTGCTTGATGTTGGGTGGTATACTCTATATATGTCAATTAGGTCTAGGTTATTAATAGTGTTATTGAGTTCTATAGTTTCCTTATTCAACTTTTGTTTGGAAGATCTGTCCAGTGGCGAGAGAGGTGTGTTGAAGTCTCCCATGATTATGGTGTGGTGGTCTATTAGACTCTTGAACTTGAGAAGAGTTTGTTTGACGAACATAGCTGCACCATTGTTTGGGGCATAAATATTTATGATTGTTATGTCTTGTTGGTGTATGGTTCCCTTAAGCAGTATGTAGTGTCCCTCTTTATCTCTTTTGATTAACTTTGGCTTGAAATCTATTTTATTTGATATGAGTATGGACACGCCTGCTTGTTTCCGAAGTCCATATGAGTGATATGATTTTTCCCAACCTTTCACCTTCAGCCTATGTATGTCTTTTCCTATCAAATGCGTCTCCTGTAGGCAGCATATTGTTGGGTCTTGTTTTGTGATCCATTCTACTAGCCTGTGTCTCTTAATTGGTGAGTTTAAGCCATTAACATTTAGGGTTATTATTGAGATATGGGTTGTTCTTCCAGCCATATTTGTTTATTTCTGTTACTAAACATTGTTTGTTTTCCTCTTTGATTGTTCCCCCCCCCCTTTACTGTCCTACCTCCCACTGTTGGTTTTCATTGTTATTTTCCATTTCCTCTTCCTGTAATACTTTGGCTAGGATGTTTTGAAGAGATGGTTTTCTAGCTGCGATTTCTTTAAACTTTTGTTTATCGTGGAAGGTTTTAATTTCATTCTCCATCCTGAAGCTTAATTTCGCTGGATACACAATTCTTGGTTGGAACCCATTATCTTTCAGTGTTTGAAATATGTTATTCCAGGATCTTCTAGCTTTCAGAGTCTGTGTTGAAAGATCAGCTGTTATCCTGATTGGCTTGCCCCTAAATGTAATCTGCTTCCTTTCTCTTGTAGCTTTTAAAATTCTCTCCTTATTCTGTATGTTGGGCATCTTCATTATAATGTGTCTAGGTGTGGATCTCTTATGATTTTGCACATTCGGCGTCCTGTAGGCTTCTAGGATTTGGGATTCTGTCTCATTCTTCAAGTCTGGGAAGTTTTCTTGTATTATTTCATGGAATAGACTGCTCATTCCTTTGGTTTGGAGCTCTGTACCTTCCTGTATCCCAATGACTCTTAAGTTTGGTCTCTTAATGTTATCCCATATTTCTTGGATGTTCTGCTCATGGTTTCTTAACAGTCTTGCTGAGCTGTCTATGTTCTTTTCCAGTTGAAATACTTTGTCTTCATTGTCTGATGTTCTATCTTCTAAGTGTTCTACTCTGTTGGTAGTATTCTCCATTGAGTTTTTAAGTTGGTTTATTGCTTCCTGCATTTCTAGGATTTCTGATTGCTTGTTTTTTATAACCTCTATCTCCCTGTATAGTTGATCCTTTGCTTCCTGGATTTGTTTGCGTAATTCGTTGTCGAAGTGATCTTTCATTGTCTGATTTTGCTGTTTAATGTCTTCCTTGATACTCCAGATCATCTGAAGCATGTATATCCTGAATTCTTTATCTGACATTCCATCTGCTGCAGCTGTTACCTCTTCTAAAGTTGCGTTGACCTGCATTGCTTGTGGTCCTTTCTTTCCTTGTCTTTTCATACTGCTTGCGTATCTTTCCTGCAGGTGCGGGCGGCGGCTCTGCTCTCGCCTTATTCCAATTGGGGTGTCGTGGCTACCACGCCGGCAGGTCACTGGGCCTGTTCTGGGAGCTGGTGGCGGCTCTGTTCTGCCCCTACTCCAATTGGGGTGTCGTGTCTGTCGTACCAGCAGGCCACTGGGCCTGTCCTGCTGGTCGGTCGCAGATCTGCCCACCTTTCGGGCACGAGTGGAGGCTCTGCTTTGCCCCTACTCCAATTGGGGTGTCGTGACTACCCCGCCTGCAGGATGCTGGGTCTGTTCCTGGCAAGGGAGGCGACTCTGCTCTGTCCCTACTCCAATTAGGGTGGTGTTTGTACCCCGCCGGCAGGCTCCTGGGCCTGATCCGCCGGTCTGTTGTAGGTCTGCCTACCTTGAAGGCGCGGGCGGCGGATCTGCCCTGCCCCTCCTACCACGCCTGCGGACCCCTGGGCCTGATCTGCAGGTTGATCACTGGTCTGCTCACCCTGCGGGCACGGGTGGCGGTTCCGCTCCACCCCCACTCCAATTGGGGTCACGTGACCACCACACCGGCAGGGCCTGATCCGGGCGTGGGATAAGGATCTGCTCTGCCCCTACTCGAGTTGGGGTGACGTGTGTACCACACTGGCAGGCCACTGGGCCTGACCCGCCAGGCTGTCACAGGTCTGTTTACCTTGCAAGCGCGAAGGGCGGCTCTGCCCTGCCCCTCCTACCACGCCCATGTACTACTGGGTCGTGGGTCTGCCCACCTGGCGGGTGTGGGTGGCGGCTCCGCTCCGCCCCCTCTCCAATTGGGGTCACGCGGTCACCACGCTGGCGAGCCGCTGGGCCTGCTCCGGGGGCTGGCGGCGGCCCGGCTCCTTCCCTCCGGCTCGAGGACAAATTGAGGAGACTCGGGTGACTGAGCCTCACCCCCCTTACCAGAAGACCAACTGCTTATGTCACCGCTGGTATTGATGAAGATCTCTCCTCCACCGCTTTCTGCTGACATCAGATCTCTGCCATGTTGGTATCCTATGCGAATGGCAGCATTTCGTTCCCCTTGCCAGGCAACCCAAGCAATGGGTGAGTCCTGACCTGCCCTCAGCAGGACCCGGACCGAGACCCAGTTTCCGCGGGCTCCTAGCCCCGGTCCAGGGAAGTTCCGGGAGCCGGAACTCGGCCGCTCCGTGCTCGGTGTAAGCTCCTATAAGTGTAGGCTCCAAGAAGCAGCCCCCGCGGGCTCAGTTCCGGGAGCCGGAATTCGGCCGCTTAGTGTTTGGTGTATGCTCTGATAGTAGCAGGGTCCAAGAAGCAGCCTCCGCGGGCTCCGCAGCCCTGAGCCAGGGCGGTTCCGGGACGGTTCCGGGAGCCGGAACTCGGCCGCTCTGTGCTCGGTGTAAGCTCCTATAAGTGTAAGCTCCAAGAAGCAGTCCCCGCGGGCTCAGTTCCGGGAGCTGGAATTCGGCTTCTTGGTGTTTCGTGTTTGCTCTGATATTAGCAGGGTCCAAGAAGCAGCCTCCGCAGGCTCCGCAGCCCGGAGCCAGGGCGGTTCCGGGACGGTTCCGGGAGCCGGGACTTGGCCGCCCCGCGCTCCGTGTTCACTCCGATAAGATCAGATTTTAAGAAGCCCCCAGGCGCTGAACCCTAGCAATCTGTCTGCAAGCCGCAGGCGAATTGCAGCCTGAAATTACCTGTTCTATGGCTGAATGAGCTGCGGTCAGTCAAAAACAGGTGTGGTGACGTCAGTTTACCAACATGGTGGCTGCTGGCCTCCTCTGTGGTCTGACCGGTGTGGAGAACCGAGATGGACCGCTTCCTTCCCCGTCTCGAACCCAGAATTCAGCCCTGAGTGCGGTGCTTGCGCGGCTGGCAGAAACTGCAGCGCTGTAACCCTGCGTCTCTATCCCAGCGCGCCTTGCAGACTCTAGCCGCGGGGCGATTTGCTGAATAAGCAGTTTTACCCTCCGTGCGACAAACCTCTCGCGTTTGAGTCCCCGTAGCCGATCCTCATGCGATGGAAATCCTTCCTCCAGGTTCCGGCGCACCCCACTATTGCTGGAAATTCCTAACAAGATATCCTTTAGCCGTCCTGACTTGTCATACTCCCACACAGTGAAGCAGCACACGGGGGTAATGCACTCCCCTCGCCGCCATCTTCCCTCCTCCGAAAGCAGATGTTTGATGCTTGTTCAGGTTAATTAAGCAGGGGGCGGCCCTGGACTAAATCTATGTAACCACCAACAGATGGGCATTTCAGCTGTCCTGTGCATTTAATCCCTTTCCCTAGGAGGACAGTAAATCACAAGGAAACTATAGGAATGAGCAGGCAGTTGACACAGCCTGGGGCTGTATTTGCTATTTCTGCTCCTTGGATTCTAATTAAGAATGTGATCCTGAATGGACTCTCCTTCCCATCTCTTAGGGGAGTAGCCCTTTAATATTTCCTCACCGACATGAAATGGTTTGAGGTTTATGCTGTCACATGGGGCAGTTTAGAGCTCATTCTGTGGCAGGTATCTGCTGGATATTCATCTGGTGCTCCAGAACTTCTGGGGTAGTGTCTCTACCCACTTGTGATGACACCGGGTGGCTATACCCCGAGTTCACACATACCCAGATGTTATTTGGATGTACTTCAACATGCATGCTTCTTCTTTTTTTAAAAAATATTTTTAGTTGTAGATGTACACAATACCTTTATTTATTTTTATATGGTGCTGAGAATCGTTGCGTTGGGCAAGCACTCTACCCCTGAGCTACAGCCCCCGCCCCTACACATGCTTCTTAAACAGTGGCTTCAGACGTGAGCCAAATTTGCATAAAATGTCATGTTCAAAATTACGAAATGATGACGAAAAATACATAGGAAAGGAGCAGATGCTGCACATCTTGGGACTGTTTTTACAAGGAAAAAAAATGATTTCAAAGAATACTGTATTACTGATACATGATACAACATGGACGAACCTTGAACATATTTTGCTAAGAAGCCAGGCGTGTCTATTGTATGAGTCTAATGATGTGAAACATCAGAATAGACAAATCCAGAGAGACAGAACACGGGCCGCTGAGGGATTTGGGAGTACAGGACTAAGGAGGATTACTAAAGCATATGGGGGCTTCTTTGGGAGATAATGAAAATGTTCTGGAATTGATTGTGGTAATGGCCACATAACTGAATATACTAAAAACCCCCACTAAACTGTACACCAAAGACATGAATTGTATGCTACATGAATTATATCTAATAATGCTGTTGCTCAAAGCCACACGAAAAACAACAGCCACCCCCCACCACAACCCAACAAGGCATTCTAATTTCCCACGCTTAAAGCTGGCAGGCCTCCAAGACCCTGCTCCTCGGTTGCTGCCCAGGCACCCGATGGAGCCTCTAGAGAGCACTAGAAATCTGACTTTTGTCACTGGCACCGCTTCTCTCACAGTGGCCCGTCCCCCAAAGAGTGAGCCATAGGCACCATGAAATCTGAGCATCCTGGCAGGGACCTTGCAAGGGAGGGAGGACCCCAGTTGCCAGCTGCTATAATTCCCCAGCAAATCCACCCTGCAGGTAGGTACATAATTGCCTAAGTCATCGACACAACTTTTAATGAAACATAAAGCCACAATGACACCAAAAAATTAAGTGCATATGAGGGGCACATGGCAGGTTGAATTAGTCGCCCTTTCGTCGAGTTGCTCAGTTCCCACTGCCAGCCTCTCACACTGTATTGAAAACCCGAGTCTCAGACGTTGTCTGTTGACACTGTGGGATGCAGGGAGGGGTTGCTCTGAGTGCTGAGATCCTGCTATAATAAAGGAACTGGCACTTTATCATGGAGACCAACTCTACAGATGCTCTCTTGAGATGCAGAGGTATCATAAAGGATAGTTTTTTTTCCTTCCTCCCCTTTTTTGGTGTCAAAGCAGGGTGAGAGGGATTTCTTTCTGAGAAGGGAAAAGGATCCAAAATTCCATTCAAGTAAAGTTAATTTTGTTGGCATTACCTCAACGCTGTCACTTTCTTCTCTTAATTGCTTTCCACACCCATAAAGGGAGAAAAAAAAAAAACAATGAAAAACCACTACCCGCATGAGCTGCCAGGTTCTAATGATAAATAATAACTCTCTAGTGAAACCCTAATTACATGCCAGGCCGGGCAGCGGCCGGAAGCATCCAGTTCTGACTCAAGGCCTCCTGCCCTCCTGGGCAGCACATTAACTAATGCTCTACAAGAACCTGCATGCAGCTGAGCGGTGCAACGTACTTTCATGTCCTGTGGTCACCTTCTAGAAACCCAAAGTCCAAACCACAGGAATAGCTGTAATTCGGTCTCCATGCCTGGCTTGAGGATTTTTTTTTTTTTTTTAAAGCTTAGAAATCTCACTTATGCCCTTTCTCAATGGATCTTAGCAGTAGTGATTGCATGGATTCAAGTTTGAAAACACAAGTGTAACTACAAGTTCAAGGCTACTTTTAAAAAGATATCACTTCTACTCTGTAGATGCGCTTCACCTCTGGAACTCTCCAACTCTAAGGCACGCCCTAACTGTGGTGATGAGTGGCCTTTCAAACAATGAAAATATGCATCTGACTATATCCTGGCTGGGTGATGTCATGTGACTCGAATCTCTCTACTAGGTATTTACCCAGGAAAAATGAAAATATTTGCCCACAAAAGACGTGTGCGAGAATGCTCATAGCAACAGCACTCATAATGTCTCTATATTGGAAATCTCCCAAATGTCCATCAACAGGGGAACAGACAATTGTGCATCCAACACCACTCAGCAATCAAAAAAACTACTGATATACATGCCTGGGTGAGTCTCACAGGTATCAAATGAGAAAGCAGATGGATTAAAAAAAAAAAGTACATAGCCTATGATCTCTTTTACATGAAGTTCCAGAATAGGTAGATGAACTAAATATGATGCCAAGTCAGACCAGCAGTTGTCCTATTGAGGAGATGGATAGGGCCTGCTCCCATCAGCAAGCAGAAGTGGCAGCAGGAAGCCCTGGGGAGAGTGGGCCAGAGCCTGCTTCACAAGCTGGGGACACCTAGTGAGGGAAAGTACAGACCCAAGTAGGGTCTGTTGGTTTAGAGCTTCCCACACCCACCTAGGAGCCAAATGTGCCTCAGGCACTCAAAGAGGGCTTTCAGCAACCTGGTTCAAATACCCTCTAGCTTTTGCCCACCTTGAGAGTCACTAGCCTGATACAGGTACATCCCTGAGCCTGGAGCCACAATGGGGGAGAAAGGTTTGTAGGGATCATCATTCTGTGGCCTTGACCTCCCTGCACGCATGTGTGTGTATGTACACAAAGTCAACTTCTTTGACACTTCAGGATTTTCCCACGGGGAAATTCACCTCCACCCAATCTCCTACTGCCTGTCCAAGTGGGTTCCTTCCACACACTCCTCCCGGCTACAGTGATTTGTCTCCCCTTTTATAGTCTGACTTCCCCATTTGCTCTAAAGTTAATGAGAATGGGGATTGTGGCTAGTTAGTTTTCCACTGAATATTAAAACACCCAGTCTGGCACATATGAGGGCCCCAACAAATTTGCTGAATGGGTAAATTCTGTACCTGTTACTCAACATGTAAAAATCAAGCAAACACACAAAGAATCACCCCTGTACTCTTGTTCCTACAAGTTCAGTGCAAATGCTGAGAAAATAGTCCTGTCATCCATGCCTGCTTCTAGGAAGGGTGTCTCTGGGAAGCTGGGTTGAGGCTTTTTGTAATACATACCGTCATCGACTTAGACAACAGCGGGCATGGTGGTGCATGCCTGTAATCCCAGCTACTCAAGAGGCTGAGGCAGGAGGACCTCAAGTTCCAGGCCAAGTCTGGACAACTCAAAATAAAATAAAAAGGGCTGGGGCTATAGCTTAGTGGTACAGCACTTGCCTAGCATGTGCAAGGCCCTGGATTCAGTCTGCAGCATTGAAAAAACAAAACAAAAAACAGAAAACAAAACTTGGATGATAACATTTAAAAGTAGATTTCCCACAATATCAAAGTTCTAGTATCTATAGTTAGGACGCAAAGAGGTCTTACAGATCTGACCATTAAATGCAGCTCATGAGCAACTGCATTCTCTAAAACATGGACTCTTACGGGAAGCATAAACTGTGGAGCCAACATGAGGAAATGAAAAATGATCCATTTGGGAACATAAAATGAGGAGGAAGGACCTGTATGCTGACTTGACAGGTCATCTAACACACTGTCTGAGGAGGAAGAATTACCTGTGTGCACGTGCATGCACACACACATATACTAAGCCCAGGACATCAAAGTGCACAATGAAATTTAAAGGAGGAAAAAATAAGATTGGATCTGGCACCAGCCCCACAGCAGGCTTGTCAAAGGGGAGGTCAACATTATTGTGACATGTCCACCGGAAAGGTCCCCGCCAGACTCCACTGTTGGCCATAGTGCACTTCATACTCTTGGTCACTTAGACATCTATTAAACTGCTGGCCCAAAGAACCATCTTTATGTCCTGCCCTTGGGTCAGCCATCTACTGCACAAAGCCCAGCAATAGGTATTCGGACATGACCCAGAAAAGCGAACAGAGCCCCGGGCCAGGAGTTGTAGCCTCAGCACCCATTTCCTGCCTGTCCAGCCATGACCATCAACTGTGACCCTCACTTGGACTCTGAGCCACAGTTTCTTGCCTAAGTTACTCAATCAACAAAGTGAACTTTAATAAATAAAGCAGTGCACCACAGAAAGAAACCGGATTCTTACAGGAATGGCAGATTTCCAGTTGCTCCCTCCTCGATGTCAGGGCCATGGCTCTGGTCATTTATTGAACACTTTATTAGAGTGTTCAATAAATGTGTCCTAGAGCAGAGGCCTAGGATTAAGGGTAATTTTAAACTAAATGCCTTTGGAAATCCATTCTGACTCAGCGTGGCACATCAGAATGTCCTCTGCAGAGATGCCAAATATAAAGAGAGATATGCTGAAGGTACCTGGCAAGGGCTGGCCGGGTACTGCCAGGGGTTTCCTGACAATGGCTGAAAACTCTAAGCTCCCAGTGCAGATGTGGATGTCTGTTGAGTACATGGGGTTGGTTTGTGCTTTGGTGTCTGCAGACAAGAAAGCCCAGAAGCAAGGACCTTTGGGATGTTTGATGCTGAGGTGAGGGCTCCTAAGAACAGCACAGGAGGGAGAGAACCAGAGGAGGAAGTGCTGAGCTATGCCTGCCCTGCCAGAAGGCAGGGGGAGATGGGGCATTCTGGGTTGGTGCCCAGGCCGCTGATGCTGTGTGGGGCAGGCCTGGTCAGTCCGTTTTCCCCAAACCTAATTCTCCCTTCCTCCCACAGCAGTCGGGCTCTGCTTGCCTTGGAATCAGGGCAGGTTTGCCCAAAGAAAGTATGTGGGACCCTGGAAGTTCCCCCTGGTGTCAGGAGAAATAGTAGCCCTTGGTGGTGGGAAAGGTGGTTAGCCCAAAGCAGAAACCAGAACTATAACAAAGGGAAAAACAGGAAGAGTCTGTGAAATAAAAACAGCAAGGAAAGCGTTTGCCAGCTAACACCCACAGTGTCCTACTTCCACTTTCCCAAGAGATAATTCTGTCATCCCCAACCTGGTGCCAATTGTTTGCTCTGAGTGCACGTGGAAACCTGCAGTCACTGAGGCAATCCAAACAGAGCTGGACTTGAACTTGGCACTTCCAGGGATGGGTTAGGTCCTCCCCTATGGAAGTGTAAGCTGGGCCATGCTATCTCAGAGGTGAAGGACCCCCAACTTGAGCTGGTGGCTTTCACAGACATTGGCAACCCAGCCTTCTCAAACCCCTAAAGTGGTGTTTACAGGCCAGGTGATCAGATTCCTGGATACCAGGAAGGTGCTGGTCCTTCTGTAAGAACCCCCACTATTGCTTTTCCAGGAGATGCTCCAGGCAGAGCAGTCTCTGATAAAGTTCCCAGTCCCAGTCTGTGAATGCAAGCAAGCCACCTCCAAGCCAGTCCAGGTGGCTGTGGGGATGAGCGAACCATCCATCTATCCCACGCTACTCACCATGTATGAAGGAAAGATCAGAACTCGCTTGTGCTTGCCACAAGGCCACTGGGGGTCATCCAAGAGATTTGGGTCATAGTCCATAAAGTCTCCCAGGTCACTACCTGAAGATCACATGCAAAATGATAATTAGGGGCCCTGGACTCTCTGAGGCAGAGGCAGGTAGGAGAATGCCAAGTACGGTCACTGAAGACAGTTTTCAGGGAATTTGGTTCAGTGTCATATCCCTGGCTCTGGCTTTTAGCAGACGGCTCTGCATGCCAATGAGATGTAGCCCCTTGCCAAAGGGTTCAGCAAATTCTTACCATTCTCTCTTTTTTCCTTCCATCTTAGAAAATTATATATTAATCTTCCTGACCCAGAAGTGTAGAAATCTTTACATAGGACCTAAGATGCAGAGAGCCCTTGCAGGTTATAGAATGTGGCCTTGAAAAGATTCATTTTCTAAATTTGCAGGCCAAATTACTAGACTCATGTCACGCCATCTAAGAGGCATGACTTAGCGTGAAAGCTTCTGGGCAGGCTATTGTGTGCAGAGCAACTCAAACTAGAGCATCCACCGGCGCACACAGCTGTAAAAGACCACAGGTGTCTGGGACATGAGGGCAGAGGCTGGGCTGACCTACGGAACCGCACATTCACCTGGAATTTCTCTGAAAGTAGAAATAATGCTATTTCTTAAAGAACTGGCACCCTCATGCCAATCCTTACCAAGGTTTGTGTGGACAGAGTTGGGATATGCACATCTTCCTTCAGTTGCCAACTTTGCTCGCCAGTATATCCACAAAGGAAATGATCACCCTGATTCTGTACCTCAGGGTCCAATTATTTTAGGGGAAAATAAACAGGAGAAAAGAACAAAACAAGCAAACGAAAGAACCCCAGGGTTCCACACTGTGACAATGCAGGACGTAACCAGGCGAAAGGTGAATGAGGAGCCAAGTGGTCCACACAGAAGCCGGGAAACCCAATCAGCTCTAAATGATGCAACTTTAGCATTTCTCCATGTAGGTAAGACCCTACAGGATTGGCAAGTGTGGCATCTAGAGGTAAGATCCCCTGTCACCTGGTTATGGGCCTACATGGCCTGAGATCAAGTTTTCCCTAAAGTAGAGTCTTCTGGGGGCACCTGTCCTCCAGCGTGCAGAGGGAGGCACAAACCACACTGTAAACTGAGGCACCTCCTGTCACAAACTACCCAGAGCAGATGGGCCAAAGTTACCTGTGTCGAGGCTCCCCTGGGTGCTGCTGGCCCGGCCTATGGAGAGGCTGCGGTGGCTCAGGTTGCGGAACTGGGAGAAGGAGGAGGTGGAGTCTATAGTATTCCTCCGGGCTCCGAAGGCATTTGTGGGTAACAGAAATTGGGTATAAGAAACTGTCTAAAAGGTAAACAAACAGACAAACTAGTGATTATTCCCAGGCAATGCTAGGTTTGCATTCTGACCAAGATATGTGGCTCCTCCAAGTTCAGACCTACTTTTTAAAAACCTGCAATTCTAAAATTTTAAAATCTACTTTTTAAAAACCTGCAATTCTGAAAAAAAAAATTGGCACTCACACATGCCAAATTTGTGCCCAAATTCCACCCTAACGGACATGAGGTGAAACATAGTTTTAACTGAGCTCACGTAGTGTGACTATTCTCATTTTGTGGCAGAAACGTTAACATGTCGGACACATTGTATGGCTTTTTATAACCTATCCGGCAGGATTCCAGAACACATAAGGCCACAGAATCTCCCATTATGTTCCTCAGCAGATGCTGTTTGTGATGTCCAGCTCTATTCCTCCCCTCCCTCCTTCCTCTGTGAGCGTCGGCTCCTGAGGTATAAAGGTGGAGCAAATGCAGTTCTTTTCTCCTGCCCGGGGAAGTGCACCCTACCTATACCTGGAGCTCAGGGTTCCTGTCATTCAGGTAGAGGAGTGACCCGTTAACCTGGGGGTAAGGAGGGCAAAGGTCATTCACTGCCCCAGAAGCTTCCCCTGTTGGAACTATTCTGGGATGGTTTCCCCAAAGAAACATAGGCTTTGGGAGGGTTGAACCTAGTGTATACAGGTCAAGTTCATTTTCAACTTTTACTCCTCAGATTTCAACCCAGCTTGAAACCATTTAAGGTTGAGGGATTCTTGGCCCCTTGGGACCATGAGAAGCCAAAACTTCTTTCTAATAGCTGGAATGTTGCTTGCTTACATCACCAGTTAATATGTTCAAAATGCCACTTCATCCTGGAATATGCATGCATTGTGGGGGGGGGGCGGGCAGAGTGCGTGAGGTACTTGTGTTATACACTCAGTTGTCAACAGTACTGACAGAAAAATACACATGCCCAGTGGACTCCACCACATGGTTATTGAAACAGCTTGGTGGGTTTCCATGTGCACAGTGGCAGAGCTGGGGTGGGCTGGTATCACATGCCCAGGAATCTGCCCCCAGAGCTTGCTTCCCGCCATCACAAGTGAGGTTCAGTCTTACTGCCTCTGCTCCCTGCCCCTGGTGATTGAGGGCCAGGTGGACTTACCTTCCCGTCAGCACCCAGCTCCACACCTTCAAGACCAATGATCTCTTTCAAGCTCATGGCGCCTGCTGACTGCCTCCCTCCATCCAACTTCAGATCCCTGGGGAGTACAAGCCAAAGGAAAAAAATGCTTTTGTGTGCACCCCAAAGAACTACGATGATGTTTACTACCTGAGACACCACAGTCACACTGACAAAATGACCAAGTGGGTCCTGGGGGATGGGATGGGATGACCTTGTGTCCTTCCTTGGGGGCCTCACAGCAAGGTTCTTTCTGGGGGCAACTCCATTTTATTTCATTTACATGGACAAACGAAATCCAATTGATCACAAGGTCTGCAGATGGGAGTTGGGCTCAGAAGCTGGAGGAGACCAAAGTCACCTCTTCCTCAGCATGGGGCCCTGCATTCTCAGAGAAGGTCAGTTACCGAGGAGCCAAGGGAATGCTCTCTGAGCACCTGGGACAATTGGGCCTCTGGGGCTCCTGCTGCTGGGTTCTTTTTAAAGCTAGTGAGGCCACCTCTCCTTTACCAGACAGAGAAGTAAATCTCCTAAACAGGCATCCGTTTCACTGCTGGCAATGAAAGAATGAGTGGCACAACAGTCACCCTCACTCGTTTTCTAGGTAGCCTGACAAGGTAGTATCTTCTTTATAAGAGAGTAATTCCCAGTAAAACGACAAGCATTTACACAACACCACACAATTCAAAGACTTGCACACACACACAACACACACACACACACGTAAGGAAACTTGTAGGGACAAGACAGGCATTACTATCGTCAACCCATTTTACAGAGGGGGAAAGAAAGAGGTTTAAGTAAATGGCTTGCCAAAGCCACCAGGATAATACATTGAAGGGAAAAGTCTTGTGCCCAATGCTCTTTCTAGTACCTTTGCTTTGCTTTGGCGATGCGAGATGGGCTCCCCATGACTACCCTCATGTGCAACTGCTCGCTTTGTCAAAGGATGATCCTCCTTCCTTATGAGTTTTTCAAACCTTGCTGCATATCAAAGTCACTCGGGGGCCTCTGAGAATATGGGGAGGACCTGGGCATCCACACTTCAAGTGACCCAGGTGACTCTAAATTGCAGCCTCGTTTGGGGACCGTCTCCCAGCCTCTGTCTCTATGATACAGGGTGCTGGTAAGGGAAAGCCACCTCAGACTGAAAGCCTCCTCACTGTGTGACCTGGGCAGAGGGACCATATTCAGGGACTGAGAAGCTAAGTAAGAACAAGCCATACATAAAGGGAAGACTCTCCTGGCCAAAGGTATCCAGGGAGAAAGAGAGAGGGACAGAGTGGGAGTGGGGAGAACAGAGCACGCCCCTCTCAAAGCTGGAGGACAAACAGGTTGTCCTCATCTGTGCCCTTCCAAGGATGGACTGGGTCTCTGATCTTATGTAGAATGCAGAGTCTGGTCTGAGACAGTTTTCAAAGTAAACACCCCCGACCCTCGGCACCCAGCAAGTGCAGCAATCCTGTACTCAAGGGGCGATGGCACCGGCGCGCTCAAAACACCACCAAAGCCACAGAACAAGAGCAACCAACCCACCCATCCCACAAGTCTTCACTCTTTCTATTTATTTTACTTTAATCAGCGCTTCTCCCATTCCTCCTCCCATACCCCATGCGTGTAAAAGACTTCAGGTCATTCTAAACAGCCAACCTGCCCCTTAAAGGACAGAAAAGGACAGTAAGTCTTACAATTGTCAGTGTTTTCAATAAGGTGCAAGTCACCCAAATGAGGGCTCTAAACACGTTCTGAGAAGGAAGCCCTTTTCCATGTGTCTGAAATCTTCCACACGTGTCCCCTCTGGCAGGGACCACACTCCCTGAGGGCTACAAGGCCGAGGATTATTTAAACCCAAACATGCTGTGCCCACCTTCAACTCGCTGCTGCCAAGACCCAGCAGGCCAGAGGACAGCGGGGCTCAGTGAGGCCACCAGGTACTGTCCGCACCTACAAGACCTGCTGCTCTGCCTGCTACTAAGCTACCCAGGGCAATTTCTAGAAGCCTTTGGAAAGCAATTAAGGATGGAGACATGAACACATCAGAGCACCCACACAGGGAGAAATGCCTACAAAGAAAACCTTGAGCAAAGCAAGGAGGCAGAAGTCGCACGGTGGGGAGGGACCGAGGGGACCAACAGCAGCAGTGCTGGTACAGAAAAGCAGGCTTTGGTTTCCGTAAAGGCCTTGGCATAGTTCCACACACTCTGACTTTGCTAAAGCTGAACCCAGCAACGTGTGTCTTAACTTCCCACTTTCCAATTTTCTCCTTGTTTTCATTTTGCCACACAGAGAATGTCATTTAGGGCTGAAATTAATAGAAAAGAAGGGAAGATCTTCTCAGGGTGAGAAGGCCAAGGGAAAGGAGAATGTTAAAGCCAGCCTGAATTAGGAGCACTCCCAGGGGAGCACTAGGCTGTCTACACAGCATCTCACAGGTAAGGACACTGAAGGACTTATTTACTGAGCAGGAGTAGTCTGTCTCACCGTCCTGGTTTATAAAGATGGGATGAAACATGGGTGCTTTTTCATTGAACCCCTCTTCATTTGTCTTCAATTTGCTCACAGCCTTCCCTGGAACAGCCTCATCCCAGAGGCCAGTTGTCTGCTTGCGGCTAAAGGTGCAGATCCCAGTGAATAGAAGCAAACCAGCCATGGCTCACCCCACACCCTGCTTCTCGGCGCTTCCCTCAAGGGAAATGAAGCTGTAATAGAAAATATACTCTATGTGCTCATCTTAAACCTAAGAGTCCTCTCTCCAGGAGCTGAACCCCAAACCCTTTTTAAAAGATTTGCAGACCCAGTGGATTGTCCAAGGGCCTCGGGGACATGAAAGAGGATCGGGCGAGGCTCCACCACACCTACCCAGAGGAACCAATCTGGACAATTAGTGTGACTTGCTGAAGTCACTACATCCCACTGGCTTTTCACTTAACGTCATTCTACTTTCTAAGCAGCTGGGGCCAAGCGTAAGGTAATAAGGAAGACCAGTGAGTCCACTTTCAACTGCACCCGAAATTACATATAGACTAAGACAGACCAGCACTGTCCACCAGAACTCCATCTGTGCTGTCCCATGTGACAGTCACGGGGCATGTGGCAAGTGAGAACTTGGAAAGAGATCAGCTAACTGAGGAACCAATTTTTTTTTTTTCACAATACCTTTATTTATTTTTATGTGGTGCTGAGGATCAATCAAACCCAGTGCCTCACACATGCAAGGCAAGTGCTCTACCACTGAGCTACAGCCCCAGCCTTTGAGGAACCCAATTTTTGTGTTATGGTTTGGATATTAGGTGTCCTCCAAAAGCTCACCACTATGCAAGAAGGATTAGAGGTATAAATGATTGGGTTATGAGAGCCTTAACCTAATGAATTGGGTACTAATTGTAGGCAGGTAGGGTGTGGCTGGAGGAGGTGGGTCCATGGGGATGTGCTTTTTGTCCTTATTAAGTGGAGCTCTCTCTTTCTGCCTCCTGGTACCAAGCTCTGTGCTCCTTTCCTCCGCCATACTGTTCCACCATGATGTCCTGCCTTACCATGGGTCCAGAGCAATGAAGTTGGTCATCTATGAATTGAGACCTCTGAAACTGTGAGCCCCCAAATAAACTTTTCTTCCTCTAAAACTTTTCTTGTCAGGTCTTTTGGTTCCAGCAGTGGTAAAGCAGGTAATGCAAATTAATTGAAATGTAAAACAGCCACAGGTGGATGATAAGTACCATACTGGATTATCTTAGTGCTTGTCAGGACTTAGGCTGCCATGAACTGGTTGGTACCTTCCCATGGCAAGACAATATGTCACAAATGACACATTTCTGATTCTGATCTGGTCTCTTAATTTTTCTTCCCCAAAATGGCTTGGCCATTTTTTTGTCTGTTGTCCTCAGGACATGTTTACCTAATAGGCCCCAGCTCACTGAAGAGACTATCAGATGTCCTAGAGACAAGACCCAGCAGGATTCCCCCAGTGGGGTGGGAAATAATGACCGTGGGGTTCTCATGCTCAGCACTCCATCACTATCCTTGAATAGAGCTCCCAGCCTTAACAGAAGCTCCCAGTCCAAACATGGCACACTGTAGTGGACTTTCCTGCCCAAAGCAATGGGGGTAGGAGCGGTGGGGTGTTGACAGTGCTGGAAAATACCAGCAAGCAATGACTGGTTGTGCTCCCCAAGTCCTAGGGATTACAGGAGCCTCTGGGTCCTTCACATGATCCTGGAGAGGAGGAGGGAAGGATACCCCAGGATAAATAAATTTGAAAGTCCTTTCAGTCCTGACAAAGGGGGACTAATAGTTCATATTAAATAGATTAAAAATGATAATTTATTGCACACTGAATCTACTACCCTGGAATCTGCTACATTCACACTTTAAACACTCCACTGGCATAATAACAACCACCATACCACTCTAGACCACTGATTGCTTCATGGTGGCCGGGGGACAGACACATTTCTGTACATTTTCTCTCTTGGATTCAGGGAGAAGTTGTCACTAGCTTTGGGGTTCCCATCTTGGTGGGCGTAAACTAAGAGAACACATAGGTGCTCGGTCCCACCACAGAAAACAAAATAGGTCATTGAAGCCATTTCTAATGAACATGGGTTCCCTTTTTTCAACTGTCGAATTTGTGTAGAGGGAGATTGTCAGGATCTGAAAAACATTTTTCATAAAAAGGCTGATAAACTACTCTGGGTTAATTTTTCTCTTAGCTAAATGCTCTGAATAATGTCACTGTAACCTGAAATTAACGTAAATCATAGGAAATTGCTCTTCTTTGGTTGTATTTGACCCATATAATGACAGCAATTTTACAATGTACCCGCTAATAGTACTGATGACTGCGCTCAGGCTTTGAGTGGCCTTTGCTTTCCCATGGTTTCAGAAGCCTAAAGGGTTAGTGTTGCCTATAGACAGTAACTGTGAACACTGGAGAGTCATTGAAAAAGAATATTTAAGACACTCTAGTGAAAAAGAATTCAGCAGAAATCCCAGTGGAGTAGCGATAAAAATCTCAATGTTTCCCAACATCACTGTTCTGAATTCTAATAAACGTTATGAAAATGAAAATATCTGTTTGATTCACATTGCCAGCACTAACCCTCCAGTACCAGGAGACAGAGCTGAAGGACATAGAAGCGAATTAAAGTTGCACTTTTCAACTTCTTTAAAGAGTCTAGATTATTCGTTCCCCCAGATATATCTAGAGCTCAAATATTAATTTATTGTTATTATTTAGATAGGAAGTGTTCCCCAGAACCTTGTGTATTAAAGGCTTGGTCCCCAATGCAGCAGTGTCCGGAGGTAGAGCTCTTGGGAGGTGACTGGATCACGAGGGCTCTGACCTTATGAGTCCATTAGTCCACGGATGGATTAATAATTTGATGGCATTATTGGAAGGTGGTGGAAACTAGGGTCTACTGGAGAAAACAGGTTACTGGGGGTACGCCTTGGGAGAGTGTAGCTTGTCCTGGCCACTTCCTCCACTCCCAGCCCTGTTTCCCAGCTGCCATGAGCTGAGCAGCGTTCATTCCCCATGATGTTCCTCCTCACTTCGGACCCAGAGCAATGGAGCCAACTGATTGTGGACTGAACCCTCGAGTGAAAATAAATCTTTCCTTCTCTTAAGTTGTTTCCCCCCTCCCTCAGGTATTTTGTTACCCTAATGCAAAGCTAATTAACACATTTATATTCCACTTCCTTTTAAAAATGGAGGAGGAAATGCCATACACGGATATCATCCAAAATTGTTTCTATTAAAGTTCAGAGTCTACAGCTTATGATTAGTCGGGTTATAGAAGGAAATCTCGTTTCTGCAGATGCCCTAACGGAACCACTGGTAAGCAGCCATGGACAACTGAAGGTCCTAGTTCTTGTCTCCCATATCCTATTGATGCTTCAGCTTGGACTTACTTCCCTACACAAGCTCATTTTTCATTCTATGCAGGCTTGGCAACTTCTGCAGAGGTGGTAGGCAATAAAGAAACCCAGCATAAAGATTTTCTTCTTTTTTTCAAAGACTGATGTTTGAAACTGGCCCAGAGGAGTAGTTGCATGGGGAACAAGGGAAGAGCTAAAGGAAGGTGTGAGGCCCTTAAAACCAGAGGTGAAAGTATATTTGGCGAGAGAGCCAAGCAGCACTTACACCCTTAAGCAAGAAACAGAAAAACAGGCTGGCTCATTTTGGGGATGTAACATCCTTTACAGGATGGCCCCATGATTCATTTAACACATTTCTCCTTGAAAGCCTGTAACTTCTTGGTAGGAATCCCCAGACCCGTCTTAAGTCTTTGCCTCCACAGCATAAAGCCCCAAAATGCATGTGATTTTGCCACTGTGGGGTCACCTGATCAAAGCAAAGGGCCAATCTAGATATCTCGGTGCCCCAAAGGGATTATCTAGGTTACTATTAACCATAAAATAGCCAACTCCTGATTTCATCTTTTATAAAAGGCAAAATGATTTTTCATTTCCTCTTCGTGGCATGCTGGCAAAGGCCCAGCTGGCTGCTCACTGAACCATAATGCATGGAATTGATCTTGATGGGAAAACAAGATTCCCTATTAGATAACACCAAGTTCAAACTATGGCTCTTTCCTTGGGGAACATGATTAATGAACTAGAATTATTCCTTTAAAGAAAATATGATCTAAATCCTTTACATCTGGGAAGTAGATGGAAAAAAGTGTTTGTGATCCAATTAACTGGCTTCCAGGGCTTTCTTCTTCTAAGATGAGGTTGTCCTGCCTTCTGACCATGATCATTTTCTCTAATGGTGGCCTCGCTTAAGACCCTGGAATGCCAGCGAGGCGCTCCACTGGGCACTTGCTCTTTAAAGGACAACAATAGCTCAAACACTTTGATGTGTAAATAATTTAGGAGCCAATTAAATATTAACAGGATTTCTAGCCCCTTCAAAAAGAATAAAGACAGAGATTGGCTGCACAGAAAGCAAAGCTTGAAAGCTGGATTAGGAAAGGAAATACCACTGGGCACTAATTTTAATTAAGAGATTATGCATCCACTGGAACTCCACCAGTGTTCATCTTAGCTGCAGAAGCCCCACTTATTGCCTGCTGGAGTTCAGATCTGGAATGTTCTGCAAAGGCCCATGTGTTAAAGGCTTGGTCCCCAGCCAGTGGCACTGCTAAGGAGAGGTGGTGGAGGCTTTAGAGGTGGTGCCTAGTGGCAGTTCTGAGGTCAAGGGGCATGTTCTTAGAGGGGAGAGTGGGACCCCCAACCCTTCCTTTTCCTTTATTTCACATCCCAGCCATGAGGTGCATGAATTTCCACCAACACACCCTCCCACTGTGATATACTACCTCACCACAGCCCCCCCCCCCCCAAGCAAGCGGGCTAATAGACTATGGATTGAAACTTCTAAAACCACAAATCAACACAACGTTTCCTCTTGATAATGGATTATATCTAGTATTTGTCAAAGTAACAGAAGGCTAACACCCTGCTCCTTCAGACGCTGTGCAGTTGCCATCTTGGATCGGGTCTGCTTACTTGGGTCAAAGCAGAGAATCACACCAACAACGTTCAGAGCCAATGGACAAGGCCCAGAGCAAATGGGAAAAAAAAAAAGTGAGATCAAAAGCAGCTTTTGGTCTAGAAGTCCTGCCCCCTCACACTCAGCACTTCATGGATAAGCCACCCCACAAGGGCAACTGGCAGACAATGAAGGGGGTCTTAATGTAGCTTACACCAAAATCTTTGTGTAAAGGCAGCTCCTATAAACGGCCGGATAAATGGCATGATTCACCCATGAGATCATTCCAGAATTGGTCTGTGTGTGGGAATATGCTTGTGTGAGGAAAGAAACACAGTTTGTGAATGTGTAATTTTCCACAACGAAAAAAGAGAAGTTTCTGGGGGAAAGTGGTTGGGCAGGAAGGGGGGGGATGGGCCTGGAGCCAGGCAGAGAGCATTTAGGCTTGAAGGCTCTCTCTAAGAATAGAAGAAGCTGTTCTCTGTGTCACAAAATGATCAACACTCAGGAAATGGACCCAAGTGGATGACCTCATCTGAATGCCCTGAAAGCCAAAAGCTAAGGACATAAACACCATGTGGAAGCTGTTGACAATTTAAAGTCACACCCCCAGAGATACCTACTAGTCCACTGGGAGGCCACTTCCATCACACAGTCGCTGATGCATCTGGGGTAAGCAAACCCAGAAACCTTTGCTCAATCATGGATGGGTATCCAAATGGGTCTGCACCTTCCACGGGCACCACGGAAATGGTTTTTGCTGGAATCCTCTAGTTTTTTTTTCACATGACCTCCAAACCCAAGTTTACTGGGTTCATTTCTACTTTCCTCTGGTCAGATCCATATACCTACCGATGTCCAAATGCTTCTGGAAATTAAGAACTTTTGGGGGCCCTGGCTTCAGTTCCCTTTTGCATAGGGACAGTCCCAGGACCAGCCCTCCTGGGACCACACCATGCCTGTGGTCTCCTCTCACTCACCAGTGAGTTACACTCCAAGTTTCTGAGCTGGCACCCGACTCTCAGAATGCATTTTCTTATCGCTGCTGTGTGATACATGGAGATCAGCCCACAGGGTACCCTTTTCGCCTCTAATGTCACTGAGCCAGCCCCACAGTACAAGCAAGAGCTCTGGCCATAGAAGCAAAACGTCACAGGGTAAAAGAGGGCCAAGGAAAGGAGGAAGTGGAGCCTTTCTCTTGGCTTCCTGGTTTGCGACCGACCCTCAGCAGCCTTCTGAATGCTCTAGTTTGCATTATTCCAGCTTCTTCTCTGAACCTCCTTTTCCTTCTCTGGGCTCCAGCATCCTTTTTCCTAAGCTGCTTTTTTTTTTCCTCCCACAATTTCTTCCCTATCTACATCTAAACCCATAAATTCCCTTGCAGTTTCCTGATTTTCCACCCCTGGTTCCACGGTCGTGGCACAGCAGCAAAGCAGGATGCGGGTGGGGACTGGAGGATGAGAAGAGAGTGGTCTTGGATAGGAAGCGTGGGGAGAGTTGTTTACTAAGCAGGGGAAGAGTCGAGAAAGTTCCTTCAAGTCCTTTTATGTACCAAACTTTGCCAAGCCAAACCACAGATCCACGCTAGAATAGAGAGCGCGATGATGACTAATGTGGATAAAAGGCAGAGAGATTCAGGCTTGGCCTTGGCAACTGTTAGCTGAGGGAAGAAGTGCTGGTTTAAGACTGGGATTCTTCCAGAAAAGGGTACAGTTTACAAGCCTCGTCTGAGAAGAGTGTTTACAGCAACAGGGAGATTTGGTGTTACAGTTATGGTGGAAAAGACGGGCAACATCTGTTCCCCTCCTTCACAACAGGTTTCTACTAGCATGCTGTGAAAGGTGGGATCTGGCAAGAAAGACCAAAACAATCATCTTCACATTCCACACAAACATACTACTTACTGGGGGAAAACTGGAAGGATATACACCAAAATGTTAATGCTGGCTTGTTTAAGGAGGTGAGCCCCTCAATTGTATCTTCCTTTTGTTTGTATGGATTTTCCAAATTTGCTTTCTAAGCACATACCACAGGAAAAAAAATTAAAGTCCAAATAAAAGCAAATCTGAAGATGAATCCATTGTGTATACAGAACCACTCGGGGAACCAGGCTGGAGCAGTTCTAGAAAGAGCAAGGAGACAACTCTGGGACTAGACAAAAAAAAAAGAACCTGAAATGGACACACAGCCTGGCAGGCACACAGAGGGAATAGTTCACCTAACATTCTCCGAGCTCCCGGAGGTTGACATTACTGTCAGTTTTATAAATGAGTAAACCCAGGATCAACAAGGCTAGTTAGTTCACCAGCACCACCGAGTGCACCACCCCACCACCATCAGATGCCCACCAGCACCAAGGGCAAGGATGGACATGGGCAGTAGTTTTCCTAAGGGGGTGGAGGGTGGAGAGGAGGAGTGGGCTTCTTGTTCCCATTCCCGATTCTCCAGAACAATTCTGAGGTTAGCTGTTTTATTTATTGGTGTTCTATATAAACTTGGGTTGAAAGATTGGCTTCTGAAGCTTTAAAAAAAAGAGGAAGGGGTGATGGGAGCCAGAGAGGCTGCACATTCTTTCTCATTTGGGCTGAGGAGTGCTCCTTATAACTGAATTCCATGGAATTGGCATCACACAAACTAGCTCCTGTTTCAAGCATCTTTTAATAAGTTAGCTCAGGGACACTCTGACAAGAAGTAGCAGTGCCCTTATGTGCAGGAAGGGCTTCCATGTCCACAGAAGTATGTTTGGCTTACCAAGCTCGGCTCGTAGGCCTGCTGCTATGGGAGGTAATCCATCCCTTGTAACGACTGGTGGGACCACAGGCTCATAGCCATGTAATTTGAATGAAGTGGGCACAGCCTGTAGCCAGTTGTCAATCTAAGCAAGCCAGTAAGTCCTGACATCTTCCTAACGCACATACTGATTAGAGACGGCCAGGCTGGGCTCCAAAAGGGTTGGGCGATGTGGACGATGTGCCTGTGGGTGGGGTGAGGAGAACCAAGGCAGGGGCTTCACTTTATCCTGGACGTGAAGAGGGGCTCCAGGGACAGGGTGAAGTACTAAGCCTGGGAAAACTCCTTCCTTCTTAACTATGCTAGACGCCACCCAAACACGTCCCTTGCTTTAAACAGAAGCATTATACACAAAGGGAAAATCATGTATTGATCTGTTCAAAATAAGGCTGGGTATTATTTGCATTTTGCTCACATGGTGCTGATTCGAAGTTCAGACAACTCGACGTGACAGAGGGATAGGTGAGCCACTCAGCCGAGAGCCAGGGCAGGCCAATGGGGCTTGGGGAAAGTCAGCAGGTGTGACCTTAGCAAAAGGCCCTGGGCTTTCTTGGGTTTCATGTTAAGGATTCAAGTATTTGTGAGCTGCACTGAAGATGCTCAGCAGGCTGCTCAGGCCAAGGCAGATCTGCATAGGCTGGGGGGTTGATGGGCAGGGGGTGCCACCAGGGAGGGAGCACCGGCCAGGGTACCTACATTTGGAGTGGCTTGAGACCCTCTTTTGTCACTGTAGGTGTAGCAACTTTCACTGTTGTTGTGACAGAAGCACTCTGAGAGGCAGGACCCTGAGGTCCAGGCCAGATCATCTGTTAATCCTCTCCCAGGCCCCTCCTCCCTGCCATCAGAGCAGCTCTGCCATTTCCCTGGAGAGGTCCACAAGAACACAGTGCAGGTTCAGGGCTTCTGATAGATAGGACTTGCTCCTGCTAAGGTAGACTAGCCTCATTTGTTGGGGAAAAATATAAACACATATATACACGTATGTTTTCCCATATACACATGTATACACACGTGTATATATGTATACGTGTACACACATACATAAATTTATATGTAAATCTTCCACAATATTAGCAATTCTCAGAAGCCTGGAGACAGCCCTCAGAACATTTCATTCCTTCATTCAACAGATGGAACCCAAGTGTCTTCTACGCACCATGCACGGTGCTGGGGCTGCCTCAGACTAAGACACAGCCCATACCCTCAAGTTAAAAAGAAGTTCACAAAACTTGTTAACACTTTAAGTTGTTGTAAGTGCTACCATGGGCTGAGGCAGAGATGCCACAAACATGAACAAATCCTTGGCATGGTCTTGGGGGTGGGGGTTGGAAGGCTGGGGCAGCTCCCTGAGAACAGAACAATCTTCCAAACTTTGCACCAATCCTAAGAGCCCCACAAGTGAGGAGAACCTTACCAATTAAGGAACTGGGAACACCCTGCTGGGGCGAGATGGTGCTAGGGAGGAGAACCTAAGCCATACTAAGAAGGGCCCTGTCTCTCTGCTAAGAAGCCCAGGACGACGAGAGAGGTTGATCAGGAGCTAAGCCTTCCAAAGACACAAGGCCGGAACTTCCAGCTCTCATCTGACTTCAGACCTGTTTTCTTAAACTGAACAGGAAAGAAATCACAGATGTGAGTTGGGATGAGGAGCTGGCTTCAGTACCAAAGGGGAGGCCTGAGTGGGCAGAGCAGGACGGCTGGCGCTCCCTGCCATCAAGCCCAGGGCTGGGATGGTGCTGCTTATTGCTGGGCCTGGCAGAACTTAGACCCCTGGGGTTTGGGCGCTTATTTGGACATCTATGGAATCTGACAGGAAATTGTCTTGCTTTGAAGGAGACATGAGCACTGGGTGGGATTTCTTAGGGACCCTGGCTGCCCTGAGGGTTCCACAGGTTAGAATTTTCCTTGGGTTGGAGTCTTCAGGGGCCACCCCAGGTTCAGTTTGGGCACAGGTGGATTCTCCAGTGACCCACTGTGGCAGAGACCACAGACTGGCTCAGCCCACCCAGGGAGACTGCACTACATGTCCAAGGTGGCCTCCTCTCCTGTGGTCCCCTCCAGAAAATAATATACCAAATAAAAACTGTAAGAAGTCACTACATCTGCACATTTTTCAAAAACTGCCAAGTGGAAGTGCTCAGGTGAAACCTGGCAGAGGAAGTGAATCACACGTCGGGGAGGACTTCTAACAAGCCCTGGCATGGGGACCAGTGGCAGTGGCAATAGTGTTTCTGTGGGAGAAGTCCCAGGGCGTGGGTGTCACTGGCCCTGGCCACACTGGCTCCCACTGTGCTATCCCCACGTGGCCATCCTTGTTTCTCTCCACCAGAGTTTGTGCGCTATTGCTCCAAACTGGCCATCAGAGGATTCTGTTGTCTGCAACTAGGGACAGCGTATACTAACTACTCTGTACTCCACACCCGTATCGCTCAGGGCCACTGTAGGAGGTTCATGTTGCAGGCACGACTTTGAACTCCTAAATATGAGAATAAAGGACAGTTCTCATTCAGGATTCACCCAGAGACACATGGGGTGTGCCCTGGGAGGATCCAATGCCAGGGGTAAATCAGCAACCTCTAAAGCCATTGAAAGTCACCACCCTGATCTCATTTAACCTACAGATGATTTCCTGAAGTGTCATAGGCAAGCAGAAAGCTCTGTATTTGAACTGTCCTGCCAACCATCCTTTGTGCAGAGGCATTTCTGGCATTGTACACAGTTACCCTCCCACTAACTGGCCCTCTTTCTCAAAAGCATATATTTTTTTTCATGCACTGGATCAAGTCTTTGGGGAAAGGCCCTTAGGAAACCATAAATCACATTGTGGTGGTGTTCGGAGGGTGACCTGGGTGCAGTAGGGAAGATGCTCCCAAGACAAACAGGCAGCATTTCAATGTCACAACAGGAATGTGCCTCTGCAGACAGCCACAGCATCAGTGCCACATAGATGCCTCCCCCTGTTCACATTTCCTGGTCTTCAGATGACAAATACCCACATGGGGATTCACAGATCATTCTTCACTCAAGATTCTACCAAGAGAAACCTGGGGTATGCCCTTGGAGGATTCAATACCACAGGGTACACAAGCAACCTCTAAGACCTTTGAAAGCCACCACCTAACAGCTCAGCCAACAGGATCCAGGAGGTGGCCCTCATGTGGCACAAAGTACAAGAGCCAAGCTGGTCCTGACCTTGGAGCTTTACCATCACCCAGATGCATAGTAGCTGACATTGCCTGGGTGTCACTGGTCCTGAGCCACAAAGCCCAGCCCCCAAGGGGTGGTCATAAAGGGAAACAGACTTGCTGCTTCAGTGTGTGTTAAGCCTGGGGACTGCCTCTGTGGGCTGAGCTGGCCCCACCACAGTGAACACAACAGGTCAGGATATTTAGCAAACCTCCTACTAGTGGGGGAAGTTGCTAACACCTTCTGTACTCCAGCCTTCTCAAGATGGTACTATGAGCACCTACCTTATATGAAATTCATGGGAAGAAGAAATCAGGGATCTCTACAAGGCACAGAGAACAGTGCCTAGCAACTTGAAAATAACATTTAGAGGTTTTTCTTTTTATTTATTTATTTATTTATTTATTTATTTATTTATTTATTTATTTATTTATTTATTTATTTTGCAGTGCTAGGGATTGAACCCAGGGACTCACCCATGCTAGGCAAATGCTCTATCACTGAGCTACGCCCCCCAGAGCAGGTTTTAGCTTTATTAACTTTATTTAGCAGGTTCACACAAATGTATGACTGCATTCTTCAGTTATTCCTAAGGAAATACACTCTTCTCTCAAACAGATTTCTCTACAAATTGAGGCAAGGAAGCACAAGTTTGAATTCATTGTTTAAATAACCGGAGCCATCTACTTCCAGTTGAAACCCTAGAGATCACCTTGGGAACCATCCTAACATCAGCTTGGTGGAACCAGGTGGCATGCAAAATGACCACAAACATCTCACACTGTTCTGGAGCCCAGGTTGTTCCGGGCCCTCTCCTGTGGTCCACTCCAGAAAATAATATACCAAATAAAACTGCATAGAAGTCACTAGATCTGCACGTTTTTAAAAACCGCCAATTTTTAAAAGCTGGATGAAGAATAACTACTCGGGCATGAGCTCGTAGAAACTGCTGATCGTCGACAGGTGGGAAGTGTGAAGAGCACGTCTCATTCATGAGTTCCTTGTTGTATGAGACTTACCGCTTCCACCTGGGCTGTGCCAGCAAACATGAAGACAGCCATCTGAGCTGGCAGGATCTCTGGAGAGGAGAGCCAAATGTCCCCACCTTAAGGATGAGGAGCTGAGATGGAAGGCCCAGTGAGCACTAGGGACATCCCAGGACCTGGTCCCCAGCTCTCTTCCCTCCTCTCATTACACAGAGCCCAAGGATGCAGTGTTGGCCAGAAATGAGATTCCAACTTGAAGACAGCCATACTGAATTTTCTCTAACTAAAGAGCCACTTTCTCTGGGGGTGTCCTTTGCAATCCCTCTGCCTGAGTTCACGAAACTCTTCCTTCTGTGTTCCAACCACACGCTGCTTAGAACTCACACAATTATTCACTATTTTGTTTGATGGTGAGTTTGTTTATACCTGATTTCGGTTTAGGCTCCGAGAGGCAATTGTCATTTTCCTGTCATTGTATCCCTACCCCCTGGGGTGGTGCCTAACATATAGTAGGTGCTCAACAGACTTGAGTGCATAAAAAAATTCTGGCATGCAGTGATAGCACATGAAGGTCCACACAGGCAGTGTGTAAGAATGGCAATTTACTTGTGGAGGTGGGTGGAGGGAAAGGGGCGTTACATAGCAAAGGACTTTTAGGTAATGATTTGGGGACAGTTAAAGTGTTCTCCAGCTCCTTCTTGGGGACCCTAATTTTCATGAACTGGAAACTCATCCCTATATTACTGTCCCCTCCACTCACTGTAATCCATCAGGACCTCACACTTACTGGGGTAAGAACGAGTGGCCTAACGCACAAATGAATGAACAGACAGTAAAACCTCTCCTAAGATCTGTCCGCATTGACCAACTGATGCCAGGAGCCAAAATCAGTTCATTTCCAGCTAAAACCAAGAACAAAGCTTTAGGACCACTGTGGGAGGCGAGGCAGGGAAGCCAGGGAGCAGGAGGTGGAGCTGGGAACTGCTCTGTAGCATGAGAAGCCAGAAGCCAGGTGCACAGAGATGAGGCTTCCTGGGAGATGCTTCCCAGGTGGAGGTGGTTCAGGTCCCCAGTGGAGGAATTTTTGGAGTTTCCTGATTTTATAACTTTCTTCTGACAAAGCTAGAACTGTGTATTATCCCCTTCGTTGGGGACGCGTGTTTGTCTGGAACCATCAGGCACACATGGCCTGGTCTCCGTGCCTGAGTACAACGGAAACATGGGTGCCAGAAGCCAGAGCTAAGTTGCAGAGCTGCTGCCTGTGCCTCAGCCACAAAGCACAAAGGACAAACTACATGACCTGAAGGCCCTGCCACCACTGACCCTTAGACGTATATCTAATCACAGAGAGGGTTTCAGTTTAAAAGGAATTTAGTTGACTAGTTAACACATCCATGAACTAAAGCAGCTTGAAATCTGTATATTATTAGTAAATTGACTGGTGTTTTGACTAGTATATACTTATCAGGATATTTTTATTAATATTTGAGCATAGCTGTTTCTCAATAATCAGTAAAAAGCAAACTTAATTATGGAAAACAGGTTATTTATAAACAGGACGCCTGCTCATTAAAAAGTTGAAAGAGCAGAAAGTTCTTAATCCTGCTGCTAAAAAAAATGCAGGATTATGAATTGTACTCGTGGATTCTCAGGTGCTCAGGTAGAACTTGCTGCTGAGCAGGTAACGGCATTAGGGATGGCAAAGAATCCAACGTGTTCTGTTATAGGATTCATGTTTATGCACCTTATTTTCCTTAAGGAGTGGCGGATTTGAATGTGCTCTTTTCCAAGATGCAAACAGTGACGTTCCATGCTCCTCCACATTCAGTTTGCTTCTCCATCCAGGGCCAAAAGGCAGAATGGCCAAATTCCCTGACAGTTTTGTCAGGTGGGCTTTTCTACAACAGGTGAGGCCTTCTGGAAGTGGGAAGAGACCTAGGAATGGACAGATACTGTTTTCTAGCACCAAATGGCTGCCAGCTAAGCATTTCCTGAGGTTTTTTTTTAAAAAAATGGAGAGCCACACGGATCCACAAGGATGCCTTGAGGGCTTGGATAACCTCTTCCTGGGTAATCTTGGTTAAAACATAATTCTTATTGGCTTTCCAACCAACTTTCAAATTTATCTTCAATTAATCTTCAAATTAGCCATGCATGGAAGTAACTTGCCTGACCATTCTATGGAGGGGCAAACAGGCTCAAAGAAGGTAATTTAATTTGCCCAAGAAAAAACTTTTAAGTCTTCAAAGCTCTCCACACTGATTCCCTCTTCTACTATCAGAACTAGGGGTCCTTGATCAGCTGGACCCACCTACCTCTCTGCAAGTCAAGTGCCATGTGGGAAACTGTGTCCACAAGCACCTATGAACCTGTTACCCTCTGGAAGGTTGATAATGTAACGTCTGGGATTTTTTTGTGTTTGGAAAAGTTTCTACAAATAGGAACTTGTCTGGTCTGGCTTCCAGATATAGACCTGGCTTCCAGGACATGGAAAAACCTTTGGCCGGACAGACAGACAGAGGTTCAAATTCCCATTCTGGCCCAAAGTTGGTATTTGAGACTACAACTCTTGAAGATCATTATCTATAAAATGAGGATACACATTAAAGGAACTCGGATTATGGAAATTAATTCACCCTTTGAGGATGAACCCAATGTGAACACTTCAAAGGTAAAAGCACAGAGAAACCAAATTGTCATAAAGAAATGGAACGAGTCCTCTGCCAGGAAGACACAGTAGTTACCTGCTGGGCTATCTTTAGCATCTATTAAAAGTTATAATTACTTGTGCCTAATTCTGTGTCTCAAGTTCAGGGTGGACAGGAAGCAGGCCCATCCTTCACCCCCTGGATCCTCAGTATCTGATCACAAGGTAAGGCAATCGGTGAATGAGACAGAGTTAAGGAAAAACTGAGTCAACTGGAGAGGTCCTGCAGGAACCCCCAGAGAAATGAGGCTGACTCTGTAATGCCCACCCAAGCCCCAGCTGGAAGAGGATGTGCTGGCAAATGGCTGTCACCTGATGATGCACATTCCTCTGGAGGTGTGTGTACAGGCTGTTCACACTTAGGATATTCAGGGTCCTGGGGACATCTGTTCAACTGGATGAAAGAGCTGGCCCTTTAGGGTCACATCCCAGGTGTGAGAGCTGCTACAAGCTGAATTCCCCAGGAAATGAGCCTACGGGGGCCATGGCAGGTTAATCAGGTAAAGAAAGCTTTTCTGTGACATCCTCTATGCCAGCCCACTGGCCACCACCCCAGATGGCCCGTACAACTCTGAGCTGCAAGATCTGCTGATGATTTCCCCAGAACACTTCTTTTGCAAGGTGGTTGTAAGGATGCAGGTAATAAGAAGGACCAGCTCAAAAATGCATGCGTGGACACATAGTGGGATCATTGGTGTCTGAAGGCACGCACCAAACCAATGACTGTGCCAGGCTTCTGTGAATAATGATTGCCGTTTTTCTGCCCCATGGAGCTTCTGAAACAGACTGTAATCTGACAAGTCTAGAAGAGCCAGGGAAGGTCGTGGTCAATGGGAATTCTGGGCAGAGCTTACAGAGACGGTGCAAGATGAATAAATGGTGAATCAGCACCAGAGGCCACACTGCCCTCTTTAGGGGTCTGCAATGTGTTTGGCTGTTAAAATGACCAGAGAGCAGTTCTCGCTTTTAATGACTGAAGGCCAGAGCCAATATCCTATGATGCTTCTGACAGTCTCTGCAGTGAATTGCCCTGCCCTAAATCCCAGCAGCACCCTGATGACCCTGGTGACATGGGAATGGGGTCTGAGATCTAGGACAATGGAGGGAATGAACATTGGCAGCAGGGGTAGAGATTAGGAGGGGACACTCTGCAAGGACAGATCCACAGTTACTTACTTTTTTCCCCAGAGTCAATGGAGGGCCTTTTTGATTTAAAGAAGGGGACGTTTCTCTAACCTGTAGCTAATTATATGTTTGTTTTGGGTGCCACTTATGATATCTTCCCTTTGGTGGCAGCTCCAGCTTGTTGGTCAGTTTCTAAACCCAAGCCCAAGACACACCTTGTGTGTCTTGCACAGAGAGTCACACAGTTTGATCCAATTCCTTTCCTGATGTACCTTTTTCCAAAAGTTGGTGTGACCCTGTGTGGGATATGGTGGGCCCCATATATTGCTCTTGCTTTGTAGTATTGGGAAAGGTGACAAAATGCAACTTAGAAAAAACAGGCAATACCACACACACACACACACACACACACACTCCAAGAAGGAAGCCTGCTGGCTGGAAAGAAAGCATAACATCTTTTTTTTTTCCTTTCAGATTCACAAATACTGAATTTGCAGCATCAAAGCAAGGCAAGTTCACGAACATGGAAAGGGAAGCCACATTACGCACACCGGCATCTGAACTTTTCACCCAGAGAACTACAAAGCATGCATGCATATACATACCCGGCTTGGGTACTGTCGCGATACGGCAGCACGGAAAATATACTACAGAAGGATCTTCTGCCACTGATAAGGACTATTCTAAAAAGTGAAACAAAAAAACAAACAAACAAACAAAAAAAACAAACTAAATGCAAAGACTGAAATTTAAAAAAAAAAAACAAAACAACTCTATAGCAATTAAGCATTCACAGGATTCACAGCAGTATTTGCATACTCCCGCCCCCTCCTCCAACAGATGGTATTCTGCTCTCCTTGCAAAATGCAGCCTCAGCACAGAAGTATGCTGCCTCTATCACCCAAATATTAACACGTGCAACACCAGCGATCCGTGAGTCCTTTCTCCCTTAAAGAGGTGCTGGCTATGGGCTGCACATGCAAGACGGGAGCAGACAGTGCCAAGTTTGGGGTGGGCAGTGCTGGTGAACAGTCATGCCACATTTAAACCACTCATTTGTCTTCTGCAGTAAACAATGCAAGAGCAATAGCGCCAGAAACCCTGAGCAGGAAAGACACTCCGATGCCATTATGATCATTAGGTTTTTTTTTAATATGCTGGCAATGTGTTAGGTTCTGAGAATAGATCGAGGGAACAATTACATAATCAGTCTTAGCTTCCATTCCTGCCATAAAGAAACTACTGGAAACAGTTCTGCACGATGCTCTTATGCAATCCAAAGCCACTTAGAAAAACATTCAAAACAAAAACAAAGACCCTCAAAAGTACTTATCCTGGCATCTGAGAATAACTTTTGCCAAAGGGAATCGCTGATGAGAAAAATGGATAAATGAGTGAAAGAGATTTAAAAACAGCATTCTCTTTAGTGTCAGGTCAACATACATCACAGACAGAGCTTACTTACTTTTCTAATATTTTCCTTCAATAATCATAGTGAGACCAGAGAAAATAGTACTTAGGCAAGGATCAAAGTTTGGGAATTCTAACCTTGTTTTAAAGTTAGGCAATTAGATTGCCTACAGCCCTGGGAGAAAGTCTGGTTCCCTGGCATGGCAAATCAGGCCTCTGCTCCTGGCTTTGCTTTCTTGTCTGAGCTTTATCACGCATTTATACTAAAGTGTTTGCAGTACCCCAACCTAAAGAACAACAACAACAACAAAAACTTGCTGTTTTATACCTGTGCCCATCACATGCTATTCCTTCTTTATGTAATGCTACATTTTGGGACACTTGGTAAACTCCTATTGATTCTTCAAAACCCAGCTGAGAAGTTACCCCTTCAGAGAATGTCCCCCTGCTGATCATTCCTTCTCTTCTCACTGCTGTCTCCACTCCTTTTCACGTTTCCCGGAGTGCCCTGGTGTGACCAGTACTGCTCACCATTTGCTGCTTCCTAGAGAGCAAGTCCAAGGGTTTTTAAGCACACGGCATCTCCCCCATAAATGTCCATTTGATGTCACTGAAATGCAGTCTGACTGCAGAGCAGCACCAGAGGATGCACCAAGGGGCGCGTGGGGCTGTAGCTGTCTGTTAATCACAGGATGGAAGCAATGCTCCCAGCTAATATCAGCTGTCACCGTTGTATACCTCAGGCAGTTTACTAACTCTTCTGAGCCTCGGTTTCCTCCTCTAAAAAATGGGGTAAAATTAGGAAGTATTTCATTGGAATGCTTTAAGAGTAAATGTGTCCACACTGGGAGAATTCTTGAAGTAGCACCTGGCAAAGAGTATACACACTCAATAGACAGGAATGGTCTTCCCTGCAGATCAGCTTTTTGGGGTGAAGTTGTTTCAGCAGCACAGTACTTAGATTGGTACCTCTCCACACCTCCATGCTAAGTACCCAGGCTGCTAAGTGTGAGGGACTGTGCTGTGGACAGCTGAAGGACCACAGGCCTGACCCATCTGCAACGATGTAACACGGCAGTACGTGACTGAAAGAAGTTTCTCCTCAGATACTTGAGACCCCAACTCTGCCAACTGCAGTGAGGACAGAAGCATCATGTCCTGAGTGGTCCTCCAAGGCCTGTGGGGCCAAGAGCCAAATAAAACTCCTGCTCAATACCTGCCAGGTTCCTTGGGCTCTGACATGAAGCCTGGCCACAGAGCTTCCTACGTGACAGTGACCCTGCAAATTTATTTAAGCAGGCATGACAAGGGTTAACACTCGTTACACATCAATTACACGCCAGATTCTGAACGCTTGAACTGACGGGACATGAGCCAGCAAGAGATGTGCCAAAGTTCAGTGAAGCTCCAGCAGGTAAGGCAGACCAGGGATTTGAACTTGAACTCTTCACCACCATGAGTGCTCTTCTGTAATGTGCTAGAAAGGCCTGCTCTGGTGCTTAGCTGGGCACCCTTGGACATCCATAAGTCTGTCTTCACTTATGTTCCACAGTGGCTTTGGAGCCTGGCCTGCATGTCACCCCAAGAGTGATAGACCAGGACAGTACTACTATCAGAGCTGGAGCCACACGGGCTGCATTCTCCCCTCTGCTCAGTCTGAGCCCCTTCTGGACGATGGACAGAGGCTCTCCACCCTCCCACTGCCATTCCCACCATCCATCCAAGGGAAAGCCTGGAGCCGCTGGCTCTGTCACTCGACATCCTGCGGAGAGTGTCTGAACTAACTGGCTCCGTATGACCACGCTGTCTTCATCACCCAGTGCTGTCTTTTTCCTTCCCACCCAAGAGCTTGTTTGGACATTTTTAAGAGAACAAGAAAATGAGAGAATACTGATGCAAGCACATCCCAAGCCTTCTTCCCAGTACTGCAACGCAGGGTGCCTATCCATCCGTGGCTGTGTTGTCCTAGGAAAATGAGTGCTCGCTCTGGGTGGTCCTCGCCATTCGTCTAGGAGATGCTGGCGACGTGGCTCTCATTCAGAAAAAAGTGTTACTCTAAGGCACAGGCCAAGTTTGGCAACTGTGAACATGGACGGCCTCCCAATAATTCCAGGAGGGTTGGCTCTTCACCGGTTGGCCCTTCTTCAGCAACTGAAATGGAAGGATGAAGGAAGAACACTGCATCCTTGGGCCTTTCCCTTTCCTCCCAGGATCTGATCATCTCATAGACTCCTGCTCTCCCCAGGGATTGGAGACAGAATCCATGGCAGGGACCCAGACAGCAGCCCTACAACAGCACTGCCAACAGGGCTCCCAGACACATCTTCCATGTTTTCTGAAGGAGTTCTGGCATCCGGGAGAAACAGCAGAATACATGCAGAGCAGGTGAACCAGCCTGCTCAGCTTCTCACGCTAACTACTTAGGGCAGCATGATCCTAACAACAGGTCCTACACGACCCTCCGCTGTGTTTAGAACCTAGGAGTTCATGGGAATTTGCAACTTTTCTCACATGGGGGACATCCATCAAAATGCAGATGCCCAAGAAGAAAGTCTTGGTGATTTGTTAAATCTCCTCAAGTGCCTGTTATTGATGAAAGAATTAAATCAGATGCTGGTAGTCATGAATGTCCAAGGGCAAGCTGGGTGCAGTGGCACATGCCTGTAATCCAGTAGCTTGGGAGGCAGGAGAATCGTGAGTTCAAGGCCAGCCTCAGCAAAACCGAGGTGCTAAGCAATTCAGTGAGATCCTGTCTCTAATACAAAATAGAATACAAAATAAGGCTGGGGATGTGGCTCAGTGGTTGAGTGGCCCCAAGTTCAATCTCTGGTACTTACCCCCCCAAAAAACACAAAAGAATGTCATAGGACAACCAAATCCACACCCAATGGGCTTCAGAAATTGACTGCTTCCTTGTTTTTGCCTCCAACTACTGTAGCTAACTTCTTTTATGCCCAATGGTACACAAAAAGTCACATAATCTTCACCATCTGTGACATACAAGACTTCACTTGAAGTCAAGAAGGCCAGAAAGCCTTGCTCCAAAAATGATGACTTCAAAAGAGGAATTAACTCCAGGGAGATGGGTCTTTAAAGAATGAAAGGTCACATTTCCACACAAACATCTGTCAGAGGCGGGAAAACATAGCAAAGGAAAAAGCTCCACAGAGCTGCTGCCCGCCCATGTGGGCCAAGATGCCTCTGGAAACGCCATGTTCTCCAAAACTTCCAGGAAGCACTGAGTATGCCCTGCAGCTGGAAGTCATCAAACTTCTCCACATAACTTGATTTCCATGCTCCTGGGAAGTGTGGCCGGTAGGAGGGATCTCGTGGCTTCAGCCCACAAAGCCTCCCTAGCCTCACTTTGCTCGGGAGATACTGGAGCTTAAGAGCTGCCAGGAGACGCTCCACACATAGCCATCCCTCTTGAATCTGCTTTCAGCCCCTCAGCCCAGAGCTGGAGGATACTTAACCAGGGAGCGTCTGACACCACCCAGGATCCTCAAGAGTTCCATCATTTGCCACAAGCTGGCTTCTTGTTCCATTTCCAGACTCCTGGGGAGTCTGCTGGCCACCACAAAGTTCAAATTCATCCAGGTGGAATATTCCCTGACAGCGGAAATATTCTTGTAAGGACATTAAAAATGAGAAACCAGCTTTAAGGGGTGAAGGAAATCATGTCTCCCACAATGGAGGTACGGACAGTGAGGCCTGATCGTAGCCCAGGGGTGTCCATAGCCCAGTGTGGGGGGGTCACGTCTGGTACTGGACACACCTGCAAAAACACATTTCCCAGATTCATTCCTTACTGAGGCCCAGTATCCATGGATGTGCCTTGTTTGGAAATAGGGTCTTTGCAGATGCAATACAATTAGGATGAGGTCATATTAGATTAAATCCAATGAACAGTGATCTTATAAGGAGAGAGGGATCTGGAGATAACTAGACAGACACAGAGGGACGAAGACTGTGAGGCACAAGCCATGGAAACCAGGGACTGCCAGCAACCCGAGAAGATGCCAGGGACGATTCTCCCCCACAGCCTTCAGGAGGAACACGGTCCTGCACGCCCAGCCTCCAGAGTTGAGAGAACCCCTTTTTGTTGCTTTAACCACCCACTTTGTGGTGCTTTACAGGGCAGTCCTGGAAAAGAAAATCTAGCTGGCACCGTCACTCTCTTCCTGGCAGGGCTCTGTGCCACACGTCACCTGCTGGGTAGATCCTCTGGACGTCTATACTACATTTGCCGAGCCCCGGGAAGATGAAATGATAGAGACAAACATCAGGAAACAAATGAGCGGAGTGAAATCTGGAAAGCCATCCGCTGCCCAGCTCCACTCTGACCCCCTTTCCCACAACTGCTGCGTCCTCTCCTCACAATGCTTTATTAAAATGTGGAAGAAGGGGGACTTGACCCCTTTCTCCCTCTTCTGAAGGGTTGGCAATGACATAATGAGAGTTGAGCGAAAACAGCAGCAACAACAAGAAAATGTTCCTGTGCGCCCCATTCAAATACTCATTAGCCATTGGGGGATGCGCTTCCTCCTTGGGAAACGCTCCGCTCGCTGTTGGAGGTGGCTCATTCTGGGTACAAGGGCAAAGCAGAGTTTGTGGGGCATCCAAGAACATTCTTCACAAAGCGATCTGTTCCCTTCCTGGAGTGGTATGGAGACGATATCCTGGTGCAGGGAGCTGGGAGGAGGGAAGGAGCCCCTGGAGAAGAGGGTGCTAGAACAAGGAGCCTGAGGAGGCAGTGGGGCTCACCTGGTTCAGGACTTGGTATCTGGGTCAGGCCCTGGAGGAGGATTCCAGCAGGTGAGAACAGGAAATGCAGGGAGAAGGGAGACTTAGACAAGCTGCAGGGGACTCGAGAGGCAGGCAGACAGCTAGCACACATCAAGTGGAGAGATGGGGTCACTGATATCGGTGGTATCAGTCTTCTTATCATGACTATCATTATTACCACCACCACAATCACCTCCATTACTGCTATTATTATGACTACAGCACAGGCCTTCACTGCCTGCTAAGGAAGTGTACTTTATCCTGCAATCTAGGGAGTGGCAGAAGATTTCAGAGAAACAAGTTATGTGATCGTCTGCCCCTCCTCCTGCCTACCACAGATATTCTGTGAGCACTCCCTCTATGCCAGAT
This sequence comes from Marmota monax, assembly GCF_021218885.2. Lineage (NCBI taxonomy): Eukaryota > Metazoa > Chordata > Mammalia > Rodentia > Sciuridae > Marmota > Marmota monax. The sequence continues at coordinate 4,293,749 of NW_026695245.1, forward strand.
ATTGCACTAGGAGTTGAGATTCAACTCCTAGATCAACGATGCAGCCAAGAGCTCTATCCCAGCACAGCTTGGTGTGGGGTCGGAGATAGGTTTACACAGGAGTGTAAATTCTGAGATGGGGATGTAGAGGGCGCTAGTGAGCACACAGAAGAGCAGCTAACCCAGCCTGGAGGAAAGGTGGGCTGCCTGGAGGAAATGACCAGATGAGTAAGTGGCAATCAGGGTACAGTAAAGAGAGATGTTGGCTGCAAGGACTGGTGAGGAGGAGCACAGAGCCTAACTGAGTACAGTACAATTCCCTTCACTGCGCCACTCGCCGGCATTCCCACTGAGGATAGTACAGTTCCCTTCACTGCGCCACTCGCCGGGGGTCCCACTTCCCTCTGCAAAGCACTGACCCACGATGCTGCCTCCCACAAAGCTAAGGTGAAGGGCTATTGTATAGGCCACATCCACTGACTTGCATGTGTATGTTTTTTGTGTCCCAAACCTGTTTCCATTAGTCATACTTATTACTTCTATTTGCTTTTATTCAATAAAAGCTGCACTAACTAATGTGAAAAAAAAAAAAAAACAGGAAAAAAAAGAGGTGTTTATATTAAAACACTGCTGAATGCTTTTAAAAATCCAAATAAGGGTGGGGATTTAGCTCAGTGGCAGAGCACTTATTTACCTAGCACATGTAAGGCCCTGGGTTCTATCCCCAGCAAAACAGAAACAACAACAACAAATTCAAGCGAGGCCAGCCACTGGGGGAAAAAAAATGCAGTTGAAGTAAGTATAGGTAAGGTAACTACAAAACTTTAGGGGAAAAAATGGTCAAAATCCGAAAGGATTTGCACTTAAGATTCTTGGATCCAGTCTGGACATCCCAGCAATGGGTGGGGGTGATGACATGCGGACAGTTGATGCCACAAACTCTCCCTAGACCCACAGGCAAAGAAAAGACTGTTGAACCAATAATCACTAAATATGCCTTAAAGCACAATGCTAAATATGTACAAATGTGTACGTGACTTTGTGGGCATTTCTTCTAGCGTTTACCAACAGTGGCCCTTAACCAGGCACTACTGTAGCAATTCAGCACAGCTGAAGGCTGGCATGGGGGGAAGAGTGGCAGGAACTGGTAAGGCACCGGTTAGCGGACCTGGAGTCATCCTGGAGCTCAGCAGATCTGGGAGCAGGCTGGGGGTCCCCGGCTTCAGTGGGTGATGGAAGCCACGGCACAGAGGAGCTCTCACAGGGATGGCAGTGCCATGAGCAGAGGGTAGAGGGCTGGGATAGAGCTGTGAGGAAAGCAGCAGGTCAGGATCACAGAGACAGTGAGGCAAGGGAGTGTGCCATCTGTTAGGGCCTCCATGACAAAGCACCAGTGTGGCTTAAACAACAAAAATGTATTGTCTCACAGTTCTGGGGGTCAAAAGCCTCTGAAGTGTCACCGGGGCCCTGCTTGGATGGATAGGTCCTTTGTGGCTGCGGATAGTTCTTTGACTTGGGCGGCATCACCCTCACCTTCATAAGGCAGAAGGCTCTGTGCGGTGTTTTAAAAGACACCAGTCACAATGATGGGGTGTGGGGGAGTCCACTCTACTCCAGCATGACCTTACCTTAACCAATTCATCTGCAATGACTCCATTTCCAAAGAAGCCCACATTCTGTAGTACTGGGGGTTAGGATTTAAGGTATGAATTTTGGGGGACACAATAGGGAGGTAAGAAGAAAACAGGTTGAGCCTGGTGTCACGGAAGTTAGGAAATCCTCCAGACAGCCCCCTAACTCTCTGCTCTAACAGGACAGCACTGGTAACCGTGTCCTCAATGTGGCCCTGGTTGGTCTGTTAAGAATAATTACATTTTCCTTCCAAGCACTGCCTGCCCCTGCTGGCCGCGGCTCCAGGCTTTTTCATTAAGGGGAGAAGTAAAACAGATCTGCCAAGAAGGTTCTGTCCAGGTGGAAGTGGTTTCCAACTCTACACTTCCTTCTGTCACTCTTCCTATTGTCTGTAAATCACACTGGCTGTAAACAGCAAGGGCTTAAGTCCATGAACTTTCCAACAGCAAAGGTCGCACGTGTGCACACACCCACAGAGGCACCTAGCGCACTTGAGATTGAAGATCATTTCTCTTAAGGACACAGAAAACGCTGACATCACAGCACCATCTCCATGCTTTTTTTTTTTTTGGTGGGGGGGAGGTGTGCAGGGGGTTTACTGGGGATTGAACTCAGGAGCACTCCACCACTGAGCCACATCCCCAGCCCTATTTTGTATTTTACTTACCAGACAGGATCTCACCAAGTTGCTTAGCACCTCACTTTTGCTGAGGCTGATTCTGAATTCACGATCCTCCTGTCTCTGCCTCCAGAGCCACTGGGATTCCAGGCGTGCACCACCGCACCTGGCACCTCCACACTTTTTGAAGAGGTATGAATAATGAAACCTGGGCTGTGTGATGCTGAGCCAGCACCCAGGCATGGCTGGGTCTCCCTGGGCACCTGCGTTCTAGTGCCAAGTGGCAGCTCCAACCTTCCTCCCACTACTCATCAGCACAGGCAGGTAAAGCGAAGGAAACATGACGGACTGAGACATGATGGGCAGCGAAACCCCATGGGCTGGGAGCCTTGGTGACAGGATCCTTGGTGATGGCCTAGAAGTTCTGGAGGGCTCCTTCAGGCTGGCCACTCACTTTCCCTTAGATCCAAGCCTTTGCTGCAAATTGGTGGCAAATGCAAAGATGATAGGGATGAAGTTTCCCTGCTGGACTGCTGCTGTTGCTGTGATGGGAACTGAGATGCATGCTCAGCAGGGACTGTCCTCCCAGAGGACACACACTGTCTGTCACACACTAGATTCGTTCCAGGGAGAAGCAGCAATGATACACATCTTCCTCCAAGGCAGTCTGTCCACATTTATTTTTTGAAACATGCCACTTTCTCCAACTCATTTTTCAAACTAAATCAGGCTGACGGAATTGATGAGATCACAAACAAGGTCTTAGTGCACTCAGGGCTTCATGAACCCCTTTTTCCTCCCAAAGTTTTCATTACCAAAAAGAAAGGCTACCATGCGATTCTAGTTCCGGCTCTTTTTTCATCTTATTTCAAAAAGATAAAAAGGTGCTGAAATCTTCCATGTCTTTTTTTTTTAAAGTTTTTTTTTTCCTATCGAGTTCACACTTAAAAAGAGAAAACACGCTTGCTCATTTTTTTTTAAATCCACTCCCATGCCATGTCCTTTTATTTTTTATTTTTTTTTATTGGTTGTTCAAAACATTACAAAGCTCTTGACATATCATATTTCATACATTTGATTCAAGTGGGTTATGAACTCCCATTTTTACCCCGTGTACAGACTGCAGAATCACATCGGTTACACATCCACGTTTTTACATATTGCCATACTAGTGACTGTAATTTTAAATCATTTTGAAAATTCCTCCCAAGGGATATCACAGCTCAGTAGCTCAGTCCACTTACTGTTGAGAGCATTTCTCTCCTTGTTCACAATGAAATGCTTCTGGAAGAAGCCCCAGGACGTGGGCACTTCCGGGGCATGTGGCAGCTGTCACTGTGTGCGATGTAGACGTTCCAAAGTCCGATGACCTGGAAGACTCTCATCTGTTGTTCTCAAAGACACATGTTTATGAGTCTCAAGACTTGCAAGCACGAAGAAGAAATGTCCTTCCTTTCCTAAAAGGATGATGAGGGTGACTAGACATCACTGTCATGAAAGTACTGGCTGTCTTCAGTCTTCACGCTCAGAATCTCTGCTTGCCGCTCTGGGGATTCAGTCCTACCTGCCCAGCAGTGGGCTTTCACATAGCAACAGCTGGCCTTGCTCACCGAGGCTCTGTAAATGCCTGTCATTTTCCAGGGTGTAACTTAGGCCCAAGGACTGAGCTCTGTCTTTACTTTTGCTTTAAGTCAGTGAAGATGCAGATGGGAGTTATGGTGATTGGCAGCTCCCCCTGCCAACCACCCTCAACCCAGGATGTTGAAGGGATGCTGTGGTGTGGGCCATTGGCTGCCTCTCTTCTTCACCAAAGGAGCAGATGTACATTTGTAAACAGTTTTTTAAAGGCCTCAAGTTATTTTGAACTTCACATCAAAATGAATTCATACCACCCTTTAATAATCAATTTATTTTTGGTGGTGCTGTTTTTTTTTTTTTTTTGGTACCAGAGATTGAACTCAGGGGCACTCAACCACTGAGCCACATCCCCAGCCCTCTTTTGTATTTTATTTAGAGACAGGGTCTCACTGAGTTGCTTAGGGCCTTGCTAAGTTGCTGAGGCTGGCTTTGAACTTGCAATTCTCCTGTTTTAGCCTCTCAAGCCGCGCCTGGCTGGTGCTGGGTATTGCCTCAGGGCCTCACACACGCTGGGCAGGAGTTTTACTACCACTGAACTTCATCCCCAGTCCCTCACCCTTTGATTTTTCTATAAGAAAGAGGTTACCTCACATGATCTGTAATGCTTGTCCTTAACTCCTGATTGGTCAGAGTGGTCACATTCAAAGGCAGGCCAGGTCATGCCTCTCTTCTGCTTGGCACCCTCCATGGCTCCTACCTTGTCTATAAGCATAAGTTCCCCAACTTCTTGAGGCTCTTCTCTCTTCCTTTCTCACTCTGCCCCACCATACTGGCTTTCTTACAGTTCCTCAAACACCCCTCTGTGTTCTGGCCTCAGTGCCTCTTCAACTACTGTTGCATCTACCCTGTGGCTCCTCCTGTTGGGATAGCACAGGGATGGCTTCCTCCCCTCGGTGCTCTCCCTGCCCAGCACGCCTCCCCCACCCCTGGCCCTCAGTGGCTCCAGTCCTTCTCCATAGCGCAGTCTCTCTCTCCTGCTACATGTTTAATTGTTTATCAACTGTCTCCCAACTAGTCTCCAAGTCCTCAAGGCAGGACCTTCCCTGTCCACTTTATTCACTACCCTATCCCAAGAGCCCCATCAGAGTGGGTGTCGGGAACACGTTCTGAACAGACCATACTCGGGCATCACCGCAGCCCATGTAGTTAAACCACTAGCTAGAAAAGGGAGGGGGGAGTCCAGTCCAGGCAGCCCGAGGCAAAGGGGATGGTGGGAGGTAAACACCCATGTGCTGTAACAGCACGAATGGCATGGTGGAACGTGAAAAAAAGTCTCTGTTAAATTCTGATTTTTTAAAAACCTTTCGCTAAAGGCCAAGGACTAAAAAAAGAATGGCTTAAGCAAACTCATAACTCAGTGTGAGAGACACTGAAGTCCAGAAGGAACTAAAGACTATTAAAAAGAAGACTGGACCCCCAAATTTCACCTTCCGTCTAGAAGCACGATTCCTTCCGAGAAGTCTACTGCAAGGGGACCATCAGAACATAAACCCAATGTCCTCAGTCATGACACTCATGCTGATCCCAACACAACAGATGGGACCAACCCTAACTGTATGCCAAACAACAACAACAACAACAACAAAAACAGTATGCAAAAGCCATACATGTGTCTGATACTAGCGTACTATGACATGCTAAATGAGCTTACACTGTACCTTACATCAAATTGTTTGCCTTGTGGGAACACGCTGCGTATCTAAATGCCAAGATTTTTTTTCATATGAACTTCTGAAAAAGTACTGTACTGTAACTGATAGTTTAACTAAATGACATTTGTGCTCATCTTAATCTTGGCGAACCGGGCTCCGCATTTCTAGCTGATGAAGCAACTGCATCCTGGTTCCCGTCGGTAGCGTGCATTCTCTCTGCCTGTCCCTGCTTCTGGTCTTCCATGTGCTGCCTGCGGGCGGGCGAGGCTTCCCAGCTTCCTCTCCAATCACAGTCTATGTGGGGAGGAGATGCTGCTGCTGGGAACACCGTGCTGTTCTGCTCCAATCCCCCACTGCCCCCCACCCCCTGCAGATGACGGTCAAAGGTCACTAACAAACTCCAGCTGCAGCAGCTTCTGCTGCTTCAGAATCGCCAAGCTCCTTGCACCGTCCAATCCACTGGGCTATGCTCGCCTCCAGGAGCAGCCTAATGTTTTGCTGAAATAAAAACTGTAATGTCTACAGCAGCCCCCTCATTTACTAACCTAGTTATTCCATCCATGAAGATGAAGTTAATTTAACATGACTTTTCCTTGGTGAACTCATGCGGACGGCAAGCACCCTCCACATTCTTTGCTAAAAAGCACAGAAACCATCTGTTCCCAATATCTGCCTGCAGTCGGCCCCAGGCTTCTCCAGGGCGATTATCAGAATTCACCCTCCGCTACTACCGCAGCCTCTTTCCTACACAAGGCGGCATTTGCCTGGGCATTAGACTCAGAATTGCTTTTAGTCTTCATGGCATTTTAAGGAATATTTCTAAATTCTCTCCAATTCCTGGGATCTGAAGACTGAAACCTACTAATCAGACCTCTCCATTCATTTAGTGAGTGCCTACTGTGTGTTGGCACACTGCTTTGTTTAGGGTCTACATTTTATAGTTCTGCTTGAAGAACTATAGTTCTTTATAGTTCCTCTCTGAAGAGGCTAAATGTAGGCCAGCAGCTGCCATCAACCCCAAAATGCTCAGATCCTGTCCCTTCCTCTGCTGAATATGGTTTTAAAAGCACCATGGTGCTGGGGCTAGCGCTGGAGCTGGAGCTGAGTGGCACAGCACCTGCCTAGCATGTGTGAGGCACTGGGTTCGATCCTCAGCACCACATAAATAAATAAAACAAAGGTATTGTGTCCATCTACAACTTAAAAAAAAAGCACCATGGTATCAGTTATGTTTTATTTTATACATAACAAAAAAATATGCCATAGGACAATTTGTAAGAGTATAATTCAGTGTCACTAAGGACATGTACCATGTGTGCAAACATCCCGTCTACTTCCAAAACTTCTCTGTGACCCTCAAACAGAAACTGTGCCCACTCAACAATAACTCCCCCGCCTCTCAGCCCCGAGTAAGCTCCCGTCTATTTTTTGTCTCTAAGGGGTTACCTATTTTAGATATTTCATATAAATGGAGTCGCACAATATCTGACCTTGTGCGTTTGGCTTCACTTGTTCGCTCAGCAGCATTTTTGAGGTTCACGTGCATTTGATTCCTCTTCATGGCCCAATGACCTCCCACACCACGTTTTTGTTTTGTTTTCCCATCTATCCTTTGATGGACACTTCTTGTCTCTACCTTCTGGTTACCATGAATAATGCTGCCCTGGTCTACAAATACCTGTTTGAATACTTCGTTTCAATTCTTTGGGGTGTATACCTAGCAGTGAATTGCTAGCTCATGTGGTAATTCTAGAGTTTTTTTTAATGAAGTACCAAACTGATTTCCGTAGCAGCCACACCACTGAACGGTGCGACCAGCAAGGTACATGGGCTCCAGTTTTCTTCTCTTTCCAATGGTATTTAGTTCCTTTGGGGCTTTAGTCTCACTTTATTTCATTCTTATAAGCTTGCTTAAACCATTCTTTTCTAAGTCGTAATGATTTTTAAAAATCAGAATTCCAGACTTCTCTCACACTCAACCATGACGTGCTGTGTGACAGTGTATGGATTTCACCTTTCCCTTCCACGAGCAATCAGATACCTACATTGGAATTCCACCTTCCTCCTCCCAGCTGTGTGCTCTTTCGGCTGAGAAAATCAGTGCTTTAGTTTACTATGTTTGTGGTAACAAATTACCACAAATTTAGTGACTTAAAACCACAGAAATTTATGATAACTGTGGAAATCAGAACTGACATGGGTCTCATGGCTGGAATCCACTGGAGGCTTTGGGGAGAAGTGGTTTCTTGCCTTTTCCACCTAGAGACTGCCTTGACTTGCAGCCCCATCTCTATCTTCAAAGCCTGCCAAGGCTGGATAAGTCTTACTTCACATTACCCAACACTGATAATCTTGCTTCCCTCTTCTATATTTTTTGGGGGAGGGGTACCATGGATTGAACTCAGGCACTCAACCACTGAGCCACATCCCCAGCTCTCTTTTGTATTTTATTTAGAGACAGGGTCTCACTGAGTTGCTTAGCGCCTTGTTGTTGCTGAGGCTGGCTTTGAACTCATGATCCTCCTGTCTCAGCTGGGATTATAGGCGTGCACCACGCACCCAGCTCCCTCTTCTACTTTTAAGGACAGTTTACATTGGGCCCGTAATCTCCTACTTACAGGTCAGCTCACTAGCAACCTAAAAGCCCTCTTGCCATGTAACCAAACATATTTAAGATCTACTCCTGAAGACTGAAATTTATTTAAAAGGTACCTCCACTCAGGCATTCAGCAAACACATATCAAGTCTTGAGTTAATGAAAAGTATATGAAATACTTTTGAGTCTGACACCCCGTAAGCAATCAATCAATGTCACCCATTATCATATATCTATTATAGGCTCTTTTGGCAACATGGTCCTAGCCTCAAGAATTCACTCCTTAGTCTGCATTTTTGGAGATCTGTGCCTCTAAAATCCAGGGGAATGCTGCTTTCCTTTCCAACTATAAGTCTACCATGACTCCCCCAGGGTCCCAGAGCACCATCCTGTCTTCTGTGTTAAGCCAGAAGAGCAGCAGCCCCCGCCTCATGACTTCCCCTACCTGCTAATGACAAAAAACACCTACAGGGCCAGTCATGGGCTCATCACTCCCTTGGGCTGTAATGGTGGAGGCTGTGTCTGGCCTGAGACCTGGGTCAGGGAATGGTCCTTCTTAGCCAGTGGCCTGCAGCACAACTCCCAGTCGCTCTCAGCTTGCTTCCTCGGCACTCTCCAGGCCCCAAGGTTTATTCCTCAACAGCTGCTTGGACATTATTGGCCATGCAGTCTACTTGGGAATTTTTTTTTTTTTTTTTTTTTTTTTTTTTGCTTTTTCCATGCTACTAGTATTGTCTTTCATCCTATCTGGTTCTCCGTTTGAGGATATCTATCTATCCTCTTCTCCTATCTCAAAACTGCTTTTCAAATTCTTGCTTAGGTCAGAGTCTCACCACAAAGCTGTCGCTCACTTTGTGAGCTGCTCTCTGGTCCTCGCTATGAGGAGGGACCCAAGTCTTCCTCAAGACTGGGCCTCTACCACACGGTCAGTGGATCTGGGGACAAGGGAGGGAGCCTCAACACCAGGGTCTTCAGTGAGGAAGAGTGACTGGGCCCGGGGTCTGCCCTGCTAGGAGGCTAGGCTGGGTTGTGCTAGATGTAAGTCACCAGGAAGTGGCTCACCGCTGGAGAGGAGAGGACTGGAGCAGTGACTGAGAATGTTGGGGTTGGAGGAACCTGGGCAGCTGTGCACCTGCCACTCCTGAGGTGGGGCCAGAGACCCCTACCATGAGCACCACCAGGACCCCTCCTCCCACCACCACTGGGGCTGCAGCTCCTCCAAGTAGCACACCCCCCCCCCACCAGGAGCCCCCCTCTGCTCCCACAGTGCTCTGCTTCGCTTTCTCCAAAGCTGGGTCACAGCCTCTCATTCATCGGCTCCTAACCACAATTTCCTCCTGTCACCTCAGAAATCCTATTTTCTTCCTGGCTTCCTCCCAGGTTCTGAGGACAATCCATCCTTGCTAATAAATCTGAGGGAGGAAGGCAAGGCCCTCCAAAACATGAGGCCCTTTCACGTTCTGTTGGCACTGGAAGGGCAGCTCTCACCTGGGCAGGTACGGCCTACAGAGGCCTGTGGTCCTCACAGCTCTTGTTCCTGCCCTCGCTTCCAGTCCGTGCGTCCTGGGTAGGCCAAGAGACCCTTGACAACCCCTCCAATCCCCCCGGCTAAACTTCCAGCCACTGGGGTCTCTCCTGTAGATGCCGCTTGTAGGTCAAGGGTACATGGGGAGGTGGCTCCAATAATGTCCTTTGGAAATCCCGTGAATCCAAATCTTTTATGAACTACATCCTCTCACTATCTAACCATGCCAGGGAATTATCTGAGATGAATGCACTTAGCCAGATGAATGCACTTTGTGCCAGCCTCAAGAGGCAGAATACTGTTCATTTGGCCCATTTTGTTGGCTTTGTCATTGATTTTATTTAGGAATTAAATCCTTTCCAAGCTTATGCTAAGGTGAAAGAGATGATGGGAGAAAAAACACAAATGTAAATAAGTGACAGTTATGCTAAACATACTCGAAGAAAAAGAGATCGTGGTTAAATGAATAGAGTACAATAATTGTAAGTGACAGTATGTGTAAGGGTGAGAGGAAATTTGTTTAAGTATTCCAATGAAAAAATAACAGTTGAGTAAATTTTAACTAAAAGCTCTGTACTCAACATATGAACATATAGCAACTTCATTTTGTTGTTCTAAAACCATTTCAAAAACCATTTCAACTATTTTAAAATTAGGTTCCCTATCTTGATGAGGCTTAAAAATTAGATATAAATAACTCCAAGAAAATAAACTGTAAAAACCACAGTCGTTAGTGTTATTAAGTAGGTTGTAAACTGTATTTTTCAACAACCAAATTATAGGAATTCTGGAATTGAAGGAGCCTCACTGAAAGCCAGTTTAGCAATTTTCATTTTTTGTAAGTACTGGAGGACATTAGTAGGGCACATATGGTCTTCTAGAAATTAGCAGATCAAATAAAATGGGCCAGGTGTGGTGGCACACACCTCTAAACCCAGCAACTCAGGAGGCTGACGCAGGAGGATCGACAATTCAAGGCCAGCCTCACCAACTTAGTAAGGCCCTAAGCAACTCAGTGAGACCCTGTCTCTAAATAAAGTGGAAAAAAAAAAAAAAGGGCTGGGGATGTGGCTCAGTGGTTGAGTGCCCCTGGGTTCAATCCCCCTTATACCACCACTACCCCTCAAAATAAATGATGATCTGCAGCAGGACACTTCTGGTCTGGGTCAGAATCTCTAACTCACCCACTCTAGCCAGCAGGGAGGAGCTGTCCCTGAGGGTTACAGAGCATCAGAGGATCCAGAAACCAGGAGCCTGATTCCCACCACTGGGCTGGGATGAATGCACTTAGCCATGCGATCATAAGCATGCTGGCAATGACGATTCTATTTGTCATCAGGAGAGTTTTGAATCTCAAGGCCATATAAGTTTCAATTACAATAATTTTTATTTAATAATGCTTTTCAAAGGAAGTACCCAAGAGCTGGAGAAACACCTATGTCAGAGGTCAACTGGCCCAGGAATCTGAACCAGCCCTGAAGAAGAATCTGTTGGCAGAGCCTTGGTTCTGTCTTCCTAAAGAGAGCTGAAGCCAGAGTCAGCCAGAACCAAAGCCAAGAGCTAGAGCCAAGTACAGGAGCAGATCTGGCATTGACCACCGCATACAGTGGTGGTAAAAAAAAAAAAAAAAATGAAAATAAAACCAACAAAGCAGGGAGAGAAAACCTGTTTTTCTGTTCAAAGTGTTTTATAAAAATATTATGTATTGCTCTAAAAAAATCGAATTTTTGCTGGTCTAAGCCTCCCGCCAAGATTCCTTTTGGTGATTCTGGAAGGAGTGGGTAGAGATCATCTGGAGGGGGCAGGGTCCCCTGAGATCCCTTTCATCCTAAAAGTGTAGGCTTAGCCTTGTTCAGCTCTGGCCATGAAAATGGTTCCCCCTCCAACCCCACCCCCGCCAGGCAAGGCGGCTTTGGGTTCAGGTGGTACCTGCCATTCCTGGTATCGTGTTGCCGCATGTTCTTGATAAAATGAATCTTCTTAAAATTCTTTGGTCTGGGCGAACCTGAGAGAGTTCTACATCTGAAAAATAAAGTGGTTTCAAAAACAGAGTCAGTTGCCGCTGGACAGCTGAGACATCTCCACACAAAGACAGGAAGGAAAGACCAGACAAATGGTTTGAGTCACCCCCAGGCAGGCAGGAGTCGCTGGGATAATGAAGACAATACGGCTAGAAGCAAGGAAGTTTAAAAAAAAAAAAAACCCAATGACAGACAACTTCCTTGATAATACCGATAATATTTTATATGCGTCTCCAAAAGCTGGCTAATGAAAACTACAGTCTACAGTTATCATACCATAGTCTACACAGATTCCAAAGACATTATTCTTTATTGTCATTAAAAAAAAATCCTCCTGCATCAACACAGGTAAAGGAAAGAGAAAGTTACAAATTTAAAGGCTCTGGGGCTAGAGCAATAACATGGGAAATTCAGTTTCAAAACAATCCTGAATCATTTTGCTTCCAAAGCACAATTTTGGCCTGACTTGCCTGGACGGTTGCCTCAACTCCAACTTGACCATGCTTTTAATGTGAAGAAGAATCAACCCAGCTAGTGTGTTTTATCTTTTATTTATTTATTTTTTGCTTTAAGGTAAATTTTAAATAAATATCTACTGAATCAAAGTGACCTGGATTCAAATTTTCTCCCCCACCCCGAAATATATGACATTCACTGTACTGCAAGTCTAAAGGCCATATAGATCTTATTTTTCTATACAATATGTTCAAAGTTACCTGGGAAATTCTAAGTTACAAAACTAACATCATCATCACCACCACCAAAGCAAAAAGCCCAATAAGTGAGAATTTGGTCTTTTCTTGACAAAGGGAGCTACGACTTTTCTGGGTACCCCCCCCCCACCCCCGCAACACCACACACCAAAAATCCTTTTTGACCATCGGCTCCAAGAGCTGGCTTCTGCTGTGGGGCACAGGTGCCCGTGACCTTGTTTCAGAAAGCAAGTTTGGGAAAGCAGTGCCCAGCTTCACAAAGGCCAAGCAGAGATCTGGGCTGGGACCTCATCTGAATTCAATCAGTTCTTACTAATAGGCTTCAGGCAAAGGAGTAAGATCAAGACCCAACAGGAAGTGACCGTGTGAGGGGCAGGTATAGGAAGTAGGCTGGGGAACTGGTAGGATTACAGGCCTGTAGGGCAATCCCCATCTTTACTGTCTCCCAGGAATATCTCCAGGGAGGTCACGCCTGGCGCATCTTCCACCCACCCTGACCTACACTTCTAACAAGGGCTAGTACTTCTGGGAGACCTTTCTCATAGTGCAGAATGCTATTTTCCCTCCTTAAGAAACAGCACCTTAAAATGTAATTTAACTTGCAAAAATACCTTTGAATAAGTCAGTGTGACCAAAGCAAAGGGATATACACTATCAGATATTTCTTGGCCAAGGGCCTTCCATGGGCTGTGGATCCAGAGGAGGACAGCCCCACGTCTGATCATCATCTACTCCCTTGGAGCCAGAAGCTTTGGCAAAGACCACATCCTCCCAACCTCCACCATGAACTCACCACCGTGAGTTCTGACCCATGACCATTTGAGTGTGCAAGTCACTTAAAGTTTCCACTGTGTCAGACACAGAAGGTTCTAGAAATATGGGATTGCTGAACAGAAGAAAATCTCTGAAAACCTAAAGGAAGGTATGGCTCCAGGGGTTTCTAGATAGGGCCAAGGGCTCATAAGTGTCTTACTTTTACCTCACTCTACCCGCAAAAGCAGAGTTCTGGGCCAGCTAGTCTGAGGGTGGTGGGGTCAAGAGATCAATAGTGCAGTCCGCTCACTGATCCTGCCACCTTAACAAACTCTAGCACCTTCCTCCTCCCACCTCCGGGAAGCAGGAACTGGTGCCAGCCCATAGGAGGAAATCCTAGCTGCTCCCCATCTCCAGGAAGAGGAGCACCAAATTCCAGGAAGTCAGCAATAAGGCCACCAGAGGTAGCTGTCCATGCCAGCTCAGCAAGGCGGCAGTGGCAGTAAGAACTTCAACAGCAGAAGCCACCAGCACCTATCAACAGGATAACTCAATAAAAGTCCTGTTTTTCCATATCAGCTCCCCTTTCTAACTATATACCCTCCTAATCTAGCTCTTCATTCAGCAAGCTGTTTGTTGTCTTGCCTTTTTAAAGCACTCAACTAAACCACCAGGGAACCTAAGCGATGCTTTAAGAGAATTGTGGCATTAGCAACAACTGCCAAGGAAACAGGGATACCGAGTGCGCCGGTTGCAGCAGGTTAAGCAAAGAACAAATTAATTTCAAAGCCGCCTGCATTAATCTGTAAATATCCATTTAAAACCATACATTTTAAGTGATGCAAAATTAAAGTAGGATAGAATTAAATTAAAAACTAATTTAATGAAAGATTAGCTCTTTCTTGTTAGCACTGATTATAGGATACACTTAATGATGCAAAAGTTTTAATAGATGCCTTGGAGCCATTTGTTTTATGTGCTAAGCTTAAAAGCAAGTGGGGCTAAAAAGCCTTCCACCCCCACAGTTCCCAAAACATTTTGATGTCATTACTGGTCCTTTCCTATCACAGACTGGAAAGACCCTCAGAGATCAGCCCACTCAGCTCTCCCATTTTACAGATGGGAAAACCAAGGCCCCAGAGACACTAATGAGGTTGCAAGGCCACATAACCAGTTACAATAGTCAGGCCAATCTCTCAGCACCCCAGATCCCGAAATAAAGGACCCTTCTTCTACACTGTGTTAATTTTTATTTCCTAGGAGCAAGTACATTTCTAAGTTAAGTATGAGAAATATTTTTTTAATTAAAAAAGTCCATTTGGGAAAATAAAGACTTGTAAAACTGCTGATTTCTGATTGTTTTAAATGGTTTACACTTATACAAAACTGGTTTGAATTTTTCATCACTACATTCTGTAAGTGAAAGTTCAATGAAGTCATAGTTAAGGTAGATAAGCCACTTTTTTACTCAGCTCCTTTGCCAGTCTAGACAGATTCTGAGAGGAGGGTTCCAGGATATAGACCATGAACACAGCACCCAGGTTCCCCTCCTAGGCTCCTGGAGACTCAGTGTCACCTGTGTTCAGAGGCACAGTGGCCCTGTCATGGAACCCTGGGGAGAAAGAACTTTCAGGCGCCTGTACACCGAGTGTCCTGCTCACAGCTGCCACACAGTTCTGAAAACTGAAGCTTCTAGCAGCCTCTTAAAGCACCAGGGCCCTTTTTTAGCTTTCTTCACTGATTTCCCCATTTGTAGCAGGGGGAGAAGGAGCCTTGGTCAGAGGTGACCACACTGCTCTAAGGCCAAAGCCACTTGCAGCCACCTGAAGACATTGCTCCTCCATGCTTAGCAATTATCTGGACCAAAGCTAGTTTCCCACCTTGACTTTTAATGCAGGTCACTGAAAAGTTCCTTCGGGAAACAGCCCCCTCCCATGATTCAACGGTGGCTTGCAGGAGGCTCGTGACCAAGTTGCGTACTCTCCATCACAGCGGCTCCACGCTGTTCAATCTCCCGTGCTTTAGGCTGCACTTTATTTTCAAAGACTTCAAAAGTGGTGATGAGACTTTTGTGGCTTTGGCTTTTTTTCCTCTTTGGGATGATGTCAGTGACCAGATTCACAGTCACATGCCACTTTCAATTAGAGCCTTGGCCAGTCTGGGCTTACCCTGCCCTCTACTTCTCTCGTGGTTGGGACCTGTGGATACCACCTCCAGCCTGGGAGTGGGACAAGGAGCTGTCTCTAGGGTAAGACACTGCCCTCCACAGCAGCACCTCCCAGGCTCAGGGGGGAAGTCCGGGGACTTCCAAGTCCTGACCAGCAGCCAAGGCACATGGAGTACAGATGCAGGTTCAAGGAGGAATGGATGCAAGTTCATGGGAGGTCAAGGGGGCTGGGGTTCCTGCTCACTGGCTGCCTTGTGGTCCCTGTGAAGGAAGCCCTAGAGTTCCATCTTGCCTCAGCCTCTTCTGCAGGGTTGAGCCCCCCTTCCTCACCCCACGCTACTGCCCCCATCCAGATGAGGGCTGCAGAGGTCAGTATTTTCTCCATGGAGAGGGCCTGGTTGGGCCTCTGTATGGGGGTCGGTCAACAGAGAAAGCAAGAGTAGAGGAGGGGTAAGTCACAGGTACCGCAGAGCTCAGCAACCGCCGTCACCCAAAAAAGATGCCTCACCAGCACTTTCCTAATCTCAAGGGGAAAATGGAATGCTTTCAGACCCAAGGGAGCTCTTCAAACTGTCCTAATTGGGTTTCCCCAGCAACCAGCCAGGGAGTGATGTCATAGTGCCCTCCTAAGGAGTTCTGGTTGTCCCTTCTTGCTAAGAATGAAGTTTCAAGACTATGACGATTGTGTAATTATACCCAGGACAATACCGGGCTCTTCTATAAAGTAGCAGCTTTCAAAACGAAAAGGTTGGCGATTCACTCAGAGATGGAGCATGCACAAGCCCTTGGGTTCAATCCCCAGCACTGAACAGAGAAGAAAACAAAGGGGGGGGGGCGGCAGGGGGCAGGGGTGGGGACCACAAGAGGAAAAGCACCCAAATTCACAGATTAACTAAGCTACTTGCATACACAATAGGGATTTTCTAGTTTTCCTAGTGCTGTGTCCTCAGGGTTGGGGCTCCATGTCAGATGGTCATTTTAAAATTTTAACTCTGTAGATCAAGAACTTTAAAAATAAATCAATCTTATACTGCCAGCCATTTATAAATACATAAATGAAACAGAAAAATTACCTCCGGAGAGGGGCATTCTCTTCAATATCTTCCAGGGTCTCCAACGATGATCTCTGGGAGATGAGGCGACGTCTGCAGAGAGGAGAAAAAAAACAAAAGTTAGGAGTTAAAATCGGGTTGTCAAGTTGATCAGACATGTCTGTAAACCTAAAACTGTCCTTAAAAATAAAGCATATAAATAAATAAATAAATAGACAGATAGATAGATAGAAAGAAAGAAAGCCCGTTGCCAGGCATGGTGGTGCATGTCTGTAATCCCAGTGGCTTGGGAGGCTGAGGCAGGAGGATCATGAGTTCAAACCCAGCCTCAGCTAAAGTGAGGTGCTATGCAACTCAGTGAGACCTTGTCAGAGTCTGTAAACAAGTCAGGATGGCGCCTGGCAAATGTCAGAGTCTGTATCGAGTTTATGCTAATTAAGATAAGCTGTGTGTAATGTATATAACCCCTCTTGTCCTACAATAAACGGCTCCCACTCCTGCTGTATCAACGAACACAAGTTGTTCGTCACCCCCCGGTTATTTTGCTGCAGCTGGACTGCGGCACCTGTCTCTAAATAAAATACAAAATAGGGCTGGGAATGTGGTTCAGTGGCTGAGTGCCGCTGAGTTTAGTCCCCTGTACCAAAAAATTAAAAATAAAGCCCGTTAAAAAAAAAAAAAAAAAGATTCGACAAAAGCTGTCTGTAAGAGGCTGCCCTGCTCTTACCCTGCATGGGGACCTCCACCTCCACCTTGTCTTGCTGCATCCTGAACATTCCCCCTCGGGATCGGGCCCTCTTTGTGGTGACTAAGAAAGTGATGTATCTTTTTAGGCTACGCTTTTCCCTAAAAGACAAGGTATCTCTTGTTACATGTAGTATAACTTGAGCACTGTGTGAAGGTTTTCTAAAACATTAGATAATACTGTTAAGTATGAAGTATCAGTGAACTGAACTGGAGAATGGATAAATCAATTTTCAAACCAGACTAAATAAAATCTCAAAATCATTAGAAAACAATTTAAAAAGTTGCTGTCTATGCAAGGCCTTGAATTCAAAAACAACCAGAAGCAAAGAAGAAATTCTTTTAAAGGAATTTCTCAGAGACCAGTAAGAATGAATATTCAGCATGATTATGTGTGACAATAACTTTTCTGGGCTGCTAAAGAATCACATACCACCTGCTAAAACCTCCTTAGTCTAGTTTCTTTTGCCAGGCTGAAATAAGAACAGGTCCTAGTTAACTAAGAATATCTAGTACAGGAGCAGGGCAGGCTGGTGGTAACTTTAAATAAATCCATTTGAACAAGGACCACTCATTTTATAGAAAATGATCTGCCTGGGGGGTGGAGGGGAGTGGATCGCAAGGCTTGACCAGGTCAAGCCTTTAAAAAGAAAATAGGACTAAAATTAAAAGTTAACTTTCTATTATGTTTGACAACTTTTAGGTTAAGAGCATGCAATCATAACTATGTTCTAGATTGTTCTGAAGAACAAAGAATGAAACACTTTGGGGCTTCTGTGTAAACTTCTTCTGAACAACTACCCTCAAAACCTTTTGCTTCATGTTTTACTTTTGGTAAGATAATCAGAAAGGTCATTTTTGCAAACTCTTCAAGGGCTACATCAATTTTCCAAGAGTCCTTCTTAATCTTTTGATATTCAAATCCTTTTTGAACTGCTCCTCACACACACTCCTCTTCCTTTTCTCTAGCTATACATGGGTCTGATTTCCTCAGATCCTCATCCATCAATATGTGAGCACCAAACAGTTCCCAACATCACTGGCATTGTCCCTGTAACACCCTGGACCTTCTGCAGGGTCCCCAGTTTCACTTTATAATTAACTAACACTGACTTTCCATTTCTACAATACTGCCCCAGTTTCCCCCAGTTAACCAGAGCTGCAGGGGAGACACTGGTCTTACCTGGAAATGAGGGAGGGAACCCAGGGGAAGGGTCAGTGCATTCCTCAGTAAGCAGGATTTCCCAGTGCAGCCCTGTAACTGTGGGGGGCTCAGCTCTCCAAGACCCCTGTGATAGCATCCTAGAGCTGTGGCTCTGAAGCACCTGCATTTTCAGTTCAAGCACAGCCTCTCTGAAATCTCAGTTAATCCTGGAGAAAGCAGGCAAGGGAGCCCCCGGGCTGACCAGGTGCTGGGTTTAGCTGGTATGCAGTCCCAAGCTGGGAATGGGTCATCATGCTCCTGCCACTGTGGCTCTCAGCTGCAGGCACCCTCCGTCCCCACAAGTCCCATCCACAGGTCTACATAACTCCACCAATGGTCATTCCTGGGTACTAAAGTTTGGGGACCTTAGAAAGCTGCTCCAGCCTCAGTTTCCTCATCTATAAAATGGGAAAATGAGAGTAAAAATCAAATACATGCAAAGTCCTTGACATTCAGAAATTCTAAATGAATATCGGGTGCACCCTGACCTGCATCCCAGTTCAGCTGACTAGGATCAGGAAGACTGTCCTAGCTTTGACCCTTCCCTCCAGTTCCAGAAAGTAGCAAGTAGAGTCACGTGCTCCTGCCACACTTTAATGTATAACCATGCTTGTCTACCACAGGATGCTCTGGGAAAGCTCCTATTATGTGTGCCTCCTCAACAATGAGAGAGTTAATGGTTTCAATGATATTTACTCTACCTCTGGAGAACACTGAATATTTTGAAATTAAAAGTGAAACATTGACCCAAGTATGCACACCTAAATCACCTTGGAGATAACGTAACTTCTGTAGGCAGAAACAAATATAGCTTCATGTGCTGGAAATCTCAACAAATTCACAAACTTTGAGCTTTCCTTTGTAGAGCACCTTTTTCAGGTTACCAGTAAATAGTCAACCGAATGTGCCACCAGGTGGCTACAGGGACCCTGAAGTTGAGGACTGCCCTCCTTCATCCACCCAGAGCAGGTCCTCTGGAGGGTCTGCAGTCAGCTGCTGGGTGGGAGACACAACCCAGGCCCCAGCAAAGTTCATCTTCCCCATGGAGCCATGACCACCCGGCTGCCCACCTGCTCAACCAGAACCTGGTGCACCTCGCCTGCTGTGACCCAGAGCTGCCCTGGCTTGGCTCCTGCCCTTGAGGGGCTCACATTCAAGTGGGAATCTGAAGGACCACCGAGAACTCCATCTGAATCTCTCAACCCCACCACCCTCTGGGGCTGCCTCCTGTGAGGGGCAGCCAGGAAAGCCCTCCAGCCCAATCCCACACAGGGGACACGCAGACTGGGGCCCTGTCCACCATTCAGAGCACGTATTCACCCTAGAAAAACAAGTCCTTTCACAGTAACCCTACCAGCAAGCTCTTCTCACACTGGAAAAGAAAATTGTTTATCTGGAAAATAATCAAATTAGAATAGATATATTCTTATAACTGTATAGAAAGACTAATAAGTACTTTTTTTTTTGGTAGTACTGGAAACTGAACTTGGGGCTTTGCACATGCTAGGTATGTGCTCTAACACTGAGCTGCCTTTTGTCCCTCATTTTGAGACAGGGTCTCTCTAAGTTGCCCAGACTAGCCTTAGACTTGCAATCCTCCTGCCTCAGCCTCCCGAGTAGCTGGGTTTTCAGGCATGCACCACTATGTCCAGTAAGAACATTTTTCGAAGAAAAGTACTAATATTGTCCTCATGAGTTGAACATGTATAGATTCACACACGCGTTGCTACAGACTAAACATACCCTCCCTTCCTAAAACTCATGTTGAAATCCTAGCATCCAATGTGATAGTATTAGAAGTGGGGTCTGTAAGAAGTAATAGAGGGGCTGGGGTTGTGGCTCAGTGGTAGGGTGCTTGCCTAGCATGCGAGATGCCGCGAGTTCGATCCCCAGCACCACATAAAAATAATAAAATAAAGGTATTGTGTCCAATATTTTTAAAAAGAAGTAATTAGATTAGATGTGTGGAATTAATGTCTCTATAAATGGGATCCCAGAGAGCTCTCAGCTCCCAAGGAGGAGTGAAAACACAAGAAGCCAGTTGTCTGTTACCTAGAAGAGGCCCTCACACTAGCCCCACACTACCCTGGCACCCGGATCCCAGACTTCCAGCCTCTTGAACTATGAGAAAATTAATCTATATTAATATAAGCCACTCAGGCTATATCCTTTGAGATGGAGCTAGAGCTCAATAAGGACCACCACAGTCATTACAAAGACACTGTCATGTGGCATGTGATACCTGCCCTTCCTACGATGACCTGTGCATTGCCACAAGGGCAGGCCTTTGGACTGGTACCTCAATAGTGCTCATTACCACCTTGCTAGATCCTTCCAGGATATCCAGTAATGTCTTCCACCTCCCTTTCTGTCCTTAGGGAGCCCACAATGGATGGGGTGGCTAAGGGCAGGCAGCCAACCTTAACCAGTCACTTTTCACCCTACAATTTGCCCCCATGGGCTAAACGCATCACCATATCATCTCCTTATCATAAGGCATAGTTAATAAGCAGAGGTCTCTGCATAATTTAATGACTAATAAAGAATACCTAGCCATGATCCAAAATACCAGGCCACCTTGTTAACCAAACAGGCATCCAGTAAGAGACTGGCAGGGCTCAAAGCAAAAGCATTAGGCGCTGACATCATCAAATGGAAGCACTTCTGTCTAGTCTCCAGACTGACGTCCACTTGGGGTTCCTCATGTGGTCTATTACAAGTTGGGACCTTCCATGCTAAGACGCCCATCTGGCTCCCACACATAATGCTTACATTTATCAGCCTCCCAAGACACCCAGAATTGTTTTAGAACAATTGTTTTAGAACAACTCAGTGCGCAATTGTGCCCGAGTGAGTCATAATCCAAGACAACATGGACATCTGAACACACCTACGTGGACCAAATTAATGCAGCACTCATCATTAAGCACTAATGGTTCATCCTGGGGATGGGGAAGTCACTATATGCTCCAGGGACCCAGTGCTGGGCAAAGTGGTCCTGTTATAATAATCTCACACCAAGAGCTTAAGGAGAGGTGGCTGTGGAAGAAAAATGGGGAAAAAACCCCATCTGATAAGACTATGAAACTGGGGTGCAGAGGAGTAGGAGAGGCAGAACCTGGGCCAGCATTTCCAAAGTGTCTTTTTATCACAGAAGGGTCATTGGCTCCATTTCCAGGGCAGGAATAGTGGCCAGACATACAAAGTAACCACCCAAGGGGAAGGGGCCCCAGGACCTGAGGGTCCTGAAAGGCCTCCTAGTGATTTCTCTGTCATTGTCCTGGTCAGCAGCAGCTCTGAGGGGTTTAGGAGCAGGCCAAATTAAAAGTTATGTGTGGTGACTTTGTCAGCCATTTCAGAAGAAGGTCCATCTCTCCTTAGCCTGGTAAGCACAGTACCTCAGAGAGAGGGCTGGGCATCAAGAGGAATGGGGCTTTTTTTTTTTTGGTACCAAGGACTAAACCCAGGGGTGCTTAACCACTGAGCCCCATCCCCAGCCCTTTTTTATATTTTATTTAGAGACACAGTTTCACTGAGTTGCTTAGCGCCTTGCTAAGTTGCTGAAGCTGACTTTGAACTCACAATCCTCCTACCTCAGCCTCTAGTCTCCTGAGCCGCTGGGATTACAGGCATGTGCCACAGCACCTGGCTGGGGCTCACTCTTATCCCTGCTGACCAATGAGGATGTTACAAGGTCCTCCTCAGGTCCAGTGGAGCAAGCTGGTCAACTTGAAGACAAAGGAAACGGGCATTGGCCAGAGAATTAGCACCAGCCTGTGATGTGCTAGAAGGTGACCCCTGGCTTTGGTCTGTTTCCTCACCTTAAACCAGGGAGGTTAGTTTCCACCAATGCTCTGGAGCCTGGCTGTACAACCAAATGCCCAGGGAAGGTTAAAAATCACTGGCACCTGGGCCACTTCCAGAGTCTAACGAACTTGTCTGGCTGTGGCTGGGTGAAGGTTTGATTTTTTTTTAAAGCCCCAGGGGATTTTAATAAGGATGAAGAAAGGTCTTCCCCATCATCCTGCCCAAGTCAAGGGTGGGCATGGCTCTATTCTTTGAATGAAGGTCTTGGAAGGGTCAGTGAGCAAAGGAATGGGGGCTGTTGAGTCTAAAGGACTGAGGTTATGGAAAGACCAGGATGGTTTTCAGGTACAAGCAGGTGGATCGAGTATGGAATGTATGTGTTACATATGTCAAGAATCAAATGAGCAAAGACCTAGCTCTGTTTCCCAGGGAGTGAAACATCAGCTGAGAGACAGGAAGGGACCTTAGGGATCCCAGGGCCAGTCATCCTCCGCTCATGGAAAGGCCATTTCCACGTGGTCCTTGTCTTCCCAGCATAGGAACTCCCTGCCTGGCTGCGAGCTGGGCCACTAGAGGGCAAGGTGTCTCTTCACAGGTGGGGAAGAGCCGCCAACACAGAGACCTCCATCACACAGGTGACAGGCAGGCTGAGGTCACGATGACTTCACATCTGTTCAGACCGTTGTAATGACAGGGAAAAAACCCCAATCATAAAAATAAAGTTTTAGTGGAGTCTCGAGACACTCACAAGCTTCAACGGACTCACCTGCCCACTGACCAACCTTCCTTTAACCAGAGGGAACCAGGCTAGACAGTCGGCTGCCCGGGGCAGGCCTGTGCCTTCCCCTCCTGGGTCTCCCTAGGAAGGGAGCAGGCTTTGCAAACAGAAGGGCAGCTGAATAAACTAAAGAAACCCTTCATCAGGCAGGCGGGTGTTCCAAGACTTTTCTCAGAACAGTACCCGGTCTTCTACTCTAGGCTCTTCTGGGCACGATTATTAGCAGACACCCCATTTCATGTGTGAGTTCTCAGTGTGGCCAGCAGAACCCAGAGCTCATCCTCAGGAAGGTCCCCAACGCCTTGGCACAGCGAGGTTATGGGGAAAGAGTGGGGCCGGGCAGTGAGGAGTTCCATGTCCACCTTAGAGACTCAGGGAGGGTACATCTCCGTCTCCTTTTATGACTGAAAGCTTCAAGGTGCTCAGTCAGGACCTAGCAAGACAAGGCTTGGGGGCTCACCAGCCTCAAAAGTAGAACTGGCCATTTCTGACAGCTGGATAATCCCTCTGTCAAGTGTTCTAAGGTCCCATACTTTCTGGGTGTAAGGTTCCACCCCCTGGATCTTGCACAGACACATTCTCCTGCTCTGGAAATAGTATTTTGTTCATGCAGAAAAGGTGGTCCTAACACATGACATAAATCTGTCACTTGTCATGGATTCTACTACAGAAGCCTACTGCTTAAAGGAGCCCTAAAGTGCAGAACTATGTGTCAACCCAAGACCTAGACTGTCATTTACGTATCTTTTGTGAAATGCTGGTTTTCAGATACTAGGCTTTCCTTAAAGCAAGATGACTTCTCCCAGTTACCTCCTTCACTTCTCTAAATTTTAAGCCGCCAAGGGCCACAGCACACTCTTCGCTCTGTGGGCAACAGGTAAGTTCAGGTAACATTGTTTGTGCACGGGCAAACTTTAAAGCCAAGATTCCAGATGATCCTTCAGCAGAATTCAAGTCAGACTGCTCACTGGAGGAGCAAACCTCTGCGGCCCAGGGCCTCAGGTTCACGGCAAAGTCAGCTGTCACTACCTGATAGACATGGATTTTCATTTATTTATTTAGTTAGTTGTTAGTTAGTTTAGTTATTTATTTTTATTTTATTTATTTATTTATTTAGTTAGTTGTTGGCAGACTTTTATTTATTTATATGTGGTACTGAGAATACAACCCAGTGCCTCATACATGCCAGGCAAGTGTGCTACCACTGAGCCCCAGCCCCACAAAGCAAAATGGCCATCACTTCAGTCTGAGGATGTGTTCGGCAGATAAGAACTTAGTCTTGTTTCCACAGACCTACGCTTTTGTCCAGCTGCAAAGGTGCTGATGAACTTGAACGTGGCCCTCTACTTGTTTATCTGGCAATATGCTGCAGGAAGAAGTCACAAAGAAGAGCTGTGGAATCTGACAGAATACTGGCACACTGACTAAGCCAGGTCACCAGGATGGGTGAACCCAGTCAGGGTGCTGGAGCAAAAGGCACACAGCTGGAACGAATTCAGAGGAAGAACTCAACATCCCCAGGGGCTCACGGAGTCTTTCTCATAATAAAATCATCTTTAAGAAAAGGAAGAATGGTTAGGATTTTGTCTTGTTTTACAGCATTGGGGAATTGAACCCAGGGGTGCTCTACCCCTGAGCTATATCCCCAGGCCTTTTTATTTTGAGATAAGGCTCCTTAAATTGTCCAGGGTGGGCAACTTAACTGCCTCAGGCTCTAGAGTCGCTGAGACGGCAGGTGTGTGCCACTGTACCTGGCCAGGATTTTGTTTTTAAATAGACAAAAAAGCTACAAAACTGATTTTAAATCTGACTCCTATTTTAAAGTCTCCTGTTGATAAGTCAGGCAAAAGCCAATTAAAGTCAATACACCAAGAGCTGTCAATTGGCTCGTTGAAATAAGATCTGTTTCTACATTGTTATCCGAAGGTCAAGAAGAGACTCTCTACAAGTTTACAGAGAATACAAAACGGCGCTTGGTTTGCTTGGGTTTCAAGGTTCTCTTCAGAACTGCCAAATCCTGGAAAACCAAGTGTAAGGTCACCTCGGCCTGTCAGGCTGTTAAGATCAGGAGCAGTCATCCAGCCAGATTTCCTAACAAGCCAGGTGTTCATCCCCCAGAGCCACAGTCCACCTGGTCCACTGCCACCCTGCTGATCTGATAAGAGCCAATAGCCCCTTTCCATCAGGTCAGTGGAAGATCCACAATGATCGTTTCCCTCTGGGAACAAATTCAAACCCCTCAGATAAGGAGGCTGGGGAGACAGGTCAGGAAACAAGCATAGATATGACACATGTGGCCACTCCAAAGACACTGCCCAGTCTCCTGGGACATCTTTGGGTATCAGGAAATACAGATGCCAGTCCAGGGCCACTGGCTGGATGACAAATCACAGTCACCTCATCCTGGAGGGAGAGGCCCTATCCTGGAGCCAGGGGGTGCACACTGATCAAATGTACCCAGAAGAGAAACCAGGAGAAGGCCGCACAGGGGTTTCAGGGGTTTTTAAGTTAAAATACAGAAAGGTTTTGTGGGGCTGATAAGTGAAGGGCACTGATCCTGCTACAGAACACACTAGATTCCCCTTTAGAGGGTGGAAATGGGAGGTGAGAGCCACACCAGCAAGGAAAAACACTCAAAAAGAGTAGTTTCACCATAAAAGGGGAAGGCCCCCCCGCACCATCACCCTAATACAAGTCCAAGGAGCTTGGGGCCAATTCACAGATGTTCTGAATGAGCATCAGGATTCACGAAATCTGCTTCAGATTCCACCCCCCCTCCCCCTGTACCGGGGCTTGAACTCAGGGACATTTAACCACTGAGCCACATCCCCAGCCCTATTTTGTATTTTATTTAGAGACAGGGTCTCACTGAGTTGCTTAGCACCTCGCTGTTGCTGAGACTGGCTTTGAACTCACCATCCTCCTGCCTCAGCCTCCCCAGCAGCTGGGATTACAGGAACACGCCACCACGCCCCGCTTCAGGTGTTCTCTATAAAAGGGATTCCTTGAGCCAGGAAGGAAGGGTGACTGGGAACCTGGTCCATGGGCTGGGTGTTAAAGGCCAGGAAAACCAAGTGTAGAGGAGGCAGGGGAGGACATGTGTGAGCTCAAAGGAGAGACAAGATTTATTTTAACCGGCAGGAGGCCCCCTGAGTGTGGAGGGAGGTTCCACAGGTGTAGTCAAAACAGGCTTCCCAGAGTGGAACAGGATGGGACAAACGTTTGTGTGAGGCCTAGGAGGAATGCCTGGAAGCCAAGTCCAGGCCCAGGGAAGGAGCCAGGGACAGACAGGCTGCCAGCCAGATAGCTACATTAGCTCTAGAAGGAATCAGAGACCCTGAAGGCCAAGTGGACACACTGGACACGTGCACAGACAGGCAGAGCTGGTTTTGCATCATGATGGTACAAACATGTGCTCACACACGACCAATTCTGCCTGAGGTCAGAACAAAGGAGGTCCAGGGACATTGGCAAGGCTCATGGGGGTGGGGGAGGCGCAGCAAACAGGGGCTAGAGGCGACCCACCCTCATAAGCACCAGCGTCCACTGTCTGATGGAACTCAGCCCTCATGCATCTCCAGCATTTGCAAGAAGGTGGGGGTGGGGGCTGGTTTTATCCTGCACCCTCCTCTCTATTCAGGATGGAGCCTTCTCTTAAACACCCCAAGTCTGGCAATGGCCTGAGTCTTGGGAATATTATCCTTCTTTCTTTCCCAGTCACTGGATGAATTATTGGTGTTTTAGAAGAATACCTTTATATGCTGAGGATTTTCTAGGTCAGATACACATTCATCTTTCATTAGAAAGTGAAATGAGGGTCCTCTGGACCCAGCTCTATGGAGTTTGCTGCACAAAGACTGGAGAGAGAGGCGAGAAAGCCCAAGTTTGTATGGAGGTAAACACCTCTCCCTTCCTCCCTGGTCCATGGGAGCTAATTTAATTAGAACCAGCAGGGGGTCAGGCTGAGCTGGTTACAGCCAAGCTGGTATTTAGGGACCTTTATGTGGTGCCCTCCTGGTAAGGACACTAGCATTAAATGTTCCCCTGAGTCTCTCCCTTGGTTTCCAGCCTGACCTTTCTCTGTTCTGAAGGGCCTTTAACAGAAATGGATTTTGACAGCTCAGGAGCAGCAAGCAATTATTTATAGCAAATTCGAGATTGATGGGGTTTCATAAATCTTTATTTTCTAGGAGTCTTTCAGATTAACTGTGGCCCATGCTGATCAGCAGTTTACGAAAACAAAGACGGAGACCTTTTTCTTGTCTTTCCCAATTTCCTACCAAGGGGACTGGATTATCTGATTCGTTTCTGGAAGCCTTTTTAAAAGTGGCTATTTCTCTTTGGCCACCCTATTCATTCCCTTTATAAAAAACTGAGGAGGGCTAAATGAGAGGCTAATAAGAGATTTCAGGGATATGAGATGCCCCATGGTGACCAAATCCTACTTCAAAAGAAAACACAGAGCTGGGCATGGTGCCAAACACCTGTAATCCCAGTTACTCAAGAGACCGAGGCAGGAGGATCACAAGTTCAAGGCCAGCCTCAAGGCCAGCAAATTGGCAAGACCCTTGTCTCCCAAAATAAAAAGGGCTGGGAATGTAGCTCAGTGGTAGACTGCCTCTAAGTTCAGCCCCCAGTACCAGAAAGGAAAAAAATAAACACAACACAGAATAGGTAGAATCCTCCCTTCATCCCAAGACACAGTGAACTAGGCCACCTGCTCTGTGAAGCCAGCCCTGACATCTTCTGAATTCCTGTATCTGGTATATTTACCACATTTGGAAATATTCATATGTAAAATACTTGCAGACTGGATACTTATTGGTCTAGGATGGGCAAGGAGAGAGCTTAACAGTCCCAGGGAGTCAGATTAATATTTCTCTTTTGAGGATCCTCATGAACCCAAAAGCAGCTCAGGCCACATCAGGAATGAGGCAGAAACCAAAGCCAGGACTTAGAGATTATCTATAACGCTGATGCCCAAACTTGTTTTATGCAGCCAAATGCTTTTTTCCCCCCAAACTAAACCTTTCACCAACTCTCCAAATACAAAACAAATGAGAACAATTCCAACTTGTATAAATTTAAGTGTAAAACATCTACTTTTAACTCCATCACTGTTAGAGCAGTGAAACTATTCTGATGTATAAACGAATATGAAACCAGAACGTATGGACAGCATTTCTAGTCTGGGGTCAATCTCAGCATCTAACGTGTTTCTTTTGGCCCTGGTTGTACGGTAGGGATATAATCCCCCTGGACGGAGATAAGCAGGTATCTATGGTAACCATTTTTAAACATCTCAGGACCCAATTCAATTTAATAGATGTGGCCAGTGAAGCTTAACTGCACAAAATCTACTTACTCTGGCAACATGAGTTAATCAGTACATAGCTAATTAGGTAATTACTGCATAGGTCACTGGTGTGTTCAACTTTGCAACAGAACACTGACAACTACATACGTGTTACTGTATATTTTATTGCAGTTTCAAAAACTTTCTATACACCCATTTTATATATAATACATATGCACATATAAATTATATCCCCAAAATGCTAGTTACCTCGTAAGACCAACAACTCCACTCTTAGATATAATCCAAGAGAAACACAAGCATACGGTCATGTGAAAAATTTACACAGCAGCAGTTAATCATAACAGCCAAAAGGCAAAAACCCAAATGTCCACCAACAGATGAATGGATGAAGAAAATGCAATATCATTCAGCCATAAAGAGCAGTAAAGCATTGATACATGCTACAGCATGAACCTTGAAAACACCATGCTGAGCTAAAACAGCCAGTCATAGGAGAGCCACGTCCACAGACAGGAAGCAGGTGAGTGCTGAGGGTGGGGGATGGGCAGACAGGGAGTGGGGAAGGATGGCTAATGACCACAGGGTTTCTTTTTAGGGTGATAAAAATGTTCTAAAATTATACAGGGGGAGGGCTTGCCTGGCATGTGTGAGGCCCTGGGTCCAATCCCCAGTACCATAAAAAATAAAATTAGATAGCCATGGCAGTTGTACAACTTTGTGAATATACTAAAAAGCACTTTAAACAGATTGCATGTGAATTGTATCTCAATAAAGCTGTTACAATATTTATATATGACACATAAAATCTAGTACATAGCAAAATATATATTGGAAGCTGGGCGTGGTGGGTCATGCCTGCTGGAGATACTGAGGCAGGAGGATCGCAAGTTCTAAGCCAGCCTCAGCAACTTAGTGAAACCCTGTCTCAAAAATATTAAAAGAGCTGGGGATGTGGCTTAGTGGTTAAGCACTCCTGGGTTCAATCCCTGTTACCAAAAAAATGAGAGAAAAAGAAATATATATATTGGAAAAAAAATATATAGTGAAACCATGGAATTCCTAAAGTCCTTGCTGAGATCCTCAGGGCTCCAGATGACACATCTTGAAAACCACAGATATGCACTAATTTCTGCAAGAGTGAATGGCTTACCCAGGTCAGAACTGGGTGATGGGAGAACAAGGATTAGGGACCAGGTGATCTCATTTCAGAGTCAATCTCACTTCCCTCTGAATGTGGGTTAAACAGCTCCTCTGGGTTTGCCAAGCCCTCAGCAGTGGGCACCAGGTTAGAAGGGAAGGCAACAGACATGGACAAAGCCTCACAGGAAGCTCTCAACTTGCAGATTTTGTGGCATCTCCCACCAGCTGCCCTGAGCTCCTTTCCCTATAAACAATTCGTCCATTTTGCCTCAAGTATAGCACCCAGCATCTCCTGGGGAGTCCATCTCCTTCCCTCTGTGTCCTTGAGACTTCAGGGGCTACTCCCTCCCATATCCCTGGCCCCTGGTGGAAGACTTCCTTGCCAATCACCTCTCTAAAGGCCACTCTGGTTTTCAGAAGAGCAACCCACAAGCACCTTTGGTCATCCAGGAGGAAAGACAATACACCAACCAGGCCGCTGTGTCTGCAGAGTAGTTTAATTTTTTAACAGCTCGCTCAGAGCCTTTTGAAGATATATTATTAGTGCATCTGCCTTACTGTATATATAATTAGCAACCACAGTTCTAATTACCAGGTTTCCAAAGTGAAGCTGCAGCAAGAGAGCTGTGCCTAAAGCCACATGAATAGTCACTTAGATGTAATGTGGATTCCTCCGCTTATTGGATTCAAAAGCCAATCTTAAAGGTCTGAAAGGTTGGCACCCTTTATGCCAGGGCTTTGGTGTGGCATCTCACAGTTATTGTGGAAAACAACATATTCTTAACAACTAAGAAGGATGTGGGATATTCTGTTCTCAGAAAGCAACAGGTTAAAATAAATGCAATCAACTACCATTTATTTTCCTAAGGGTGTTTAAAGATGTCATTCTTCAGGGCAAGATGTTTGAACGGGGGTCCCTGTACCTCAAAGGGGCTCTATGTGAACCTTGTAAAATCAGATTAAAAGTGTGTGCCCACCTGTCCATTTCCCCTTCTCTTGTAAAACAGACCAAATGATCCCAAGAAAAAATTTGAAAACACTTCTGTAGGGCAAAGGATGATAACCACAGGGTGGCAATAGGTCAGGAAGGTTACACTGACTGTGTAACCTAAGCAAGTTGCTATGGCATCACTATCATTGTGACGAACACACTAACATTCAGATGTGCTAGGGATACAAAGAAGGATCAAGAACTCTAAGACTTGGTGCCCATTCTAGGTAGTGTCTGAACTATGCTGAGAGATGCCAAAGCAACACCAAAGTAGAAATGAGGCCAACCTGTGAAAAATGGGTAGCTCTGTAAAGATGACAAGGACAAAGACTACTTTGACTAGCAAGCAGAAAAGGGGGATGGGGCAGGCAACAGTTTATATAATTTCACCAAGAAACTGAGGCATGGATATAGCATGCACAGTGGAATGGTTCAGGGCACATGAGCCCCTCTTTACCTTCTACCATCCTGGGATCAAAACCATCCGAACTTAAACTGTGGTTCATCCATGCATCCAGTTACCCACCCTTCACTGATTAAGCACCCACTACACGGTGCTGGGGAATCAAGAATGACAACAGCATAGGCGCCTTCAAGGACAATCTAGTGGGCAAACACAGAGCTCATTATAAAAATGGAGAGTACACCCAATGATGGTAACAAGGAGGGAAGAGCCAGCCTAGCTCCAGTTAGGGACATAGAGGAACAAATCAGAGAAGTCTTCCTGGGTGTTGGCACCAGGACAAGCCCTGGAGGTCACTAACCTGGGCAAGGAGACCAGTTACAGAGGTCGCATGTACACTAGCCCCACCCTCCCCACCCAATCATCTTATCTATAAGGGAAGGAGCCAATGCATGGGAAAAGGCACTCTTAACCTTTTCTCTACAAAGTGGGGCAGCCCATCCACTTGCTCCTGGCTCTCTGCTAGGTCTGTACTTTCACAATGCCCTTTGAAGCTGAACTTGTCCAATGTCAGGACATGCAAAGCTCCTTCTATGCCGATCTGTGCCTATGAAACTGATTCTCACATTTAATGCCTTGTAATCATCAAAAGCCCATTTTCCTGGGTCCATAAAACCCCAATCTGGCTTCTGCTATTTAAGCAATAAAAAGCATAAGGGGCATTAAATGAACCCAATGCCCATCCATGTGCTGCCGGGCACCTGGGATGTGTGGTCTCAGAACCCAGGAACAGGTAAAGCTCAAAAGCAACCCAGCCCTCCATCAGCCAGAGGGCAAGTGCAGAGGGGGACATCATTCTGTGTGTGGTCAGATGTCCTTCACACCTCATGAATGCTCTTAAGGCAGACTCTAGCTATATGTTATAACCCCTCTGGGGAACAATTTTTACCAAGTACTCAGCTAAGAACTGTCCAGACATCTTCGTATTTGATTCTCACAGCAACTGCAACATGGGTACCGTTCTCCATTTTCCAGATAGAGAAACTGAAGTTCCAATATGGCATATAACTTGCCCAGGACCTCAGAGCCAAGAGATGGCAGATGAGGCTAAGTCCGCGACCCTACTCTTAGAGGAGTACATTCTCATATCTCAATCTTCAGATGTAGGTCTCTGCATGGAGGAAGAAACAGGGGCTGTCTTCCAGAGTGAAGGGAACTGGCAGGGGCAGAGGGCTACTTGGCCATTCCACCCTCCCACAGGGACTGGTTGCCCCCTCTATTGCTGGCTCTCAACTATCAGCCCGCAGGCTGTCCACATATGAGCCACCTACCCTGTGACTGCCTCTGACCTCAGAGAGGAGCTGGCTCCAATGAGAGTGAACCATGAGGTTTCTTCTTTTTCAAATTAATGCATAAACCTTGTACATATTTATGGGGCATAGTGTAATAACTTGACACATGATTACAATGTGCAATGATCAAAATCAGGATGATTAGCAGTTCTATCTCCTCAAACATTTGGTTTTCAAAGGAGCCCGGGGCCTCTACAGGTCACACACCCCTTCAAACTCTCTCAGTACTTTTCCCTGTGACAGGGCACCTGTCTCCAAGTTCTTTCTAAATTCTGATGAATTCTCTGGAACGTTCAATAGAAGTGATGCTCTTTCTGTTTCTGTCATGTTTGGAAAAAAGCTCTTTTAGCTTCGAACAACTGCAAAGTTTATTTTCAAATGAAAGTTATTATGCCAGAGGAAAAAAAGAAAAGCTTTATCCAGCAGAGGAGGGATGATCTGGGTTTTAAAAAATAAACCTTGGAACCTCGAATTGGGCTGGAGGAGGCTTTGCTCTTGGAATTCCAAGGCGCCACTGACATTAGAAATAACTTTGCTTTTCTGGCAGAGAGGCAGCTGCTTAAGAGGTCTGAGATCCCATGTTTAATGGGTTTTATTTAACAGATCAGGTCTTAGGTGACCGGGGTCTAGTGGAGATAATGACCAGGGATATGGAAAAGAATTCTGCCAGGGAAACATTAGTACATAAGGGCACACACAGATCAGGGAGAGAGATGAACAGGACAGGGTGTCTCCCGAGACAGGAACAGGCCCAGGGGATTGTCTTCTAGCTTCCACGTCAGTCCTGCCTGGGGAAATCTTTGCTCCAAGTCCAAATTTATTATGGTAAAACATATATTTCATAAAATTTGCCACGTTTAAGAATGCTATTTAGGGGCACTGAGTACATGTACATTGTTATGCAGCCAATACCACCATCTTTCATCTTCTGGAATTTTTCATGATCCCAAACTCTGCACCCAGAGAACACTCACTTGCTATTGCCCCACCCTAAGGCCCTGGCAACCCCCCTTATACTCCCTATCTCTGTGACTCTGACCCATGGAGGCATCTCATATGAATGGAATCACATAATATCTGACCGCCTGTGACTGGCTCATTTCTCTTAGGTAATGTCCAGGTACATACATGTTGTAGCTTGTGTCCGGATCTCTTTCCTTTTTAAGGCTGAAAGATATTCCACGGCCATGTGTAGACCTCATTATCTGTTCATTCCTCAGTGGACACTTGGGTTGTTTCCACCTTTTTAGTTAAGGGACCTAATTCTGTTGTGGACACGAGTGTGCAAATTTCATACCTCTTTTCCTTCACTCTGAGAGGGAAAATTATCATCAATTCCAAACTCCAGGGTTGGGGTTGCCCCAAGTAGCCTCCTGTGTGAAAGGAACGGAGGGAGTCCCAGGAGCTCCACTGTCCAGTCCTGACACAACTGCTGGTGTCACCCGGGAGCTGTGAGCTCAGCTCCATGGGGCTCACACAAGAATCTGCCCATTGCTCTTAAGCATGGGAATGGTCCAAGGGCTCAAATGTCTGCAGGTTCCAATCTCCTTCAGTGCCAATCATGCATCATGCCTCCGAAAATAAGCCCCCTTTCCTCCAATGAAGCAGTGCCACCTGCTGAAGTCCCCAAAGGAACACCTATGGACTCCAGAAAGCCCTGGCTTGGAATGCCCCTTCCATTCTCCTCTCCTACATACAGGACCCCCTCCCCCACAGTCCCCTGGCCCCCTGGGCATATCCCCTCTGCTGCAGGGTACATTTTCTAATCTAGCTTTCCCAAGAACTCAGGGTCCCCTAGGCCCAGGGTTGTAATTTACATCAGGTCCACAACAAAGGACTGTTGAATGACTGAAGAAACCAAAATACTCAGTGCCCCCAAGACCCTGAAATAATTAGCACCAAATTAACACCACAAATTCTAATGGACAGAATCTAACCAATATGATCTCCATATGGATGGCACCTTGTAAGTCCTTTTGAAGAATATTTTGAACGAGCTCATAAAACGGCCAAAAGAGGCATCTGGGAAATAAAAAAAGACAGAATTTCCTAACACTTTTGAAAAAAACTGGCCCACAGCTGGACCATATGGAGCCTGATGATTCTCCACGGGAGAAGTGAAGACAGCCCAAGGGGCCAGTTCCTTCAGGACAACTGGACTCTTGTGAAGTGGCTCCCCAAGTTTCCAGCCACATAAGAAGAAAGATCCAAGATGTATTCTAAGGGAGCCTGGAAAGTTTTCATTTTTTAAATTAACAATTAAAAAAAAAAAAGGATGCAGAGTTTAAATTACCATTAAGCAAACATAAAAATACTGAAGCATACTCCCAGGAGATTAAGGGAAATAATTTCCGCTGATAATGATCTTAAGACTAGTTTTATCAAGTGAATCAAGCACAAGGCAGTTGAGTGAGTGATCTGGTTTCTATTTCCAGCTCTCCTGGTCCTGGTTAAGTCATTCAGGGCTGGTTTCTGCTCCTGGTTCACTGCTCTACAAAATGGAGGATACGCCACCCCTCCTGCAGAGAAATCATGCACAGACATTGCAGGACACCCCAACTTCTGATGAAGAGCCACCCTAGGAACTCAGTATGATATATGTATATTTTTTAAAATCTGGTACTGGGAATTGAACCCAGGGACACTCCTCCACTGAGCCACATCCCCAGTTCTATTTTTTTTTAAACAAGGCCTGGCTAAGTTGCTGAAGCTGACCCGGAACTTGCAATCCTCCTGCCTCAGCCTCCAGAGTTGCTGGGATTACTGGGATTACAGGAGGGTGACACAGTGCCCAGACTCAACACAATCTCAGGAATGGAGTGTTCAAAGTCACATGAAAAATGGGACTTAATGACAAGGGAGGATGCTCACAATGTACTAGTTGGTGGGGGGAAAAGGGGGGGGGAGCGTACCCAAAAAGCATGTAGTTTAGTTCAATTTGATTTTTTTTAATGGATAAAGATGAATGGATAAAGACACTGTGGTATATATACACAATGGAATATTACTCAGCATTGAGAACAAAATTATGACATTTGTAGGTAAATGGATGGAGTTGAATATCATGCTAAACAAAGTAAGCCAATCCCCAAAACCAAAGGGTGAATGTTCTCTCTGATATGTGGATGCTGATCCATAATGGGGTGGGGGGGGCATGGGGAGAATGGAGGCACTTTGGGCAGAGAAGGAGAGAAGGGGATACAGAGTTTAAATTACCAGGAAAGATGGTGGAATGAGATGGACCTCATTACCCTAGGTTCATGTATGACTACACGTACAGTGTGTCTCTACATCATGTACAACCAGAGAAATGAAAAGTTGTGCTCCATTTGTGTACAATGAATGAAAATGAATTCTGTTGTCATATATAGCTAATTAGAACAAATTTTTAAAATTAAAAAATATTTTTTAGTTGTCAATGAACCTTTTATTTTTTGTCTGTTTATATGTGGTGTTTCACCGAACCCAGTGTCTCACATGTGCTAGGCACGTGCTCCACCACTAAGCTACAACCTCAGCCCTGGTTTGATTTTTTAAAATCAACCATTTATACACCATAAAACATTATAACTGACAGAACATGACCCCTCCATCCCTGTGTGTATGTACATGTCCTATACTAATATATTAATTGGTCAGTCATCTTGGGGTGGTAGGTTTATAGGTAATCTGAATTTGTATTTTCTAAAATTTTGTTGTGTATTATTACAGAAAAAAACAGTTTTAAAAATAATGCATTCTTATTAAATAGTTATAAACATGTATATCCATATTATTATGGTATTCTGGGTAGTAATTAAACAATTGGCAACATTCTTGAACATAATAGGTGGAAGGGCAAGAAACAATAAAAAGTTGATCCTAAAAAAAATAAAAGGCTGCGACTAAATACTTCTTGGTTGCTTTCACACACAGAATTCCTAGAACTGCTGATTTCCAACAGACAGGAAAGTCACTCATTTCCCTTGAAATGTGAATTATTGGGCAACATCAAGAAATCACTGCCTTCTAAAAAGACTTCCTTTTCCCTTTGCAACTCAGAAAGGGAAGGCTTCTACGTGAGGCTGCGTCTGGATAGATGGAGAAAAGAACAAAAGTTAAATTTAGCATGATGTGCACGTGTCCATAGCAGAATCACTCAAGATAGCCAAAAGGTACAAAAAGAAAAAGCATCCATTGATGGGTGAACCGATATGCAAAAGCTAGTCCATACCTAACAGTGGAAAAACGGAAGGAACTTCTGGCACATGCCAGCACACGGATGAACCCTAAAAGCATTAGGCTAAGTGAAATAAGGGGAGTTATTTAGAGGGTATGGAGTTTCAGTTTTGTAAGAGCAAAAGAGTTCTGGAGATTGGTTGTGTAACAATGGGAATATACTCAATGCTACTTAATTGTACATTTAAAAAATGGTTAAAAGATGGCAAAAATTGATATAGTTTACCTTAATAAAAATTTTTTAATTATCCATCAAAAAAAAAAAAAGGGCTTTAGTATGTTGTTGCTTTGCACTCTGCTCAGTTTGGTAGATGCAGGGAACAATTTCTGGAACACAGAAACATCTCCTTTCCTCGTCTCATACCTTTCTTTCAAAAGAGACCTGGTCTTGAGCTAAACAACACAGAAAAAGAATCTCAATCTCGCTCGTGCAAGTGGCCACATCAGCTCAGATGTCAAAAAAGTATTCTTTAATAGGCTACAGCACCCACATGGGTGCCTCTGCACTGCCCTGTCCAGACAGTGGGGCCCCTGGGAGGAAACGGTCAAGGTCAGGTGTGTACTGGCTGCAGGCTCCTATGATGAAGGACAGTGACATGCATGGACCTGAGAAGGGACTACCCCAAAATACCCGCTTGCACAGGATGGCACGCTGGGTGGGCTAGAGTTGGCCCAACCCTAATTTGCAAAGTGAAATTAGTCACCGATGACTTGAGGGAAAAGATTTTTTAGATACTTCAGGGGAAAGTGGTGCTTCAGACTACTTAAGTTCCTAAGACAATTCTACCGCCTTAACAAAGGAGGGTGAGAAAGTCCGCCACACTGGACAAAGAGCCCCTGAGGTAGATAGCAAGGCACAGTGGGTAAGACCTCAACCCCAGAATCAATGGAATAAACTTAGTCCTGGGATTTTAGATGAGCTCAAGAAACAGTATGTGCCTCGGTTTTCCCATCTGCAGAATGGGATAACAAGACCTCTTCTGAAGGAC
This sequence comes from Marmota monax, assembly GCF_021218885.2. Classification (NCBI taxonomy): domain Eukaryota; kingdom Metazoa; phylum Chordata; class Mammalia; order Rodentia; family Sciuridae; genus Marmota; species Marmota monax. Next base: position 4,331,042 of record NW_026695245.1, read on the forward strand.
ACAGATTACATATGTTAATATTTTCAAGCACTTGTTTTTAAATCTGGTTAAAGAAAACAAGAACCAACAAGATAAGTGTGCATGTAGTAAAAGGGAGCTGGGATACATCATGCTCCCCGATGCAACTTCCACTGAAGGGACCCCTGGTTTCAGTAACCATAACTTGCTTCCTTTGTTAAATGACTGCATAGTCTAGTGGCTTGTGTCACTATAAGTCATGCTTGCTAGCCTAGAAAGGCACTCCATGGTGCACCCAGCCTGTAAAACTCCCTCTCCATACTCCCCAGACGCTACCTGTGCTTGCTTCTCCCTCCTCAGACCCTCTCCCATGTCCTCTCTCCCTGCCTCCTCTATTCAACTTCTCAATACAGGAGACCCTCTGAGGTTCGGTTCTCATCTCTCTGTACCTCTTCCTGGGTGAGTTCATCTTTACTTTGTTTTTCAATATTGCCTACACACTGATGGCACCTAAGCCCGACACTGTCACCTCCTTACTTCAAAGTCCCAAGCTCCTGTATATCTAAGTGGCTTCCCTGAGAAATCTTCTCAGGCAGCTCTAACTTCACGGGCCAAACTCAGCCCTTCCCTCAAGCTGTCCCATCTCGGTGATCTCCAAGAAGCCGGTTACAAGCCTAGCTTACGAGTCGCCTTTGACTCCCCTCCCCAACACATCCAGGTTCCATGCATCGCCAAACACTGTCCCATTTCTGAAATAGACTATGAATCCTCCACTGCCTGCCCACCCCAGCCTGACCACTATCACCTCTCTGGCTTCAAGCAGCTGTGTGTCCACTGCACCAAGAACATGCAAATGCCCCTCCCCCAGGGTATGGACTGCCCTGCCTACCTCTCCCCACTACCCTTCCCAGCCCCATCACAGTTTTCCTTTCTGCCCAAACTTTGTTATTTCTTGCCAAGTCGCCTTGGAACATGCCCTTATGACCTCTGCCTGGACCTCTTTCCAACCCACTCCTCTTGGCTGGCGATCCCCCCCTCCAGCAGCCTAAGACCCCTCTCCAAGAGGTCTTCCCTGCCACCACCAATGGCAGCAGCCCCCCACCCACCCCACTTCTGTCTTTCACAGTGCACATCCTTTTCTTCTAGGTCGCTTAACACAACTTATATTCATACATGTATTTATTTATTTGTTTGTTTCCTGCCCAGGACTGTGAGTTCCTGCAGGGTGAGAATCAAGGATATCTTGTTCCACCCTCCATGCCCCCCATAAAAACTCAACAAAGGCCTCCTAAAAGAAAGATCTGAAAGCGAATGCCAGGTATGTCTCCATTTAACTGTCTAAATTTGTAGAAGGACATTTGGACCTTAAGCAGCTAGATGTCTAAGTTGTCCGAGTCCTGCTTACAAAGACTGTAAGGCACCCATAACAATCAGTGAAAATTAGCTATCTATTACAAAAACCGTCTTATGTTTTCTAGATACTTAAGCACTGTGGTATGGGCTAAGTGTGCATGAGGCCCTGGCATTCAATCCCCAGCAAACAGCCCCCCAAAAGTGGTCCTTTGTTGCCCTAAGTCAAAAAGAATATAATTCCAAAAATGTGTATAAAGCATGATAACATTTAAAAAAATAGGTGTAGATATACATAGGGGCATAATGCGTTAGTTTTTAGATTCCATGACAGCAGTAGAAATACTGGACAAATGAATGGCTGGATGAGATAGAGCCCACACCAGGAGTTAAATGCACCAAAAGTTAGCAAAAGGTGATGGGATTAGGGAGATATAGACTTACTGTGTTTTTAACTGACTCTCTTTTTTTTTTTTTTCTTTTGTAGGCACCTGGCCAACTGACCCTCATTTTTAACATAACTGTAACTTAGATACAGTGGCTCAGGAGGCTGAGGCAGGAGGATCACAAGTTCAAAGCCTGCCTCAGCAGCTTAGCGAGGCGCTAAGTAACTCAGTGAGACCTTGTCTCTAAATAAAATACAAAAAAGGGATGGGGATCAGTGGTTAATCACCCCTGAGTTCAATCCCTGGTACCCCCCCCAGAAAAAATTTATGTGAAACAGGCAAGACATGATGATAAAGTGAGAGTTACCATTATTGTTTCGTTTTGTTTTATATTTTCAAAGTGAGATTTTTATCAGTCTGGAAGTCAGCAATAACCTTCTGTTATTGTTTTTTCTGAGACAGGGTCTCATTATGTTGCCCAAACTCCTAGCATCAAGGGATCCTCCTGCCTTCTCTCAAGTAGTTGGGACTACAGGCACAGGCCAGCACATCTGGTCACAGATCAGATTTTATTTAGAAGCTTTCACCGACAAGGGAATCCCAGAATAAAGACCAGGCTGGACACAGGGTCCCCTACACCAAGCACATCTGGGAACGGTTTGGAGACAATGACTGTGAGCACCCCACACCTGACTCTTAGAACTTCAGACATTGAATGTGCTCAAGGTGCCTCCAGGAAGGGGCTACTGGAGCCACTGGCAGGCCATCAACAGGCGTGTTGGGCCATCACATGGTCACACATGGCAGCCACACACTGCTTGGTCCCGGATATGTGGTGGAGGATCTTACAAAAGACAGCTTAGCCTTTTCCATTTCTGAATTTGAGAATCTTGTAAACCATCACTTACCAAAACAGCTATTTGAAAAAAATCAAAATATCCTTTTGAAAGTCCTTACTTGGGCTAGTTTTAACTGATTTAAGAATTTCAAAGAAGCTGTAGATAAGAGTTACCTTAAGATTCCACAGAGAGGTAGAAAAGTCCTGATAGCCTGTGTCGCTTCCAATGTCTTAAAAAAAAAGAAAGAAAGAAAAAGAAAAAAACAATCCCAGGGGGAGGGGGAGGGGGAACCTTTATCACTCATTTTACCTTTAAATATTTATCTTTAGTAAAAATTAAAGATTCTCGGCTTGGGAGGCTGGGGCAGGAGGATCACAAATTCAAAGTCAGCCTCAGCAACTTAGCGAGGTACTGAGGAATTCAACAAGACCCTGTCTCCAGATTAAAACACACATACACATACACACACACACACACACACAAAAAAAAAAAAAAAAAAAAACACACAGGATGTGGATCAGTGGTTAAGCATCCCTGGGCTCAATCCATAGTACCAAAAAGAAAAAAAAAAAAAAAAAAGATTCTTTTAAGACAAGTAGAAAAAGCCTGTGCAAAAGGGTAGACTAATTTTAATCCTGCTAGGAGCAACAACCTTTGTCTAGGCGTGTGTGTTAATTATTTATTTTTCAACTTAAACAGATGCCTTTCATAAGCTCTCATGGTCGGGATCAGCTGACTGGAGTCTATTTAGCAGCAAATCTTGCCCTGGGCAGAATGAAAAGATGAAGAAAGAATCAGCTGCTCACTGATAAAAGGTATACAGGAGAAAAAACTATCTAGGGTACAAGGTCTACTTCAACCACGTCACAAAACATCTGCTTATAGGAAAGGTCCCCTCTTCTCTCAAGGAAATGGGAGTTTTCTAAAGATAGCACTTCAGCAAGCCTGTACTATTACTGCAAGCAGGTGAGGCAAAGAAAAATTTACTATTAGGGAACAGGGCAAATATGAATTTAGGTCTACAATTTTGTGGAAAGAAATAACAAAGCTTCCCCCTGGGTCCCTGGGACTGAAGGTTCAGAGACCCTGATTGTAAGACATTTCCTAAGTGGCTCTCAGTGTCTAAGGCCTGCTTATCTCTAACGGAGGCATCTCCCATTCAACTGAGAGCAGGGCCAATAGAGGGACGGAGACAGGCCCAAAGTGGGGCTCTCAGAAGGGAAATAAATAAATGTCCCAAATTACTAATGCATCATTATTATACAGATGTGGAAAACAACTGCGTGTTTTGTAATCACCTCCTGTTGGTGACACGAAAGGCATTCTACCAAGTGGCTGGACTGGTTGCCCGAGAGATGTCTATTTGGGTCCAGGGCAGGCTGCAACCTGAAGACCCTGCAGGGGACATGGCTTCCTCCTCCCCATCCCTGTGGGGCACACAACTGCTTTTTTTAACTAAACAGATGCTGGTTGGCAGAAGGAAGGAAAGGAAAACTGGAAGATTTAAATATACTTTAGTGGCTGTAAAGATGGGGGTTTGGAGTGCTGGGGAAATTCACTCCTTCCCTGACTAGTTATGCTCTGCCTTGTGACATCTCCTGTCCTCATTCTCTTTTACTTTAAATTTTCATAGGGACTATTATTAAACTCAGCAGGTACCCACTAATATTTGCTCATCTGATTAGCAGTCCACTCACCAAAAAAAAAAAAATGACACAAGGTTAATCTGCTGACTGCTGATGGTCAAACTGGAAAATAAAGCTCGAAGACAGATTTTCCAGGCCTGAGCTATGTAACCCAAACAGATCAAAAGGACTAGAAAATTACAAAATCCCTTCTTGGCTCTGGGCTGTGCCATTACGGCCATACTATACCATTTCCCTCCTTTATTTAGAGCCATTGTTAATAGACTCAATGTGCATTTCCCGAGTACCTATCACACCAAATGACCATCTGGGCCAAAGTGCAGAGGGTCTACAGGGTGCCAGGCCCAGACCTCAGCACCAAGTCTGAATTAATTCAGTTAAGTCACACATTGTCCCTAGGGTTGGGTTCATCATTATCTTTGTTTTACAAATAAGTAAACCAAGGATCAGAAAGGTTTTACTTTACTTCTAAAATCGCCCAAAGCCCCACAGGTAAGGAACAGCAAAGCCAGGATTCCAACCTAGAGGAGTCTGGCTCCAGAATTTAAGCTCTTAATCATAACTCGAATGCTGCTTCTTGTCTAATGCAATCACAGATAGGTCACTTTAGGTGCTATTCAAAGATGATGACAGAATTTAACTTTCTATCATTGAAGTCACTTGTCCCATCATGAAGCTCAGCTGCCCACACAGCATCATGAAAGGGAAAAGGAACTCAGGGCTGGGAGATTCGATTCCACTTTCTGCTGTGACCAGGAGCCTCATGTATCCTCATCCATAAAGGGAAGAGGACAAAGCCAGCCCTTCTCACCTCAAGGGAACTGCAAGGAATAAATGTGATGGGACAAAGCAGGCCTTTGTAGAGGAGAGAATGGATTCCTTCCAGACGCCCCCATCTAGGGAAGCCCCTAGCATACAGCAAGCATCTTAAGCAGTGTCTGAAGAAAGTGCACTGGATCCTCATTTGTGGATTCTGTATCTGCAAATTTGCCCACTTGCAAAATTTATTTGTAACCCATAATAACATCCATCCCACTTTCATGGTCATGTGCAGGCATGCACATGTGCAGTGGTAAAAAGATGGGAGTCACCTGGCTGAAGTGATCAAGGAGACACTCGACCATTGTTTCAGCTTCTACTGTAAACACGCGTCCACTTCATGGCACTATGTACCACACCTTTTCTTTCTTTTTTTGTTGGTAATTTCACTATAAAATGGTCCAAAGCATAATGTTTCAGTGCCATCCAAGCGTCCCTAAGCACAAGGAGGCTGCCATGAATTTTAGGGACAAAATTAGTGTGAGGAAAGCTTCCTACAGGCATAAGTTACAGTGCTGCTGTTTGTGAGTCAACTAAGAACCAACAGTGTTTATTAAAGTATCTTTAGCCAGGTGCGGTGGTGCTTGCCTGTAATCCCAGCGGCCTGGGAGGCTGAGTCAGGAGAATCATGAGTTCAAAGCCAGCCTCAGCTAAAGCAAGGCGCTAAGCAACTCAGTGAGACCCTGTCTCTAAGTAAAATACAAAATAGGGCTGGGGATGTGACTCAGTGGTTGAGTGCCCCTGAGTTCAATCCCTGGTACCAAATAATAATAATAATGATGATGTATCTTTAAACAGAAACACATAAAGAACAAGATTATGTACAGATTGATTATGAAGATGCTGTGACCACAGGCTTGCAGGAACCTGACCCTGCACTTCCCCTAGGATTGGTGGCCCAGTGTTCCCTAGGTCAGTGTCTACAACTTTATAAATGAACCACTCTAAGTAATGAGAACTGATGATGTTAAACTCTGTTACAGAAGTCATCCCCTTAGGAGAGGCAGCTAACATAGGAGAACAAGAGTCCAGAACCTGACATCCAGAATCCTGGCTCTGACGAGGAGGTAAAAGTACTGAAACCCACAGTCTTAGTGGCCTCTAATCGCTGGGTCTCCTGTCCACATTCAGGAAGCCACTGGCCAGTATCTGCCCAGAGCACAGTGTCAGCAGCTCTCAAACTTTTGTTCCAATGTACACGAGCTTCCTTCTTCACTCATGCGTCGGCCCCTGTGAGCAATACCAAGGTGTGTCTGCAGGCTGGAGGGGTCTCCGTAGGCTCCTCTCTGTTCTAGTGGCTCACTCCACCCCACCATCCTCCAACCACATCCTCACAACCAATATTCCTCTTTTTTAGGCTGAGTGTCAGAAAGAGTTTCTCACTGAAGTCTGACAGCATCCCAAGTTTGCAGCCAGAATAGACTCCACTTTCCCAGCCATCCAGGTGGCCTCTGACAACTTCCAGGGGAAATCTGCCTATTCTCACATGGCCACACCTCTGCGAGAGCATCCCAGGAGCAGGCACGGCCATCAGACCATTCCCAACTTACTGCACGAGGCATTTGAAGGCCAGAGAGAGAGGGGCCTACAGAATAAGGAAATTCTGTTCAGTCCAAACCTAAGACTCAAAAACGAAAAAAGCTCCTGTTTTCAACTCTAGGGGAAAATTCGGTCCACCCCACCAGGGTTCAGGGATCCTGCCACGTGGAGCCCACATGAGGCCCTGCAGCCCCAGACAGAAATGCTCTTGTACTTCTCCTCTGCCCTGAGGTTGAAGGAAAACGGAAATGCAGTGACCAGCTCTGGACATGGCTACACAAGGCTGAACTAACTCCCAGTGCACGCGGGAGATGCCAATGCTAATAAAATGTCACCTCAATTACTTTTGCCAGGGCTATAAAAAGAAACTGGAGACTTCCTCCCTTGGGCATCTTCTGTTAATTGCCATTTATAAAAGTTCTCTTTTCTGGGTCTGTAATACACATTCTTTTCCCTTTGGAAAAAAAAAAAAAAGAAAAAGAAAGAAAAACTTCTAAAACACCAATCGGCACTCCAAATGGCAACGTGACTTGTTGTCCAACTCACACTCTCAGATCAGCTCGGGAGACTGTCTGAAATGCAGGCATCTGGTACTAATTTGTGACAATCTAAAAATCAATGCTGAACTCCCATGTAAATATTTCTTTTTATGCCAGATTTCACCAGCCTTCACGTATCTTATTCATTTCCTTATATTTCAGTCTTGACTTTTATTTTCCTGGCTCCAAAAGAACTAAAATTACGCAGAATGAACGTCGCACCTCTTTACTAAGCTCTGCAGGCTAAATTCTTTCCAGCTCTGTGAAATAACTGTTTGCAGGAAGACTGGATTGAAATATATCATTCCCACTGCTCCCAGTCTGCCTGGCCTCAATTATTCACTTGCGTCTGTAGCAGACAGGGTCCATTTTAAAAATCTGGTTTCACCATCCCATGTACACACAGCAGCTTCCCACCGACGCAGAGCCTTAGTCAAACACAGGCTGGGTTGTAAATGACAAGAACATCAGCATATATTCCTAGACAGTGCAAGTGACAAAGAGCACAGGTGTCAGGAAACACCACCCAGATTCTAGAGCAGAACCTATTTTGCTCAGGAAAGCCACCAAATTTTAGACAAAATGTTACCAGTGTCAAAAGGTGACAGAACCCAGAGGCATGATCTTTAGTTAGACAGGATCCCAATCCTGCTGGCTCCCCAGGACTTGGGGAGAAAAGTACACACTCTCAAGTTTAAGTCCCTCATTTACATGGTGATATCAGCTCCTGCAAAATCTGTAAAACACCAGAAGAGTATCTGAGATATGATAATCACATCAGATACTGAGAATTAAGTTTCAGGTACTATAATAAGTGCTTTACTGAGATCATCAGACTTGCTTTTTGCAGTCACACTATGAGGTGTCCAATTATTAAATATCATCTCCCCCTTCATAGAGGACAGCTGAAGCTCAGGGAGCTCAGGGAACTTACTAAAGCCACCCAACCAGGAAAGGGCAGAGCTGAGCTGTGCAGCAATTTCCATATTGCTCCATAGCTCATAAAGCGAGTATTTAATAAACACACCATTATTAAGGAAAAAGCCAATAAAACAAGAGAAATATGCAATTGCTGCCCGTGATGCAGAGTCCACACCAACCTGACTCTGAACCACAGATCAAGAACACCTCTCCCGCACGCTGGAAACTGGTTTAGTTACCACAGGCAACCACTGTGCGCTTGACCAAAGATATCTTTTTTTTTTTCCTCTTGGAGAACAGATCCTCCCTCATATTTGAGAGGGTTCAGACTTCAGCACCTGGCAATTAGTTGAAAATCTGTACAGGCTGACTTAGGAATTGTTCAGGAAATCTAATGACCCAGCACAAGGATTTTTTTTTTTTCTCTGTAATACACAGAAATTGTATGTCATTATGATTAGATACATGAAATCCGATTCTTTAAAAAAAAAAAAAAAAACTGTTACATTCAACATTTATTTTGAAAGGTATTACTAAGAACTTTTAAGCCAAATAAGTTAGAAATGAGTATAGGATGTGGGGTGACCTCTAAGCATAAACACCATTCTTAACTTTGGGAGAAATAGGAAACTCTCCATATGCACATCATCAAAGAGTTATTTATAGGGGCTGGGGAATGAAGCTCAAAGCCCTGAGTTTCAATCCCCAGCACAGAAAGAAGAAAAAGATACTTCTAATCTGTAGATAAAGCCCTTCTGTTAGGAGAGCAAGACATAAGATTGGGGGGGGGGGCTGTGGCAATTAAAAGAAAAAGGGTCATCCTAGGCTGTACAATTTTTTCCTCTAGGTAGCATTTTTAAAAACTCATAACCCTGGATCATATCACATCCTCTTCTCTCTGCCACACCATCCAGTTTACACACCAGAAACCCCGGGGTCTCCCGATGCCCTCTTCCGTCCCTGTTGATGCTCAATCCGTCTCCAAACCCATTCCATTGCCCTGTGACTGCTGACTCTGCTCAGATCTTCCATCACCACCACTGTGGTCCCAGTGACCACTAAAATGGCCTCTCTCTGGCCTCCTCATACTTGCTGCTCCTCCCATCCGCCGCAGTCCTAGCCCCGGTCTCCTTCACCTGCTGCTCCTCCTGACTACCTACCCAGTCCTCATCAACTCTGCCTGTTTGTCCTCAGACCTCAGCTCAGCAGTCACCTCCCGAAGCAAGCCTTCCTCGACCCACCAACATGGCACATATCACAGGCCAACAGAGTCAAGGCTGCCCCCACCTGTAACATAAACCATGTCTGCAGCCTTCTATCTGCAGTATGATTACTCAAGAGTCTCTCTCCATTTGGATCTAAGCTTCACGATGGCAGGGACCAGTCAACTCCTCTACGACCAATGTCACCACCAACACACCCCTGGAGCGCATCAAGCCCTCATGATCTCTGCCCTGGCCCAGACTACTGTTCTCCCCCAAAGCAGAAGGCTCCCAAATATGTCTCCCCAAATCCACGCCTGTCCTCCATCAATCCAGTCTCCACACAGCCATCCGTGGGATTTTAAACCACTAGCCAGAGCACACTGCTACCCAGGGTAGCACTGTGCAGGGGGTTCTTCTAATAAAAAGAGAACTCTCGCAGTGTGTGTCAGCTCCCCCACATTCACTGCGCCCCAACCCCACTCTTCTTTTTCTTCCTAAACAGATCCAGCATGTTCACATCTGAGGGCCCTGGAACATACGGTTCCCAGTGCCTGAAACCTGTGTTTCATCTTTCGATGGCTTTAACTGCTTCTTCATCTTCCTCAGAAAGGCCTTTCCCGGCCACTGGATGCACCAGATGTTCTCAGACCCCAGTGATTCCCTCCCCACCACTCTCCAGAATGTATTTGACTTGTCGTTTTCTGATTGCCTTTTTACAGCCCATCTCCCAGACTAGACATGAAGATCCATGATAACAAGGGCCCCATCTCTCTGATGCACCCCCGGATCCTCAGGGCTGGGTAGAAGGCGCTGAACAAATCTGTTTCACTGTTTAAAACAAAACTGCTAAGACCTTAAAATAGAAGTCAATGTAAGATGCTCTAAGACACAGATGAGGGAACAGAGAAACACCAGACAGGAGGGGGCTGCCAGGGACAGCTAAGGTGCAAGAACTCAGAGCCGAGTCTAGAAGTTCACCACATATACAGCGTGGCCCAGGGAAGACAGAAAAGGAGCCAGTTATGTACAGCCTCCATCCTGCCACCTGGGCTCTCGGCGGGGCCTGGCTTAGGAGGTCACTTCCACTGATTTATGCTAGAATGTCGTGAAGTAAAATTAAAGTATATCTCCTAATAAAAGCACCAGGTACTGTTTCCATTTTTCAGAAGGTACAGTGAAGCTTGAGGAACTCAGGTGCTTTGTCTAGCTGCCTGTGTCCATCACCGTGAATGGGCATCAGACACACCCTGAGAGCTGGATGAAACAGATGGCTAGGACTACCTCCAGGGGTTTCTGATGCTGTAGATCCATGGTAGGGTCTGGGAATTGCATTGCTAACAAGTTCCCGGATACTGCTGGACCAGAGAGCGCGTTCTGAGAACTACTGGTCTATAGCCATATCAAAGAATTAAAACCAGATGTGTCCAATATAAACCTTTGGGGTTCCCCTCCCCCGCAAAATTCTATGGTGCCTCAGCCACCTACAGATCCCCATTCCCCCAATTCAGGCTTGGCACTGGGACTTGCTGTAGTCTGGATCAAGTGTCCCCCAAAGGCCCCTGTGTTCAAGGCTTGGCACTACTCGGGGGTGGTGGAACCTTTAAGAGGGTGGTCATGAGGGATGCCCTCAGAGGAGACTGTGGGACCCCAGCCTCTCCTCCTTTTGCTTCCGGACAATGATGTAGCAGTTCACCTGCTCCCACCCTGAGGTGCTGCCCCATCACTGGCCCAAAAACAATGGGGCCAACTATGGTTTCCTTCCACCATGGCACCTGCCTCCAGCTTCTAACAACCCAGCTCTGGTCACACCTGTCCCTGCTCAAAAGTCTACATGCTCTTTCTGAAATGAAACTCGCTCTTCTTAACAGAGTATCCAGCACGTTTAAACATCAAGCACCCACGGCCAAGTCATAGCCAATCTGTAGGCCCACCTCAAAAGTCATCTCTAAGTCTGCCACAGGCTCCCACCTCAGGAATGCCCCTCTCAGCTCCTACCCTGCCCTTTCAGTCTCCTCTTTGGAGCAGGCACCGGGCTCCATCATGTCTGGATGACCAAGCCACCCCAGCTGGCACACAGATGCGTGTGCAGAGTAGATACTGAAATCGCTGCTGACCCAAAGCCAAAGCAGCTATATCTGGGAGCCCTGGACAAAGACCTAGCTCTGTTTAACCAGGGGAGCAAAGGCAGAAGGTGAGGGCCACGTGCAGAAGAACCCGAGCACAGGGAGGGAAGATAGAGGGGAAAGGTGAGATGCCGTTTGCGTAGCATTCAACACTGATTCCCTGTGTCGAGGTCATTACCCATGGGACCCCCAAGGAGCCCTCACTCCCAAGGGGGTTATCCTGCAGTGGGGGCTGGGCAGATTCACACAGACCACAGAATGAGGGTTGTGGCTTCTGCAAAAAGGGGTGAGCAAAGGTGAGCCTCCTGGAATTATCTAGGAAGTTTTGCATTGCTCTCACAGGTGCCCCACTGGGGGTGACAGGGACACTCCTGGCAGGACAGCCTCTTCTATGTGCCTGTGTAGGCAAGACCAGCTATTACTCTTCACCTCATCCTTCCTCTGCTGTAAAGCTACAGTGACGGGCGTGAGAATTCATCCAGCCTTGCTTGATTTTGGTGATGGAAACTGTCAGAGCCACAGGCTCCTTCAGGGCTCGGATTTTACTATTTATGAAACTAAAACAACACACTCAGGGTTCCAGAACATCAGCTCCCCATGATCTCGGAAGACCTCACCCAACTTCTCAATTGCTTCCTGAGAGAAGGTGCAGGGTGTGGTCTGGTACCTTCCATGGCAAATGGAAATACCAGCTCCGACTTTACTGCTCAGTCACTATGAGGCGGACCTCACTAGGTGCTGAATGCTTTTTTATTTTAACACTTTGACACCCCAAAGGGCAGCAATTCTTATCCCCACTCTACAGAGAAGGACAACAAGGTTCAGAGAGGTCCAGTAAGTTGTCCAGAAGGTGCTACTCAGGGTCAGAGCCTCTGTGCTCCAAAGCCAGTCTTTCCCCTTCCACAGCAGGAGGGGCAGAAAAGGAGCAAGAGTCCACCCCCTAGGGAAGGAACTGACACCAAACTATAATCCAGACAGCTGCCGTCCTTAGGAAAATTTTCCACCACTCACCTCAGCCCAGGGTCCTGCTGGCCTAGCCCAGAGGTTATCACGTGAAAATCAGCATCCTGGCTTGATGAGAAGGTGCTGATCTGCCCAGGCACAGTATTTCTTTGTACTTTAACATACTGACCTTGACTGACTCTGGCCAATAGGTCTGACATGAACAATGGCCTAAGAATTTTGTTCTTTTAACTGATTTATAAATGAAGATTTGGGGCAGGAAGGAGAAGAAATTTTCAAAGCACCAACAGGAACCTTTGGTTTTCTTAAAAGATATGACTATGGTAGAGTTTTTGTTTTTAAACTCTCAACTTAAAATCTGAAGATGTAGATTTAAAAACTCCAGCTGGATACCAGTTAGGTGTCCCAGCAGCTTGGGAGGCTAAAACAGGAGAACAGGAAGATAGCTAGTTCAGGGACAGCTTCAGAAACTTAGTGAGACCCTAAGCAACTCAGTGAGACCCTGTCTCTAAATAAAATACAAAAGGGCTGGGGATGTGGCTCAGTGGTTAAGCACCACGGGAGTTCAATCCCCTGTACCCAAACAAAACAAAAATACCCTCCAGCTCCAGCCAGACCTGTTGCTCAGGAGGCTGAAGCAGGAGAATCACAGGTTCAAGGCCAGCCTTAGCAATTTATCGAAGCCTTTAGCAATGCAATTTAATGAGACACTGTCTCAAAAAATAAAGAGGGCTGGAGATATGGCTCAGTGGTTAATTCCTCCTGGGTTCAATCCCCAGTACCAAAAAAAAACAAAACCTCCAGCTCTTCCACACATAGCAACTTTCTAATTGATGATATTCTACCACCTTTTTAAAATGCCTTAATGAAAAAATAAATGAGAGCACTTTGTAAAAGTTTTAAAGCACCAGGATTACCAATTGTGAATTTTGTGATGGATAATTTTGTTTTAGATTTTGGTTTTTGCTTCCTCCCTCCTGCAGTACTGGGAATTGAATCCAGAGCCTTATACACGCTAGACAAACACTGAGCCACATCCCCAGCCCTTTTAATTTTGAGACAGGGTCTCACTAAATTGCTTCTGGCCTCACTAAGTTGCTGAGATCTGAGACTGGCCTTGAACTTGTGGTCCTCCTGCCTCACCTCCCTAGCTGCTGGGATTACAGGGTGCATCACCACAAGGGCCTCATGACACTGTGACAGATAAATTGAATCTCACAATTACTTTAGACATTTGCAATCTCATCTACCCTCTTCACTATTCACCCTCCAAAAGCAAACTTTAATTCAACTCAATAATGCTTCCTGGAGAACTAATTTTCAACTTTGGATCAATCATCAGCCCCATTAACATGCCAATTTTTGTCTTTCAGCAAAAAACTCTATTTAGACTTTGCCTGTCTTCCATTCCTTTTAATCCCTGCCTTCCTGAAACTATCAAAAAAAGACATTTTCCTCCATAAATAATTGGGTCAATGAGGAAAGTGCTTTAAAATAAAAATCAATGCGCTTAGCACACAGAAATCTTTGGCATTCTCAAACATTTTATTAGTCTCTTGTTGAACGGTATTTTAATCTATTTATCACAAAATGTACCTTAGATTTAAGTACACAGTATTCTATAAATCAGGGACAAGACTGGGTTTTTTCACATACTCCCAAATTTATTGCAATATTCCAAGTCCTCAAACACTAACAATTGCATGTTCTATTTTACAAGCTTTTGTCTTTGTGACTAAATGTGCAGCAATAAACCCCAAACCACATTAATGATAACCTCGTTAAATATAAACTGGTGTGCAATTATCCAAACTACTAACAAACAAAGAGGGAGGGGGAAAAAAAACAGGAAACATTGATTGATTATATGTTCCTGAAGGCTCTTAAAAACCAAACAAAAATAAAAACACAGCATTACAGTTTGTTTAAACAACAACAACAAAAAAAACACCCTAAATGATTTTATGATCCTTAACATGTAATGCTAAGGCAGTCTGTTTCAGCTCTAGCATCTGCACCAAAGTTTGGGTTTTAAATTGGATGAGAGTTGAAACCTGATCGATGAGGGCAGGGCGTTTTGTTGAGGGGTTGGAAAAATGGGTGGCCGGTGACCCTGGGGGAAAGTCACATCTTTTTGCTAACTAGCAGATTCTTTTAAAATTGGTGTTCCACATGCTTCCTTTTGATAGTGACATTTGCACAGCCCCAGAGGGCAGAATGGAACAAAAAGACGGGGATGGCACAGCCCCTGGTGCACATGCTAATAAGCCAGCTCTCTAGAACCAGGATAAAAAGCCTGCTGGCCAATTCCCATGGTGTAAACACTCCCACTCTGAGACCGCAAGATACCAAGCAGCTCAGAGGCCTTACCTCTATCAAGTCCAGCTGAAGCATGCTACTGCCTGCAGCTGAAACCCAGAGGCAGGCGGGACTCACCTCACCCCAGGGACAGGGACACAGTCAAGTTGGCCGGCTCAGGTCAGTTGTGAAACTGAGGAAAAGGGTGGTAGGTAGACTGTTTCACCCAATAAAGCCCCAGGGGGAGTGGGGCTTGTAGGAATAAGAGGTCTTGCCTGGTGTCTTGCAATCAGATTTCCCTACTGACACAACTGGGTTTTGTTTGGGTGTCATGGTCGCTCTGCAGAGGGAGGCAGGTGGTCCATTTTGGTGAAGCCAGCCCCCAGCCCCTGAGCCGGGAGGAGGAATTGGTATAGTGCAGGGGCTGGACAAGGTCAGCCAGGACAGCGTGCAGGGCTTGGTGAAGCGTCATCAAAAGGGGGAGCATTCTGTGGGAAGGTGCGAGGGACCCTCCTCAGGGAGAAGCCCACACACCAAGCAGGGATGGTATTCTCTAGAAAGCCAACACAGGACAGCGAGGGTGCAAAGGATCAGGGGACAGTACATCTGGGAAGAGAAGTGGTGTCACTGGCAAACTAGGCACTGGGCCAAAGCTGCCTTGAATGAAATACAAGGATTTTAAGACTGACAAGATCAGATGTGGGTCTCAGCAAGTTCTTTCTGGGGAGGGAGGGTTGACAGGGGTCAAGCGGCCAGTAAGCTCTTAGAAGGCGACCTCATCCCCCAGGGTACAAGTCCAGGCCAAGACAGTGAGTGTGGGGCCCAGGGCCCTGCACACCTCCTGGGCACTGGGCTAGGGCAGAGGTGGCACCCTTTTTCTGGGACAAGACGGGGAAAAATAGCTTAGAGTTTTGCACGTCATGTGGTCTCAGTTGCAACTATTCAATTTTGTCATCAGAGCACAAAGACTGCCAAAGAGGACACATACACAAGTAGACACTGCAGTTTCCAAGAGAGTGTTATGTATACACAGCCAGAGGGCCACCGTTTGCCAACCCCTGGCCTGGGGAAAAGGGCGAAACTGAGAAGATACAGAGGCCCAGGAGGGTGACAGGGTTATTATTCCCATTTCGTGGATGAGAACCTGGTCAGGATGAGGGGCAGAGCCCACATCACCCTGGGGGAGGCCAGGCTGGTGCTCCCAAGGGTGACCCCAAGCCCTGACAAGCCAGGGCCAGAAGTAAGAGGCAACAAAGGAGACGGGATCCGGCTAAAGAGGGGAAGTACAAGGCGGCACTGGGCAGGATTTCACTACTGTGGCCACAGTGATCCCTGTCCACCCTGGCCCTGCCTCTGGGTCCTCATGCACAAAGATCCTCCCTGAATGACAGAGAGGTAGAAATGTAAATAAGGAAATCAGAGTAGGTGGTGACCTTTGAGGTTATTTAGGTCAACTTCTGCCAGGTTCAGCGGAAGCCAGTTTAACAAGCATTTGTGAGTCTGGCCCGTAGTCCACAGAGCCAAGTGAAGTGGGCAAGACTGCAAATCCTGGAGCCTAGCTGCCAACCCAGTTCCCACATTCAGACTCAGAGACCTTGGGTAAGTTACTTAACCTCTCTGTGCTTTGAAACAGGGGTGCTATATATGAATTCAGTCCCTATAAAGTGCTTAGAATAATGCCTGTCCCATGTTTGTTAAATAAAAATACTGTGGGGCTGGGGATGTGGCTCAAGTGGTAGCGCGCGCTCGCCTGGCATGCGCGGGGCACTGGGTTCGATCCTCAGCACCACATACACATAAAATAAAGATGTTGTGTCCACCGAAAACTAAAAAAAAATTACATCTTAAAAAAAAAAAAAAATACTGTGTCCTAGGCCATTTGTAAGGCCTCCCACAGGGGAGGGTCAGAAGGGTCCCACTCTGTGGGGGCTCAAACACCAAGTTCACCTCTAACCACACACTCATCACTGTGCTAAATGCTTGTTTGCTTACGTCACCCAACACAGTCAGGGACCCGGTTTTATGTCTCTATCTCCTACGACTAGCACAGTGATGCCTCATAATTGATACTCATTATGTTCCATGTTTGTTGAATGAATAAGTGATGCAAGGCATTAAGTCTCATTAGTAGAATTTCCTCTACTACATACCTGACAGATAACAAAGCACCTAATGCCACCCCTAGTCCACTGCATGACCTTAGACTCCTACCTTCTGGGGCTGAAGTCAATGTCTACAAAAGCGCTTTGTGAACTTGAGGCTTTTAGCCACTAAGTTATAGAGATCACTTCCTCCCGGAGGAATGGGGTGTTGACTGGGGAACTGACCACTTTGTCAGGCAAGGTGGCTTCCAGCTTGGATGTCCCTAAGTTCTTGTCCAGCTAGGAGACCTACAGCTGAGGGTTCCCTGCTACTCCAGTTCCCCCTACTCCACTCATTCATTCATTCATTCATTCATTAATGTGCATTCTGAGACCAGTGCTGTGTAACAGACTCACAGCTGCTTGGTGCCTAGAGTTCAATTTCCCACATGTCCCAGGCCCTGCAGTGGGCCACAGGAATGCTAGATCAGGACAAGAAGGCAGACTCATCTGTCCCAATCCTTTATTTCCACCAGGGTTCCTAAGAACCCACCTGGCCCAGAAGGTAGGGTTCCCAAGTCTCTGTCCCACATGAGGTCACCACCTCACCCACCAGTTCTTCCCATTCTGCTCAAAGCCTCCTGTCTGCAGCCCCCATCCACAATGTAACAATCTCCAGGCTCGAGGGAAGCTCCCAGGCCAGCTGTGGGACAGTGTACAGAGCCCTGCAGGCTGCCCCACCCTTCCAGAGAGCAAAAGGTCACCCTTGAACTCGCTGCCCTCACTGGGCACTTGCCAGCTGCCTCCTGAGCTCACCCACATCACAGGCTCTAGGAGGACAAGGACGGGAGTGGGCGGGGACCGGGATGCCTCTGCCAGCAGCTAGGGCCACTAGTGGACGGCCTAACTCCCAGCCAGGCACAAACCAGGCGTAGACTTTGGAAAGTGTCCTGACCAGAGCCGGGCCTGGCCTGAGACTGCGTGCAGCCTGGGCTTCTGTAACTGTGGCTGGGAAAATGGCTCAAAGACAACTTAAGCAATAAGCTAGGGAGATCAAAGTCACATGGCCAGGTGGTGACAAAGTTAAGGAAGAATGACCATCTCCCTTCCCACTCGCTGATTCTCAACTACTGGTCGGTTTGCATTTTTCTTTTTCAGTCAAGACACTGAGGTTACAGTTTACAGCCAGAGCCCAGTTTCCACCCCAAGAGGGGCGGTGCACAAAGGAGAGGCAGAAGCCCTAAGTGGCCAGGGTAAGCAGTCAGGAATGAGCCAGAACTCATCGAGCAGGGCTGAGTGACCTTGAGCAAATGACTTAACACATCTGAGCTCCAGTTTCCTCAGCCTTACAATAGGAACAAAGCAGTACAGAGCCTAGAGCTATCAAAAAGAAGAATGTGCCATTGAAGGGACCCCGCCTCCCCCCCCCATCCTAAATACATTAACATTTGACTAGCCTCTGGAAGCTTTTAGCACCCCCTGCCCACACTCAGTCTATGTTCCACAACAAATGTCAGTGCCACAGGCATCTGGCTTAAAGAGCCCAAGCCATCACCCAGGCTCTCCGGAGGAGAAGGGCTAATTAACCTGCCTGGGATGGAAAGGCTGCCCTGGCCACAGCACTGGGACCCAGGCCAAGGGGCTCCTCTGCACCTTGTTCCCTCCTCCCATGGAGGGCCCAACTCTCCACTTGGCATGATTCAAACTCAGGTGTTCAGAAAAGGTAAAAGACGCTTGCCATTTCTAAGGACTACCCCAGTCACCAAGCCACTCTTCTGGCAGGCACAGAGCTTCCACCTGGGCTGGAGACAGCTGCTGGGCAGCTGTGTGGCCATCAGAAGCTCCAGGAAATGGAGTAATCAGGATTGCTGCCAGCGGCTGCCTGGGTGAAGTTTTTAAAGTAAAAGAAGCCTTAAGACACCTTCTAAGTTTACACTCCCTTTCACCCATTAACACCTTCCTGATGGGTGTCTCACTGCTCCAGCAGAGAGGAAACTCAACAGGGGTGCCTCTGCACACCCCAGTGCAGGCTTCCAGGCCACAGGGGACCCTTCACAAGGCTAGTAGGATCCCCAGGCCACAGTCTAACAGAACAGAGCCTAAGACACAGCAGCAAAACCGGGGAGACCTAAACAAAGAGGCAAAACTTGCCAGGAATCACTAAAGGGGTACAAATTGAAGCCAGATATAAAGACAGGTAGTCAGGGTAGCTAGTTAAATCAGGTCTGATGGAGAAAATTGAGTCTGGATTGGAAACAGCCCCTGGGAGACTGGAAAGATGCTCAAGTCTCCAGAGCCCTTAGGTACTCCCCCTCCCAAAAAGGTTGTAAATGAAGCAACTCCAGAGCAGACAGGGAGCTGCTAACCAATGCCCCTGGGCTGATGCTCCCTTCCTGCCCAGCACTTCACCTAGGCCCTTCCAGCCCACCTGTACCTGCACACCCCCCACCCCCTGCCATGCCATCCACATCCCCCAGTCACTCTGCAGGATGAGAGGAAATAAACAAGGGAGAAGAATGGAGAACAAGGGAAACTTTAGACATATAAAAGCGACGGATTCCACCTTTGGGTCTGTCCCCTTCTTCCACCCTGATTTACTGTCCTTTAATAAAGTTTCTTACTTTCTACTCCAGGCTTGGTGTGCTTCCCTGGTGTTATACTTCAACATTTGAGGAAGCAGGACTCGTCAAGGTAACCAGTAACCTGCGATATCAAATCACACCAAAGTGACTTGCAAGCTGTATCCCGGACATTTACAGTCAGCAGCTCAAACATGATAGGTGGCCTCACTGTATGTAAGGCAGAGTGTCAAGGATTGAGTGCCCGAGGGAAAAGATGTCAGGCTTGGATGTCAAAAACTCAGGTTCCCTATGTCAAAATGCATTCTATTGTAAAATTAATTAATTAAAAAAAAAAAAAAAAAACTCAGGTTCCTATCCTGGCCCAAATGGGGTTCACCCATTATCTTAAGTGCCTCTTAGTAGCTGGGCCAGTCCAAGGTAGTTAATAGGCCTCCCTAAGGCCCACGGTCTCCTCACCTGTGAAAGAACTCACAGGTGGCTGTGAGGGTCAAATGTGATAGATGTCAAGGTTCAGCATACAAAAATGGTGTGATCTTTGCATGCACCTCTCTTCACTGAGCACACACTCTTGCCTAAACTTGGGCATGGAAATCTTCCTCCCTATTGTATTTCAAAGTTTGGAAGTTCAAGCAATTCACCCCGATCAGTTTTAATTCCTTGGGACTGGTTTAAAGATTAAGCAGTGCTTCCCACAATTTAATTTGTAAATGAATCCCCTGGGGTTCCGGTTAAAATGTAGATTTGGGTTGAAGCAGGTGAGGGTGGGGCCGAGGAGTTTGCATTTTTAAGAGTTCCTGGTGAGGCTGAGATCTGGGAGCTCAACTTTGGAGCAGAAAAGTTCTATGGAATTCAGCTAGAAATGAACCCAAGGCAAATCTAATTTCATTGGCAAACGACATCCAGGTAAAGTAGTATACAGAAAGCACACAGGCTGGCTTCTGAAAGGGAGCTCACTGGGAAGGGAGGGAAGGGAAGGGAAGCCCCCAAAACAGGCCCCACCCGTGCCTTATTCAAATAAGTTTGTACTCTAAACCAGGTGAAAGTACACTTCAGAAATCATAAAAGCAGTATACTTCAGACAATGGTCTGAAAAACAGTACATGTCCTAGGATATGCCACATTTGACCCCATTCCTCAGCCAAGCTGGGCTTTCTTAAAAGGCCTCTTCTCAAATTAATTTTCCCTACATCCTCCCTTGCTGGCACATCAAATTTGATACTGTTTCTGTTGACAGTTGTCATTTTAAAAGTGCCTATCAAGTTACCAGATATGGACTATTCAGATATAGTAAGATGAACATGATTGACAGGTAAGGATGCATCTTAATACTAACTCATCTTAATGTGTTGAAGTGCGAGGGATCAAGAAAAACATCCTAAAGGTTCACAGAGATAGGATTAGAGAGAAAATTGTGGATGTTCTTTGGCTCAGAAATAACAACCCAAGATAATCCATATCCCTGCAATTAGCTGCTTAGAGAAAGAGCTAGAGGTAATCCGATCTCCAGCTGTTTGCAGCACAGGGAATACATCTGTCTACCAGGTGACACAGGCCAGCCCTTGCACACTGGCTTAAAATAACACGTATGTTTATTATAATTCCTGTCATGACCCACTGACTGCTGGGCTTGGGCTCAAACTCCAGAATTATGAGCCGGTGTGCGATGTCAAGCAGTAATACAGGGCTGCCCAGAAACTGCTGAGTGTGCACTACTTGCCCAGAAAGGGATTCCCCCTCCCACGCACTCACCCGCTACTGGGGAGATACATGCTCTAACAAGAAATGCCAGAAGCGGACTGTCACCTGTGCCCAGTGTCACTAATTCATCCATGCAATCACAAGGTTGCTTCCCAGACTCCACACCCCTGGCCCTTGAGCCTACAGGCACTTGAACTGCAATATACACATCAGCACCGGCCTGATTTCATCCACCGGCAAGAGTCAACTTTGGATGAGCCGGCTTGTTCTTTGACTTGATTACAAGGAGAAGTTTTCCAACAGGCTACCTTCTTACTTGGGCCAGATCAAAACAGGCGCATTACAGGAGACAGACTCTAATAGAGAATGTTCTTCCAGCTCATCTTGATGCCTTCAGAATCCTGGCAAGGGTCTATCCCTGAAGGGTAAACTGAGGCTCCACTCTGCTAAATCAACCGAACCCAGGTGGAGTCTATGTTGTAACTTACTTCACAGTAGATTGACTTAAGATCAGAGCCTCCCAGGGAATAGGCATAAATCTCGCCAGTTGCTCCCCACTCCCGCTGCTCTCCAAACTCCAAGTCCCACACAAATCTAACAGACGGTCCCTAACAAGCTCCTGCCATTTCCTGGATAAGTAAATATGAAACATTTCGTGGTTTTGCTAGTATGCCTGCAGGTAAAATAAGCTTTTAACTAACTCGAGCAAATTCATCCTGGAATGGGGTACGGGGGCTCAAGGGAATGTAAAGACTTCCCACTTCTTAGGAAAGCAAAAAGAAAACGCCAAGTTTCCCCCTACCACAGCAACACTGAACTCAGAAAGGAACTTTGGAAGATTCTCGCGTGTCTGCTACTAGTTCAGGCTCCCGCGCGCCGCCCAGCCGCGAGCCCCACCCACCGCACCACGCTGTGACCGCCGGCTGCCAGCCCAGCTGGAGGATCGCACCTCCGGGTCTGAACCGGGTTTCAGGAAGTTCAGGATCTCCTAGTGCTGTGAGGTTCGGGAGCCCCTTTTTAATGGGTTCCTGCAACTCCCAACTCCCAGGCCATGACATTAGCAGGGTGCTCCTGCTCTGCAAGTGCCAGGTTCGCAAACACACGTATGACCACACACCCCCTGGACTCTCTTCCTCTTTCGCGTGCCCCAAATGGTTTGGAATTCGGGCCAGAAGCCCTGGATCCAAATGGGCGCGGGAAAGTGGGAGCTACCAGTGCGTGCAGTACAGTCTAGAGACTACCGGGAGGCTGGGCGTGCCGGGGGGTGGACAGCGACGCAGAGCAGGGCGCGTGTAGCGTCCAGGGTACTCACCGAGACCTCTGCAGCTGCTCAAAGGCGCTGGTGCTGCCGCTCTGACCCGACTGCTCCAGGGAGCAGTAGTTTTGTGAGATCTGCCTGGAGAAGGCGATGGGCAGGATTCCCTGAGTGAACGAGTTGAGACGGCCCCGACTGCCGCTCCCACTCCCGGGGGTCCCGGAGCTCAAGAAGGCGGCTGCCGGCACCTGCACGGTGGTAAAGGCATCGTCCTCCTCCAACTCCTCCTGCTCGGCACTCCCGGGCCCATCCAGCAGCTGCAGTTGAGAACAGGAGGCTAGAGGCGCCGACCGGGACGTTTGCAAAAGCTCCCCCGACGTCCGGCCCGCGCCCAGAGGGCTAGCGAGCGCCCGCGACGCTCCGGGGCCGGGCAGGGTCGCGTGGCCGCCCGGAGCCAGGGGCGGCAGCAGCGAAGGCTGCAGTGGGAAGGGGCTAGACCCAGTAGCCAACGCCGCGGCCGCTGTGCCCGGTGCGGCGAGCGCGCTGCAGCCGGCGGCCAGTAGGCTGAGCCGAGTCCTAGCGCCGTAAGCGCTGCCCGCTCCGGGCTTAGCTGCTCGGCTCTCCTCGCCGCCGCCCCACTCCTCCTCCTGCAGCGGCGGCCGTCCGTCCAGCGAGATGTTGGTGAGGAAGGAGAGGGCAGCCTGGCGGCGCCGTGGGTCCACGCGCGGCTTCCGGGGGGGTTCGGGCGGCCGCTGGGCCGGTGAGGCGGCCGCGGGCTGGGGCTGCGGCAGCGGCGGCTGCAACCCGCTGGTGCCCGCGGCGTCGGTGCCAGCGCTGCCGCCGCTGCTGCAAGCGGCTGAGCCGGCGGTGGCGGTCGCCGCCGCCATTGTGTCCGTCTGCGGCGTTAGTTCCGCGATGCCCAGAGAAGCGAGCGGCGCCGAATGCTAAGCTGCGGGCGCGAGCCGCGGCGACCCGGGCTGGGTAGGGCGCGGGGCGCAGGCGGCGTGCGCGGCGGCCCAACCCCCCCGCAGGCGGGCCATGCTCGCCCCTCGGTGCTCGGGCGGGGGGCGCCGCCGACCCACACGCGCGCTTCCCTCACTCGCTGCTGGTGCGGCGGCGGCGGCTGCTGCTGGCTCGTTGGCTGTCCGCCCGTCCGCGGGTCGCCTGGCTGGTCCGGCTCCCCGGCCCTGTGTTCGTATTTATAGGTGCGCGCGCCCCGCGCTCACGCTCCGAAGCAATAACACAGTATCACGTGTGGGGAATGAAACCTGGGAAGAAAACAAAGCCGCAGGCGGCGGCCGCTAAGGGGCCAGAGGAGGAGGAAGAAGAGGAGGAAGGGAGAGCTGGCGCGTGGCGGGGCTGTGCAGGTCGTCCCAGCTACCTGCTGGGAGTGTTGGTGGCTCCCGGGGCGCGCAGAAGCCAGGTGCGGGAGGCGAGCACGTTACCCCAGCACGCTAGCTCTGAGAATTGGGGGTGCAAACAGAACCTGTGAGTCATAGCGTGGGGATGTGCTCCTGGGAGACTTATGGTTCTGCAGGAGAGTTATTTGGAGCGACACAGAGATTTGGACAAGTTAACTGGACCCTGCCTTACTGTTGGACCCGATGGAACTTTTCATCTCCCTGAGTAAAGACCAACATAAATTTTCACTTTGGCCCTAAAATGTGATTGGTTTTCTATAGAGACTGAGACGGGCTAAAACAGTCTCCTTGTCGCCTTGCAAATTTTTGAGGATTATGATCTTTTCCACCCCCATAAGCCAGGACCAATATGGATAGCTACTCTGGCACGTATTTCATAAACATCCGTTTGACGCCTATCTTGTCTTCTTGAGATGTGGGTTATTTGCCAAGGACGCTATGACCCTTCCAGAGGGGCGGCTCCTAATCTAGGTGTGGAAGCCCCAACCCCAACTCCAACCAGTGAGGATGGGGGTGGAGCCATCGCCTGAAGCAATCAAAAATCGTGGGGGGATTTCTATAGGCAGTTTGAGTGACCTCCCAAATGCAATAAAGAACTACTGTCACACTGAATTAAACTCTGTGACACGTAAAAAACTTGCTTCACTTCTCTGAGGGAGAAGCAATGTGCTTAAGATCAACAGATTAATTTAATTAAAGGTTTAAATTTAGCCCTGGAGCTAATGGGTAACTCTACATTGAAATTCCACTCCATTTCAAGTTCAGGAAAGTAAATTAAGTAATGGAGAGCAAACACACTGTCCAGAGATGTGCAGCCAGCCTTGAGTAGGAGATAGGGTGTGTTTCAGGTTACATTTGCTCTGGGACACACAGGTCACATGGCTTTTTACATGAACATGAACAATTGTTCATATTTTCTGCCTTTTTAGGCCTTTTGAAAAAGTGGAGCTTGGTGTCTATTTACTGCATTCTTACAGCAGCTAAATCAAAACTTGGTGATTACTTGGGGAAATTTCATCAGGATTTTAATTACTTTATTTACCTTGAAACATCCAAGTCTCTTTATTACAGTTGACTTAATTTACATAACTACTGGCCTGATTGTGCTAGCAGGCAGTATTTAATGAAGGACTTCAACTCTGCTCCTATAAAAGAAAGAACTTTCTATATTACAAAGGTGGTAAATGTTAAGCAAAGAGGAACAAAAATCAACAATCTCATCCATTAAAATACCTTAATATTTTGATTTGTCTTGTGTATATTTTTAAACAAAATCAAAATCAGGCTGTTTTTATCATATGGGCTTTGCCTCCTTGTCCTGATCATCTTTATATTTAGAATATTCTCCTAGAGCATTGCTTTAATGGCTACACAGTGTTCAATCTGATGGAGAAACTATAAGTTATAAACCTGTGCATTTAATAAATTGGTATTTCTGCTTTTACTATTATGAAGAGAGCACTGATGAGCAATGATAAAGTCTTACTACCATGCAATATTATTTTCTTAAGTTAAATAGTTGCTGGGGCCAGTCACTTATCATTTCAATCCAGAAAGGTTGTTCCAAACTGCTTCCTCGAATTCTTGCTGACTGTTGAAATTTTTCATTAATCTCCATTACTTTACCCACTTGCTGTAACTCTTTTTTAAGTGTCAAGTATGCAAACTAATTTCAAATATTTATCAAAGCATTAAATAAGAATCAATGTCTGTTCTACCTCAGGCTTCTATGATCCCTTATGAAACATGAAAGTTGTGATTTATTGTCCTATGACCACCCTGTGATGGTGGTGAGAGCATTATCATTAATATTTTTAAAGAGAAGGCTCAAAAAAAAAAAAAAAATGAATAATTTGCCCCTGGTCATGTAGACCAGGGTGGCTGGGCCAGCATGCAAACCCGACCCATTCCAAGACCCTTTTACATTCTTGCGCCCTCTGCTGGTAAGGATGCTCTGCAGGAAGGGGCAGTCTCTAGACGTCATTGTATAGTCAGCCTTGGGAGTCAACAATAATGGAAATAATACAAGCTTTGAGGTTAGAGGGTCTGGGTTTTGAGAGTCACTTAATCTCATTGAGTTTCCTCTCTGAGTTACTGTGAGAAAAAAAAATGAGACTACATGAGGAATGTTTTGTAAACCTTACTTTAAAAATGTCACTTGTTATTTCTACTATCCTAATCTACTTAGTCCCTGAATTATCCCAAATTCATTTATTTTTCAACTATTAATTAGTCAATTAAGTATTATTGAGCTATTCCTATGATTACAGTACCATCTGTGACAAAGGAATAAAAGAAGGGTGGCCTTAAGCCCTGGTACCTTTGATAGCTGAAATAGTGGAAAACAAAAGCTCAGGACACATTTAAAGGAAAGTACAAGTCAGCTCTGATTAAAGTGTCAGGTGAGCAGTATGTTACCAGAATATGGAAAAGGAGCTTTTAATTTGATCTGATACCTGTAGGGGAGGCTGTTAAACAAAAGCCAGGATTTGAGCTGACCTGGGAGATAAAAGAGGCAAGAAGAGGCAGTTAGCTATAGTTTAGATTGTTCCACAAAGGCCCATGGAGTGTCTAAATATTGCTCTTCAGGGAGGCACAATTGGGAGGTAGTAGACCTTTTATGAGGTGCGGCCTAGTGGGAGGAAATTAGGTCATTGGGGACATGTCCCTGAAGAAGAATATGGGTCCCTCCCTGGTCCCTTCCTTTTTCTTTTTCTTTTTTTTTTTTTTTTTTTTACTGGGCATGAACCCAAGGGCATGATGCATGCTAGGCAAGTGCTGAATCTCTAAGCTATACCCCTAACCCTGTCCTTTCTCTTATTGGCTTTCCAGCCATGAGGTGAGCAGTTTTGCCCTACCTCATGCTACCACCATGATATGCTTCCTTACCACAGGCCCGAAGGCAATGGAGCCAACCAATCATGGATGGAAATCTATAAAACTATGAGCCAATATAAACCTATTCTCTTTATAAATTGATGTCTTAGGTGTTTATTATAGTGACAGAAAGCTAACACAAACTTTGCATACAAATTCCCTGAGTATTATAGGTATGGAGAACTAGAACTTGAAATATAATTCTTCACTGCCAAGTCCCCTTCACTTTCATATTGCTCCTTTCAAGTTTTCAGTCCCAATCTGAAAACGTACTTTGCATGCATGAACTCAAAAAATGCAAGAACTGTCTAGATTGGCATATGCAGAGCAAGGGGTCCATTGGGGGAGAAAAAGGAAGAAAAAACTGCAAGTAATCAGTAACCCTTAAATAATTCAGTAACCAAAATGTCTGAAAATTTCCTTATAGATGGTAGTGGACAACCCTCATATGTTTTTGATATGGTGAAAAATAAGATTTTAGATTCAGGCAAACCCTGGTTCCAGGGCCAACATAGACCCTTACCAGCATGTGACCTTGCTCCAACCTGGGCAAATTATAAGTTTTATGTGTTGGTAGCTTCATCTGTAAATGTAGGTTTAGCAATATTTTACCTTGAAGAATTATGAAGATTACTGATAATATAAATTATGTAATTAGCACCAGAGTATCTGGCATTAACTGGGTAGCTATTAGAAAAATGTAAAATACAGAAGGTGCACCTTAAGAACAGCCAGGATGTTTTAGGTTCTAGGTTTCTGTAGTTTTCACTGGTGCCAGCAGACAGACAAGACCATGAGAAACTCTAGCTGTCAGCTCCAGTTCAGATCGGATTATTTTACTGTGTGTTCCACCAAAGTGCAGACTGCTACCCACTACTAAACCATACACCAGACTCTTAAATCTAAAATATAGGCCTGGTGCCCCAAGAAACCTGCTGCTTTCCTCAGTCCAGTAAAAGAGGATGAGACTAGAAACGGGGACTGTCCAAGAGATGGTCCTCAATGTCCCTGCTCTTCTAGAAGTTTATCTACCCTTTGGGGAATTACGATCACTTCTGTTGCCCTGGGAGAATGGGGAGGTGGAAGAGGATGGGGGAAGGGCCATTATGTCCCCTTTTACAATTTGGCATAGATAACCTTTTCATCTATTTTTTTCTTGCATAATTTCCCCAGGACATCTGGGATTAGATATAACATTTAAATAAGATTTCACTAAAAGCTGAGGGATATTAGGTGAAGAAATAAACTCAACAAGGAATAAATATACAGCCCCAAAAAGCATCTTACAAAATATGACTTTCTCCTACCCCTAATCTCTATATTTCCTAAATGCCAACTTCATGCCAGTTTCCAGTTTGGTTTCTGAGTACCAGGAGAAAAGGATGTGGTCCTATCCTGGATCCCTCAAGCTAAGTAGCACAGAAAGTTAGGCTAATATGTATTCACTAATACATTAAGAATTTTTAAAAGAAGAAGAAAAGAAGAGCTCTATCCACTGGGATCAACCAGCCCCATCACACTTCCTATGTAAGAGGCTATTTCAACCTTTGTACCCCAGAGCCACCTATTTAGGACACCGTCTCCCTATAAGAAAAGGCCAAGAGGACTTTGCTACTTCCTGCCAGGGTTCTGTCTTCCACCTGTCTTCCTGGCTGAGGACCTGCTCTTCCCTTGGTGATTAGCAATTAGCACCACAACCCTGACACTGTCCAAGCATAGACCCAAACAGGACCATTTTTGTGTCTGGACTTCTGACACTGTGGAGGAAGGAGGAAGAGCAGTTATTTCTTTTTTCTTTTTTTTTAAAGAGAAAAAGAGAGAGAATTTTAATATTTATTTTTTAGTTTTCAGCGGACACAACATCTTTGTATGTGGTGCTGAGGATCGAACCCGGGCTGCACGCATGCCAGGCGAGCGCGCTACCGCTTGAGCCATATCCCCAGCCCCAAGAGCAGTTATTTCACTGCAGTTCCTGCAAAGGGCCTTCCAGATTCTATGACTTGTGTGAGAAGCTGAAGAACGTAGATGATGCAGTGCCCAATGACTGTATGAACTGTCCAATAAACGTGTTATTGATTTATCGAGGGCAATGACTGAGGCCAAGAATGGGTTTTGGTACCTCGTCGATATGGGAAGAAGTATGAGTGTTCCAGGTAACCTTCCTCCACAGTCTTGTTGGAGGAGATGTCCAAAGACAACAGTGCAGATATATTTAGTCTTCAATTTT
The DNA here is from genome assembly GCF_021218885.2 of Marmota monax. Taxonomy (NCBI): domain Eukaryota; kingdom Metazoa; phylum Chordata; class Mammalia; order Rodentia; family Sciuridae; genus Marmota; species Marmota monax. The sequence goes on from NW_026695245.1 coordinate 4,359,769, forward strand.
CCTGATTCATCAAAATTCTCCCTTGGATGCAACTCAGCCAGTTGTGGAGAAGAGGGTATTAATAAGCATTCAGAAGGAAATGGTCCATTTGACAAGTGTCTGTGAGAGGCTCTTATGAAGTATGAGGTTGCAGGCCTGAGCTGCAGATAGATCTGACTCGTCACCAAATCTGGAACCTCTGGGCCTTCGTGTCTATACCTCCAAGCTGGAGCAAATCCTACCTCTCTTGCAGGATTATCATACAGATTAGAAACAGTATGTAGGGAGTGAGGGTATAGCTTAGTTGGTAGAGTGCTTGCCTCAAATGCACAAGATCCTGGGTTCAGATTCCCAGCACCACAAAAAGAAAAACAAACCAGATATGCATAAAACACAAGGTGTGTAGCTTACAGTGTGTGTTTGTGGGTGGTGGCTATTCTCATTATTTAGAGGCTGGCTATAAAAAAGAAACCTGGAGAAACATTCCACTGAACAAATGAGGAGTAGATATCTTGTTTCATGCCCTAATTGGGGAAAAGACTCCATTTTTTCTCTTCATACTAAAACTTCCGAAAACCAATACATGGGGGGAGGATTTTCCTATACCAACTAATTTTCCAACCCTTGGGATACCAACTGGGTATCCTGTAGTTCATTTCAGTTCAATTCTGATGTTATCTGGAAAGACCCAAAGGGCTGCCCTTCACTTTAGGCATTAATTACAAGTATCAAATACTCAGATTCCCCCCACTTTTGACCCTTGACTAGAAGCCGGGTCTGACAAGCTTCTCGTTGGGTGCCAGAATTTGCTATGATGGCTCACAGAATTCTGGGAAACACTGACTTTTGTTTATTTAAAAGGATGTGATAAAGGATACTGATGAACAACCAGATGAAGAGGTGCATAGGGTAAGGTCTCAAGGAGTCCCAAGCTCAGGAATTATCGTCTTCATGGACGGAGGATACAACACCCTCCCACCATATTGGTGTATCACCAACCTGGAAGCTCTCTGAATTCTTTAAGGAAATTTTATGGAGGCTTTGCTACATGGGCAACTCAATCTCTGGCCCTTCTCCCCAGAGGATGGGAGTGGGGCTGAAAGGTCTAAGCTTCTCATCATGGCTTAAGTCTTTCTGGTGACCAGCTCCCACCCTGAAGGTATCTGGGAGCCCATCAAGAGTCACTTCATTAGAACAAAGGATCTCTTATCACCCAGGAATTTAGGAGCTCTGTATCAGGAACCAGGGTCAAAGACCAAATATTAGAACAAAACATACTCCTAGCACCCTTATCAGTCAGGAAATTACAAGGTGTTTAGGTTATCTGTGCCGGAACCAGGGACAGAAACCAAATATATATATTCCTCAGTATGTCACACTGTCTAAGGCATTAACTACCATAGGAGAAACCTGACATCAAAACTGTTAGGGAAACACGCTTCAGACGCTTCCATGAAAACTTCATTCATAATGAAGCTGCAGAATTTAAATGATATTGGCATTCAGAAAACCAATGAATGTTCTTTGTTGTGTTACCTTTATACTTGAATCATACCAGACTCCTGGCTTTATTTTCTTTGAAATAATACTGGGATGCATGCACAGCTTATGGACAATAAAGAAACCAGTTCTTGTGTATATACAGCTCATAAACTTGTGACTTCCAGATGGCCTGTGTGCCTGGGCCTCTGGCAGGTCTGCATGTACCAATAGGGAAGCAGGAGGCACTCTTCCCTCCCAGGGCTCTGTCTCCCAGTGTAACAGCTTTGTTCTGTAGTGTTTGCATTCTCTTAGATCATTCTCACATCAGAGTGGAATGAATATGGCCAGATACTGGGGGAAACATCACCAGCTGCTCAGCTGGACTGGCTGGTGGTCCATAGTGGCCTTTGCTGTTGGATGGGCATCCAAGAAGAGGCAGCTCACAGAAGGAGAGATGCAAATAGCTAGAAACCAACTGGAGGAAGAAGGGAGAGCGAAGGACACTCATTCTGTTGGTGGGGTGTAAATTAGAATAACCTCTCTGAGAAATCATTTGGCAATATGTATCAAGAGCCTTAAGTTGTTCACAGCTGAGAGCATGAGCTTTACAGTAAGAAAGACTCACGTTAAATTTCAGCCCTTGCTATGGTTTCAATCTGGTTTCTCACCTCGAAGCTTATGCTGGAGTTCAATCCCTATTGTGAGATAGTAAGAGAGTGGAAACTTGTTCTGATGATAGTGTGTAAGGTGTGGCCTTTAGGCAGTGATCGGGATTAAGTGAGGTCATCAGGGAGGGACCCCTGTGATCAAATACTGGTGGCTTTGTAAGAAGAGAAATACCAGAGGGGACATCTCTTGCCATGAGATGCCCTGCTCTGCCTTGAGACTACTGGCAAGTAGGCCATCACAGATGGCTTCCCTTTGACCTTGGAACAGAACCAGGAGCCAAAATAAACTTCTTTATAACTTACCCAGGCTGAGGTTTGTTATTAGCAACAGAAAATGGACTACGATAGCCCACTACCATGTGTTGAGCACATTCCTCTGTTTATTTGTGTTTCAGTTTTGTCATTTGTGAAATGCAAATGATGTTCTTTTTTTTGATGCTGTCTCTTTATAGCACTGTTATGAGGATTTAGTGCTTCAAAAAGAAAAATGATTGGAACATGGTAGGCACTCAAGAATCATGGTTAGTGAAATAACTTCTAAGAAGCTATTGAAAAATGGGGTCAGAGATTGATGCACAAAAATAATTCATCCCAATATTATTTAAAATAAAGAAAGCTTGGGAGGTAAAGACCCTAGATGTGGAACAATTATTTAAAAAGTAAATTATGATTTACTCATATAATGGGATATCATGCTTCCATTTTTTAAAAATTATCTTTACCAAGTTTTCTTCATGATGTGAAAACCATTTTTTTCTTTTAAATAATGCTAACCAAACTAAACAGAATAAGCTGATTATAATATCTCAACTTTGCAAGAAAAAAAATGGAATTATTTTAAACACCAATGTATGTAAAGGAGACATTTAATATAGTTAACTGACTTGGGCTCGGCATGTGGCTCAAGTGGTAGCGCGCTCGCCTGGCATGCATGGGGCACGGGGTTCGATCCTCAGAACCACATAAAAGAAAATAAAGATAAAGATGTGCCCACCTAAAACTAAGAAATAAATATTTTTTTAAAAAATGACTGGCCAGTATGAATATGTTGATTTTTATTTGCTTCCTTTTGTTTATCTAAATAGAAATAAATGGGGGCTGGGGTTGTAGCTCAGTGGTGAAGTGCTTGCCTCTCATGTGTAAGGCACTGGGTTCAATCCTCAGCACCACATAAAAATAAATAAAGATACTGTGTGTTCATCTACAACTAAATACATATTTAAAACATTAAAAAATAGAAATAAGTGTATGATCATATGATTTTTTAAACAAGAAGTGTTGTGTTTTTGAGAACCATATTGGAAGAGCTTTAATTGTTCATTTTGTATAAGGCACTGAAGACAAAGTGAAAGGGTGAAGCAGGGTTTTGTTCGCTTCTCCTTTGAACACCTAGTCTGTGCCATACTCTCTGCTGGGCACATAGGGTAAAGCAAGGGCCCAGGCTTTACCTTGGGCCTTGTGGAAATTGGGAAAGGGAGCCAAGGGCAGGTTACCTCTGACATGCAAGTCCTAACAGAGTCCTTCCTAGACATAGAGTTTCTCCACTTTCTCTCCACAGCCTGCTGTTTATCCTCAGGTGAAGAAGCTGAGGCTGCACAAAGCTAAGCCCGGGGACAAATCTCAGGTCATACAACTAACAGTTCACCTGACAGTCACCATCTGCAATGTCTTAGAATGGAGATTCAGGTCAGAGATTATGAACGGTGACCCCTCTGGGTCAGAGAGGCCCCTCAGGGAGCTATGTTAGAACTTGCTCAGAACTTGCAAAGGAACAGGGACATTTGAGTTAGGACTCTATTACAAGAGTTCAGGCCTGAGGCAATAAACCTTGGACTTGGCAGTGAGAATGGAAAGGAAGGGTCAAGGGTCAGAGGCATTATGAGGGAAAACTGGCTTCCAGATTTGTAACCTGGGAGAGCGCTGTCATTCCTGAAAGAACCAAAAGGACCAGGGGAGGGGAGAACAGATTTGAGGGTGAAACTTGGGCTAAATTTTGGCATGAGTTTCTGAGCTATACCTTCACACGGAGACCCAACGAAGAGGTTGGGAAAGGTAAATCACAATTTGACCTGTCTGTATCCAGCTGAAAGAGGAGCAGGCTCTGAATCTGTATTGGCACTACCCTCCAGTTTGGTTTTACGTGACCTCAAACCATAGGTGGCTGAGGACACCAGCCTGTGAGGACCCTACCCTGGCCACAATCTCATACAGTAGCCCCCCTTCATCTGAGGTTTTGCTTTCTGCTGTTTCTATTACTGGTGGTCAATAGCAGTCCAAAGATATTATTTGCCTTGACTCTTTTAAAAAAGAGACACCACATTCACGTTTGTTACGATATATTGTTAAAATTGTTTTATTTTATTGTTATTGTTGATCTCTTCCTATGTCTAATTTACAAATTAAATGTTAATCACAGGTATGTCTGTAGAGGAAAGACCAGTATATCTGGGGTCTGGTACTATGTGATTTTAGGCATCTGAAATACTGGGGGTTTGGAGCATATTTCCCATGCTAAGGGGGGATTACTGTTCTGCATTTGTTTTTTGAGACACAAGTCAGCTGAACCAGCACCCTGGCTCCCTTTGGAGATATACCTAGGAGAAGTCTTTGAAAACAACCCATTCTAGGATGAGTCCCATCTGGGGCATTTCCAGTATCTCTTTGGCAGAAACTTAAGTGAAAGCTTAGGAGAATTTATTCTAAGGAGATAGAAGGTTCTCAAGGAACACAGAGTTAGTAATATAGCTGAGCCCCCAGCACATCTGAGCACCACAGACATGAACACTTAGGGCCTCTCCCCCGACACCCCAACTTTCTCCATTTGCTTAATTCAGGCTCCATTCTCTCTCTCCACAGATAGAATAGATTCTTCTGCTTCTCTGGTCATGGGACAAGAAGTATGGCCCCTAACAGATGCCCACCTTTATAACAGACTGACTCCTCTAAGTTTCCATTTAAAATATATAAGTGTGTGTGATTGGCAAAACTTGTGTGAGCAGGCTTGGACCAGTTATCCTGGCTGGATCTCAGCTCACAGGGGATCAGATAGATGGTGCATGATGGGGAGCAATTCCCAGAAAAAGGGAGATATGGGTAGAGGGATCAGTAGGGGTCCACCACCAAGACTGTGGGTCACTCTTGACTTCTCTAGACCTGATTCTTTCATATGCAAAATAGAGATACACTACCTGCCTTGCAGGTAGTTATTGTGATGATTAAAGACAAAAAAAATTGTCAGTGATATTCAGAATTCCCACCCAAGTGCTCCAAGGAAAGAGCAAAATATACTAACAATCTTATGGATCTGTCTGTGAAGCTCAATGCATTCACAGGACATTTCTTTCAGGGTTTTTTGTTTTTGTTTTTGTTTTGGACTCCCCCCACCAAAAAATGAATGAACCAGGGGTTGGGGATTTAGCTCAGTGACAGAGTGCTTGCCTAGCATGCACAAGGCCCTGAGTTCGGTCCTCAGCCCTGGAAAAATAATAACAAACAAACAAACAAAAAAAGAATGAACCATGGAAATTGGGCATAGAATAAAACTGATATCTTCAATCAGTAAAGAAGAGATTCTTTTGTCAGTGGTGTTGGGACAACTGGGTTGCCAGCTGGAGGGAAAAACAAGATCCCTTATACTTTACACCAAATGAAATTCCTGATGGAAAAAAAAAAAGATTTAATTGCAAAAATGAAACTGTAAAAGTACTTTGGGAAAGTGCTACAGGAAAGCCTGAGCAAAAGAACTCTAAAAAGGCATTTCTAGTTTGTTTTGTTCAACCTGCAATCACAACACCTGAAACAGTGCCTGGCAGAGTCAGAATCAGTAAGCTTTTGATGGAATTAATTAATGAGAGAATATTTTTCAATCACCTCATATAGGGGAGCAGCCTTTCTACAAGACATAAAATTCAGAGCAAAAGTAAATTTAGCTATTAAAAAAAATGACAAATGACTATGGAGGAGGGGAATCAAATGACAAACACATGGGAGGGAAATATTTGCAATTCATATCACAAATGATACCTTAGTCCCCCCACACACATCCCAGTGCTGAGGATTGAACCCAGGGGCCTCTTTTATTCTAGGCAAATGCTCTACCAATGGACTATACCTCTGTCTCCCCCTTACTATTTAAAGAAATATGAAACATTGATAAAGACCAAGAACACAATAGAAAAATGGGCAAATGATATGAATAAGCAGTTCCCATAAAAGGAATGCAAAGGGCTCTTCAACCTAAAAAGAGAAACTCAACCTCTTTCATAATACAAGACAAGCAAATAAAAAGTCTTACGAGAAACGACTTTTTACCTATCAGATTGGCAAAGGTAAGAAAGTTTGAAAACACACTACTGTCTATTGTGTGTTGGCGCAGGGGTAGGTGAGCAAACACTGGTGCAGTTGGATTGGGCAATGTGGTTCATCTGCGACCCACTTCTAGGCATTTATCATACACTTATCCCAGGCACATACAAATGAAGAAAATGTGAGGATGGTGCTTGCCGAAGTGTTGTTTGTAATAGGAGAATATTGGAAATGACTGGTATTTAACCAGTAGCTAACACTTCTGGCACATTCATACAAATGAATTATTGTGTAGATGTTAAATGAATAAGATAATTCATATGAGTGTGTCATGGAAAGGTCTCCAAAAGGTGGTATTATCTGGGAAAAAGCAAGCTGCAGAATACTGTGTATGATATGCTAGTATTTGCACTTAAAAACCTGCATGCATGGGCTGGGGTTGTGGCTCAGTGGTAGAGCACTTGCCTAGCATGTGTGAGGCACTGGGCTCGATTCTCAGCACCACATATAAAAAAATAGACAAATAAAGGTCCATCAATAACAAATAAAAAATATTTTTTAAAAAAAACCCTGTATGCAGCCAGGAGCAGTATGCACGCCTGTAATCTCCAGAAGCCGAGGCAGGAGGATTACAAATTCAAACCCAGCCTCAGCAACTTAATGAGACCCCCCCCCACCCCCGTCTCAAAATAAAAAGGGCTGGGGATGTGGCTCAGTGGTTGAGTACCCCTGGATTCAATCCCTGGTACAAAAATAAAAAACAAAACAAAACAAACCTGCATGCATAGGTATTTCCTTAGAATATAGGTAGAACTTCCTTTGGAGGATTCCCAAGAAACTGGGAACAGTAATTGCTTCCTGGGAACGAAGCCTGTTGGAAAACAGAGGTGTAAATTTCCATTCTAAACTCTTTTATACATATGTTTAGAATTTTGTAACATGAGTGCATATGACATCTTCAAATAAGGAAAATGTATGTTCACTCAGCCTTCTGCTCCATGACATATCCACAGCTGATTTGCTGTAAAAGTTAATAATAGTGTTCTAAACTATTTACCATTTACATGAATTAACTTTCCTTTCTGATCTTTGACTAAAAATAACATTGTAGAAAAATGCTTCACCTTTGTCCTGGGATTTTGTCTCCTGGGCATCCCAACAAGGATCCCCTTTCTAAAGAGAACAGAACTTTCCAAAGTGTTTGGCACATGAAGTGTTTGCTCTACCTATGCAAGTTCCTGTCTTCCATGGGAAAGGAACAGTTCTGAGGAGAGGAGTTGGAGGGAACCTGGCACCCTTGGTAAGGTCAAAGGGAGAGAAGTGCCTTGTACCCCAAGTAGGGCCTTGGGGGGCCTCACCCCATGAACCCAAGTCTATACTCTCCATCATAATGCAATGGCTCCTCAGGATTGGGCTCTGCCCACCTCCCTGGATTCCCTTTCCTAGAGAGCCCTATGGAATCAGTTCCAGCTCTGTTTCTGGGCACGTTTCTTTGCCTGATTCTCCTTCTCGACTATTTAAACCTCAGTGTAAACTGTTTTTTCTCAATGAGGTCTTCCAAGAGTCCTGGGGCAGAATCTGGGGCTCCCAGGTTCCCATACTCCACGACTCACCTCTGCTGGGCACATATGACATTGCATGACAATTGTTGCTCCATCTGCCCTACAAATTCCTTGAGGACAAGGACCCTGCCTTAATTCATTTTTAAATTCTTAGCACAGTGCCTGGCACACAGTAGTTTCTCAAAAAGAAAAAAAAAAAAGCCTGAATTAACAAGCATACCAACTCATTGGATCCCATCTGAAGGAGTGATAAGTGCTTTGGGGGAGTTTGGAGAGGTCTCCTGAATAGAGATACATTTAATCTGGGACATAACTTCTACACCTGTAGGAGTAGGGGGATGAGGTGGGAATTTCAGGTGGAAGAAATAGCTTATCCTGGGATCAGGGAAGGCAAGAGGGGGTCTGGGAAGCCTGATGGTACTGAGGTCCCATGAATTAAGGAGGTCCATTTTGATGAGATGTTTGGGTTAAGATGCAGAACAATTATTTGCCGGTCATGTCAGGCTCCTGGCTTTAAGGTTACATATCAGTAGTGTTTCCCAAGTGTTATGACAACACAAAGCCCCCTATAAATGTTGTTCCCAGGGTGTGGAATATCCACTTACCCGCTCCCAGCTGGGGACCAGCAGGTTGGGAGAGACCTGCAGGGCCTGTTAGATGAGACTGTGCAGTTTCAGGGTGGGCTACGGGTCCAGGTGTAGAATTCAGAAGTCAAGTTCAATCTATGCAGTGTTTTTATTTTGTTTGTGGTGCTAGGGATCAAACCCAAGACCTCACACAAGCTAAGCTGGCGCTGTACCACTGAAATACATCCCCAGCCCCAGACTGAGCCCCTTGGATCTAAAGGATCTTATTTTCTTCAGAACTAGGACTCAGGGATTGAACACTGAAATTCCTCTTCAGATTCGCCAGTGAGAAGCTATGGAGCCCCAAGTTGGCCACCCTGCATGAGGTCTGTGGCCCCAGACACCTCCCCCCAGGCCACCAACGTGGTGAGGTGGAGCCTGGTGGAATGGGCTGACAGCCACCTGATGCTCTTCTGATCCACAGAGGTGGAGTGTGAAGGGCAGCCATGGGCTGCATGCTGTCCTTAACCCAAATGTCCATTCATGGCTGAAAGGATAAACAAAATGTGGTACTAGAATCGAGCCTTTAAAAGAAAGGGAAGTCTGACATGTGCTGTAACTTGATGAGGTTTGATTAGGCTAAGAGGAATAAGCCAGTCACAAAAGGACAGTGTGTGACTCCACATATATGAGGACCTAGGGTCATCAAACTCATAGTAACAGAAAGAAGAATGGTGGTTGCCAGGGATTGAGGAGGGAGAATAGGGAGCTCGTGCGTAATGGGCACAGAGCTTTTGCAAGATGAAGAATTCTGTGGCTGGGTGGTGGGGATGATTGCACCATGATGTAACAGTGCTCAGTGCCACTGACTGGATACTTGACAATGATGAAGATCATACATTTATGTTGTGTGGATTTTTTATAATTTTTTTTAAGAGTGAAGACTCTGCTAGAAATACTAGGGATGGAGTTTTGTCTCTGCTAAAACTATTCCAGAGTGATAGATCTTGGCCAGGTTAACCTCTCTGGGTCTCAGTTTCCCCATTTGTGAAAGAGTAATGATGACTGTACCCTCCTCATTGACATTACTGAAGATCTGTCATAACCTCAGGGCACAGTGCCTGTGTGGCTCATTGTCAGTGCTCAGGAAGGCTCGCTATTGTACTCGAAGGTTCAGAGAGGCTCAGAGAGGCTTCCTTTCTCCATCAGATGCTCCCAGAGGAGCATTTGGCTTACCAGCAAGGTTCCAGATTACATGGATGGATGAAGGAGAAGGACTGGAGGACCTAGGATGCCGAGGACCCCTCGTGGGTCTTCCTGCCTGTGGCTCAGCATGCCCCTATCCCTACAAAGCAAATCATTCCTCACAGGTACTTGGGCAGCTTCGCTTTGCCCTTCTCAATCACCCCCAGAAAAGCACTTCAGAAACTTAAAACTTCCACCCTTCCCACCCAGCCTCGTAGGGAGAGTTGATCATTGTTGACAGCAATAATAGTTCATTTTCTTTTGCTTGGATTAAACAATAATTTGATTGGAAAGTGCTTCCTGGTGTAGCAATTAAGGACTGGCTGGAGGTAAAGCCAAAGGCATTTAACCCAGCTAGTCATTAAGTACCAGGAAATGTTAAAGCTGGAGGGTATTCACTGCTGGTATAAACTCTGAAATTGGTAGGAAGAAAAAAGGAAAAAAAAATCTAAGTGAATTCTTTTTAAGCAATGAAAAGTTTAAAAACAGAGACATACGTTGCTATAGACACAATTTCTGGCTTTGAGTGGCTGTGGGCTGTCCTCCATACATATACCCAGGGGCACCCCTATTGGACATGGTTTGCAGCAGAGACAGCTGTGCCTCCCAAGTACCTATAATGAATATCTGCAGCTCCAAGCTCCCACGGAAATCCTCAAGCCTTCACTTGTCGCTGTAATTTCCTTGGGAAGTGTTTGTAATTACACAGTTCTTGCTGCCTGCTCCAGGTCAAGTCTTCTTGTATACAATACATGAATTGCATAAAACCACAAAACAGTGAGCAGACTCTACAGTGGTCCAAATTGCCATGTAGTTTTTAACTTAGTAGTTAAGCATTAGTGGGTGTAATAGGGCATCATTTGTGTGAGCAAAAACAGCATTAAAGGAACAGTATGCATCTAGTTCTTTCTAATTCTCGGTGGAGGTCAGAACCCATTTCAGCAAGTCCTCTATATTAAATAAGAATCTCCAAATCTAACACATGGACTGTTTATTTTAACTAAGTTGGCAGGAGCTCTGTAGAGAGGGACTTAATTATTTCCTTTCGTTACATGGGACCTGCCATTTAGGAAGCTTCTAGCAGTCGAGTTTCCTGCAGGTGAAAACATCGTTATCTTTGGACTCTCTTAGTATAGGAAATTCTCCAAGATGTAAGGCAATTATTCGCCAGCTATTCCTAAAGAAAACTCTGAAGTCAAATTAAATCAATAAACAGATGCTACTGTTTGGACATTAAGTTTTCTTTAGAGTTGGGTAAATTGGATGTTTCTTTAGCTCTTAAAGGAGGGACAGAAATAGCTGGACCATGGCAACCCACCCCCCGACAGCCTTGCATTTTGGAAGACTGAGCCTCTGTAGGATGGAGAGCTACTCAGGATGTCTGATCATCTTGATATGGCCATAGCCTATGCCCTAGCTGGCCAGACTGGCCCTGTTTTGAGGACATTATACTGAGTAAAATAAGCCAGTCACAAAAAGAGAGATAGAGAATGATTTTTAAAAAATTGATTGTCATTAAGATCATAAGGACCAAAAGTAGAATGGTGGTTGCCAATGATTGGAGGGAGGAGTATGGGGGCAGAGTATTTAATGGGCATAGAATTTCAGTTTTATAAGATGAAGGGAATTATGGAGATGGATGGTAGTCTTGAATTCCACTTAAGTGTATACTTGAAATTTATTAAGATGGTAAGTTTTACGTTGTATGTATTTCACCACAATTAAAAAAAAAAGTGGCGGGGAAAGAGGAACCTATCCTGATCACACTTCCTAAGGAACTTCAGCAGGAAGTGGCAGCCACCACCAGACGTGGCATCTGTTCCAGGCTTCCTTCTGCCCTTTGGTGGCTCCTCCTCCTCCACCTCTACCTCCTCCCATTCTCCAAAGGTTGAATGTACCAAGGCCAACCCAGTACTTGTCTCTGTATATACCCATTTCCCAAGTATCTCATCCAATTATAGGGCTCTAAATATAATCTATGACAGATTGTATTTTCTAGAAATGGCCAAAACAGTATCTCCCATCTTACATGTTCTTCTCCAATATGATCTGCACACTTCCACCAAGAAAAGGCATCAGCTACAGGGTAGATTTGGAATGTCTCCCAAGGTCCCATATGTAAAAGGCTTGGTCTTCAGCTTGGCATTTTTGGAAGGTGGTGAAAAACTTTAAGAAGAGGGGGGTTAGTGGGAGGTTCTGGGTCACTGGGGAGGTACCTTCAAAGGGGATTGTGGGACTCTGGTCTCTTCCATTCTTTTACGTACCAATCATGAGATGAGCAATTTAGCCCTGCACTACTGCCAAGATGTGCTTGCTGCCTTGCCACAGGCTTGAAGGGCAATGGGGACACCAGTCATGACCTAAACCTCCAGAATTGTGACCTAAAATAAATGTTTTCTCATTACAAACCAATTATTCTTGTCATTCATTACAGTAATGGAAAACTAACACAGGATCTATGTCCACCACCTCAGCCTACCCCATCTTGAATCTAGGCAGATCTGTGATTCTCTGTAGCCACTGGAATGAGGTAGAAACGAGGCTGCACAGCTTCCAAGGCTTTGTGAGGAAAGACAGTGCAGCTTCCACATTGTTTGTGTAAGTAGTCAACTACCTGAAGGCTGCCATGCTGTAAGGAAGCCCAACCTACAAGAAGCCACTATTAGGGATTCCAGTCAGTGGCCCCTGCTGAGGTCTCAGTCAATTACCAGCCTCAACCACCCAATGTGTGAGGGAAGATACTTCTGGGTGATTCGGCCCAGCTGTCATGTTGCAACCAGTCCTTGAGTCTTCCTAGATGAGACCCCAGACATGGACCCCACCCATTCCTGCTGTGTTCTTCTTCCCTGAAAGCCCAACCCACAGAATTGGTGGGCAGATACAATAGCTGCTTTAAGCTATGTTTTAGAATAAATTTTTTAAAATATTTTTTTAGTTGTGAATGGACACAATACTTTTATTTTTATGTGGTGCTGAGGATTGAACCCAGTGCCTCATGTATGCTGGACAAGCGCTTTACTACTGAGCCACAACTACAGCCCCTAGAATAATTTTTTTTTAACACAGTGAAAAGTAATATCTGGAATACCATCTACATTGCTGATGACTTCCAAATTTATATCTCTTACGTTGGCCTCTTCTCTGAGCTCTAGCCTCACAAATCCAACTGTTTATTTTGCATTTCCCCTTGGATGTCTGACAGGCTTCTCATGGAACACCCACAGATCAAACTGATCTTCCTTGTCCTGCAAAGATGCTTGTTCTTCCGGTGTCCTAATCTCAATGTATGACACCATACCTTACCCAACACCCAGCTGCCCAGCCTAGAAATCTAGACCTCCTCAGCCACTCCTTGCTTTGCACCCACTCCATTTATTTATTATTATTATTTTTAATATTTATTTTTTAGTTTTCGGCGGACACAACATCTTTGTTTGTATGTGGTGCTGAGGATTGACGGGCCGCACGCATGCCAGACGAGTGCGCTACCGCTTGAGCCACATCCCCAGCCCAACACCCACTCCATTTAAACCATCAGCAAACCCTGGCTTCTACCTTCAGATATTTCCCCTACAGAACCCTAACCCAAACCACATCATCTTTTGCCTGGATCATTGCAATACCTCTCTATCTGGTCTCCTGCTTCCGTGTCTTGCCTCAGATTCCTCCCCACAAGTGTCCAGAAGTCATAAGACAGTCATCCCTTAGCAGCTGTGGGGGATTCATTTCAGGAACCTCCAGGGCTTCCAAAATCCACAGATGCTCAAGTTCCCTTATATAAAGTGATGTAGTATTTGCCTATCACCTACACATATCCTCCAGGATATACTAAGTCATCTTTAGATTACCTATAATATCTAACATGATAGAAATGCTATGTAAATAGCTGTATAATTTAGGGAATCATATAAGAAAAAAAAGTCTGTTTAAGTTCAGTACAAGATGATTTCTTCTGAATAGATTGTGTACCTGGTTGGTTGAATTCACACATGCTGAACCCGTGGATAGGGAGGGCCGACTGTTATCATCTCAAGATGTAAATTACATCACAAGCCCCAAGCCTACTTACCCCACCTGCCTGCTGCTGGCTAAGAATCTAACTGAGGCTGATTCTTAGCCTCAGAACATCCACCTTTGGCCTCTCCATGTGGCCTGGACTTTCTCACAATGGAAGGTCTGGGTTCAGAGAGGAAGCTTCCTAAGAGAGAGAAAGAGAGTCCTGAAGGACCCATGTTGCCTTCTAGACTCAGCCTTGGAAATCCTGTAGCGTCCCTTCTGCCCCATGCAGTTGGGTAAAGTAGTTATAAAGGCTCACCTAGGTTTAAGGGGGCGAGCGCAGACTCCTCCTGTTAAGGTCACATTCTAAAACAAGAAGATGGAGGCCGGGATATACCTCAACGGTAGAGCACTTGCCTAGACACGCAAAGGTTCCATCCTCAGTACTGCAAAAATCAAAGAGACAGGGCATACACTGTGAAACGTATTAATGCAGCCATCTTTGGAAAAGATGACATAGCTTCGTAAGAAAATAATTATCTGTACACCAAAAATACCACAAAAAAATGTAAATGCAAAAGACAGGTTAAAGAAATGCAAAATCCTCTTCCTTAACCCCTCACTGAGCTCTAGGTATTGTGGGTTGATTACAAGCATATTTGGCTGGTGACATCGTTTATAATTCACAGGGAGAAATCAGGTCTACACTGCCTGCTTCCTCTTCTCTCTGAGGAAGATGAGGATGGCCTCCCTCATCTCTTCCTGTGAGGCTCATTTCAAACACTCCTTTCCACAGCTCCTCCCTGACCTCACTAAGGTACTCATAGTTCCCTCCTGTATTATAGTTATTCACTTATCTGAAATATTACTTCTCTTTAATCTCTCAAGAGTGTCAAATTTTATAACTTAAATACATGTAATTTTATATGTCAATGATAATGAAGCTCTTTTTTGAAAAAAGAGTATACTGAGCTATAAATTTCTCAAGAGGCAGAGATTTTTGATTCATCACTGTTCCCTCTGTCTTGCCCTCTTTTCCTCACAGTTCACATGTATTAATTACTTAATTAAGTAATTAATTAAGGAGGAATTCACCATGAAGCAGTTATGGACCAGTATCCATCTCATCTACAATGAAAAATCCTAGAACACAGTAGGTGCTCAATTAAAATGTGTTTTTAATGATTGGATTACAATCTGCTAAATACAAAGCACTTAAGGCATAAGTATAAGGGCTGGTCCTTGACTTTAGTTACTCTTTAATCTTGTATAACAATAGAAGAGCTATTATAGGCAGGCCATGATTATGATTTACTGACGACAGTCTGCTGGTAAAGTCAGAAAACATAAAGGGGAAGATTGTTTCTCCTGCAAGAAAATGAAAATCTCTATGCATAGAAAAACATCATAAGTAAAATTAAGGCAATAGCAAGCCAGGAAAAACTTGCCAGTGTATTATTAACAAAGGGTTATAATTTGAAGGGGTCACGTAGTTCAGTAAGAAAAAGACAAATACTCTAAGAAATTAGGAGAACAGCCAAAATGAAAAGAAAAATATAAATGGTGAAAAATCCTCTACTTCATTAGCAATCTTTAGAAATTCATACTGAAATTGAACCAAAATAATTGTGTGTGTGTGTGTGTGTGTGTGTGTGTGTGTGTGTGTGTGTGTTGCTGGGCTCTGAACTGTACATTTTTCTTTTATCAGATAGGCAGTGTGTTTGTCGTTGGGTTTGTTTTCTGTTTAGAAGAACTGAGGATTGAACCCAGGGCTTCACACATGCTAGGCAAAGGTTCTACCATGCCCAGCCCTTTTTATTTTTCATTTTGAGACAGGGTCTCACTAAGTTGCCTGACCTCCAATTTTCTATCCTCCTGCCTCAGCCTCCTCAGTAGCTGCCATTACTTGCTTGTGCCTCCACACCCAGCAGAAGCAATTTTTAAGTTAATATGCACTGCTGGAAAGCCTGGGGAGGGAAAATTGATGTTTAAAGTTGCACGTCAAAAACCTTTAAAATGGGCATACTCTGTGACCTGGTATTTCAACATTTCCAAATTTATGCCAAAGGATTTATGGCTGACGTCTGCCAAGATCTGTACACAAAGACTCCTCATGAAACACTGTTTTTAATACCAGAAAACTGGAAACAACGTGTAGCCCTGGGACTTGGTTAAACAAATTATGGCAATAATATAAAATCATTCCAAATGCTGATATAAAATAAAAGGTAAAGAAATAGGAACATATTCACATTACAAAATTAATTTTTAAAAAGTTTATTGGGAAAAATGTATCAAATCTTTTTATTTTTCATCACTTCACATAGAAATTCCACAAAGAAATGTACATATAAGAAGCCTAGAATGATTTATACTAAAATTTTTAAACTCTTTAAATTTTATTTTTCTTATCTCCATTCTGTGTTTTTAAATGTTCCACACTTACATTACTTTTCTATTCAGGAAAAAAATGTAAAAAGGAATACCACCAGTCCTTCTCAGTGGCATGGTAATCATCCCTTCATAGAGAGGGGACACGAGCATGGCTGTCCCCTTTGAACAGAGGCTCTAGGCCCCTGTGTGCACATTTCCAACAGCCCATTCTCTGTGAGACCAGAGTGACGGTAAGAGGGATTTTGTACTTGGAGTTCACCCCTGCAGTAAATCTTTAGGACTGTGGGAATAGGTGCTTTGCATTCCCTAGCACTGGAGAATGTACATCAGGTTTGACATTTTGTCTACATCCTGTGGGAAGATTGGGGAGGAAAGGACTTCATTAATCTAAACGCCACTCAAACCCCACGGCGAGTGTTTCTGTTCATAGGTGAGTGTTTTGATGAGTTTGCTTTATTTTTTTTCCAGCAGAAATAAAGGGATGACACCATTAGTTCAATGCATGGCACATGGGGTGGTGGTGAACTGAAAGCATCCTGCAGGGGAGTCCAAATGGGATGGGTGTGAGAAGCTGGATTGTGAGAGGGAAACAAATTTGCCTTATTTTTTCCCTTACTTAGCTTTCAGTTTTATGAGGATATAGAAAAATCATGTGACCAAACCTGATGGGAATAGTCTCTAAAACTGAAAAATAAAGCGATGATTTGAATTTCCTGAATTCCTCTATTTCCAAATATAATTCCTATATAAAATTTCACTGCACTTTGGGGAATCACGAAAACAAATGAATATTATAGGATAGAAAAAAGGAAGATGTTTTAAAAATACATGTTCATATGCTTGCATCAAATCTTACAAGTCAGCTCACAATGGCAGAGGTACCACTCCGAGGTACCTTTTTCACGTTTTGTTATTTGGTGGCATTGAAAGATCAGGAAATGTTTTTAAATGCACAAGTGTTTTACTGACTTTTTACAAGGTCCCCTTTGGCTTCAGAAAGCTTTAGATGACATACACGGGCTCTGTGCAGATAGATGCTTCTGAAAAGTTGATGTGCGCTCACCTCGAGGTTCCTGGGAGTGTTTACTTCATATGGCACATCTTGGAGCCCTTGATCGATGGCAGTAAAGTCAAAGGAGGCTGTAATTCTCCGACAGCCTTCTTCAGACTTGAAGCATGGAGGCAGCACAGAAAACAATAATTCAGTGTCACAGGTGATTGCTGTCTTTCCTGGGCCTGCAGCCACACCTGTGAGGGACTGGGATTGTGGTGCCATTTATAACTGAGAGTGAGGACGGAGCCAGGGAAAGGAATCTAAAAGACTTTTGGGTATTTCTGTTTTTATTTCACTCTTGGACAAGCTGATAAAAGAAAATGGTTTTAAACTACCTATTTGACAAAATGATGCACTTATTTAACCAAATTATCTCTAAAAATACTAAAGGGAAATTTAATAATCACAAAGACTCATAGCTCTCTCCCTTTCTAAATATAGCTCCCATGTTCCTCTGTGCCCGGGGAATCTCTTCTCCTTTTTTCTCTCAATTTCCCTCCAACCCAATCTCCTTGGTTTTTCCTCTCCTGTTTCTCATTCTTTTCCAGTATATTTTTATTTCTTCCTGTAGCAACTCTGTTCTTGCCATTGTACATCAAACCAAGTCAACTGTGGCCCTTCTCATTGTCCAACCTTACCCCAATTCCACACAAAAAGGTGCAGAATTTACCAGAACACGGGGAATTCTCAGGATTAGGTATGATAACTCGAAGGGTTACACGTAGTTAACTCATCTGACACATGAGAAACCCAAGCTTTGGAGGGTAAACAACTTACCCAAGGCCACATAGCCTGGAAGTAGCAGAACCAGTCCCCAAACTTCCTGATTCCTAAGCTTGGGCTGTTTCCAGAATGCACGGGCAGGCCCCTGGGGAGGGTTCTGGGTGGATGAGGAACAGAATTAAGTCATGTTAACCAATTGCCACATCCTCTCAGATTTTTAGGGTGGATCTGCTTCCCTGCCCAGGACAGGAAACAGGCCATCTCCCAGGAAGTACCTTGTGGTATGTGCAGCAGAAAAATCTCCCATTAGCACATCTGGAAAAAGCACTTTGGTTCCTAGAGGCCCACACATCATGGCACAGGCCCCTTTACCCTGCTGTGTGAGGGGTTTGGGTCCTGGCTGCGTCGTAGTTCCTTTATTTCTCAGAGGGCTTTGGGAGAGGCCTGGTGGGGGAGAATGATGGCATCTCCTCGGGAACCTTTCCCAGGACTGCTGAGGTTCAAGGCCTACATCTGCTCCAGGGTCTTTCTCTTGGGATTCTTCCCACTGATTCTCATGGATGTTCAGGCCAGGACCTATTCCCTAAGCTTAAAACTTATGCTGTTAAAGGACTTGTAAGAATCAACAACTCTGGTAGTTGGAAGTATTTCAAAAGCTGTGAGAAAGAAGTATCCCAAAATATGTATGTAAATACACGACCATCTTCTCTAGAAGGTACTGTTATATAAAATTCAAAACACCACCACCACTTTTAGGTGAGTCTAGGAGGCATTTTGGTAAGTGAAGGAGAAAAGGGCAGGGATAGAGGAGGCTTCCAGGTTTCTGCAGAAATTCTCCCCCACAGGTAGGTGTCCCTGATTCTTCCAGGGCCTCCAGAGTCAGAACTTTGCTGTCCCTGGCTGCAAGATTCCCAGCCTGCCCCACTGGAAGCTGTGGCCAACGTGAAGACCAAACACCGGGAGAGGAAGGCAGTCTTGCACCTGTCAGTCAAGGGAGTTCTCCAAGGAGGGACACTCCCTGTGTTCCTAATTCATGCTCCTACACATCTTTGATCTGCTGTTAGCATCGTGACCCATCAACAGACAACTGTCTCACCAACGCTAAAATGGAAGGTGAAGCTGAAGGAGACTTTTAGACTAGGTTGTCAACTGTTCTTTGCAATGATATATATATATTTAGATTCTAAAAAACATAAATATTAAATATGCTGTTAAATTTTTTTAGCAGCAAAACACTCAAAAAATTTATATAGCAGAAAAGCACTCAAATAACATTGAATATACATGTGCATATAATTGATTTGTGACATCAGTCCCTGCTGGATGTGTCTCCTACAATGACTGTGGAAAACAGGTCAACAAGCTGGGGATAGGTCCCTGGCTAGGCTGGGAAAATACTTCCCACGTGTGTTATCTAAGGCCCAGGGCCCTAATCTGGCCTGCAGGTTGCTTCTGGATCCCAGCCAGAAGTAGGAACTCTACTTTTCATGTACATAATGTTTATTAAAATAAAGCCACCTGTTAGGCTGGGGCTGGGGCTGAGTGGGACAGCACTAGCATATGCAAGGCCCTGGGTCCCATCCCTAGCACACAGGAAAAAAAAAAAATGTTGTGACTACAAAAGTTCTTATGTGTCAGCAAAGTTCTCAGATGGGATTAGGAGTATTGGAGAAAAAGGTGCAAGTATGGGGTCTGTTCCCCAGTGTTCTGAATTAGTGAAAGGAACAAACCTTGCTTTAAGGGTTGTCTTTTGCTTGGTGTGGTGGCACGTGCCTGTAATCCCTGCGGCTTGGGAGGCTGAGGCAGAAGGATCACAATTCAAAGCCAGCCTCAGCAAAAGTGAGGTGCTAAGCAACTCAGTGAGACCCTCTCTCTAAATAAAATACAAAATAGGGCTGGGGATGTGGCTCAGTGATTGAGTGTCCCTGAGGTCAATCCCCAGTACCAAAAAAAAAAAAAAAAATTGTCTTTTGAGGACTGAGAATTCTAGAGCACTGAAAAAAATTAAGGCTGGGGTTGTGGATCAGCAGTAGAGTGCTCACCTAGCACATGCAAGGCACTAGATTTAATCCTCAGCACCATATAAAAATAAATAAATAAAGGTATTGTATCCAACTTACAACTAAGAAAAATATTTAAAAAATAAAAAAACACATTAGTCGTGAGGCATGAGAATGGAGATAAGGGAAGACCTTGAATGAGCTTCTGTTCTTTCTGCTCTTATTGTGGTTGAGAAGATGAAGGAAAATGGTTTTTGACTGCTTATTTGATCAAACGATTTGTTTACTTGAGGGTTTTTGTTGTTGTTATTGTTTTGGAGTTAAACCAGTGCTGATACAGTGTTGTGGGGCATCCTTGGAGTCTTGTCCATGGGAAAGATCTGGTAGGCTGGGATCCAGAAGCCACCGTGGGCTGGGTTGGGGCCATGGTACTAACCGCTGGGACTCAGACAACACATGTGGGGAGTATTTTCCCAGCCTGGCCAGGGCTTGTTGACCTGTTTGCGACGGTCACTGTAGGAGACACATCCAGCAGGGACTGATGTCACAAATCAGTTATATGTACATATATACATTATATATATATTCAAAGTTATTTGAGTTTTTAAAATATTTTTTTTTGGTTGTCAATGGACCTTAATTGTATTTATTTATTTATTTTTATGCGGTGCTTAGAATCAAATTCAGTGCCTCACACATGCTAGGCAAGCTCTCTACCACTGAGTCACAACCCCAGCCCTATTTGGGTGATTTTATGCTATATAAATTAACAGTATATTTATAATTTGTTTTTTTAGAATCCAAATACCATGCAAAGAAGAGTTGACAACATATTTTCTAAACATAGCTGAAGAATTTTAAGAAACCAAAATAAGACTTTAGAAAGAAAGAAATGTATTTGCTTTAAGTGAGTGAAACTCTATGTGCTTGAGGTTTGAATAAGCCTTAAACTCTATCATTCATTTTTAATATTTGTCTTTGATCTGCTTTTAGCATAACGACAGATCAGACATGGGAGTGACTACTTGAAGAACCATTGATGTGGAAGACACCAAGATTCACTATCTCAAGTCCTACCAGAATGCTGAGGGAGGAAAACATTCCTTCCAGCCTGGTGTCCGGAGGAAATCTCTTAATCAATTATGTTGGTATTAGTAATTTGGAGTCATTAAACTGTGGACCAGAATAAGATTGAAATCTCAGACTAAAGAGCTACATACAATCTTGATAAAAACCTAACACTAGGCCTGGGGCTGTAGCTCAGTGGCAGAGCACTTGCTTAGCCCATGTGAGGCTAAGGTACTGGGTTCTATTCTTAGCACCACATAAAAATAAGCAAAATAAGGGCTGGGGACATAGCTCAGTTGGTAGAGTACTTGCCTCACGTGCATAAGGCCCTGGGTTCAATTCCCAGCAACACACACACATACACACACACACACATACACAAAGGCAAAGTGAAGGCATGCTGTCCATCTACAACTAAAAAAATAAATAATTAAAAAAACTAATAATACACTAACACCATATATCCAAACTGTGGCTTTCCTAGAAATTGTCTATAAGACTCTGTCTTCATAGAGCTTCTCCAGTCTTCCACACACACCCCTTCCATTGTTTTCTACAGAGCAAGCAGAACTTAAATAGCCCCAACTGTTTTGTATCTCCAGTTGCTTTTCCCAAGGAAAACATGTTGTCATCAAGGGTCTGTATATTGTGAAATTTTTACAGTTTATCAAAAGCTCTTCATTAAGAGAAATGTGGGCCAATAAGCACAACAAAAACAGTCTTAGATACATGTGCATGCGCACACACACACACACACACACACGTCCTTCAAAAATTCAGAACATTCCTGCCTGTGTCAACATGATCTCAGATAAGCACAAACACAAGAAGCCAAATACGGTGTTGACGGAGGTGGTCAGTAAAGAAACAGCATCATGTTTTGTTTGCCCTTTCTTCCTCCAACCTCATGCATTGTATTTTAATGCATTTTTATTATATAGTCAACTATCATCCCAATTTGTGTCTACTTAGGCATTTTAGCAGGAAACACAGTTTCTAATTTTCAAAAAAAATAATTGCCTTTATTTATTGGACTGTGAATTGGCAATAACTTAACTAAGATATAAAAGATCTATGAAATGCACTTTTAAAAAATTGCATTTAGAGTTCATGTAATGATTTAGTTTAGATTTTCATTATGACCCCCACATAGACATGAATTACACATCAGCTTATTTTGATCACAGTTTGTATCACCATTCATAGTTACTGGCTTTTTGTGGAGCTGATGGGTTAAAGCTTTTTAAGTTAAAAAAATCCAGATATATTGCTATGGTTTCAATTACCAAACATCTGCGTATTATTCAAAATTATTCCAGTCTATCATCATAATGCATTTAGGTAAATTTTTCTATTATGTATGGTACCAATTTTTAAAAAAGAAAAAATATGAATAATTAAGAAGGAATTTATTAAAGCATAGGAAGAAAAGAAAAAAAATGGGAACAAAATTTTTCCTTGGATCTGATCCCAAGAAACACCCAAAGCCCATACATTTGGTTTCCTCTCCATGTAAAATGGCTGTGTTCATTCCCTTTCTTGTGAGCACAACTGGCTTGTTTGCCCAGGTGTAGCCACTGACATTTGATTATTGCAAGCCAATGCACTGATGGCAGATCAGAGCCTGGCAGGGAACAGTATTTGACACCCAGGGACCTGAGCAGCAATGAGTCAGAAGCAGGTGAACTATGGAAGCTGAAAGCCCAGAAAAACCCAAGGGCCAAGCAAGTCCAGAGGGCCAAGGGGCCTGCACCCATCAGCTAGGAAAGCTGGTCAGAGGTCAAGTGCCAAATCAAGACATGGTCAAAGGCTGAGGCTTGCATTCATTTGCATTCCTTCCCCCAATTCTGTACCTTCTGCAAGTGCACCCTTTCTTTTTCTATAGTTCTTCAGAAACTGCTCCACTTTGAGTGTTGTTTTTGCACCCTCTTTATTTTTCCCTGCCAATTCCAGGACACAGCTATTCTCCTTGGCTTTGACTTATGCTATTTACCACCTGTGCAACTCATTTAGGACTTAATCTTATGGTGTCTTTTGACATCTTTGGAATGATTATTTTAGTGTGTCTGGTTTCTCCAAATCAGACCATGAGTTCCTTGAGGTTTTTAATAAAAACAAATAAATAAATCAAATAGAGGTATTGTGCCCATCTACAACTAAAAAAGAAATATTAAAAAAAATTGGCAAACCAGGAGGAATATGGTGGTGTGGATGGGGGTCTGATTGTTTCATCTTAATACTTATTGGCTTAAAAAAGACAAGAGGGCTGGGGACAGGCTGGGCTCAGTGGAAGAGGGTCTAGTGGACCTGATCAATAGCAAGAGGCCAGACAGGAGCCTTATTTCCAAATGTCAGACTTGCTTACCCATGATGGAGTGTCTGGCCTTTGGTTTATTACATTTTCCCATGTGCTTATTATGTGTATATTATATATAATATATATGTATTTATGTATATTATATATATTATGCATATAAATATATATTATATATATAAATACACATAATTATATATATAATACACATGTATATATCTCCAAGAAAACAAATTTTAAGTATGAATACCTTTCAAAATTTTATATGTACTTATATATATAATATATATTTATATGTATTTATATATAATATATATTTATATGTATTATTATTATATATGTATAATATATAAAAACACATATAATATATATTATATATAAATACACATAATGATATATATATCTCTAGGAAAACAAGTTTCGAGTATGAATACCTTTCAGAATTTTGAAATCAAATACAAAAATAAAAACATTTTTTGGTAGTGGCTCCAAAATAATGCCAATTTTAAAAGGATTAAACATAAATGTTCCTGAGTGGAGACAAGATTGTTCACTGAGTCTGAGGCAAGGGTTGAGACTTCTACCGTCAAGTGGTCCTAGCGCAGCCTTTCTGGGGATATGGACATAAATTCCTGGTAGTGTTTTCTGACTATATATCCTCATCCCATTTTTCTCTCCAATTCTATTTTTTTTTTTTAAAAAAAAACATGTTTGTACAAGCTTTTCTGGATTATAGAAAATTCTCTCCTCTTTCTCAAATTTGCAAGTATTCTGTTCTTATGGCTTTTCCATATTGTGTTTATTCTTGAGCCTTGACAAGCCTCTAGTCTTTGGTTTGGGGCTTTCATGACCCACTTATTGCTATTCCCTGTGGTCTGTACCTTCCCTCTTCACTGTGCTGTCTTCCCATGCACAGACCACAGCTCAATAGAAATACTCCCCCAGTGGCTACTTTGGCACTTTGGTTTCTTCACATTAGAGCTGTTCATTTGGGGACATTCCTGGCTTTGATGGAGCAATTCTATGTCCTTGAAGGACTTTTGGTGTCCCTGGCTCCCCTCCCACTGAAAGCTGGTATCACCATCAGTAAACAGAATGAGAAAAAATGTTCCCATGAATTTCCACACCCAGTCAAGTCACCTGTTTTAGATGCTGCTTCCCCACCCCGTATCCCGAAACACATACACTTTTTCACTGAAGGACACTGTTCGAGCTTTGACTGGTGGGTTAGAAAGTTGGTCGTATCTTTAAGCTATTCTTCCTTTTAGAGAGGTTTTTTTTTTTTTTGGCCTTGGAATAAGTCATAAGCTATTTTATTTTGTTTTGTTATCATGAGAAATGTCACACCTCTGTACAAATAGAGTACTATAATGAACCCCCATGGATCTAACACCTAATTTCAATAATCATCGACTCATACATAATTCTGTTCTCCCTATACCACTAGATAATTTAAGAAAATCACAGACATTATTTCATTATCTTTGGGATAAACTTTCTGATATCTGTGTGTGTGTATGTGTGTGTATGTGTGTGTGTGTGTGTGTGTTCCTGGGGATTAAACCCAGGGTCTCATGCATGCTAGACCCTCTACCACAGAGCCCAGCCTGTCCCCAGCCCTCTTGTCTTTTTTAAGCCAACAAGTATTAAGGCAAAACAATGGGACCCCCATCCACACCACCCACATTCCTCTTGGTTTGCCAAACTGTTTTTTTAAAAATATTTGTTTTCTAGTAGTAGATGGGCACAATATCTTTATTTGACTGATTTATTTTTATGTGGTGCTGAGGATCGTAACCCAGTGCTTCATGCATGCTAGGCGAGCGCTCTACCACTGAGCCACGACCCCAGCCCATGGTTTGCCAAACTTAAATCCAGTTTTGCAGCTGCTTTCCTTGCTTCTATCTTCTGGGACAAAAATGCCAAGATAAGCCGAGAGTTTATCAGATGCTCTGTTTTCAGCAGAAGGAGACTTTTGGCAGAGCGTTTGGATTGCACATATAATGTTTCTACTCCCATTTGCCTGTGCTGGTTTGGTGACCTGCATTAGGTGACTGGCTTCCACATCTTCTCCCAGGTGGAGAGAATTGGAGTTCAACACCACCCAAACACCATTTTTGTATCTATCTCTCCCGGTGTCCCCTGAAAAGCCCTCTGCCAAGCTGGGAACTGAGTCCATGATTTAACCACCCTTCTTCCTGTTTAGCTCCTTGCCTGTCCTACTGATGTGGAAAGGTAGGTAAATCTGCTAATGTACTGAGGGACAGACCATTCCCAGCCCAGTTCCTAATGCAACCAAACCCAAGGAGCCTGCTTTTCAGTTTTGTCCACAGAAACATTTTGAAAATGAGGGACGCACGTTAAGTCAGTTAATGGTGGAGTGCTAACCTGCTACAGAAGATGAGAACAATAGGTTCTGTCATGACTGATTCTTAAATGATTAGGATAATCAAGTGATAGGGCCTACTTTCCTCCTGCTTCCTCCTTTGGGGATGTCTCTGCTGGCTATTTGATTGCCTGCTGGTTAGATTTGATTAACACTGCTGACTTTGGGGGAGCTCTCTGAAAATGAATTGATGAGCCACATAAACGCTAAACTTGACTTTGAGATCTCCGAGCTCTTCAGTTTGTACTGGGAATCATGACCCCAGAATACAATTTTGAGTCAGTTCTTGCACTGAATTATAGCCTTCCTTTTTAAAATTTGTTCCCAAATGCAACTCCCCTCCAACTCCTTTCTAGATGGGTGTTTGTGGCTCTTTTTTGTTTGTTTGTTTGTTTGTTTTTGCAGTACTGGGGATTGAACCCAGGGGCGATTTGCCAGTGAGCTACTTCCCCAGTCCTTTTTTAAAAAACTTACTTTTTTTGTTGTTGTTGTTGTTTTGTTTTCTTTTTGGAGAAAAGGCCTCACTAAGTTGCCAAGACTGACCTTCAACTTGTGATCCTCCTTCCTCAGCCTCCTGAGTTGCTAGGATTACAGGTGTGCCCTATCACACCCGGCTAGATGGGTGTGTTAGAAGAGTATTAATCTGTGTTAGGAGGAGCCTAACTCCACTCTAGGGAAGGGATTTAAATGCTCCTAGCAAGTCCTCTAAAGGAATGCTTAGATCCTTCTATTTTATCAGTAAGTTAATCTGTTGTTTAGAAAAGTCTTATCAGAATACTTTCCTCTCCTGAAGTTTTTCCTCCTAAAGAGAGATACAATTTTGACTATCTTCCTTTGCCTTTCTCACATTAACCCTAGATGGTAAGGTGCATTAGAATTCCCAGTGTTACTGATGCTGGCCAAACACGGACAGTGACTGAAGCAAATTGCCTCAAAGCAAACAGTTCATTAGCAGAGGAGTCTGGAACCTCTGTCTCTGTCAGGATGGAAACTTCGATTTGTTAGGCCCTGTCCTTTCATTCCATCTGCTCTCACCACTATCATGGTTTTCCCTGACCAGCATGACCGTTTAAATGGCCATCCGTGACCAGTATAGATCACTAGTTCAGTTGTGGTATGCATGCTCACGGAGACAAAAAGGATCCTTATCATTGCCAAACTCTCAGAGTTGTTGTGGCAGCCACAAATCCTAGTGTATGTGAAAGTTCTCTGTGAGCTATAGGGTCCTATTCAAGTGAAGATAATGCGGAATTCTTTTTTTTTTTTTTTGTGGTGCTGGGAATTGAACCCAGGGCCTATGTGCATGCAAGGCAAGCACTCTACCAATTGAGCTACATCCCCAGCCCTCAAGCTAAATTCTTTATGTATCATCTCAGTTAATCCTCAGAGTGATCTTAGGTTTTGTTGATTATTTTCACATATGTTACAGTATAAAAAGAGCCAAAACATTACATGTGTTTAATAAGGCAGCTTTTAGTGCTATGAAGACAACTCTGAGCCAATCCTACTGCAAATCATTAATGTCTTCTAGAAAAATACAAAAGGAAGAGGAAAACTGAATGAGCACTGTAAATCAAGACACACACACACCTACCACAGTATTCTCTGGCATTCCTAATTCATCCCTCACATAACAGGGATTTCTAAATCTGATAGTCACTGGGATTATATACCTGTAATCGCAGCAACTCAGGAGGATGAGGCAGGAGGATCACAAGTTCAAGGCCAGCCTCAGCAATTTAGTGAGGTCCTAAGCAACTTAGCAAGATCTTGTTTCAAAATAAAACGAAAATAAAAAGGTCTAGGGGTGTATTCAGTGTAAAGTGCTGCTGGGTTCAATCCCCATTAACAAGCAGTAAAAATAAAAATAAATCTGATGGTTAATTTTAGGTGTCAATTTGACTGGATTAAGCATACCTAGAGAACTGGGAAAGCATTATTTTTAGGGGAGTCTGTGAGGGTGTTTCCACAGGAGACTGAGTTGGTGGACTGAATGGGGAAGATGGGCCCTCAAGGTGAGGTGGGGACCTGAAGAGAACAAAAAGGCAAAGGAAGAGCAAGGTCTCTCTCCTGGAGCTGGGACATCCTTCTCTTCCTGACCCTGAACATCAGAACGTCAGGCTCTCTGGCCTTTGAACTCCAGCACCTATACACCACTGGTCCCTGTTCTCAGGGCTTTGGCCATTGACTTTCCTGATTCTGCAGGTTTTCAGTTTTGGCATCTCAGGGTCTCCGGTGTGCACATGAGATACCTGTATGGGGACTTGTCAGCCTCCAGAATGGAGCGAGCCAAGCCCCTAACCAGCTTCCCCCTTATCTATCTCGCTCCGTATATCCTACTGGCACCATCTCCCTGGAGAATCCTGATTCACACCATGGTATCTAAAACTATATATTGTTTCTTTTTTCTTTTTCTGTTGAGGGTGGTACTAGAGATTGAACCCAGGGGTATTCTACCACTGAGCTACCTGCCCAGTCTTTTTCCATTTTTATTTTGAGATAGAGTCTTGCTAAGTTGCTGAGAGTCTCACGAAGTTGCTGCAGCTGGCCTCAAACTTGCAAACTTCCTGCTTCAGTCTCCTGAGTTGCTGGGATTACAGGCTCGAACCGCAGTGCCTGGCTAATATTTATTTATTTATTTATTTATGGTGCTGGGGACTGAACCCAGGGCCTTGTGCATGTGAGGCAAGCACTCTACCAACTGAGCTATATCCCTAGCCCGTAATTTTTTAATAATATAAGTAGAGCACAGTGGTGCACTAATCTCAGTGACTCGGGAGGCTGAAGTAGGAGGTTTGCAAGTTTGAGGTCAGCTGCCGCAACTTATGAGATCCTGTCTCAAAATAAAAAATAAAAAGGTCTGGGGGTGTAGTTCAGTGGGAGAACACCTCTGGGTATAATCTCCATTACCAAAAAAAAAAAAAAAAATTCATAACAGCAGTGACCTACAATTTGTAAATAAGAACAAAGCTTATCTTCTTTAAAATCATCATTTTAATAATCATTCATTGCCATTTCTTTGGTCAAAGTTCCTTAGGTGGAAGCTTCTTTTCTCACTCCTATTCTTCAATATAACAAAAGAAGAAGCTTCAAATGAAGTTAATATAAAACCAAAGACAGCAAAGAGGAGAACCAGAGGCTGAGAAGAGGAAATGCCAACTTCTTACAGGATAATGTGACTTCCTTTTTAAAGACAAAAAAAAAAAAAATCTTTTCAGATTGTCTTGTCAAGGCATAAATGTGGCTCCTAAATGTCTAACGAAAGGGAAATAATTTAACAAATTATAAGTACTTTCATACAATGCAATATTTTGAGCCAATTAAGTGGATTTTTCTTAATTGGATAAAATTTTAGTATGGAGAAATCCTCAAAATAAAATGACAAGTGATAAAAATCAGGATAGAAGCCTGATCACTTGGAAGGTAAGCACACACACACACACAAAGAAAAGATATGCATGATCATTATACAAAATACATGTATCAAGATGTGAATTTGTTGTCAACATACCTTATATACAAACAGAGATACGATAAATGGTGGTATATAGGTGTATTAAGAATTGTATGCAAAAAAATAACAGAGCTCATGAATAATGGTATAATTTGGCGTGAACATACTTTATATGGAGAGTTACGAAAAAATTGTTCTGTGAATGGATAATTATGAATGTAATGCCTTCCATATTGCCATGTATGTAAGAAATTTTAAGAAAGAAAGAAATATAAACAGAGGTTGTTACTAAATGTTTTGCTACAAGATTTGGGGGTTTTATGTTTGTTTGTTTGTTTGTTTGCTGTGCTGGGGATCAAACTCAGGGCCTTCTTCATACAAGTGCTCTTCCATGGAGCTACACCCTCAGTCCAAGTTTTAAAAATATATATTCTTCCTCATTTTCCAAACATTTATGAGCATGTATTTTTTTTTAAATAAAAAAATGGCTGCAAAATAGTGCAAAAGTTGAATATTGTGGCTTCAATGTAGATAACACTTTGGAGTCAGGAGTATAGGTCAGTGATAAAGCACTTACTTAGCACATGCAAGGCTCTGGGTTCAATCACCAGCACTGAAAAAATTTTCTCAAGACTATAGTTTCCAAAAGTAAAAATGTGATTTTTATAGTCCTTTTTCATTGTGAATAGAAATACGAATTTTCTATGTTATTCTGCCTGATTCTCAGTGTTTCTTTATATATTCTTATTGCACTAAATTGTTCAGATCTTCCCACCATCAACAGATTTTTTTCAGGAATACCTGTTAAATGTTTTGGGCAAATGACTTTTAGACAACTGAGACTCAGCCATGCAAAATAATCCTGTAGTTCACTAAGAGTTTTCTTCCAGTTTAAACAAGAGCATTTATATTTGCTAAGCTGAAAGTTCTGCCAAACCAAGAAAACCCCTTATGGAATAAAAGTGGCAAAAAATAGGACTGAGATGCATGTTTATGAACAGATATTTTAATTTTAAATGTTAAAAACAAAGACACTTATTAATTGGAGATAAACTCTGGAAAACCACTTGAAATCTGAGTATGGAAACTGATCGTCACGCAGGGCTATTCATTTCTATCTTGGAAATTATTTTAAAACTTAATTAGAAAAACAAAACTTGGATTTATCTTTCCCCCAAAGTTGGCCAGCCTTCATGGAGAGGAGAGAGCACTGATCACAGAACCCCTCTGGCCCTGGCTTTCTGGAGACAGGTTTATGAGGAGGTGTGTGCTGGGGAGCCAGAGCTTCACCTCCAGGGTTCAAAGGCATAGATCATGTTCCTTGGAGCTAGCTCTGTTTTCTGTCAGACCAATTCCTGGCCCCTCCCCTGCTCTCATCTGCTATCTTAGGAAACAGCACTCCTCAAATTCTTTGCATGATTGGAGGGGGTAAAGGGGAGGACCCCATCCCCAGATATAACCCCTCTTTTCATCACCAATAACTAGGGTCAGGTCTCCATATAATCCAGAAGAGGAAGTGCAAAGCTTGCTAAGGGACTATTTTGCTGAAAGAACTGCAGGATTTAGCCAGTATGTTTCAGGAGGAGCTGGGAAAGTCGGTAGGGATTGGACTCTGAGGGTGCTGGATGGATGACGTTGGAGCGTAACGTCCAGCAATGGAGAAATTATCAATATGGGAGCATTGAATACAGGATTTAGCAGCCTAGCAAAGACCCCACAAGTCAGGGCAACCATGCTTACAGGATGACTCCTAGAGGCAGAAAAAACAGTACTTTCCATCTCTTCTCTGTACTTTGAGTTGTGTCTCAGTTAGTAGATCCAGGACTGTCTGGAGATGCAGAATCTGGGCTCTGTTAACACCCTCTTTTCCCTGTGATCTTTGAGCCTTTATAGCTTCTCACTGTTGTGTACCTATTTATCTTCACTTTTTAAATCCCTAACAATGAACCTCTGTATTAATTTCCCTCCAAAACATCTAAATTGGTTTCTGCTTTTCTGATGGGACCCTGTCAATATAACTGATCATAACTTAGGATCAGGCTGTGAAATCACTCCAGCTCAGGGAACGTTTGTGAAGGAAGGGAAGACATCCCCCAATCGGAGGCACCATCATAGACATCTGTCTCCATGGCAGCAGGGACGTGTACAAGCTGCAGAAACCAGCCCCTGTCTATGCCCAGAGATTTACAGTGAGTTCGTAATCGTGTGTCAAAAGAAAAACAGAAGCTGGTTATCATAATAATCCAGGTTTGATGGCAGTTAATTGGTGGTTTGTTTATGTTATCAGAGAAGCCATTTATTTCCTTAGGAATGAGCTTTTTGATACCACAGAGCTTCAAACAATGCTTGTTCCTGTGAGAAGAAGCCGTTGGGGGAATGTCTTAATTTAATAAAACTTGAACAAAGTCTGATTATAGTAGGGCATCTCCCATTCCTGTGCTAAGCATATGTACACATAACAGCTCTATACAAGGCATACAAAATGGGAAAAACCCCAACTCTAGAATAATTACTAGCTGCATTTTCAATGGTAAAATTTTCAACTGTACTTATTAAGTCAGGACCATAATTTGTGAAATAAAATAATTACCAGCTGCTATAGTTCTGTCACCAATGGGAAAATCTAAAGGATAGAGGCAGGCAGAGAACTGGTACCTGTTGTGTCCATTAAAAAAAAGAAGGGAAACATGATGGGCTTGGTCCATGGTGGACACAACGTGTTTCTTAAATGAATGGATGCCCACCTCAAATCTTCAATGAGCAGAAATGAGTAAAGCATTCTGCCTAAAGTAAATAGGACTTTTTAAACCGGGCTTCGAAGAATGGCAGGACATTGTGCTGACCGGACCAGGGTGGGATTTCAGGAAGACCCAAGAGGGTACAGTGCAGGGACAGATCAATGGCCAGGTGAGGCCAGAGGAAGTATAAAGCAAGGCTGGCTTTGGAGGTCACCTTAGGCAGCTTTGTTGGTATCTTGTGTTTATGTGTGTTGGAGGGGGTTTGGAGGCTTTTAAGTTGAATGACAGTCAGATCTGTGGCTTGCAAGTTCCTTTAATGTGCAAGTTCCATAAATATTTGTCAAATTGACTTTTTAAAAAGATAATGGAAGAGCAGCTAAAAATCTTCTGAATATAATTACAGTGCTTTAGGTTGGGAACATTTTCATGCTAGGTGTGGTTAACACCTATTACTGGTTTCCTAGCAACCATGCATTCTTTCCTGGAGAAATCTGAAGGGTCACTTGAACGTCTCCACTTCAGAATTATTCCATGGAATTACTCTGAGACACATTTATTGAAGTTGTTCCCTTAACTTCCAGAACACAGGAGCCGGGCTCAGAAGGGATGATCGAGGATTTGGGTGGGGTAGGTTTGTGCTCCAGCAGAGAGGGTCAGGGAATACAGGATGGGAGACACAGTGAAGCACCCTCCTTCCTGCCCATTTACATCCGAAGGTCATTACAGAAAGCTTAGACAAAGGAATTAGTAGAGAGTGGTTCAGATGATACGTGGGGCAGAAAATCATCAGGCAAGATCCCGAGGACCAAGATGCAAGGAACTAAGGGCTTATCCAAAGGCATCAGCAAGGGTGTAGCACAGGGCTAGAGGGCTTGCCTCCAATGAAGGCGGCTCTGGGTTTGATCTCCAATATCCCTAAAACAAAAACAAACCATCATCAAGAGGCTGAGCATCATTTCAGTCATCACTGTGAAGGGTAGGAGAATATGCCACCCCCAAATTTGCCACTTTGGCATATGGATTATCTTCATTTGAAGGCAACTAAAAAGAAGTAGGTACAAGAAAAACTCTCTGGTCCCCTTTCTACCAGGAAGAGCAGGATCACTTACCTCCAGAGACAACCTAGATGATCAACATCCTAGACATAGTACCAGAGGAATGGGATAACAAACTTTGTGAAAACTAGCCCTCATTGCCATTAGTTCCCCCCATATATTTATTTCTCCACAATTTAGGGGCTCCTGAAAGCCCAGAGTCCTTTTCCTTTTTCTTGTCACTCCTCTTTAAAAAAAAAGAATTACTCTGTTGCCAAGATGCAATATAAACTCAAGTTCTAGCTATCCTTCTAGTTACTTCTCTTTGGCTGCTCCCCTGTGTAGGCAGGATGTATATGTTAATAAGGGTTTTTTCTCTTGTTAATCCGTCTTTTGTCAGTTTAGTTCATAGAGGTCCCAGCCCATAAATCTGAAATGGGTAGAGGGAAAATTTTTTCTCTTCCTCTAGTGCAGAATCGTCTTTAAGGAAGTCGTTGTTGTCCTCCATTTATAGTTGTGTAAACAAAGACTCACAGAAGCTAAACGACTTGACCAAACTAGCCTGACCAAGGCCTCGTCACTCCAGAGACACTGGACATAAGCACAGAAGAGAACTTCCCAGCTCACCATGGTGGCCTGTGGCCAGCCAGTGCCAAGCCCTGCATGCTGTTCCTGGACCTCTCTTTGGCTCTTGGCAATTTCCTATTTCCTCCTCAAAGCACTGCAAGCTTCCTGTCCCCATTCCCCTGCCCCCCATCCCTCCATGCACCTTCTGCCTCTCCTTGTGAGCATCCTGGGCAGGATTACCTTCCTCTGGTAATCTCTTAAGACCTTTGAGATGCAGTTCCCAAGAATCAGCCCTCAGCCTCTTCTTCTCCTCCTACAAACCCTCTGCAGCAACTCCTCTGCTGCCCAGGCCTCAAACACTGCTCACAGGATGACAACTCATGAAGTTTCCACTTCAAATAGTTTATCTACCTCCAGTTCCATAGTGCTCAAATTTGTAAGCAAGAATGTGTAAAGTAGAATCTTTGGACCAGAAGCCTAAGCATCACCAGAGGGTTCATTACAAGTGTGGAATCCCAAGTGCTACCAAGACCTTCTGCATCAGAATCTGCATTTAATCAGACCTCACAGACAATCTGCAGGCACATAAACATTTGAGAAACACTGTCCAAGACCAGAAGTTCTCTATATAGTTCCTCTATTGGCAATGTCAGGGCAGCCTGAGAAGTTGTTAGAAATGCAAACTCTTAAGTCCAGAAATCTTTACTGAAGACGGTCTTCCACGTGATTTGGATACATATTTAATTTTGGAAATCAGGGTTGTGGAGTGAGTTCTTCAATGTGGCTAACAGCGCAATTACCTGGGCAGTTTTTAAACTGAAAAATGCTTCGTCCGTCTCCAGTGTCCAACTTTGATGGGTCTGGGATTCAGCATAAACATTGAAATGCAAAATCATCATCATAATCATCATCATCATCATCATCATCATCATCATCATCTTTCCAAGCAATTCTTTTTTTTAGTACCTGGGATTGAACCCAGGGGTGCTTAACCACTGAGCCACATCCCCAGCCATTTTTTTGTATTTTTTAGAGACAGGGTCTCACTGAGTTGCTTAGGCTTCTCTAAATTGCTGAGGCTGGCTTTGCACTGAGATCCTCCTGCTTGGCCTCTCCAGTGGCTGGGATTATATGCATGAGTGACCACACCCAGCTTCCCAGGTAATCCTAAGGGACAGTAGTTAGACGGCCCTGGCTCCTACTGTTCTCACACTACAAACACTTTGCAAATGATGGGACCCTGGTGCAACTGCCCCAACCCTGTTCACAAGCTGACAACTCATTCAATTAGGTCTCCAGCTGCCTCCAGCCCCATAGTTCTCAGGTTGGTATCTGGCTGTCCTTCAATCATTTCAAATACCAAAGTAGAACCCACCATTTCTATCCTGAAGTACCCAACTACTTCAAAAACCTGTAGGGACTTCTTCAGGAAGGGACACTTTGTTTTCAAAACATGGCTACTGTATTTTGTTTCCTTTCAGATCTCAACAACCCAACCCTATGACTTCAGAACAAGCATCATCCACCACCTGGACTTAACACCAGCACATCCTCTCTATAGGGAAAGATAATCTGTGTTTCATAAACTGAATGCAGCTTTGCTCTTGACATGAGATTTGGTCAGTAAACCCTTCACTCCACATACCTACCTCCCACTATCCTGAGTGAAATTTTTCTTGACTTATCAGATAAAGATAGCAGGGAGGGAGGGAAAGGAAATCCTTCTAGAACTGGGGTCAGGAACTGTTAGGAATGAAGTTGGTTGCCTAGCAACAATGTCCTTTTCCTCTCCTCCCCCTAGATAACAATTTGTGATATTTTGTTCCTCCCTCTCTTCTCTTAGGGCTGTTCTAAGTGTTAATTTTAACTAGATTTTATCCACATAAAACTGGAAATGGGGAATGAACACATCATTGAACATGAAATTTGCATATCATAGAGAAATGCACAATCCTTCAAATCAAGATGTCTTTGTCTGGCCATTATTTATTTAACAGATACTCATTGATTGTCAACAAAATGCCTGATACTCAACAAAGTATTGTATTAGAAAATCTTCTACAGGTAGGTTTAAAAAGAGAAGTGAGTCCCTTGAATCCAAGAAGATCTAAGAGTTGGCTGAGGGATCACACATCAAAGTTCTAATTTTAAGACTATTATATATGGGCTGGTGCACATAATATCAATAGATCAAAAATCAATCATATTACTCTATATCAGCAGTACACATCTGAAAAATACCATTTACAATAGCAAAGCCAGGAACTATGAAGGAACTAAACTAATAGTGTTTAATGAGCTCTCTATAAAAAATATTTTAAGAAATCTAAAGAAATGGAGGCATCTACCATATTTATGGAAGGGAAGATTCAAAATCTTAAAGAAGTTGGGCTGGTGGGACAGCTCTGTGGTAGAGTACTTGCTTAGCATACCCAAGGCTCTGGGTTCAATCTACAGGATCCAAAAACAACAACAACAACAAAAAATTTTTAAAGAAGATAATTCTCCCTAAAATCATCTTCGAATCCAATAGGATTTAGGTAAAACATCCCAATGGATATTTTGAAGATCGTCATAAACTGATTCTAAAAATTATAAAGAAAAGTAAATAACAAATAATAGCCATGGAAATTTTGGGAGGGAGGGGTACTGGGGATTGAACCCATGGGTGTTAACCATTGGGCCACATCCTCTGCCCTTTTTTTATATTTTATTAGAGACAGGGTCTCGCTGACTTGCTCAGTGCCTTGCTAAGTTGCTGAGACTGACTTTGAACTCGTGATCCTCCACCCTCAGCCTCCTGAGCCACTGGGATTACAGGAGCGCACCATTGTGCTCAGCTAGCCATGATAATTTTAAATACAAAGTACATGGCAGGAGGCCTGTCCAGATATTAGGATTTTTTATGAAGCTACAGGGATTTGGCAATGTGATGTTGGTGCAAGAATGGAAAAGTAGACCACTAGAACAGACATATGCACACAGGAATCTTGATTCATAACAGAGGTAGAATTACCATCAGCAGAGAAAAGGTTTAGTAAACAATGCTGAGAAACTGGCTCTTCATGGGAAAAAAAAGATAAATCTCATCCTCTTGTCATACCACAAACAAAACTGGATTCCAGGCGCTGGGGATGTGGCTCAAGTGGTAGCGTGCTCGCCTGGCATGCGTGCGGCCCGGGTTCGATCCTCAGCACCACATACAAACAAAGATGTTGTGTCCGCCGAAAAACTAAAAAATGAATATTAAAATATTCTCTCTCTCTCTCTCTTTAAAAAAAAATTTAAAAAAAACTGGATTCCAGGTAGCTTAAATAATTAAAGACTTTAAAAGACCTCTGAAGAATATGCACGAGATTTTGTGTGTGTGTGTGTGTCTGGGAATTGAACCTAGGGTCTCATACATGCTAAGCAAATGTTTTCCCACTGAGCTACATCCCCAGCCCGCTTTTTATTTTATTTTGACACAGAGTCTCACTAAGTTGCTGAGACTGGTTTGGAACTTGTTAATCCTCCTGCCTTGGCCTCCCAAGTAGCTAGAATTATAGGCATATGCCACCCACATCTGGTTTATAGGAGAATATCTTTATATGCTTGGGGGAGGAAATAATTTCTTTTTAAAAAATTTTTTAGGTATAGATGGACACAACACAATGCCTTTATTATTTTTTTTTATGTGGTGCTGAGGATCGAACCCGGGTCCCCCCTGTGCTAGGTGAGCGCTCTACTGCTGAGCCACAATCCCAGCCCCAGGAAATAATTTCTTAAGACTCAAAAACACAAACAGTAATGGAAAAGATCAATACATTTGTTAAAGGAAAATTTTCAAAAAAGAGAGATGCTTATAACATAAAATTAACGTGTGCTAAAATTTTTATTTACCTCATCTTGAAGGGATGTTTTATCCATTTGTGTTGCTATAACAAAATACCCAGACTGGGTAATTTTTAAAGAATAAAAATTCATATTTTTACTTTTCAGGAAGCAGGGAAGTCCAAAAATCAAGGCATGGGCAGTTTGCTTCTCTGCTGAGGGTCTAAAACCTGCTTCCAAGATGGCACCCTGAACACTAACTGTATCCACACAAGGCAGAGAAGGCTGAAGGGGAAAAGGGAAAAGCTCCCTCTGTCAAGCCCTTTTAGAAGGGCACCTCACCCCATTCATAAAGGAAGAGCCCTTGTGGCCTAATCATCTATTAAAGGCCCCAAATTTTAATAGGGTCACACTGGCAACACCTGAGTTGAGGAGGAAACACATTCACCATAGCAGAAGAAAATCAGGCAGATGTTACCATCGTTCAAAGGAGAAAGCAGAGAACAACATGAAATAAAGGAATGTTGAAGAGAATTTACAAATGGATATAAAACTGGCTCTTTCTGTGGGCAGGTTCTGTGTGTATGTTGGTGGGGCAGATTAAGAGGTGTGAGCAGAGGGAATCAATTCAGCCACCAGCAGACAGAATTTATTTTCAGGTCTAGAGACAAGAATTATTTTGCCTTGTTATCAGTATCTGCCACTGAACAGGTTTAAAATAGCTCAAAGACGATAAACACTCAACTTGAGGAATCTGAACAGTATGTGCTAAACAATTCATGGCTTTCTATTAGAGACCCCAGTACTCTGCTTTTGTTTATTCCAACTTTTCTTACATATTTGATTGCATTTTAAAAGCTTTATGGGGCGGGGGCTGGGGTTGTGGCTCAGTGGTAGAGCACTTGCCTAGCATGCATGAGGCACTGGTTTTGATCCTCAGCACCACATATAAATAAACAAATAAAATAAAGGCATGTTGTCCATCTACAACTACAATTTTTTTTTTAAACTTTGTCCACCAAAAGACATTATCAACAAAGTGAAATAATAAACTATAGACTAGGGAAAGCTTTTTGCAGAGTCTATAACAATAAAATACTAGTATTTAAAATAGATAATGAATCTCTAAAAGTCAATAAAGAGACATACAACACTCAGTAGATATGCAGAGTAGATATGCAAGCGATATGCAGAGGCAATTCAGAAAAGAGAAACTCAGTGCTTGCTAGCACTGTAAAGCTCTGAGTTCAACCCACAGTATTGTAATCAGTCAGTCAATCAATCAATAAAAGAGAAGCTTATGAATGTCATTAAATATATGCAAAGATGATCGATCCCATCATAAGAAGAGAAATGCAAATTAAACCTACAGTGACATAGCATTTCATTTTCATAAAAAAATGAGTCTGGCAATTACAAATATTGAGAACAACATCAAACAAACTACTATAAATTGGTACAACCCATTTTGGGAAGCAAGTTGGTTATTTCTAGCAAAATTGAAAACATTCACGCCCTCGATCCAAGTCATTAATTTCCTGGGAATTCTTCTACAAACAGAGAAACCAGCAAGAGTATTTTTACAGTGTTGTCTATAATAGCACAATATTGGGAACCCAGGTATAAAAACCAATAAACCAATAAAAAAAGAACAATTAGAAAAAAATATTGGAAACCATCTGTTTTAGTCAGCTTTTTCACAGCTGTGACTAAAGGATCTGAGCAGAACAAGTATATGGAGGACAAGTTATTTAAGGGCTCACAGTTTCAGAGGTCTCAATCCATAGACAGCTGGCTCCATTCCTTGGGGCTGAAGGTGCGGCAGAACATCATGGTGGAAGGAAGTGGCGGAGGGAAACAGCTCACATGATGAGCAAGACAAAGAGAGAGAGTTCACTCTCCAGATACAAATATATACCCCATGGCCGTGCCCCCAGTGAAAAGATTTCCTCCAGCCACAACCCACCTGCCTCTAGTTACCATGCAGTTAATTCCATCAGGGATTAATTCACTAATTAGGTTAAGGCTAGAACATAATCATTTCTTTTCCAAATCTTCTTGCATTGTCTCACACGTGTTTTGGGGGGACACCACATCTAAACCATAACACCACCTAAATATCCATCAACAGGGGAACAAATAAATTGTGATCCAGTCATACAAAGGAGTACTACACAGCAGTTAACAATGAGTGAAACAGAACTGTATTTATCAACACCCAAACACAATGTCAAATGAAAAAACAAATTAATGTTATTCTTTATATCAAGTCTTAAAACATGCCTGGAAATAAGAAATATTTTTAGGATAGTGGCAACTTTTGGGAATGGAGGAAGGGAAGGAGTATGGGATCAGGCAGTTTTTAACAGATGTTTTATTTGTTAAGCTATGAGCCTGGAGATACATGTTTATTGTAGTGTTCTCTAAATTTGTGTATATTTGAAGTAAATAATAATTTCTTTTTTTTTGGTACTGGGTATTGAACTCAGGAGCACTTAACCACTGAGCCACATCCCTAGCCGCCCCCCCACCCCCCTTTTTTTTATTTTGAGACAGGTCTTGCTAAGTTGCTTAGGGCCTCACTAATTTGCTGAGTCTGGCTTTGAACTGTGATCCTCCTGCCTCAGCCTCCTCAGTCACTGGGATTACAGGTGTGCATCACCATGCCAGGAATAATTTCTTAAGTATTTGCAGCTAGATTATATTTGGTGTAAATAGATTGTAGCTCCAAGGACAAATCAAAGCCTCCTTTTCCCCTGTTCTGTTAATTTCCCTCAGGAACAATGTTCCCCTTAACCCCCAGGCCAAACTTTGCTTCTTAGGGAACTCAGGAAGTAAACTCTAGATTCTTGTCCCTTTTAAGGGTCCTTGCAGAGAAGGACAAGAGAAAACTCTTTGTCCAGAACATCTGTCCTCTTTCAAATGGACTACACTGGTCTCCTAGGAACCAGATGTGAGAAGTCTAGGAAAAAAGAGAAAAAGTACTTCAACGTGAAGGGAAGCCCTTCCTCCCCCTACCCCCCTGCTGTGCTTCAAGCATAGCAAGATGGAGCCAGGGAGAGATTCCAGAACGGGGGCTCCTGCCCACTACTGGGAAGACCAACTCTAACACCCTTTCCCTGGCCAATGCAAATCTTGGTCAGTCACACACACACACACACACACACACACACACACACAGCTCAGGAATTTAAATTCTTATGGCAAAAATGTCAAAGTCTAGGATAAAATATCTCAAGAAAATATTATGAGTTTGTGGGTACTTGTAGGGGACATTTATCCTGTCCACCATCCTGAACCCTTTCCTAATTTAAAGGACTCACCATTTGCAATGTAGAAGCTCAAAATTCTTCACTGTCATATTTTTAGCCACTCTTGTCCCCAAGACAAATCACATGACCTTGATTCTGCCAGGTGACACACCTTTGCCTCACTTGGTTTGGGGAGCCAGTGACACAGAGAAGCAGAGACCTAAAACTTTTCAGGCTGGTTGGCATCTCCAGGCTCCCAGGGCAGCATCTGGCTCTGCTGATCTTGGTAAACTTTGCTGAGTGTTGCTTAAGGCTTTGGGGGTGCAACCCCCACAGCTCTGCAGTAACAACAGCTTCCCCACTTGACCTGGTCTGTGGGTTGGTGCTGGGTACAATTCTTTGTTGGGTAGCCTGAGCCTACAATTTCAGGCCTCCAAATAATTGTGGAAGGTTCTTTTTTTTTTTTTTTTTTTTTTTGCTTAAATGAGCCAAAGTCAGTTTCTGTTGCTTGCAGTTTGAAATCCTGAGTGATACAGCCTGACAACACAGCCTTGCAATCAAGATGGAAAAAGGGGCAGAATCACACAGAGAAACTGACAGATGCCATGGTTAGAATGGGAGACTGAAAACCCCCCTTTTTTCCAACCGGTTGCAGTGGTGCACTCCTGGAATCCCAGCACTTTGGGAGGCCGAGGTAGGCGGATTGCGAGTTCAAAGCCAGCCTCAGCAACTGTGAGGTGCTAAGCAACTCAGTGAGACTCCATCTCTAAATAAAATACAAAAAAGAGCTGGGGATGTGGCTTTGGGGCGATACCAAAGTGCCCCTGAATTTAATCCCCTATATCTGCCCCCTGCCCCCCAAAAAAGAAAAATCCCCTTTTTGGGAGAGCACTGGAGGAGAAAGAGAGGGAGAGACAGGAAGGGAGAGGAACAGCGGAAAGAAATTAACCAAACTATGTCATGTGCAAGTATGAACACATCCATCACAGTGGATTCCACTTTTATGTATAACTACAATGTATCAATTAAAAATAAAACAATTTTTAAAATAGAAAATAAAAATAAAATTCAACTTTTTGGAAACTGCTAGATCTGGATAATAAAATATCAAAAAAGATATGGACAAGGAGATTAAAAAGTCTTAATAGTTGTAGATATAAATAGAACTCTGGGGCTGGGGGTTGTGGCTCAGTGGTAGAGCTCTTGCCTAGCATGTGTGAGGCACTGGGTTCGATTCTCAGCAACACATAAAAAATAAGCAAATAAAATAAAGCCATTGTTCCCATATATAACTAATAAAAATATTTTAAAATATAGCACTAAATATAGAACTAAATCATTTGACAAATATTTAATGATCACATGCTATGTGCTTGGCACTGTTCCAGATGTTTGGGATACATAGTGAACAGAACAAAAATTCCATTGCTCCTTTCCCCTGCCCCTTGCATCTACCTGCTGCTCTCAGTCTGGATCACATCTCCTCCCACGAGGCTGCAGAGAAGCTCTCCTCTCCTGTTCAGCAGCTTTCCCCATCCTCTGCAGAGTGGGCTTATCAAACCACCTCCCCACCCGAAGAAAGCGTCTTCCTGGACGGAATTCTTACACCACAGCTAAGAGCTTAAAATTGTCTTCATATTGTTTTTGCAGGGAATTATTTTTAAGATAACTTTTATCTGGTGACTGCTAATGGGTATGGCATTTCTTTCAGGCGTGATAAAAATATTCTAGAATTAGTGGGGTTGGTTGCACAACTTTGTGAGCGGGCTAAAACCACTTTAAAAGGGTCAGTTTTCTGGTATGTGAATCACATCTCAGAAACAAAAAAGAATAGATTCAGCAATTAGCTCAACGCCTGGCTGTAATAAGTGTTCTGTAAGTGGTTGTTGTTTTTTAAAAAATGCTCTCTAGCTCTATCAATCATCTGTCCTTAAAAAAGAAAACACTTGGAGATTGTATAATTTTCTTACAATCTTTTTCCATCCACCACCTACCAACAAAATCTGGAGGGATTCTAATGCTAATGTTCCGTCTTCCATATGCACCATTCTGATTCTGGATTCGACTTTGTGTGTTGGGAATTAAAGGCCTAATCCTATTCCTTTTGATGAAAACTCTTGGGGGTTGATTGTGTTGAGTCTCAGAAAATGATGCCCCAAAGTAAGGCCCTACATGCCTCAAAAAGCAAAAATCTCTCTCTGATCTTCTCCTGTCCCCTCCCCCCCCCGCCCGTGTCCTGTTTCCTTTTGTCTTCCCCAAACCAGCCACATATGCTAGAATTTCTCTTTCTCAAGATGGGTCATAGAAAATAGCTCGGCACATTTATTGATTGGATTATTTGGGTTTTGGTTTTTTTGGTGTTTAGCTTTTTGAGTTCTTTATACACCGTAGTGATTAGTGCTCTATCTGATGTGTGAGGGGTAAAGATTTGCTCCCAAGATGTAGGCTCTCAGATTGTTCACCTCACAGATTGTTTCTTTTGCTGAGAAGATATTTTTAGTTTGAGTTCATCCCATTTATTGATTCTTAATTTTAATTCTTGTGCCACAGGAGTCTTATTAAGGAAGTTGGGGCCTAATCTCACATGATGGAGATTAGGGCCTACTTTTTCTTCTATTAAACACAGGGTCTCTGGTTGTATTCCTAAGTCCTTGATCCATTTTGAGTTGAGTTTTGTGCATGGTGAGAGATAGAGATTTAATTTTTTTTCTGCATATGGATTTCCAGTTTTCCCAGCACCATTTGTTGAAGAGGCTATCTTTTCTTCAATGCATGTTTTTGGCACCTTTGTCTAATATAAAATAATTGTAATTTTGTGGGTTCATCTCTGTGTCCTCTATTCTGTACCATTGGTCTACCAGTCTGTTTTGATACTAATACCATGCTGTTTTTGTTACTGTTGCTCTGTAGTAGAGTTTAAGGTCTGGTATAGTAATGCCAGCTGCTTCACTCTTCTTACTAAGGATTGCTTTAGCTATTCTGGGTCTCTTATTTTTCCAGATGAATTTCATTATTGTTTTTTCTATTTCTATGAGGAATGTCATTGGAATTTTGATCAAAAACAAATAACCAATCAATAAATGCGCTAAGGACCTGAAGAGACACTTTTCAGAAGATGATGTACAATCAATCAACAAATACATGGAAAAATGTTCATCATCACTAGCAATTAGAAGAATGCAAATCAAAACCACACTAAGATTTTATCTCACTCCAGTCAGAATGGCAGCTATTATGTATAACAAACAACAATAAGTATTGGCGAGGATGTAGAGAAAAAGGTACATTCATTCACTGCTGGTGGGGCTGCAAAGTGGTGCAGCCAATATGGAAAAGCAGTATGGAGATTTCTTAGAAAATTGGGAATGGAACCACCATTTGACTCAGCTGTCTCTCTTCTTGGTCTATACCCAAAGGACTTAAAAACAGCATACTACAGGGACACAGCCACATCGATGTTTATAGCAGCACAATTCATAATAGACAAACTGTGGAACCAACCTAGATGCTCTTCAGTAGAGGAATGGAGAAAAAAAAATGTGGCATATATACACAATGGAATATTACTCAGCAATAAAAGAGAATAAAATTATGGCATTTGCAGGTAAATGGATGGAGTTGGAGAGGATAATGCTAAATGAAGTTAGCCAATCCCCCCAAAACAAATGCCGAATGTTTTCTCTAAAGAGATTGATTCATAGTGGAGTAGGGAGGGGAAGCATGGGAGGAATTGATGAATTCTAGATAGAGAAGAGGGGTGGGAGGTAAAGGGAGGGGGCAGGGGGTTGAATGTGATGATCATTATTATCAAAAGTACATGTATAAGGACACAAATTGGTGTGAATATACTATATATACAACCAGAGATATTAAAAATTGTGCTCTGTATTTTTGTAATAAGAATTGTAATGCACTCTGCTGTCATACATAAATTTTAAAAAATAGGGCTTCTCCTCCAAAGCCAGCCATAAAGCCTAGAAAATTACTCTAACTTTCCCCTACCTTTCTATTTAGGAGCTGGCCATAAAGACATTCTCTGACCTACTTCATCTGATAGTAGGCCACAAGATTCTTATTCCAGAGGGTCCTGTCCTATACCCAGGAGAAAGGAATGCCACACACAAACAGTCAAGAATCCAGACAGGCCTTGCTACATTTCCCCACTGGATCTATTGTTTTTTTAGGCCACATTCTTTCTATCCAATCACATTTTTTACACAGTAATCCATGTTTCATTAAATAAATGTATAAAAATAGGTAGATTTTTTAGTTGGATATTGTG
Organism: Marmota monax; assembly: GCF_021218885.2. Classification (NCBI taxonomy): domain Eukaryota; kingdom Metazoa; phylum Chordata; class Mammalia; order Rodentia; family Sciuridae; genus Marmota; species Marmota monax. The sequence goes on from NW_026695245.1 coordinate 4,404,650, forward strand.
GCACATGTCTGTAATCCCAGTGGTTTAGGAGACTGAGGCAGGAGGATTGAAAGTTTAAAGCTAACCTCAGTCATTTAGCAAGGCCCTAAACAATTTAGTGAGACCGTCTCTCAAATACTAAAAAAGGGCCTGGGGATGTGGCTCAATTGTTAAGCACCCTGAGTTTGATCCCTTGTATCAAAAAAAAAATGTTCTATGTCTTTGAATTTTTGTTTCTGAAGTCTGCCATGCATGTAAAATAAATTTGTCCTGCTTTTCTCTTGTTAACCTGTCTCTGTTATAGGAATATTGGCCATGATCCTTGCAATGAGAAGGAAAGGTATCACATCCCTAGATTATTTGTGCTGTGTTTTAGTCAGTTTTTTTCTTTGCTGTGACCAAAAGACCTGATGAGAACAGGTTAGAGGGGTACAAGTTTATTTTGGCTCATGGTTTCACAGTTTCAGCTCTGGTCACTGACATCGTAGCTGTGGACCAAAGGTGAGGCAGAACATCATGATGGAAGCCTGCAACAGAGGAAGCAGATCAAGACCTGACAACTGACAAACAGAAAGAGCTCTGCTTACCAGAGACAAAATATAACCCCCAAAGGCATACCCCAAATGACCTACTTCCTCCAACCACACCCTGCCTGTGTATAGTTACCACTCAGTGAATTTACAACAGTGGCTTAATCCACTGACTAAGTTTCTCACCTCAAAATCTAATCATTTCACCTCTGAAAATTCTTGCATTATCTCAGGCATGAGTTTTTTTTTTAATTTTTATTTATTTATTTTTAATTAGGTATATATGACAGCAGAATGCATTTTGATTCATTGTACACAATTGCAGCACAACTTTTCATTTCTCTGATTGTACACAATGTACCATTGCACCATATGTGCAGTCATACATGTACCTAGGGTAATGATGTCCATCACACATGAGTTTTTGAGGGACAGCTCATACCTAAACCATAACATTTCATCCCTGGCCCCCAAAAGCTCATGCCCATTTCACAATGCAAAATACAATTAATCCCTTTTCATGGGTCCCCATAGTCCTAATAGTTCCAGCATTGCCCCAAAGTCCAAGTCCAAAATCTCATCTGAGACTAAAGGCAAACTCTTAGCTGTAAGAGTTACATATATCCCATATATAATGGCACACAGTAAACATTTCCCTTTCACAAGGGAGAAATAGGGACACTGAAAGAAGGGAGGGGACCAAAGCTAAACCAAAACCCAGCTGGGCAAACAAGTTCTATAACTCCACATTTAGCATCTGGGGCACATGACATCATGTTATTCTCTCCAAAGGGCTTGTGTAGCTCAGCCTTATGGCCTGGCTGGTTGAAACCTGCATGTATCTTTCTTGACTTGTCTTGGCTCAATTCCTGCAGCTTTCCTCAGCATACATTCCATGTTACTGGCATTTATTGATCTTGGTGGTCTCCATGCAGCATTAGCTTCCTTCTTACATCTTCATGCGTCATTATCCTTCAGAGGCTGCGTGCAGAGATTCCAAATCTGCTAAACTTTGCTTGGCCTCCCAGGCCTTCCTTTCAAATCTCAGTGGAGACCTCCATGGACCCCCTGCAGGATGGCAGCATCCTGCATTCCTAAAGACCAGCACCATGTGGTTAATGCCAAGATCTGCTGTTATCTTGAGCAATAGTCAAGCACCCTTGATCCATGGATGAAAGAGCCCCTGAGTGCCTGGGCAGCTGTGCCCAGTGAAACAATTTCCTAGAACCACCCCCTCATAAAAGCTGGTCTCTTCTCAAAGGAATTTTTACTTTTATGCCTTAGAGCCCGAGATGGAAATGGCTTTGTCAATTCCTGAGATGTATTCAAGCCATCTTTCCTCTTGGCTCTGTTCAAAGTACTTAGCATCTCTTCAGTCACTATAATCTCTTTAACAATTATTCAATTAGTAAAGAGAACAATTATTCAATTTTTCCTTAGCCCCAGTTTTACTCACAATTTCCTAGCCAAACTGTAAGTTTTTAAAATTTTTCTGCTTTGCATCTTATTCCTGATTACCATAGTAAACTTGTCTAAAACCCACAAGTGATATCCATACAGCCACCTGAATGCTGTTCTGCTTTAAAATTTCCTCTGCCAGATTAACTAGCCCATCATCTTTAAATTTGGCCTCACAGAAAGTCTCAGGACATGGGAAAAATGCAGACAACTTCTTTGAAACATGAATGGCCTCCAGACCAATTTCCTAGAGAATCCTTCTTCTGCTCTGAAATCTCATGAGCCTAGTCTTTACTGTCTGCAGTCCTACTTGCATTGTGGGTTTCTGAACTTTCACAAGAATTTCCCATTAAGTCCTGCTTACAATATTCCAAAGCTTTTCCAGTCAGTGTCTCCAACTTTTCCAAATTCCTCTGTCAAACCATTTCCCAATGCTTCCAAACCACCTGGTCAGGCTAGTCACAGTAATGACCCTACTTCTCAGGGTCCCAATTTCTGATTGTGTCAGCTTTGCTTCACTGTGACCAAGAGACCTGACAAGAAAATCTTAGAGGAGGAAAAATTTATTTGGGATTCACCCACAACCTTACTGCTACATTACCATCAGTCCATTTATCATTGTTTCTCTTAATACATCATGTTTGACTTTGAACAGAAAGTTACAAGGCATACTAAATGCAAAACATATAGCTTTAAGAGACCAGAAAAGCTGGAGGTGGTGGCACATGTCTGTAATCCCAGCAGCTTGGGAGACTGAGACAGGAGAATTACGAGTTCAAAGCCAGCCTCAGCAAAAGTGAGGTTCTAAGCAACTCAGTGAGACCCTGTCTCTAAATAAAATACAAAATAGGGCTGGGGATGTGACTCAGTTTTCAAGTGCCCCAGAGTTCAATCCCCCAAGAAAAGAGACTATAAAAGCATCAGAACAAGTCAGATATGGAATAAATGTTGGAATTATCAGACAAGAAACTTTAAGGACTATGAATAATATGCTAAGGGCTTTATTGGAGAAAGCAGATAGCATGCAAACACTGATGAATAATGTAAGCAGAGAGGCAGAAATATTAAGAAAGAATAAAAAAGAAACACTAGGGTTAAAAAATACACTATTAACAGATATGAAGAATGCCTTTAATATGCTCATTAGTAGTTTAAACATGGCCGACGAAAGAACTGCTAAGCTTGAGGATTTAATGATGGAAATTTCCCATTTTTTCTTTTTAATTTTTTTTCTTATTTATTTATTTATGTTTTTACTCTTCTCTATATTTTTCTCTCATTTATCTGTTTCCCTGGATTCTATTTCTCTCCTTTCTCCTGCACACAACCAAATTCTATTGATTCCTCTTTCACTGTTCCTATGATCTAATACTTCTATCTTCTTCCCCACTACCCATAAATATCACATCCTACACAACCCTTGTTCTCTCTTTGTCTACCATTAGAAATTGGCAAACCTATTGTTTATATTGTAGACAATAATTGAACACATCATTTCTGTTTATTGCAACAAAACTGTGAATGTCTTAATAGGAGCTATTTAGTTTAAGGCTGCATATTGTTTGCAGTGGGTGCTGTTAATACTGATCTCCCCCTTAAAGGCAAAGTATTGGAAACCTGCAGAGATACTATAAGTCTATAGGGTAGAAACTGTAATACCTTGAATCTGAACTGCTAGAGGGGAAGACACATGAACAACATGAAAAAACAAAGGAAGAAAGTGCCCCCAAACAAACCAAGATGCTACAATTATAAAATCCATTGGCAACACAGAAGAAGAAATGTCAGAGAAGGAGTTCAGAATGTACATAAATAAATTGATCTGTGAAGTAAAAGATGATGTAAGAGAACAAACACTGATAATAAAAGATCACTTCAATAAACAGTTAAAAAAACAAACAAAAATTCTGAAAACAATAACAACAACAGAACAGAAATTCTTAAAATGAAAGAAATAATAACCAAATTGAAAATTGAATAGAAAGCATCACAAACAGACTAGATCATTTGGAAGACAGAACCTCAGGCAATGAAGACAAAATATATAATCTTGAAAATAAAGTTGACCACACAGTGAAAATGGTAAGAAACCATGAACAGAACTTCCAAGAATTATGGAATAACATGAAAAGACCAAATTTAAGATTTATTGGAATAGAGGAAGGTACATAAATACAAACCAAAGGAATGCACAACCTTTTCAATGAAATAATATCAGAAAATTTCCCAAACCTAAAGAATGAAATGAAAAATCAAACACAAGAGGCTTACAGGACCCCAAATGTACAAAATTACAGTAGACTCACACCAAGGCACATTACAAAGAAAATGTTAGCATACAAAATGATTGGATTTTAAAGGTTGCAAGAGAAAAGTATCAGGTTACATATAGGGGGAAACCAATTCAGATCTCGGCAGATTTCTCAGCACAGATCCTCAAAGGTAGGAGGTCCTGGAACAACATATACCAAGCACTGAAAGAAAATGGGTGCCAATCAAGAATCTTATATCTAGAAAAATTAAGCTTCAGATTTGATGACAAGATAAAAACCTTCCATTATAAACAAAAGTTAAAAGAATTTACAACTAGAAAATCTCACTATAGAACATTCTCAGCAAAATATTCCATGAGGAGGAAAGGAAAAACAACAATGAAAATCAGCAAAGGGAGGAACTACACTAAAGAAAAAGCCATCAAAGGAGAAATCAAGTCAAGTTAAAAACACAAACAAATCAAAATGACTGGGAATACAAATCATATCTTAATAATAACCCTAAATGTTAATGCCCTAAACTCATCAATAGAAAGACATGGGCTGGTAGATTGGATTAAAAAAATAAGACCCAACAATATACTGCCTTCAAGAGAATCATGTCACAGGAAAAGATATCCACAGACTGAAGGTGAAAGGATGGGAAAAAACTCATATGTACTGTGTAAACAAGAAGGGGTTTCCATCCTCATATCAGATGAAGTGGACTTCAAGCCAAAGTTAGTTACAAGGAATAAAGAAGGACATTTTATACTGCTTAAGGGAGTCATACATCAACAAGACAGAGCAATCAGAAATATTTATGCTCCAAGCAATGAATCATCTACGTACATCAAACAAACCCTTCTCAATTTCATGAATCATAGACCACAACACAAAAATACTGGGTGACTTTAACACACCTCTCTAGCCATTAGATAGATCTTCCAAACAAAAACTGAACAAAGAAACTATAGAACTAAATAATATAATCAATAATTTAGACTTAACAGCCATGTATAGAATATTTCATCCATCAACGAGTGAATACACTCTTCTCAGCAGCACACGGATCTTTCTTTAAAATAGATCATATGTTATTCCACAAAGCAACTCTTAGAAAATACAAAAAAAAAATAGAGATACTATCCTGCATTCTGTCAGATCATAATGGAATGAAATTAGAAGTCAATGGCAAAATAAAAAATAGAAGCTACTCCAATACCTGGAGACTAACTCATATGCTATTGAATGACAAATGGATAGCAGGAGAAATCAGGGAAGAAATAAAAAACTCTTAGAGGTAAATGAGAACACCAATACAGCATATCAAAATCTCCGGGACATTATGAAGGTAGTGCTAAGAGGAAAGTTCATTACATTGAGCTCATTCACAAAAAGAATAAAAAGTCAACAAATGACGTAATATTTTGAAGGAAGCTCAAGCAGCATAAATGAAAAAAATACACCAAAGTATATTATATTTAAACTTCAGAAAAGCAAAGATCAAGAAAAAAAATCTTGAAAGAAGACGGTAGCCAAAAATCCCCTGACACATAGAGAAGCCAAGATAAGGATCACATCTGACTTCGCCTCAGAAACTATGAAAGCAAGAAGAGAGTAGAGTGAAATATTTAAAAGAGAGAAATGTTTAAAGTACTGAAAGAAAATAAAACTTGCAACCTAGAATTTTGTCCACTGCAAAATTATTCTTCAAAGTGAGGGACAAATACAGACTTTCTCAAACAATAAGAAAAGGGATTTGTTGCCAGTAGACTTACCTCTCAAGAAATATTAGAAGATGTTATTAGAGAGAAGGACATTGACAGAGTCAGACAGTTAAATCTAATAAAAAAAAAAAGGAAGAGCATTGGAGAGCAAATAAGTGAAGGTAAACTGGTAAAATAAATGTTTATATTTCTTATTTATTTATTTATTTATTTATTTTGAGATGCTAGGGATTGAACTCAGGACCTCATGCATTTTAGACAAGTGTTCTACCACTGACCTGCATCCCAAGCCCTATCTTTCTTATTTTGAAGTGACAATAGGTAACCGTTTGTTCAAAATAATAATAGCAATACTATATTTAAATATTCATCATATATGTATAAATAAAAACTGACCCAAATAATACAAATAACAAGAGGAAAATTATAACTAAAAATTATATACTTGCACTGTTCATGAAGCAGTATAGTGTTATTTGAAAATAGACTTGGATTAGCTGTAAATATATATTCTTTGTGTGTGTGCGTGCTTGCGTGTGTGTGTGTGTGTGTGGTGCTGGGTTCAAACCCAGGGCCTTGCGATGCAAGAAAAGCATTCTACCAACTGAGCTATATCTCCAACCCCTAAAGGTATATTCTAAATGACAAAGCAGCCCCTAAAATTTTTAAATTAAGTATAATTAATATGCTAATAAAGGATAGAAAATAGAATAATAAAAAATGTATAAATAAAACAACAATAGCACGCAAATATGAAAGACAAAAATAAGAACAGTTTCAACTGTTAACAACTAGGGTAGTTATTAATACAACTATAGCAATAATCAGCTTAAATGTCACGGTCTAAATACAGTAATTGAAAGATAGATGATCTGGATGTAATACAAATCAAGACCCAAATATATGCTGACTATAAGAAACCTACTTTAGGCTGGGCATGGGGGTGCATGCCTATAATCCCAGTACCTTGGGAGGCTGAGGCAGGAGGATCAGAAATTCAAAGCTAGCCTCAGCAAAAGTGAGGCACTAAGCAACTCAGTGAGAGCTTGTCTCTAAATAAAATACAGAATAGGTCTGCTGATGTGGCTTAGTGGTTGAGTGCCCCTGAGTTCAATCTCCAGTATACCTCCACCCCCCAAAAAATAAATGAGTAGAGAAAGACATCCAGACTATCTATCTATCTATGGAGATATATATATATAGATAGATATATATATCTATCTATATCTATATCTATATATATATATATCTATATCTATCTATATCTATATATATATATATATATATATATATATATCTCCAAAGTAGCTATATTAATTTCATGTGGAGCAGACTTCAGAGCATGGAAAATTATCAGTGGGTATTACATGGGGGTCAATACACAACAAAGCCATACCAAGACTTAATGTGTATATATTTAAAACCAGAAGGTCAAAATACATAAGATCAAAACTGGTAGAACTGCAAAGAGAAACAGATGAATCTACTACTGTGGTTAGAGATGTTAACAACCTTCTATCAGAGATCCAGTAGGAAGAAAATCAGGACACAGTCGAACTCAGCAGTATTATCAACAGACTGCACAGGCACACTGCCCCTCCAACAAATTGAATCAAATTGACATCTGTAGAATACTTCATCCAACAATAGCAGAATGACATTATTCTTAAGTTCATATGTAATATTCACCAAGAGAAACCATTCTGGGCCATAAGACATGATTTAACACATGGAAATCATATAAAATGTTTGCTCTCAGACACAAACCGAATTAAACTACAAATTGATACCAGAAAGATATGTGGAAAATCCCAATGTTTGAACATTAAGCACATTTCTAAGTAACAGATGAGTCAAAGAAGACATTTCAAAAGGAATTTAAAAGTATTTTAGCTAAATTAAAAGGAAAATACAACTTAAAATTTGTGGCAGGCAGTGAAGGCAGTCTTTAGAGGGAAATTCATAGTAGTAAATGCATATATTAGAAAAGAAGGAGGACATAAAATCCTTAAAACTTCGACCTTAGAAAACTAGAAAAAGAAGAGTAAGTCAAATCCAAAGGAAGAAGGACAAGATAATTAAAGCAGAAATCAATGCAATGGAAAGCAGGAAGTCAATAGTGAAATTAACAAAACCCTAATCTGGTTCTTTGGAAAGATCAATAAAACTGGCAAGCCTCTAACCAGGCTAAGAAAAAGAGAAGACACAAATTACTTATATGAGAAATGAAAGAGCAGAGACTTCATTACCAATCCCTTGGGTATTAAGAGGATAATAAAGAAATATTATGGACAACTTTATGCCCACATACATTTGATAATCTAGAAGAAATGAATCAATTCTTTGAAAGACACCATCTGCCAAAGCTCACACAAGAAAGAAGAAACAATCTGAATAGGTTGATATCATTAAATAAATTGAATCTGAACTCTATCTGCAGCACTGCAAAACCAGTAAGGGTGCACACAGATGTGTATAGCAGATTTATTCATAGTTGCCAAAAGTCTCAAGCAGTAAGACATCTTTCAGTCAGTGGATAAAGTGTGGTACCTCCAGACAATGAGATATTATTTAGCACTAAAAAGAAATAAGCTATCAAGTCATGTAAAGCCTAAATGTATATTATGAAGTAAAAGAAGCCAATCTGAAAAACCTCTATCGTGTATGATTCCAGCTATAATAGTCTCTGCAGTTTTGCTTTTTATTATTTTAGTTACTGGTGGTCAACTACAGTCTGAAAATATTAAATGGAAAATTCCAGAGATAAAGAATTCATAAGTTTTAGGTTACGTACCATTTTGGCTAGTGTGATGAAATCTTGCTCTGTCTGGCCCTATTTCATCCGGGACAGAAGTGATTTCTTTGTCCATGTGTATGCTTCCTGTCCATTAGTCACTTAATAGCCATCTGTTATCAGATTGACTGTCCTGGTATCACAGCGCTTCTGTTCAAGTAACCCTTACTGTACCGAATGGCAGCCCCCAAGGGCAAGAACAGTGATGTTGGCAAATCAGATATAACAAAGAAAAATCTTACAGTGCTTCCTTAATGGAAAAGATTAGAGTTCTCCATTTAATAAGGAAAGAAAAAAAAATGTGTGCTGAGATGCTAAGATGCATGGTGAGAACAAATCTTCCATCCATGAAATTGTGAAGAGAAATTTGACTTGTTGTAACCCCTCAAACTACCAAAGTTGTTACTATTAATAGAGTGTGTGAACGTGCTTTGTTAAAATGGAAAAGGCATTAACTGTAAGTATGAATGTGATGGAGAAAACACAGTATATACCGGATGCAGTGGGTCTTGGGACATATTCCCCAAGGATGGGCAGGGGAGGCTGGCTATATGTGACATTCTGGAGAAGACAAAACTATGAGACAGTGAAAAAGATCAGTGGTTTCAGGTGGTTAGGAGGCAGAGAGGGATGAATAGGCAGAGCTTAGATTTTTAGGATGAAGCTATTCCCTATGACACTACCATGTGGCTACATTTCACGTTGCTCAAACCCCACAGAATACACGACGTGGAGAGTGGACCCTAATGCATTATAGACATGGTGGTGCATGCTTGGGATCCCAGCTGAGGCAGGCGGATCAGGAGCTCATGAGTTTGAGACAAGCCTAGGCAATGGAGTGAGACCCTGTCTCAATAAACAATCAAACAAACAAATAAAGTGAACCTTGGTATAAACTAGAGACTTAAGTTGATAAAAAGGTGTCAGTGTAAACTCATGGATTGAGCCTCTGCTTGGGTGAAGGATGTTGATGGTGGCGGAGGTTGTGTGCCCTGGAGATGGGGTACATGGTAACACTTCACTTTCCACTCCATTTTGCTGAGAAACTAAAACTCTTTTAAAATGTAAAATTTCTTAATTTAAAAAAGTCACTAAATCACTTTTTAAAAAGAAGACAACCAGAGATCTGGGAGAGATTCATTGCATTGGTCAATTAATGGCTTAGGCATATTTTTGGCAGTTGTTAGATTTACATAATTACTCTTCTCTCTTTGCAAGATAAAGAAGTCCAGGCAAAAAAATAAAACATAAACCCCTATAATTTGTGTTTCTCCAGGTTTGCTACTTGGGGAAGAGCAATTAAAAAAACAACAACTTGGCAATCGTGAGAGAATCCGATGAACACACAAGGACATTCCTATTTAAAGAAAATACATTGAATACAACACCATTTGAAGAAAACAAGCCACTTAAGTCATAAGTTTAAAAGTATTATTTAAAATAGTCAGCTGATGACCTTTCTTTATGCATAGCCTTAGAATAGGAGCTCTGAGATCATGAAAAAAATGAGGCTTCTTATCTATCCTAATGTTTGATCAACAGAAATGATATAAAGAAGACAAAGGTTTTTGTGTTTTGTTTTGTTTTTGAAAGGACTGATTATATGCCCTTTCTGTCTTCTACAGAACAGATAGATTTTTTTTTTCAATTTGACAACAAAGCAGTTTTTCTCTTCCAAAGAATTTAAAGTATTTGTACAAATATTAACTGATGCATTGTGGTAGAGGAGGAGGAGGAGGAGGAGGAGGGGAAGAGGAGGAAGAGGGATGGAGGAGATGAAGGAAGCAATTAAAAGGTGGTAAGGATGATAACATTCCCCCCTCCCCTTCCCCATCTCCCTCCCCGTCCCTCCCTTTCTGGTGCTTAGGATTGAACCCATGGCCTCATACAAGCTTAGCACATGCCCCAGCACTAAGATAATTCCCCAACCCCTTTATTTTCCTTAATCCCCAAGATGTCTCCACCTATGTCAGCTCACCAAAAAAAAGTCAGGTGCAAAATACTCTGTTCTAATATTTAATGTATAAACGAGAGCTCCTGCTCTATAAAGTTGTCCTTACTCGCCTGTGTTTCTATCTCAGCTAGGGAAAACTGCAAATATTTGCACAAGCTGATCTGTTATCTCAGAGACCAGAATTTTTTTCAAGTCTGTTTTAATTTGGTTTGATGAATATTTATTGAGCAATCTTCTCAATTCTGGACATTCTAGGAATTTGACCCTGGATATATGAATGCAGTGATTCTCAGAATATGCTCTTAGGGTTAGTAACATCTATATTACCTGGGAATTTTTAAGAAATGCAAATTCCAAGGCCCCACCCTATGACTATTAGGTGAATTGACTTTTCATTACTACAATGAAATACCTGAGATAAGTAAATTATAAAGAGAAAAAAGGTTTAATCTGCTTCAGTTTTGGAGGTTTGTTGAGAGCCACAGCTGAAGGGGCCCCAGCAAACTTCCAGCTGCCAGCTGATTGGCTCCTCTGCAGTGATGCTATCCACAGGTGTGGCTGTATGCTGGACCGGTAGTCAATGACGGGTAAGATCCAATTGCAATGGTACCAACCTAAGACAGGAGGCTGACGCCTTCAGGTCAGCTCATCTGATGATGGGTAAGGACCATATGTAGTATTGGACAACCTAAGGCAGGCACGGTCCATAAGCCACATGCTTGTTGTTTAAACAGAGAGGGGGAGATGTTGAGAGCCACAGCCCAAGGGGCCCCAGCAAACTTCCAGCTGATTGGCTCACCGTGGCCCCAGCAAACTTCCAGCTGCCAGTTGATTGGCTCCTCTGTGGTGATGCTCATTGGGCTGTTTCCCTGCCCTTTCAGACCACAGAGCTGCTCATTGGGGGACTCTTTTGGCTCCGCCCACACGACCCAGCCAATTGGTCTCAAGAGCAGGAGGAGTGGGGGGTGGGGGGGTTGAGAGGCTCCTGGGAAGCCGGTGGTGGCAGTTGGGCTCTGAGGGAATTCCTGAAGAGCTCATGTGGTGCAGCCTGTGTGTTCTAAAAATAAAGTTCGTTTCTGCTTGATAAGTGGCTCGTGAATTGTGCCCAGCCAGTTCTAGTTCGTGATCCATTGGCCCCATTGTTTGGGGCCCTGTAGCGAGGCAGCACATTGTGATAGGAGCACATGGCAGAAACAAAAACAAAAACAAAAAACTCACTGCATGGCTAGGAAGCAAGGGCGGGGCAGGAAGGGGCCAGAATCCCAGGATGTCCTTTGGGGGCCTTCCCCCAATGACCTAAATACCTCCCATTAGGCTTAACTCTTAGAAATTCAACCACCTTTCATAATGCCACCTTGAGGACCAATCCTTTAGCACATGGGCTTTTGGGGGACATTCAAAATCCAAACTAGAGCAGCTACAGAATGGGAAATCTGGTGGCCTGGTGTAGCAATCTGTGTTTTAGCAAGTCATCCAAGTGACTCAGGTGCACTCAAGTGTGAGAATCCCTATGTTAGGGGAGGACTTTCCATACGACACCTTACAACTAATAGCTCAGTATTAGATGTATTAGATGAATAAATGTGTGAGAAAAATGCAAATTGGAGCTGTTGGTACAGTTTGTTACAGGATGAAAACTCAGCATATATGTAAGAACATGCTTCCTGTGCTCGCAGATGGTTTGTTGGATTCTTTTATGTGTTTACTAGTTTATTGGTGATTGCTCACTGACGGTTATGAGACGGACAAAACAATACAACACACAACATTAAAAACAGCACAAGAAGCAGCAGGAGTTCTGGAGAATTGTAGCAACACGGACTTGGTTTCAAGTGATAAATTGGGGGTAAAAGCGAGTCCAGTTTGGTTTGGGATGTGTAAGGTGAACAGAATTAATTAACCCCCTCTGTCCTGAGATGAGAGAAGACAGCCACTATTCCTCCCTCTTTCTGGAAGGAGCCTGAATTGGTTGGCAGAGCTTAGCTCAGATTTTTTAGTGAAATTGGACTTGCTTGGGGACCCAGGACTTCTTCTACAAAAGTTTTTTTTTTTTTTTTTCAATAGAGGAAACACTTCTGTCTCTTCAAGCACCCGCCTGCCCTCTACCTGGCTCTCTGCAGCCCCTTTCTTCCCCCATCTGACTTGGGCTCCTCGGGGGACTTCCTTTGGCATTCAAAACCAGAGAACATTTTGCCCCCATTTCAGAGTGAAATCAAAGCAAGAGAGTTTCTGCAGTCTCAGATGGAAGCCCTGGAGTATCCCTCTGCCCCCAAGGAGACTGGAGCTTCCTAAGAAATGAGGACACTTTGGTTTCATAATGTGACTTTTGTCACAGTGGAGCATACTTTTGACTCTCACTTCCTGTTTTAATTCTATTTGGAAATAAGAAAATCTGCTGAGATTGAGTTTCCAAAGAACTTCTAGAAGAAGCTTTCTCTGCCACCTACAAAAGCACACGAGAACAAATAGAGGTCAGTATGTGCTAACAGCCATCTGGCATGGTCACCCTTGCTCTGTGGATGAGGTCTCCTAGAGGTGAACCAAGGATTCCCTGGGTGGAGCCCAAAGGGGAACAAGGAACGGGGAGCCGAGGAGTGGAGGGAAGTAGGGTGTGTGCAAGGTATTGGAATATCAAAGTCTTCAAAGGCATTTTAGGTCCGGTTATGAGGGGCCTTGTGCCAGTTATAGAAATGCAGACTTCACCCCGTAGGCCAGAGTGATGTGTGCGAGGTCTTTAAACCAGAGAGAAAATGGGCTCAGCTAACTGGATTTCAAAAGATCACTCCTCTGTGAAAGAAGGTAATCCAGAGAAGTGATGGTGGGTGCTGCAGTAATATGGTGTCCTTAGTGACAGTGGCTGGGGAGAGGGAGACAGGTGGAGTTGAACTTGGATTCTGCAGGTTGCTCCTGCTGCCTCTTGGTCCAGTGCTCTTTGCCCTACCCCAGAGCACCACCAACTCTTCCCCAAGAGCCCTCCTTGGCAGAGCAAGGCACACAGTCCCCGTGGAACTGGAGGCACAGCTGGAAATGGAATATGGTGTGTCAGAAAGTTCTTGGAGGTATCATATTTTGTCTGAAAAAAAAATTCATGCAAACGTCTGCATTCTGCTTCATAAACTCAGTGCTTCAGGAAGCTGGGCCATATTTCCCCCGTGGCCTTCAGTGCCCTCTGCCCACCCCACAAGTTACACATGGTCCAGGATGGGAAGGAGCTCTGCTGCCGTGCAGCCTGCCTGTGGATGGCCCCTGCACTGTCCCCTGCATACATTATGGGAAGGTGGATGACAAACTCACTCAAAGCATACCTTTCTGTATCCTGGAGGCAAGGAATTCTCTTCTCAGGTGAGAGGATTTATCGAATGGGATTCATTGTCATTGCTTTCAAATACCTTTTTCCTCTCCTTATACTGATACTCAGTTAATTGGCTCTGCAGATCAAATAATAGGTAATTTGTGGGTACAGGGTTCCAGAGTCACTGATAGGAGGTCAAGGTTCAACTCCATTGCACTTTGTACATTAGTCCCCCCTTTATTTGCTGAGGATATATTCCAAGATCTGCTGTAGATTCTAGAAACTGCAGTTAGTACTGGGTCTCCACCCTTCCTTCCTCATACACACAATGTTTTTCCATTAAGTACATGCACAAATTTGATGCCTTCTCCATATTAACTAAGCATTTAGCATGCACAGTGGTCATAACTTTTGCAATTTGAGATGTGGACAGCAAAACTAGCATAGATTTCTTTTTCCTTCTTCCCAATTTCATGGATGGAAGACCTGTTTTCACGGTAGATCTTAGCAACCTCAGCATACAATTTATTTTCTTTCCTTAAGGTAATTAGGGATTGGCTAGCTTCACTTAGCATAATCTGCTCTAATGCCATCCATTTCCCTGCAAATTCCATGATTTTGTCATTTTTTAGTGCTGCGTAATACTCCATTGTGTATAAATGCCACATTTTTTTTTTATCCATTCATCTATTGAAGGCCATCTGGGTTGGTTCCACAGTCTAGCTATTGTGAATTGTGCCGCTATGAACATCGATGTGGCAGTATCCCTGTAGTACGCTCTTTTAAGGTCTTCAGGGAATAGTTCGAGAAGGGCAATAGCTGGGTCAAATGGTGGTTCCATTCCCAGCTTTCCCAGGAATCTCCATACTGCTTTCCAAATTGGCCGCACCAATTTGCAGTCCCACCAGCAATGTACAAGAGTACCCCTTTCCCCACATCCTCGCCAGTACTTGTTGTTGTTTGACTTCATAATGGCTGCCAATCTAACTGGAGTGAGATGGTATCTTAGGGTGGTTTTGATTTGCATTTCTCTGACAGCTAGAGATGGTGAGCATTTTTTCATGTACTTGTTGATTGATTGTATGTCCTCCTCTGAGAAGTGTCTGTTCAGGTCCTTGGCCCATTTGTTGATTGGGTTATTTGTTATCTCATTGTTTAATTTTTTGAGTTCTTTGTATACTCTGGATACTAGGGCTCTATCTGAAGTGTGAGGAGTAAAAATTTGTTCCCAGGATGTAGGCTCCCTATTTACCTCTTATTGTTTCTCTTTCTGAGAAAAAACTTTTTAGTTTGAGTAAGTCCCATTTGTTGATTCTACTTATTAACTCTTGTGCTATGGGCGTCCTATTAAGGAATTTGGAGCCGGACCCCACAATATGTAGATCGGAGCCAACTTTTTCTTCCATCAGGCACAGAGTCTCTGATTTGAAATCAAGCTCTTTGATCCATTTTGAGTTAACTTTTGTGCATGGCGAGAGAAAGGGATTCAGTTTCATTTTGTTGCATATGGATTTCCAGTTTTCCCAGCACCATTTGTTGAAGATGCTATCCTTCCTCCATTGCATGCTTTTAGCCCCTTTATCAAATATAAGAAAGTTGTAGTTTTGTGGATTGGTCTCTGTGTCCTCTATTCTGTACCATTGGTCCACCCACCTGTTTTGGTACCAGTACCATGCTGTTTTTGTTACTATTGCTCTGTAGTATAGTTTGAAGTCTGGTATCGCTATCCGCCTGATTCACACTTCCTGCTTAGAGTTGTTTTTGCTATTCTGGGTCTTTTGTTCTTCCATATGAATTTCATGATTGCTTTCTCTATTTCTACAAGAAATGCCATTGGGATTTTGATTGGCATTGCATTAAACCTATAGAGAACTTTGGGTAATATCGCCATTTTGATGATGTTAGTTCTTCCTATCCATGAACAGGGTATATTTTTCCATCTTCTAAGGTCTTCTTCTATTTCTCTCTTTAGGGTTCTGTAGTTTTCATTATATAAATCTTTCACCTCTTTTGTTAGGTTGATTCCCAAGTATTTTATTTTCTTTGAGGATATTGTGAATGGAGTGGTTGTCCTCATTTCCATTTCAGAAGATTTGTCGCTGATATACAGGAATGCCTTTGATTTATGCATCTGGGCATCTGGATTTTATATCCTGCCACTTTGCTGAATTCATTTATTAGCTCTAATAGTTTCTTTGTAGACCCTTTTGGGTCTGTTAGATATAGTATCATATCATCCGCAAATAGTGATAATTTAAGTTCTTCTTTTCCTATTTTTATGCCTTTAATTTCTTTTGTCTGTCTAATTGCTCTGGCTAGTATTTCGAGAACTAAATTGAATAGAAGTGGTGAGAGAGGGCATCTTGTTCCAGTTTTTAGAGGGAATGCCTTCAGTTTTTCTCCATTCAGGATGATGCTAGCCTGAGGCTTAGCATATATAGCTTTTACAATGTTGAGGTAAGTTCCTGTTATCCCTAGTTTTTCTAGTGTTTTGAACATAAAGGGATGCTGTACTTTGTTGAATGCTTTTTCTGCATCTATTGAGATGATCATGTGGTTCTTATCTTTAAGTCTATTGATGTGGTGAATAACATTTATTGATTTCCGTATATTGAACCAGCCTTGCATCCCAGGGATGAATCCTACTTGATCATGGTGCACAATTTTTTGATATGCTTTTGTATTTGATTCGCCAGGATTTTATTGAGGATTTTTGCATCTAAGTTCATTAGAGATATTGGTCTGTAGTTTTCTTTCTTTGAAGTGTCTTTGTCTGGTTTCGGGATCAGGGTGATGTTGGCCTCATAGAATGAATTTGGAAGAGCTCCTTCTTTTTGTATTTCTTGAAATAACTTGAAAAGTATTGGTATTAATTCTTCTTTGAAGGTTTTGTAAAACTCCGCTGTATATCCATCCGGTCCAGGGCTTTTCTTGGTTGGTAGTCTTTTGATGGCTGCTTCTATTTCCTCCTTTGTTATTGGTCTGTTTAAATTGTGTGTATCTTCCTGACTCAGTCTGGGCAAATCATATGACATAAGAAATTTATCAATATCTTCACTATCTTCTATTTTATTGGAATATAGGGTTTCAAAATAATTCCTAATTATCTTCTGTATTTCTGTAGTGTCCGTTGTGATATTGCCTTTTTCATCCCGTATGTTAGTAATTTGAGTTCTCTCTCTTCTTCTCTTCGTTAGCATGGCTAAGGGTCTGTCGATCTTATTTATTTTTTCAAAGAACCAACTTTTAGTTTTATCAATTTTTTCAATGGTCTTTTTTGTTTTGATTTCGTTGATTTCTGCTCTGATTTTAATTATTTCTTGTCTTCTGCTATATTTGCTGTTGTTTTGCTCTTCCTCTTCTAGGGTTTTGAGATGAAGTGTGAGTTCATTTATTTGTTGGTTTTTTTCTTTTTTTGAGGAATGAACTCCAGGCAATGAATTTCCCTCTTAAAACTGCTTTCATTGTGTCCCATAGATTCCGATATGTTGTGTCTGTATTTTCATTTATCTCTAAGAATTTTTTGATTTCCTCCTTTATGTCTTCTGTAACCCATTGATCATTTAGTAACATATTGTTCCTTTTCCAGGTGATGCCGGATTTTTCCTTCCTTCTTTTATCATTGATTTCCAGTTTCATTCTGTTATGATCAGATAAGATGCATGATATTATCTCCACACCTTTATATTTACTAAGAGTTGCCCTGTGACATAATATATGGTCTATCTTTGAGAAGGATCCATGTGCTGCTGAGAAGAACGTGTATCCACTTGATGATGGTTGATATATTCTATAAATGTCGGTTAAGTCTAGGTTATTGATTGTGTTATTGAGTTCTATAGTTTCTTTATTCAGCTTTTGTCTGGAGGATTTGTCCAATGGAGAGAGCGGTGTGGAAGTCACCCATAATTATTGTGTTGTGGTCTATTTGACTCTTGAACTTGAGGAGAGTTTGTTTTGTGAACTTTGCAGCACCATTGTTTGGTGCATACGTATTGATAATTGTTATGTCTTGTTGGTGGATGGTTCCTTTTAACAGTATATAGTGTCCTTCTTTATCCCTTTTGATTAACTTAGGTTTGAAGTTGGTTTTATTCGATATGAGTATGGCCACTCCTGCTTGCTTCTGAGGGCCATGTGAGTGGTATGATTTTTCCCAACCTTTCACCTTCAGCCTGTGTATGTCTTTTCCTATCATATGAGTCTCCTGAAGGCAGCATATTATTGGATTTGTTTTCTTAATCCAGGTTACTAGCCTATGTCTCTTGATTGGTGAATTTAAGCCATTAATGTTTAAGGTTACTATTGATATATGGTTAGTACTACCTGTCATGCTTATTTATTTATTTATTTTAATATGGCTAGTTTTTCCTTTTTGGTTATTTTTTTTCTTCCCTTTACTGAGTTATCTCCCACTGTTGGTTTTGGGTGCTGTTTTTCAATTCCTCTTCTTGTAGTGTTTTGCTCAAAATGGCTTGCAGTGCTGGTTTTCTGGCTGTGAATCCTTTTAACTTTTGTTTATCATGAAATATTTTAATTTCATTGTCAAATCTGAAGCTTAATTTTGCTGGATTCAGTATTCTTGGTTGGAATCCATTATTTTTCAGCGTTTGAAATATGTTGTTCCAGGATCTTCTCGCTTTCAACGTCTGTGATGAAAAATCAGCCATTAACCTAATTGGTTTACCGCTGAATGTAATCTGCCTCCTTTCTCTCATAGCTTTTAATATTCTCTCCTTGTTCTGTATGTTGGATATCTTCATAATTATGTGTCTTGGAGTTGATCTATTATGGTTTTGTATGTTTGGGGTCCTATAGGCTTCCAGGATTTGGCAATCCATTCCATCTTTCATATCTGGGAAGTTTTCTAAGATTATTTCATTCAATAGATTGTTCATTCCTTTGATTTGAACCTCTACACCTTCTTCTATCCCAATGACTCTCAAGTTTGTTTTTTTTATGACATCCCATATCTCTTGGATGGATTGCTCATGATTTCTTAGGATCCTTTCTGTGTTGACTATATTCTTTTCAAGTTGATAAACTTTGTCTTCATTATCTGATGTTCTGACTTCTATTTGATCTAGTCTATTTGTAATATTCTCGTTTGAGTTTTTAATTTGGTTTATGGTTTCCTGTATTTCTAGGATTAGTGTTTGATTTTATTTTTAAATCTCTATCTCCTGGTAGAACTCATTCTTTGCCATTTGAATTTGCTTATGTAATTCATTTTCAATGTATACTTTCATTGTTTGGACTTGCTGTCTAATGTCTTCTCTAAGATTCCGTTCCATCTGAGTTAGGTATGCCTTGAGTTCTTTCTCTGTCCATTTTTCTGATGCCTCTAGGTTCTCCTGTGAATTTAAGTTGTACTCCATTGTTTGTAATCCTTTTTTCCCTTGTTTTTTCTTGGTGCTCACGTTACTTTCCAACTCTGTTTGACTGCTTTGTTTGTGTTTTCTTCTTTAAATTTGTTTTGGTTTTTATAGTTCCAATATCTCTCCTGTTCTATCGCTGCTGCAATCTGTGAAAACTGGCGATGATGACGTCAGCTCTCCAAGATGGTGGCCGCTGGCTTCCTCGGTGGGCTGTCCAGTGTGGAGGACAGAACTGGACAGCTTCCTTCCCGTCTCAAACCCAGAACTCAGCCTGGAGCACAGTGAGGGCACAGCCGGCAGGAGCCCACAGAATCTGCAGCACCGTTCCTCTGCGTTGCTGGCTCGCCGTTTCTAGGGAGGCTGTTTCCCGGCGCGCCGCAGTCTCTAGCAGCGGGGCGGGCTGCCGATCAAACAGCCTGAATCTCCTGGCATACGGTTCACTCGTGGTTGAGCCCCAGTAACCGATCCTCGGGCGATGGAAATCCTTCCTCTAGGTTTCGGTGCACCCCAATTTTGCTGGAAATTCCTAATAAGATAGCTTTTGGCCGTTCTAACTCGTTATTCACCTGCGCAGTGACGCGGTACACGGGGGTGATGCACTCTATTCGCCACCGTCTTCCCCGTTTGTAATCCTCTTCTAAAATATTTTGTCATTAATTCTGGTGGACGTCTAATCAGAAGCACTCATAGAATTCATTCCTAAAAGGGTTTCTCTACAGGCCAAAAGAAAGCATGTTCCTCTGCACAGCTGTGCGGTGCATATAAGGATGCTTCCTTCTGTCAGGCCCTGGGCACACAGTAGATGAGTCCTTTGTGACCATAACAGAAACATGTTCCCTGGTGTCAGAAAAGTCAGTCCAGAAGAACATGCCCTTACTTTCTGGCTGGCCTGTATACTTCACCCTAATCACTGCTCACATTGGTCTAAAAACTTGCTTTGGCTCTTCTAAACTGTCACTGCCCTGGTACTTTTTTTTCATTGAATTGGAGTCAGGACACCTGGGTCTCATCTGTGTTCTGCAACTAATTTACCCTGTAAATATGAACAAGTCATGTCTGTTTCTTCATTTTAAAAATGAAGAGCTATAACATTCCTTTGGGTCTTATCCACACCCAACATTTGGCAGGGATATCAGATCAAGGTCCTTTATTGTGTTGGCTTCCTGCTACTATGACAAAATACCTGAGAGAATCCACTTATATAGAAGAAAGGTTTATTTTGGCTCACAGATTCAGATGTTTCAGTCCAGGATTTGTTGGCTCCTGTGGTGAGGCAGAAGATCAAAGGAGGGAGTGCCTGGTGGAGTAAAGCTGCCCCTCTCGAGGAAGCCAGGAAGTGAACAGAGGGAAAGGAGCTAGGGTCCCAATATTCTCTTCAAGGCATGACCCCAATCAATGTTTCTTCTACTAAGCCCCATCTCCTAAAGTTTCTGCCTCCTCCCAATAGCGCCATGGGCTAGGGACCAAGCCTCCAGCACATGGACTCCTGAGGAACATTCAAGCTACATCCAACTACAGCACTTAGAAATGATTGTGTTCATTCTTACAACTTCTTAATGGAATGAATAAGTTATTAATAAACGTTGCCCAACTTCAGGAATTCCTTTTGTGAGATACTAATATATAATCTCTCTCTCTCTTTCATTTTTTTCCTGGTCCTTCCTCCCCAGGTGGAGGACTGGAAAAAGAGGACCAGGTCTTAAGTTGAACACATCTGTGTGTTTAAAAAACCATCGATGACACCATTCAGTTTTAACAGGATTCCTTTTTTTTCTTCTCTACAAGAGCCGGAAATTTCCATATGATAGTTCATTCATAACTTCTTAGGACAATCCCACCAAATCCCTGCAAACCAGTACTAAGAAAGAACACAGATCTAGGAATTGGCTACTGTCCCCTGTTTGTATGATCAATGAATCAAAGAGAATTCTGGAAGGGGTTATTAATTCAAGCTAGGAAAACGGTGACAGATGACAGACTGCACAAAAAGAGTATAAAGAGCAAATTTCCTGTCTGGGAAAGAGCCTTGTTTTATAGCTGGAAGAGGTCTTAGGAATCAACTAGCCTTCCACTATCTTTTTTTGGATATGGAAATTTAACACTAAAAATAGGCTGACTCACCCAAGGTCAACAATATGGTTGGGTCTTATTTGGGGGAATTGTGAAAGTGACAAAAAAGAAAAGATAATATTCTAAGACAGTTCAGCAGCCTTTTTCTTATCTCTCTCTTTTGTTTTAATAACCTTTATTTTATTTTTATGTGGTGCTAAGGATTGACCCCAGTGCCTCACTTGTGCTAGGTAAGCGCTCTGCCCCAGCCCAGCAACGTTTTTCTTAAAGGGTCAGACAGTAAGTATTCTTTTCCCCTAGGAGCTATGTAGTCTCTGCCATTGTAGACATGTAGACAAATGGACATGGATATGTTCCAATAAAAATTTTATTTACAAAAAAGGTGATTACATTAGAATGGCTATAAGATTTTTTTTTTGGAAAGGGAAAATTTGCAAAAATGTAGAGAAAATGGAACCCTCACACATTGCTGGTGGGAATGTAAAATGGTGTAGCCATTGTGAAAAACAGTTCAGCACATCCTCAAAAAGTTAAGTATAATATTACAACATATCCAGCCATTCTACTCCTAGGTATAAGCTAAAAAGAACAGAAAAACAGATTCAAGCAAGTATACATGCATGTGGGTTTACAACAGCACTATTCACAATAGCTAAACGACCCAAACAGGGCAAATGCCCATTAATGAATAAATGGGTAAGGATACTGAAGGCACACTCACCATGGAATATTATTTAGCTAGCAAAAGGAACTAAGTACTGACATGACATAATGTTGGTGGACATCCAAACCATTGTGCCAGGTGAAAGAGGCCAGGATAGATAACTCCAAAGAGACAGAAAACAAATAGGTTGTTGTCATGGTTGGGGGAAGAAGGGATGGCAAGACACTGCTTACAGGGTAGATTTTAGTATTGATTAAACATGGTGATTGTACAACATAGTGAAGTACTAAAGACCTCTGAATTGTTCACTTTACAATTATGCTATGTGAATACATATTCAGTCAGTTACTTTCTTAAAAAGGCAACAAGATGAATATGACCCATAGACTATCACATACCACTTCATATTATAAAAGAGAATGGAACGGTGCCATGAAGGTAAATTTTTATTGTCAGATATGTTTATTGTTATCATAATCATTTATCCCATCAAGGAAAAGAATAAAGCAAATTTTCCAGGTGTAACAGAGCCAAGAAAATATTAACAAGTGTGGAGATGCCTCCAAACCTTATTGGGAGGGCTATTAGGATTTGTCCAGGCTTTGGAAAAATTTCAGACTCAATCTAAACCCATTGAATCTTCTGGTAAAGACCAAATTCAGTGTTGAATGGCTTTTGCTATTTTTAGAATCCACCAGACATCTTCCATCCCAATTTTGGGAATGAAAATAAATGTTTGGGTGTTTTCATCAACTTCCTGCTTCTAAAGAAGAAGAACCTATAAAAAGTCTCATGTAAAATGTTCCAGAAGCTTTTGGGACATCAAAGAATTCAGAAGGAACAAGGGAATTAGTTCATTGTAAAGGAATCTGAAGGACACTAGATAATTCCATTTAATAAACACACAGAATGACTTTCTCAAAGACAATTCCAGGGATTTAATCAATTGGGGGTTTAATGACCCCAGAGCTGTGTCTAAGTTGGATATGTAAACACACTGTGAGAAGACTGGATGCTTACGGAAAGATGGGAAATTCTCACGTGAAACTGCACAGCTTGGTCTCACTGCTATTTTAAATTAATTTCAACAGCTAGAAAGCATGAGGAAAAGTGGTTATTTTCAAAGGAGAAGGAGGTATCTCTGTGATTTGTTTTTTGGGTCCCAGACCAGCTTTCTTAGGTGACAGATTTGCCACTGGAGAGCTAGCACCCTGAGATAAATTTTGTTCAATGAATAGCCATATTTAAACTTAGAGTAAGGCCCCTTTAGGCTTTAAAAGAATCACTAGCAAGAGGGGCTGCCTAACATTGGAAGGGCCCAGTCCTGAGTAAGAACTGTCTTGAGTGACATGTTGCTCCTAACTCAGAGGCCTAGAGTATGGGGGTGTGGGGGTGCCCCCTTTTTCTTGTAGGAGCCAGTTCTCTAGGGAAATACCCAACGGTCATTGCCAGTTAGCATCCCAATCCAAAATGCTCCAAAATCTGAAATGTTTCAAAATGCATACTTTTTGAGCACTGATGTGAGCCCCGAGTGGAAATTTCTACACCCAACCTACTGTGACAACTTACAGTCAATGCAGGCACACAGAAAACAATTTATTCAGTATTCCTAAGGGGGGTGGGGAAAGAGGGCTGGGGTTGTGGCTCAGTGGTAGAGCACTTGCCTAGCAATTGCAAGGCCCTGGGTTCGATCCTCAACACCACTTAAAAATAAATAAATATTGTGTCCAACTACAACTAAAAAATAAATATCAAAAAAATAGACTATCCTAGATCTTCCAACTTTGTTACACAAACTGTTTCTCATGCACAGGATTATTAAAAATACTGCATTCAATTACATTCAAGTTCTGTGTATATGGTGTATATGGAACAAGTGAATTTTGTGTTTAAACTTAGGTCCAATCCCTGAGATATCTTTTTAAAAATGTTTTTAAAATATATGACAGCAGAATGTATAACAATTCTTATTACATATATAGAGCACAATTTTTCATAGAGTTTTATACATAGTATATTCAATTTGTGTCTTCATTACTTTGGATAGTAATGATCATCACATTCCACCATCATTAATAACCCCATGCCCCCTCCCTTCCCCTCCCACCCCTCTGCCCTATCTAGTGTTCACCTATTCCTCCCATGCTCCCCCTCCCCTACCCCACTATGAGTCAGCCTCCTTATATCAAAGAAAACATTCAGCATTTGTTTTTTTGGGATTGGGTAACTTCACTTAGCGTTATCTTCTATAACTCCATCCATTTACCTGCAAATGCCATGATTTTATTCTCTTTTATTGCTGAGTAATATTCCATTGTGTAGATATGCCACATTTTTTTTTAATCCATTCATCTATTGACGGGCATCTAGGTTCCACAGTTTAGCTATTGTGAATTGATGTGGCTGTGTCCCTGTAGTATGCTGTTTTTAAGTCCTTTGGGTATAGACCCAGGAGAGGGAGAGCTGGGTCAAATGGTGGTTCCATTCCCAATTTTCCAAGGAATCTCCATACTGCTTTCCATATTGGCTGCACCAATTTGCAGTCCCACCAGCAGTGTATGAGTGTACCTTTTCCCCCACACCCTCGCCAACACTTATTGTTGTAAAAAAATGTTCATCATCACTAGCAATTAGAGAAATGCAAATCCAAACCACTCTAAGATTTCATCTCACTCCTGAGATATCTTATTATGTTTATGCAAATATTCCAAAATCAAAAAACAAACAAACAAAAAAATCCAAAGACTGAAATATTTCTGGTCCCAAGCATTTGGAATAAAGGATACTCAACCCATGTTTACCTTTTATTATAAAATAGTTGAAATCAATGGACATTTAGATTTAGCCAAATTTAGCAGTAACATAACAATTGTGTTTCTGGGGAACAGATCAGAAAAGAATATTTCTGGGCAGAAGTTTCCTTCTTGAACATTCACTTTAGAGGGGTGAACCCAAAGGCTGGCGTCACAAGGGCATACAAACGGTGTCTTTGGAGTTGTGAAAGAGAAACTGAAAGGAGGGTAGACGTCAGGACATTTGAGGATAGCTGTTGATTATGGAAGATTCATTTAGCTCCACCTATTAGGTTGAAAAAGTTGTTCACTCCCAGGTCAGGAGGAGAGTTATTTGTGATTTTTTTTTCATTACGCTTTGCCATATTTTCAAGTTGTATTACTTTAATAATCATTAAAAAATCTAAAACATGCAAAATCACCACTTTTTTCTGCCTATAAATTATTCTCATTGATGCATCCAAATTCCCATTCAATTTGTCATCACCACTCTTTTGAAACTGCTTCTTAAAATAATGGCAAAAGAAAAATTCCAAGAATTACTTTGGCTGCAGGTTTTGGTCAGACTGATCAATGTTCTCTGTCCACACAGCTGCGGAGAGCTCCAAGGATTAGATGTTCCAATCGCTCTCGGGTGTGGACAGGTTGCCATGCTTGGTTTGATTGAAAGAGACAGTTGGAATTGTTCTTGGAACTGTTCTGTCCCTGTTTGGAGACAGTCCTTTTGTATGATTCCCCTCATTCTTACAGTAAAACACCACAAATACTATGCTCATTGTTTACAATCTTATCTCCTTTATTTGATTGTGGAGGAAGAGGAGAAGGAGGGATTTTGTCTTCCTGTTTCAATGCTAGTGGAGAAGGAGCAAATGAATAGGGACCCCAGGACATGGCATCTGTGAGAGGGACTTCCCTGAGACCTGGATAGGAAAGGAGAGGAGTGTTTTTAAATGTACTAAATAGATACATGTATTTAAAAATATATTTTAAATACCATCTTTACTCCAATTCATGTCTCATGGGAGACCATGCAGAGATGCCACATGGGGTCCCTCTTCACTCAACTGTAGGTAAATATTTGAAGATTATCTATCTTTAAGATCATAGGCATGTACCGTTTTGCACACTTTCTCTGACTTTCAAAACCTACACTTCATATTGTTACCATGAACATAGGCATTTGGGGTCAGTATCCATGTCTGGAAGAGGATAGGAATATTTTACTATCACTGCAAGTTGCTGGGCTGGCTTTACTTTTGAGAGCTACAATAAGGGTCTAATTACCAAATGAGACCTCCCACTTAGCCCTTGCTTACATCTTAGGACAATGACAGCACACGGTGCTGTTATAGATTATAGGAGGGCAGGGGGTGGGTGCCCCCCAGGCCCTGGGGCAATCGGTTGTTGGTGTCACCAGCTCAGGCTGAAAGGAGGCTAAAAGCGACACAATATCAGAATAATCCTGATCTCTCCTTTTGGATATTTACACTTTGTGATAATGTTATTATTGTCTCAGTGGTTCCAGTTTCAAATCTTCCACCAGGAAGGACTTGTTCAGGAGTGGGGGTTCCAGTCCTGTCCAGAGCAGCAAGAATCCTCACCAATGCATTCCTAACCCCACACCTCCTGGGCCCCTATGGACTGAGACACGTCACCCGTCTTTAATGGAATGCACTCTTGTATCCATTTCCAAGTCCTTGAAAGTAAAGTGTATATGATGGGGACCACTGGAGTTTCCTCAGAGACTGGGTCCATTTGAATTCCATCTCATGCCTCTGTTCAGATCTGGGTTTTGCCTATTTGGAGTCTTGTATCCTGCAAGGAAATCACGACTTTGATAAGCTGCTGGGGTCATCCAAGGGCTGGAACAGATGAGCTCTGTTGTAATCAAGACAGTTTCGGAGAATCCAACCATGTGTTTCAGCCTGGCACCCTTGGGGTGGCTCTATGTTGGCAGGATCACCATGTCCAAGCCCTTAGCTTTGCAAGGTCAGATACTCAGTTTCAATGGATCCCCCAGAGAATCAGGTGTTGATTCTTAGTAGTTAAACTCACAAAAGACTGATGTATAAACCTACCTCCTAATGTTAGTGAGGATTCAACGAGAGAGTGGATATACAGCTTATTTACTTCTGTCTGGCACATAAGGTAAGTGCCCTGTAAATGCTGACTTTCATTTGACACAGTGAGTTGTCAAACAGCATTTGCAGCACAGAATAAATACCAATAACTCTTTACTCTTAATGGCACCTTCCTCTACATTCTGGCATCCATACAGAGCATGGTCTACCAGGCAGTCACCATGTGATAAAATAGGTCACTTAACAAACTGTTGAAGAATGAAATCTAAGGATGCAATCCTAAGGATGCAGTTGGCCCACATTGTGGAGGCAGGCACTCTGGTCACTTTGTCAGCTCAAGATGTGCTCTTGTCTGCTGACTATGTTTGGACCATGTTTATGAGGATGCTTGAAGTGCTTGGCTGCAGCAGATGGCCAATCGTAGGCATTTTATGTTGATTCTTGTCACCTTTCCCCTGTGATATTGACTGAGTAGGTGAGATTCCCGCTTGTGTGACATCAATCAGCTGTGGTGGCAGAAGCCCAGTACTTACTAGTAAATGCTCACTACCTGGATTTTAGAAATCGTCATGGTGCTGGGTTCACATGTGGGACCAGAGAGTTTGGTGGTATTCGCTCTCGTACTCATGAGTCTGGAGAAATTCTCCATTCCCAATTTCTGTAGCGCATCGAACTTCAGCACCTTCCTTTGCCTCCTGTCTGCTGAGATAACCAAACAAGCCCTTGGGAAACTGAGCCCTGATAAACTGAGACATGAGACTGATTATCCTTCAGGGGGATATGCAGTAAAGGGCAGGTTGGGAGCACAAAGCTCTGTCCGGGAAGACAACACCTGCCTACAAGGCTGGGGTGGGGATCAGGATGCCAGGGTAGCTGGGGGCCAGCAGGAAAGTACATCATACCCCTCAGTAGACTGAAGGGAAATGGGCCCGTTGGAAAGAGGTAGAAATTAGGGAGGAAGCTGAAGTGGACACTGTTCTTTACCAGGGCCCCAAGGTAGATTCTGTCTATGGAAGAGGTTTAATCATGCTCCCTGTCCTGGAATAAGACAGCTGCAATGCATTTGGAAGAAAACGCCAACCAAGACTAGCACGGCTTCACTCCACCCCTCCTTGCTTTCTTTTGGGGAAATCAGAGCTGAGTGTCTGCAAATGGTTAGCCTCTGTGGGTGGGAGGAATTTATCCTTCTCTTCTGAGCCACATGGCAATTTTTCATCTAGCTGTCTGCAGTAACTGGATAGATGGAAGGGTTATAACTCTTCCACATCGTCTCGAGAGACACTCAAGAAATAACAACTTCACTTAGATTCTGACTTGAAAAGAAAGACACAAATTTTCTTAAGTTTGAGCCAGGAAATCCATTTGCCATGTTACCAGGGAAGTCCTTTCATAGTCTGGGTGGAATTGATGTTATCTTTGGAGAAGGGGGTGTGGAAAGGGATATAGTGTTGCCAAAGGTGCCCTATTTCTCTGTCATTAAACCCACAGAGGCCATTTGGGTGTCTGTCCCAGGGAGCCAGGTCAAATCCCCAGTCAGAATGTGATGGAGGGGCTGGAGATGTAAATCAATGGTAAAGGGCTTCCCTAGCAATGTGCAGGGTCCTGGGTTCAATTCCCAGTCTCAATCCATAGACAGCTGGCTCCATTCCTTGGGGCTCCAGGTGAGGCAGAACATCATGGCAGAAGAGTGTGGGAGAGGGAAGCAGCTCACATGATGGTCAGAAAGCACACAGAGAAAGGGGGGGGGGAGGGGGGAGAGAAAGGGGTCTTCATATATAAAAATATATACCCCAAAGCCACACCTCCAATGCCCACCTCCTCCAGCCACACCCTACCACTCAATTACCACTCAGTTAATCCCTATCAGGGGATTAACTCACTGATTGGGTTAAGACTCCTATAACCCAATCATTTCTCCTCTTGCACTATCTCACACATGAGCTTTTGGGGGACACCTCAATCCAAACCATAACAGGCAGTTACAAGGATGACCCTGTGGGCGAGGATGATGTGGAAGGGTCAGGCTATACTCTGGATGAAGGTGGTATCAGCCTGGGTGGGGCTCTGGTTACCTAAGACCCTTGGGACTCAAGTGTTGTCCTCTGATCACTCAAAAAGAAGCCCATGGAAGTATAGCCCTTGATCTTCACCCACAGGCAAAGTCCCTTTCATCAATTAACTGTAATGTGGTTTCTGAGCAGTTGTTTCTCAGCTCAAACCCTCCCCACCTGACACACACTGCCAGGGTGCTGAGACCGGAAGTCTGCTCTGTGCTGCAGTCCCCCTTATCCAAAGCTTCTTCCCTTTCCATGGCTTTAGTTACCTGAGGTCAACTGGGATTCAAAAATTCAGTCTAGTGCAATAAGAAATTTTGAGGGAGAGGAGTGCAAGCACAGTCACATAACTTTTATTACAGCATATTGTAACTGTTTCAGTTTATTATAATCTCTTTCTGTGCCCCTAATTTATAAACTAAACTTTATCATATAGGTATGAATGTCTCCAACGCAGGTGTTCACAGGGGGTCTTGTAACGTCACCCCCTGGAGGGGACCTACTGTATTTTCCCCTTTACCAGCGGGTTCCCTGCTGGCTGTGTCTATAGTGGGAGCTCCAGGGAGACTGGAGGGGAAGTGGGACGGGCCCTTTCCCACATGGTTGGCTCGGCTGTCATTGTCCTCACAGCAGTGATTCTTCACCTTGGCAACAACAGTTGACTTCAGTAGCTGGAAGTTCCTGTTTCCAGTTTCTGCACAAGGGCTGACCTCAGAGATGCCCGTCTCAGCGCGGCGCCCCTCCAGCTCCAAATCCCAGTGGCTGCAGCCTCCTCATGCTCCCCCAGCCCCAGGGTGGTAGCTGCTCCTCAGTTACTGTTCTTTTTGAATTACTTCATGCTTTCCCCTCACATTTTCAGTGTTCCAAAATCCAATTATAAATGATTTCTGTTAATATAACTAATAGAAGTGGCTCTTTGAAGAATTAAAATCTGGTCTAGGTTCTGGGCTGGATGCTGTGGTTCCTAAACAACATGTGTTCTTTCTCTTTGAGGAAATTCACATGGAATAATTAGCAAACATTGTATAGAACTCTAGCTTGCAAATCATTCTTTTTTTAAAAAAAATTTTTAGTTGTAGACACACACACAATAGCTTTATTTTATTTATTTATTTTTATGTAGTGCTGAGGAGCAAATCCAGTGCCTCACATGTGCTTGGCAAATGCTCTACCACTGAGTACAACCCCAGCCCCACAAATCATTCTTTTTTTTTATTATTTAAAGAGAGAGAGAGAGAGAGAGAGAGAGAGAGAGAGAGAGAGAGAGAGAGAATTTTTTTAATATTTATTTTTTGGTTTTCGGTGAACACAACATCTTTATTTTTATGTGGTGCTGAGGATCAAACCCAGTGTCCCGTGCATGCCAGCCTCACAAATCATTCTTTTACATAAAATTTCACTTAATCCTTACATCAACCTTATAATATATTATTTCCACTTACATATGAAGGAATACAGCTAATTCCTGCTAACTAACTTTTGCAAAATCACAGAACTAACTAGTAAATAGAGAATTCCCTAGACTTGACCCCACACCTTTCCCAGTTAGCAAAAATAATCAGTGGTTAGGTTAATTGGAATCTGATGTCTCTATCATGTTTCACTTTGAATTATTCTTCACCATTTAAAGTGAAAGACACTTTGAGGTACCTCAGACAGTTCACTGACTGTTCTGTCAGCTAAGAGAGATGGGG
This sequence comes from Marmota monax, assembly GCF_021218885.2. Classification (NCBI taxonomy): domain Eukaryota; kingdom Metazoa; phylum Chordata; class Mammalia; order Rodentia; family Sciuridae; genus Marmota; species Marmota monax. The sequence goes on from NW_026695245.1 coordinate 4,435,372, forward strand.
ACAGGAGACAATTTGCAAGTCATCAACAGATAGTTCATTGTTTTAGTCAGCTTTTTCCCCATCTGTTACTAGAAGACCTGACAAGAACAGTTGTAGAGGGGGGAAAGTTTACTTGGGGGCTCACAGTTTCAGAGGTCTCAGTCCATAGACAGCAGGCTCCATTCCTTGGGGCTCGAGGTGAGACAGAACATCGTGGTGGAAGAGTGTGGCAGAGGGAAGCAGCTCACATGATGATTAGAAAGCAGAGAGACTCCACTCTCTAGAAACAAAATATATATCCCAAAGGCACACCCCCAGGGACCCACTTTCTCCAGTCATACCCTACCTGCCTTTGGTCACCACTCAGTTAATCCCATCAAGAGATTAATTCACTGATTGTGTTAAGACTCTCATAAGCCAATCATTTCTCCTCTGAACCTTCTTGCATCGTCTCACACATGAGCTTCTGGGGACACCTCACATCCAAACCATAACACTTACATATAAGATTCTCTTATTTTTCAGTTTCCGTTTGGGTTCTTAAGCACCTCGGGTCCAGGAGTCAGAGGACCAGTGCATCTGCAGCCCACTCTCTCACTGCTGGGGTCTCCCAGTAGCTTGGAAGTTGGAGGATGTGGGACGGTACAGAAATCTGTCCCCATAGCCTCAGAAGAGGCAGCAAGAAGAGGTGGGGCTGGGCCCAAGGAGTGTGCATTACGGACACATCTCCTCCTCTCCCTGCTGTAGCCCATAGTTGCAGAGTCTGAGTAGAGGGCTAGGAGGGCCTCCCCTTCTTCCAGACCTGGAACGTAATCTTACGACATCTTAAAATGAGGTTAGATAGTGCTGTAGTTGGATCTGCAAAGGTGTTCTGCAAAGGTCCATGTGTTAAAGTCTTGGTTGCCAGCCTGGCACTAGTGGAAGGTGATGGAACCTTTAAGAATGGGCGTCTAGTTGGAGTAAATTAGGCCACTGCGGGACGTTCCCTCAAAGGGGATGTTGTAACCCTGGCTCCTTTTATTCTCTTTTTGCTTCCTGATGACTCTGAGCAGTTTCCCCGGCCATATGTTTCTGCCATGGGCCCAGAGGCCATGGGGCCAAACAACCATGTACTGAAGCCTCTGCAGCTCTGAGCCAAAATAAATTTTTTCTCCTTGTAAGTTGATTATCTCAGGTATTTTGTTACAGTGATGGAAAACTGACTAGCACAGGCACCTAGTTGCATTTAATGAGTGCATGTGCTGAAGCCATGACATTATTAAATGTGAACAAAATGTATTGGTAATAACCCTGTCTTAGGGATTCTCCTCCTTCCCTGCTTCTCTTTCTCCTTTTCCCAATTCCCCATCACTAACCTTATGAGGCAACCTTTGTTTTAAGTTCATGTCAGTTTGATAGGAGTTTCTTTGTGGAGCCTCTATTGGCGATATGGTTGCTATTTCAAGCCATTAAAAATAAGCTGTATGTGAGTGGTGGATAATATTTTGAGATATTGAGGTCCCCCCAGGCTTTCTTGTCCCCATTAATCTCCCACCACTAGGGACATAGAGATAGGTCTCCAAATACACTGTCCTCAGGAGAGGATTGACAAAAGAGACAAATTATTGGCTCTGAGTTCTAAAAAAGGGTCTTTCAATGCACAGCAAGGAGAAAAGTCCCAAAAGGGAAGGCTGTCCACTGTAAGTCCTGGGTTTTCAAAGAGATGAGAAGGATTTTATATTCTAAAAATCTGGCCTTGGCGATAGCCAGGGGTGTGTCTGAGCTGGCAGATGGTGAACTTCTTCCAAACTCCCTGATCAGTGACATCACACGGGGGTTTGCCATCAAAACCACTGGAATCGTTTACACCATGAACACTGGCCAAGGAGAAGCACTTTTTAAACATTCACTAATACATCACAGCTTTTGTCTATAAATTGATTCAAAACAATAAATAATGATGTAAGAGCCATTTCTACCCTTGTGTAGAGAAATAGCCTCTATTAGAAGAGCACAGGAGAGTTGCTGGACCAGATGCTTTCTGGGCTGAACTCATGGGGACTGGGGGGACGGGGACAGTAAAACCCCCAGATTAGGCTGAAGACATGAGGACAGAGGGGCTTGTGTGCCCCTTTCCACCTGCAGCCCTGTGAGAAGATGCAGCTAGCTCTACCAGAGCGCTCCGTGTGAAATGAGCAGATAGAACAGCAGGACGGGTAGGGGCTTAGAGATGCCTGGGAGAGATGGCTCCCCACCACCCCTTGCTCAAGGCCTGTCTCTCTCCACCCAACGAAGCCAAGGAGTTTACAGACTTCCTGGGTACCACCAAGACTGGCCGAGATTGACTCAGGCACACGGAGTGCACAGGCCAGTGGGACTGCTGACCTCTTGTCAGGAATGCAGGGCAAGTGCTACCTGTCAAGACCCCTGGGACCAGAATATTACAGATTAAGACAACAGACAGGAAACCAATGAGTGTAGAACAGGATTCTCGTAAGACCTGGGCCCCCTGCAACTTAGCCAACTTCTGGGAGAAGATTGACATTTCCCATTGCTGGGTAGAAAGGGCAGCTCAAGAGAGAAGGTCAGTTAAAGGAAGATACATTTTTTTCCCCAGGAAACTTTTTTTTTTTTTTTTGTGGCGGGGGCAGTATTAGGAATTGAACCCAGCTCCTCACACATGCTATGCAAGTGCACTACCACTGAGCTCTACTCCAGGAAATGTAACACTGCAAAATTAAATAGTAAAGCCACTTATGAACTATCCTGTGAGTGTGATTTTGTTGGTTTTTCTTTTGTTGTTGTTGTTGTTTATTTATTCACAGTGGCAAACATGGGAGAACAGAGCAGAGAAGAAATACTTCCTAATTTCACTCCTTGACAATCGTGTGGCAGAGAAGAGCCCGTGAGGGTTGGGGACCACAGCGGTGCTATAATTTGCCATCTATTGTCTCAATGATGAGATTTATCCACTCACTGATGAATCAAATATTGTTTTCAACAAGCCAGCTATCTCACCCAACAGTGACAACTTGCTTTCAAGAACAATATTCCTCATATGAAATTAATGCTCCTCCTTAAAGCATGATTGATTTCTGTGGTTTTTATATTCCAATGCATTTGTTTTTATGTTTATGTGAGGGTTATAAACATTCAGGCTTTATGTCTACTTTGTGTTTGGACTCTTTAACTACCTAATAAAAATAATTTAAAGCAACACTCGAGGTTCATGAAAATGAATTTTTCTTTAAGAAGGGTTTAATAGCCATCTATTTTCTTTAAAAAGGTACATGAATTAGTTAATGTTTGATGACTAGCTATTGAGGTTTGTAAAAAAGACATTTTCTTAATCAGCCCTCTAGAAATTCGCACTGTTTTCATTGTCTCGTTTTATTACGGGGCTTGATGGCTTTCCCTCACGACTTCCTTGCTCTGCTTTTCTCGTTAATGAAAAGCTGTGTATTGGGTGAGCGTCACAAGGATGTAACTTAAGATGCACCCTGGGTGGCTCAGGGTAGAGCACTTGCAGCATGCCCTGTGTTTGGTCCGCAGCCCTGGAAAAAATAATCCTGTGAAACTTTCCCCTCTCCTCTGGTTGTTGAGATCCTTAAGAGGTGGCACTTAATATCAAAGAAACCAAAAGAATGCCCCCGAAAGGCTGAGCCTGCAACAGATTTCCTTTGAGTCCTCTGGTCCCATTTTAAAATTATGCTCTTCTGAGCCAGAAAAAGGAAGAGAAGAAAAATTGGATACACCCATATTTTATTTATTCATTCATCCATTGATGGACATTGGAGAAAACCAATGGAAAATGGTAAGGGAAAAATTGTGTGCTGCCAGATTTGGTGGCACATACCTGTCATCCCAGTGATTTGGGAGGTTGAGTCAGGAGGATTCCAAGTTGGAGGCCAGCCTCAGCCACTTAGTGAGACCCTATTTCAAAGCAAAAGTAAAAAAGTTTGGAATGTATCTCAGTGGTACAGCAACCCTGGGTTCAATCCCCAGTACCAAACACACACACACACACACACACACACACACACACACACGGAAAAAGAAAAAAAATGCAGATTGAGCCTATAGCTCTTATATTATGAAAAACATAAGAAATTTTGGAAATATTCTTCCAGTGTGTAAAAATTACTATCTAATGCACCAAAAAAATCGCTTACATCATTGACGGAGAGTGACATTCCAGCATGTCTTTGTCATTTCTGTCTTCCTTATTAAGTGAAAATACCAAGCCAATTTTCATGTGAGGGCTACCCCTGTATATCAATTGCAAACATTATTGGCTGCAGATGCAAAAGAATTTCACAAGAATCCATAAAATCATTCCTTGAAAATCTATTGGTTGTGTGGAATTTAAAATAAAGAATGCTGTATATTTTTTATGACGTGTCAACTATGTAGCTCACTTCCTTTTTATTAGCAAAATTTATAACAGACTTGTAAACAAATATTTTAATTCATGTATGTTTTGTTCTTGTTGTGGAGTCAGTTGTTGAACGGGGACCCGCATAGCCTGGGCAGCCTGATCACCGTCCATACTTACCATTGAGGACACCCACAAGTCTTCTTTAGCAAAGGCCTAAGGGTCAGTGAAAAGCACAGCGTATTTTCCTGCCTTTTAAAACATTGTTGTAAAATACACTTAACATAAAATTTGCCATTTTAAGTAGACATCAGATGTTGTACATTGCACAATGACATTAGATATTCACATTTTTGTGCAGCCCTTATCACCATCCATCTCCAAAACTTTTTTTCATCGTTCCAAGCTGAGGTTCTGTATCCATTAACTGATAATCCCCTATTCCCTATTTTGCTGCCTTTCCCTTTGCCCCTAGTAACCTCTGTTCTATTTTTTTTTCTCGTGAATTTGCCTATTCTAGGTACCTCATATAAGTGGAATCATGGGAATCGTGTGTGTGTGTGTGTGTGTGTGTGTGTGTCTGGCCTATTTCTCTTAGCATGATGCCTTTGAGGTTAATCCATGTTGTTGCATGCAAGAATTCCCACCCTTTTTAAGACTGAATAATATTCCATTGAATGAATATACCCATATTTTATTTATTCATTCATCCATTGATGGACATTTGGGTTGCTTCCGCCTCTGGCTTTGGTGAATAATGCTCTTATGAATGAATGAGTGCAAATATTTGTTCTTTCCTTCCTTCTTACCAATGCTTTTAACTGTGGATCTCCTATAGGACCTGTGAGAGCTGGATAGACCAAAATGGAGCCCTGGGACAAGTCTAACCTTTGTTCTCTCTCGTGTTCCCTGTCTGTGTTAGCTCCCTATTGTCAAATGAGAGGATGTGTGCTATGGGAACAGTACACAAAGATGCCAAGTTCAGCTGCAGATATATGATACTGCTGATGCTTTTGCCAATGGCGAGGGTGAAGTACAATGTGAACTACTACCACAGTGCAACCACAACAGTCCCCAGGAACTGGGTGACAGATGCCCCAGGGAGGTGTCTGGTGAGCAAATGGTCTTTGATATTGTGAGATGTTGACCTTAAGGGATGAGGGAAACAGCCAAGGGATTAGCCCCTCTCAGGGTCAGGAAATGCCACTGACCCTGAGCAACTAGTTATGTGGATCTGGATCCAAATAAACTTTTTTAAAAAAAATGCTGGAAATAATTTATCCTGATGTGCTCCTCATTGCCGAAAATGTTGATCAGCCTTTCCCAGATGGAATGAATTATTTGCCACTAAAAATTCACTTAAAAATAACATGCCAATCATCATGTTTCATTGTCAGCTTATCTTCTTCTCAAAAGAGCTGAAAATAAAATGGAACATGGAAAAAAGTTTCCTTTTTTTTTTTTTTTTTTTTTCCTGAGGGAGGAAAAATAGACATTTTTGACTCCTCTAAGCAAATGGTAGAGCCATGTTCGGCAGGGCAAGGTCACTATGACAAATGGTTTTAGGTGACATCAAAGCTTGGAATGGAATCAAAAACACTGAGATGAAGAGCACTTCCAGATATATTTTTAAAATCTTTTGTAAGGCTTAGAAAAGCTTCCTAAGTTGTAGCGTGCTGGCCCTTGTTGATATGCTAAGAACCTTGATAAGGTGCGGGTAGAGGACTGGAAGGTTAGGATTGCTGACCAGGGTTGAGTACTCACACAGCAGCCACCTCTATACCCTCTGCCCTCTGAATTCCCATCTACCAAGACCCCCAGTTAGAGGTATTTGCACTTCTCCTTAAATCTTGCCCTGGTTATGGGACTTGTCTGGAAGATCCCAAATCTGAGTACATGCTGGGCACAGTTACTACAGGGGAAGTCAATAGTAATCCCAGAACTACTCTCTCAGTCGTGCCCAGGTGAGTCCCAGGACTGTCACTGTGGAAAGGGATAGTGCTCTGGACTGAAACTAGTTGCTTCAATCTATGTCTTCACCTGGAGTAGCTCCTACCCCAGCCAACGCCCTTGCTAACACCCTGGCTAACACCTCCAGGACCCCAGCTCAATTCATAGCTAAACTATGGAACCAACCTTGATGCCCTTCAACAGATGAATGGATAAAGAAAATGTGGTACATATACACAATGGAATATCACTTAGCCTTAAAGAAGAATGAGCTGCTATAAACACTGATGTGGCTGTGTCACTGTAGTATGCTGATTTTAAGTCCTTTGGGTATAAACCAAAGAGTGGGATAGCTGGGTCAAATAGTGGATCCATTCCAAGTTTTCTGAGGTATCTCCATAATGCTTTCCAAGTGGTTGCCTCAATTTGCAGTCCCACCAGCAGTTTATGAGTGTGCCTTTCCCCCTACATCCTTGCCAACACTTATTATTGCTCGTGTTCTTGATAATTGCCATTTGGACTGGAGTGAGATGAAATCTTAGTTTTGATTTTTCATTTCTCTAATTGCTAGAGATGTTGAACATTTTTCATATGTTTGTTGATTGATTGTATTTCTTCTTCTGTGAAGTGTCTGGTCAGTTCCTTAGCCCATTTATTGATTGGGTTATTTGGTTTTTTGATGTTAAGTTTTTTGACTTCTTTATATATTCTGGAGATTAGTGCTCCATCTGAGGTGTATTTGGTAAAGATTTTCTCCTATTTTGTAGGCTCTCTCATCACATTATTGATTGTTTCCTTTGCTGAGAAGAAGCTTTGTAGTTTGAATTTATACCACTTATTGATTCTTGAGTTTACTTCTTGTGCTTTAGGAGTCTTGTTCAGGAAGTCAGGTCCTAAGACAACATGATGAAGATTTGGGCCTATTTTTTTCTTCTGTTAGGCACAGGGTCTCTGTTCTAGACTTAGGTCTTTGATCCACTTTGAGTTGACTTTTGTGCAGGGTGAGAGATAGAGGTTTAGTTTAATTTTGCTACATATGGATTTCCAGTTTTCTTAGCACTACTTTGGTGAATAGGCTATCTTTTCTCCAATGTATGTTTTTGGCACCTTTATCTAGTATGAGATAACTGTATTTATGTGGGTTTGTCTCTGTCATCTACTTTTTAAAAAATATTTATTTTTTAGTTGTAGTTGGAAACAGTACCTTTATTTCACTTATTTATTCTTATGTGATGCTGAGGATCGAACCCAGGGTTTTGCACATGGGAGGCAAGCGCTCTACCACTGAGCCACAACCCCAGCCACTCTGTCATCTATTTTGTACCATTGGTCTACGTGTCTTTTGGAACCAATACCATGCTGTTTTTGTTTCTATTGTTCTGTAGTATAGTTCAAGGTTTGGTATTGGGATGCCTCCAGGTTCACTCTTCTTGCTGAAGATTGTTTTGGCTATTACGAGTCTTTTATTTTTCCAAATAAATTTCATGATTGATTTTTCTTGTTCTATGAAGAATGTCATTAGGGTTTTAATAGGAATTGCATTAAACCTGTATAACAGTTTTGGTAGTATGGCCATTTTGACGATATTAATTTTGCCTATCCAAGAGCATGAGAGATCTTTCCATCTTCTAAGATCTTCTTCAATTTCTTTTTCTTGTGCTCTGTAGTTTTCATTATAGAGTTCTTTCACCTCTTTTGTTAGATTGATTCCCAATTATTTTATTTTATTTTTTTTTGAGGCTATTGTGAATGGGGTGGTTTTCCTAATTTCTTTTGTATGGATTCATCACTTATGTATAGAAATGCATTTGGTTTATGGGTATTTATTTTATATCCTGCTACTTTGCTGAAATCACTGGATATTGATGATCAATCCAATCTCTAGCTTCTCTTCTAAGAATTGGGGTTGAGGTAGGAAATAGGACTGAAGGTCCAACTTTCAATTATGCTTTGTTCTTTCTAGTTAGCAGCCCCCATCCTGAAACTACCTAAATACCAGCTATCTCATTAGTATACAAAAAATATTATCACTCTGGAAATCCTATGGTCTTAGAAGCTCTAGTGTCGGGAACTAGAGACTAAGGGCAAATATTATGACCAAATAAACAACCCTTCTTTTCCTCCTAACACCAAGGAAATAACAAGGATTTTAAGAGCTTTGTGTGAGGAACTGAAGATGAAGATATACCTTCTAGTACCACAATATCACAGGTAGAAATTCTAAGGATTTATGGAATTAACTTTATTTTTTTCTGACCCTGTTTTAAAAACCAGCACTCACCAGGTGTCTATAAACAACCCTTAGTACCTCTGAAAGTGCTGTGGGATAAAGGCTGACTTCCACTTAAAATAAAATTTGCTAGAATACAGATGGACTTCCTATTGGCAAAAGTGAATGAACTTCCACTTAAATATAAACCAATACACAAAGACGAGGAAAGTTTTAAAGGTCAGTTAAAATGTGGAATCTGAAACCACAGCAATGATTTTTTGGGTACCCCATTTTATTAAAAATCATATATCTCTCTTGCAGTTTGAATCTTTTACCCATGCATGATTATTTGACATCTTGCTTTGGTCATCTGGAAAATATTGGTTTACTGAGGTATTCAGATCTCTTAAATATTGACATATTTATTATATAATAAAACATCACCTTCATTAAAACCATCAATAAGCTCATCAGAAAAGTCTTAAAGTATTGGGGAGCTGTCAAGTTCATAGTATCAGATACAAGTTTGTGAAAGTTCCAATTTTTACTTTAAAGCTTGAATTTTATCATTGGCAACTAATATTATGAGTTATTTTCTTTCAAGTAACAGGCTTATCTCATTCATTTTTGAGAAAAATGTCTGCCAAATAACCAGGTATAAGTAATAATATGTAAATCCTTTCAAATGGCATTCTATGCAGAGTGACTAGTTTAGCTTACAATTTAACTCAAGGGCTTTTGATCAAGATAACCATTCCTAAACTACTAAAAAGATGCTGAAAGTTTCAATAACTTTTTGCAGGTTCAGCAAGGACTTTTTTTTTCTTTTAAATTTATTATTTTATTTTACAGGAAAGTTGCAGATATAATACAAAGAATCCTCATATGCCTGACACCTAGTTTCTTCTAATGTTAAGATCTTATGTACTGTAGGACCTTTAGCAAAACCAAGATCTTAGCATTGTAAAACACTATTGGCAAAACTATAAATAGTAAATTCTCTCCAAATTTCTATTTATGTTTTTTTTTTCCCTAATCCAGGATCCACCTAGGATCCCATGTTGCATGGAACTGCTACATCTCCTTAGCACCCTTTAATCCATGACAATTTCAGCAAGGATGTTTTTCAATAAAAATGGCTTTACCCCCTTACCAACACATGGTAATGAAGAATACAATGACTACTATCTTTTTTTTTCCCTTGAGAGAGAGAGAGAGAGAGAAAATCTTTTTTTTTTTTTTTTTGTAGATGGACACAACACAATGCCTTTATTTTTATGTGGTGCTGAGAATCGAAGCTGGGTCCTGCCCGTGCTAAGCGAGCACTCTACCGCTGAGCCACAATCCCAGCCTGACTACTATCTTTTTAAGGCACACATTTTACCTATCATTACTGCTGTAACTACCAGTGAAAATGCCAACACAATGTAAAAAGTAATAATGTCTTAGTATAAAATGACTTCAGGGACTTCAGAATGAGCTCAGGGACACTCATGGAGCTAGGAGCATATCATACCAACTCCTTGTGAGGTAGAGCTACTCAGATTTTGTTTTTCAGCATCAGACCTGCTATAGCAACACCAGAATCTGACTACCTTTATTCGAATCTTCCCAAAGAGCCAGGCGTGGTGGCGGACACTTGTAATCCCAGCAGGTTGGGAGGCTGAGGCAGCAGGATTGCAAGTTCAAAGCCAGCCTCAGCAAGAGCAAGGCACTAAGCAACTCAGTGAGACCCTGTCTCTAAATAAAATACAAAATAGGGCTGGGATGTGGCTCAGTAGTCTAGTGCCCCTGAGTTCAATCTCTGGTATCCCCCAAACCAAACAAAACTAACAATCAAAAAACTCCCCATAGATGAGTAGCTTTCATCCAGATGGAATAACCAAACTAGGAGCTGACAAGAAGAGCCATGGCACCTTCCAAGAAACTTCTCTTCAGTGCCTTCTTATCCGCATGCCTGGCCAGGACTTCATGATGCCAGGGCCCCACAAGAGGGTCCCCTGTTGTACATAACAGCTTCACAAAACTCAGAAGAGCCATCCTGTCACCATCATGGCCGGGCTCACTCACAGGTACAACTACAGGAACCCAAAGAACAAACTTTGGTGTGCTCCGTAAGTGCTCTCCATGCCTGTCCTTGGCAATACCTGGTGTCTGTTCTACAAGGAGTGATTTTTGCCTCAAATACTGCTGTCTTTTCTGCAGTATTTCACTCTCCAGAAAACCCTTTTCTGAGACCTTTTACAGTAGATTACCTGAGAAATGAATCACTGCCAACATAAGGATCACTGCTAAAATGCTCAGCAAGTTAGATGGGAGTGTTCATGCTTCAAACAGGAGCTCTTGGAGGTAGAATACTTTAATAGAAGGAAATAATTCTGTACCAACAAGCATTCAGGTGAGGGTCAGAAGCAAATAGGGGTGATTCTGGAGCCCCTGAAATTACATCAAGGGTCTCCTTGGCCCAGGCAGTCAGAGGAACTGAATAATTAAATGACTGGAGGAGAGAGAAAACACATTAAGTGGTTTATCTCATCTTTTTAAATTTTTTAAAATTTATATATGACAGTGGAATGCATTACAATTCTTATTACACATATAGAGCACAATTTTTCATATCTCTGGTTGTATACAAAGCATATTCACACCAATTCGTGTCTTCATACATGTACTTTGGATAATAATGTCCATCACATTCCACCATCATTTCTAACCCCATGCTCCCTCCCTTCCCCTCCCACCCCCTGCCCTATCTAGAGTTCATCTATTCCTCCCATGCTCCCTCTCCCTATCCCACTATGAATCATAGAGCACTAATCTCTAGGGTATATAAAGAACTCAAAAAGTTAAAACACCAAAAAAATCAAATAACCCAATCAATAAATGGGCCAAGGACCTGAAGAGACACTTCTCAGAAGATGATGTACAATCAGTCAACAAATATATGAAAAAATATTCATCATTGCTAACAATTAGAGAAATGCAAATAAAAACCACTCTAAGATTTCATCTCACTCCAGTCAGAATGGCAGCTATTATGCATACAAACAACAATAAGTGTTGGTGAGGATGTGGGGAAAAAGGTACACTCATACACTGCTGGTGGGACTGCAAATTGGTGCAGTAAATATGGAAAGCAGTATGGAGATTCCTTGGAAAATTGGGAATGGAACCACCATTTGACCCAGCTATCCCTCTCCTTGGTCTATACCCAAAGGACTTAAAAACAGCATACTACAGGGACACAGCCACATCAATGTTTATAGCAGCACAATTCACAATAGCTAAACTGTGGGACCAACTTAGATGCCCTTCAGTAGAGAAATGGAGAGAAAAAATGTGTCATAGATACACAATGGAATATTATTACTCTGCAATAAAAGAGAATAAAATCATGGCATTTGCAGGTAAATGGATGAAGTTAGGGAAGATAATGCCAAGTGAAGTTAGCCAATCCCAAATAACCAAATGCTGAATGTCTTTCTTTGATAAAAGGTTTATCTCCTCTTGAGATGAAGATTGTAGTTTTTTTTATATTAGTTTCTAATGAATGAAAAATATACAATATTTTTTCAAAGGCAAAGAACAGAGGTTCATTTGGGAAAGTAGATACATATTCAAGGCATAATGGAGGCATTCTCAAGACAGACAGCTTTGGGGTAAAGCAAGGGAGCATGTGGGCTATCTTCTGGAGAGAGACTGCCACAATACACAAATTTTACATTGTCCAAGGACAAACAGAACAACGACCTGTCTCAGTTTACATAGATGATTTTGTGTTGATCATTTCCGTTGTTCCCCCTTGTTTGTAGGTGTTTGGACAAGTAGGTCATGTTTTTTAATATTTAGGGTGCAAGTGCCCTCCCCACTCTCCTGCTTTCCTGATTAAGGAGGCTTTCCCCTGGTTTTGATGCAGAGTCAGACAGCGGGGTTCAACAGGGAACATCTCTGGATACCTAAATTCAACAGCTCTGTCAGTTAACCTGGCTCCTCCTCCACACCACGTGGAACAAATGAGGTGCAGGGGAAGGTACACTGGGGGACAGCTAGTGCTGCTGAGTGGACATCTTGTACCTGAAATGCATACCTCCCTTCCAGTAGAGGTATCAGTGCTCTGGGCACTGCATCTGCAGAAGGCCAAACTGGCTTTTCTTTCAAGCCCTGAATTATGAAACAGTGTTGAGCACGTTTTGGAAAATCCCTCTGTGTTTTTCTAGATGTGCTCACTTGGTCTTTCACTTGTCATCTGGTCCCAGGAAGACTTTTCAACATCTGCCTCTCGTCCTTGCTGACTTCATTCTGAGCAAATAAGAATGGCCAATTGACATTTAGGAAATAAAATCCAATCTTCAAAAATGACAGCATTTTAAACGACTCTGTCATTAAAAGGAGGGACCGTGTTCTGTATCCCTCCTCCAGGGTTTTAACCTTTAGAAAGCAGGGAGGAGCCAGGGGCTTAGAATGATGGGTTTTGGAGCTCACGTGGTACAACTTCAGAGCTCCTGACTTACCAGTGGATGTGGGCCCTGATGGGTTGTGTCTGTCCTACTGGACTGTCCTGCAAAGGCCAATTATTGTACCATCCCCACAACCTGCAACACCCCTCCTGTTCTTCTGCCGCCAGACTTTTGGTCATGTGACTCTCTTTCCTGTCTGAAATCACCCTCTTGTGTCTTGCTCCCCTAGAATACCTAAATCTTACTGTTTTTCAAGGCCCAGCTCTTGAGTCTGACTTATCTGAGAAGTGTTCTTTCTGATTCATCAACATCTCTGCAATACAGATAATGCTGACGAGGACTACCTGTTGCTGAATAGCCTCTGTGTACCAGACACTGTAGTAAGCCCCTATATCATCTCATTTAATCTCCATAATAACCTTGTTACTTGTGGGTATGAAAAGCTCAGAGAATATGAATGTACTACTCATATCATACCCTGAAGTGACAGAACTGGAACTCTAGCCTGGTTTATCTGGCTCTAAAGAGCAGGCTGCTCACTGCTTTTGAGTCTGCCCTCCTGAAAGGTGCTAATTATCTAAGCGTAGGAAGCCGATGAAGCTAGATGGGACCTCAAGATCATATCATCCCATCTCTCATTTTACAGCTGAGAAACTTAAAGCCCCAAAAGGAAAAATACTTGACCTGGGTAAAATGGTGAAGTGTTGGCAGTGTTAGACACATACCAATTTTCCTGGATCTGACTCATTTATTATTTACTCAACAAACATGCATTAGGTCCTACTATATTTAAGGCACTTTATTGGGTCGCTGTATCTTCATTGGGTATACTCCTTTTGTAAGATTAAAGTACATCATGCAAATACACAGTAGCATGGAGTTAACTTGAGGCAGATTAACTCAAATTTCATGGCAACTCAGATTAAAGTATTCCTGATTATTTTTGTATACTTACGTTAGAAATTCATAAAGATATGGAATCAGAAAGGCTGTGCTTCTGAACAGTATTTTCAAATATTTGGTTTAGTTACTTCTAGTCACAGAATAGGACACAACTGACACACTATGTACTATACACTGAAACAGCAAGCAAGGTTTCATTGCATTTGCTACCTTCAGTGTAATTCCAATGGATATTAATGCATAGTTCTTGAAAAATTTTGGCTACTTACATGATGTCAGACATTGCAAATGACTCAACTTGTTTCTCTTTTGGAGTAGTTTAATAGATTGTTTTACAATGCAAGATGCAAGATAGATGTTAAGAATATTTCCCACTGGCAACAGTTTATTTTTGTGACTCAACTTAATCTTGATGTTGAATTACCAGATTATTGAAAATAATTTTATTACTAAATTTGGTATAACACTGTGGCTGTCATTTGTGATTCCAAATTTTAAATTTACCTGTTAATCTAAACCTCCAGGCTCAAACTTAAAAAAAATGAGAAACAGAACTAGATTATTTCTGGTAAAAATTTTGATTTTTTTTTTTTTTTGGTAGTGGGGATTGAGCCCAGGGGTGCTTAACCACTGAGCCACACCCCAGCCCTTTGTTTTTTTGAGACAAGATCTAAATTGCTCAGAGCCTAGCTAAGTTGCTGAGGCTAGCTTTGAACTTAGTATCTTTCTGCCTTAGCTTCCCCAGCCACTGGGATTATAGGTGTGTGCCATAGCACCTGGCAAATTTTGAATCTTTGATACTATAAATCTGTCAAGCAAATGCATGATTGGCTGGACATTTTTATAAAGCTTGTTATCTGTGATTTTTCTTGAGCTTAATGCTAACTTCTTATAAAATTTATTAGTAAAATATCTGATAATATGTACATTTAAAATACATTTCCATTGTTCTTCATTTTTTTTTTCCTTAAAATTCCATGTTTTTGTTTGGAACCATTTTCCTTTAATCTTAAGAATTTAGGATAGTATTTTAGGGCATGACTGCTGGTGATGAATTGTCTCAGCTTTTCTTTGAATATGTCTTTATTAAAATTTTGAAAGCTACCTAGAGTATAAAATTGTAGGATGTCAGTTATTTTCTTTCAGCAATTTAAAGATGTCATTCCATCATCACCTGGGTTTCAGTTTAAGAAATCGGCCATCTGGTTAATTATTTGAAGGTAATGCATTTTTCCCCCTCTTCTGGCTGTTTTTAAGATTTGCTCTTTATGATTTTTAGCATCTTACTCCTATGTGTCTAGGAATGCTCTGTTTGCATTTCTGCTGCTGGGGTTTTGAAGAAATTCTTGAATTTGTGGGTTGATGTCTTTTGTTGTTTCAAGTCTCAATATTGTTTTCACTATTGCTTCTGCCCATCCTCTCCCTCCCATTATTCATATTAGAAGTTTCCAGGGTGTTCCATGTATTTCCTATGCTCATTTCTCTTTTTCAATCTCTTCAGTTTGCATGTTTTCTTTTGACCTGCATCCCAGCTTACCTATCTTCTATTGTATGTAATCAACTGTTAAAGTTATCAATTGAGAACCTAAGTTTGGATTCTGTTTCACTTTTAGCATTTCCTTTTTATTGATTTATTTTTTTATTAGTTGCTCATGACAATACAATGATCTTGACATATCATACATTTGATTTAAATGGGGTATGAATTCTCATTTTTCCACATGTCCAGGTTGCAGGATAGCATTTCCTTTTAATTTTAAAAAGATTTCAATTCTCTAGTGCAATTCTCCATTTTAAAGTCTATCCTCATATTTTTATTTTCTTGAGTATATTAATCAGTTAAAGTTCTTCTCTGCTAACTCCAATGTCTAGATCACATGTACAACCTGCTATCTGATCTGCCCCCCAATTGCTGGTTACATGATTATCTTCTGGTGCGTCTAACACTTTTTTAATCAAACGCTGGACATCGTGAGGTCTCAGACAGGTTTACATTCCTCCAGAGAGGACTCACTTTCCTCTGCTAAGCAGAGGGGGCTGATTGTTTTAATCCAGTTATGGGCAGAGGCTGGGTTGCAGTGTTGGTAAGGTATATATGTAGTCTGTTTACCCCGTTGCTGAGTCATAGCCCTCTATATCTTTCAACAAGTCTGGTGTGTTTCCCAGCGCATCTCCTCATGGTAAGTCCTGAACTTTATTATTGGTCTCCTCAGCACAGTGAAAGCAATTTTTGTAGAACTTTCTTTATTGTGATAAAAATGAACATAAAACTTACCATTTACTCATTTTTTTCACAATACCTTTATTTACTTATTTTTTATGTGGTGCTGAGGATCAAATCCAGTGTCTCACAAGTGCTAGGCAAGCCTCTAGCACTGAGCTACAACCCCAGCCCCCATTTACTTTTTAAAAAGTATTTTTTTATCAAGGTTTCTTAGCCTCCTTTCCTGTATAACTTCAAAATCCGACAAACATTTTGAGGGGAAAATTGTGAATAAAGCTTCCTAGGTCTCTAGTTTTGTCACTCAAGCATGAATTGACCAGTTCTTTTGGGTCCTCAGTCTCCTAGTGGCCAACCTCAGTTCTCAGCGTCTGGTCCCCAAGGAAAAACAAAATTCAGCTCACCTCTTGGAAGTTTCTTCTCTCTCCCTAAACTTAGGACTGCAAGCCATTGTTGCCTGGCAGCTCTCTAGTGCATTTAAAGAGATGATTTTTGTAATTTATCTGTATTTGCTAGTTGTTCTTGATGGAATATTCATTCGCAACAACCGAATCTATCCTTTGGGACACCTAAATATCCTCTGACTTAAATTCAGAGGCTTTCCCTAGCTTACCTACCTTTTTATTTCAAGAATTATTGATTTAGGTTGTGAAAACACTTGCCTGGATCAGTGGAAATACATCTCCCTCAAATTCTAAGTCCATTTTCCACTTTTTTTCTGTCAAATATCTTATCAAGATACATGGATGGCCTAAATTTCATCTTTTATTTGTTCTGTCAATATTTGGAGAAATGTTGACAGTGAAAAAGGTCCAGATATATGAGTGAACAAATGGTTAGAAGGAAAATAAACAGTTTTAAGAAAAAGCAAATCTTTAAGTGTATAATAGAAACACTTGAATGAAGAGAATAACATGTTGCGTAAATACATATTCACTAAGTAATTGCCATTAAATCCTTTACTATTGCTTTTCCCCCCCTTTAACTTCACTTTAGAGTTATAGATGAATTCATTCCTATTTTTTCAAGTTATGCAATTATAAGTGACATGCTGAACAAGGATCTCTCCTCATTTCCACTGGGGAATATAGTCCATTGATTCTTACTTTGTAATGTATCTTGTAACCACTGAGTTGATTGTAGTCTCATTTAGAAATTGTGTTATACTCATCTTTGTGTTATTAGCTGCTAGTTCTGGTATGAAACACATAATCATGAAGTGGCTATAGTTTCATTTCATGCATCCTAATTTTATTTCTTCTTTTCCATTCCATTGCCACCATCTTGGCTCTGGTGCTTTCTGTACTTGGAATACAATAGATTACTAAATTTTTCTCTTGCATACCCATCCTCCTTGCTCCACCTGCCAAATACATTTTATATATCTCTCTGATGATTCTATCTAAACTAATTCATTATTACCTAGCTTAAAAATTTTTCTGTCAGAGGATGCTTGAAGCTTTTAATGATTGCTAGTTTTCCCTGTAGTTATAGAAATATTTAATTTGCTTCACACTAATAACTTGGGAACTTGTTAAAAATACAAAAACTTGGATTACACCTGGATCAAAATTCCCAAAGACTGAGAATCTTTACCTATCCAGGTAATTTTTACTATATTGAATATAGATTCTAACTCCAGCCCTTTGAGACCACGGCAGTCACCAAATTTTTGTCCTATTTATTTATTATAAATTGAGAGGCTAAGTTAAATTATCACTAAGGCTCCTTCTGACAGCATTGTAGCATTTCCGAACTTGGTTTAATTTCCTGATTTATATTGCCCCCCCCACCCCCCACTTCTCTAGGTTAACTTATCCAAATGCTGTTTGGGTTCTAATCATCTTTTTCATTGGCACTCAGCTTAAGCTTCGTTGACCTCTTAGGCATTTTTATATGTGACATCTGCTCTCCCACTGGGTAATAGGATCTCACCAGTCTCCCTGTATTCCTAAATGCCCAGCATAACGTGGATATACAATGTTTATTGATTTTTATTTTCTGCTCAAGACCATGAACTCTTGCTTTTGCCATTTGCTTTATTCCAATAAAAGCTATGTTGAAAATCTTTTTAGCCCAATGAGCTTTCTTTATTGAACTGAAGATATCCAACTCATATTCTATTTACCCTATAAATTTTCTTTTATGATTGCTCATCCTCTAGTTTCCCACTGATTATTTCTCCAAAAGTAGCTCTCTTCTGGCCTCTGCTGGTGTGAAAGCAGACAAATAATTCATGAATTCTTTGCTTGACTGTGGGGTGCAAATTCACTACCCAACCATTCTAACATCATCAAGTTCAAGAGAAAGACTCTGAGATGTCTCTGAAACTGCTACATATGTTGAAAATAGACAAATTAATGGTAGAATTTGAGATGCAATCAAATGTTTATTTTTGAATGAAAGTTTTCAAAATTAAATTCATGCTTATTATGTTAATGTGCAGAGACAATGGAGTAAGACCCTTAGAGTGTTTCATTAATGTTGGTAAATAAATGAGTTTGTGCTATTTGATTTAAGTAACACTTCTTTTTTTGGAACAAAATTGTGACTTAAAGACAATCTTCAATTTTGTCATCTTTCAAAGTTATTATTTTAGAGCATCTGAGAATACCCTGCCTTCATCTTAAAATACACACCTCAGAAGCAGTTTACTTTGAGTTACTAATATACTGGGTGTAGTAGCAGCAGACTTTTCAGATGGACTGTGGAAAAATATTTCACTGCATGAAAGGTTTTTAGGATGTGTTTGTGTTTCATTTAGCTTTTCTCTCAAGGTAACATATTATGTCTTCTACATACATTTGGATACCCGCGATGAACACCTTCAATGTATCTCCTTTGGCAACCTTAGATTTCAAATGATTTAATCTAAGTACCTGTTAATAAAAGGCAGGAAAGGTGTTAAGTGCTAAGATAGAGGTTCTGCATTTCCCCGAAGTTTAAATCAGAGCTTTTCAACATCAAAAAGCTTACAACCTGGGCTGGGGTTGTGGCTCAGATGTAAGAGTGCTCTCCTCGCACGTGCAAGACCCTGGTTTTGATCCTCAGCACCACATAAAAATAAATAAGTGAAATAAAGGTATTGTGTCCAACTACAACTAAAAAATAATTTGTTTTTAAAAAAGTTTACAACCTGAAATTATATATAACTATATATCATCAGCAGAAATATGTATTTGAATGAATATACAAATACTTTAAAATGTACAAAGCCTCTTTATATACACTATTTTTAAAAGAAAAGTTTGAGAGTGCACTATGTCATAAACTGCCACTTGTATTTAAATGTACCCTTCTGATTCAAGTGGTCTAAAAAATGTCTGTTTTGGACTGGGCGAATAGCTTGGTGATACAGTGCTTGCCTAACCCGTGTAAGAGCATGGGTTTTGGATCTCTGAAACTTAATTAAAAAAAAAAAAAGAGCCTATTTCATTACTCCATTTAAGGGTAGAAGTGGTCAACAGCAGATAAAAAGAGAGAACTCAGTTCCAAACACACAGGGTGACTGAAGATAAAATGAAAAATACTAGTTACAAATGGGTTAGAGGTTTGAAGTTACAATCAGGTAGACAATCTATTCCTCTCCCTGCTTAGGCTGCCTTCTAAAAAGCAAAATCTACTGTAGGTATACAGTGGAAACCTACATTCTGTGGTGCCCTGTTCAAATCTAGGCATCTCTCCAACTCCTGGCATGGGCTCTATGCTATTGGGGATGTGAGCTCTGACTCTGGAAGTAGGCAATTAGGATCTAATTCTAACTTTCTAGTTATTAGAGGTAACCATGTGACAATTCTGGCCACTGAGATTTTTAGGAACCCTGAGAAGTAAAGACTGTCTATAAGGTTATTTAGGCTCAGTGAAGCATTCCATTCAGTGTCTCTTCTTATTTCTGCTTACATAAGACTGCCAACATATGGATTAAAGGAACATGCAAAACAGACTCTGGTTAAAAAAAATCCCTTGAAGAGGTGACCCACATTTGATCAGTTACCTTAATGACTGAGTTACTACCACTGGAAGGCAGAAAGTTTCTAAATTGGTGTCTATTCTGAGGCCAAATGGAAAGTTCATAACATTAGTCAAACCAGAGAAATAAAATATATGAACCTGAACACATGGGCAGAGAAGAACTCAATAAAATCAGCTTGAAAAATGCACCAGAAACAAAACAAACTACGATTAAAAGAAAATTTGTGAAGGCTAGAATATTATGAGCGGATTAAAGGATCATGTTAATTTATAGTTTTCTGGTATCTGTGAAATACATTGAAAAGAATTTATTACAGAGTAAAATGTCATTTCCATTCAAAAGAAGCTAAAGAGTTAAATGGGGGGCTGGGATTGTGGCTCAGTGCCAGAGCGCTTGCCTAGCGTGTGTGAGGCACTGGGTTTGATTCTCAGCACTGTACGTATCAATACATAAAAAAATAAAGGTCCACTGACAACTAAAAAAAATTAAAAAAAAAAAAAGATTTAAGTGGGTTACTAAAATTTAGCCTTTTAAAAAAATGTCACTGGTATGAACTACTAAAGAGCAAATGATTAAGAGAATGAAAATCTGCAATGATTAACATGAAGTCATGCTGAATGAAAATAAAAGGATGATGGAGTAAAAAGAAACCATCTGTGAGGAACAAATCATGGACAACAATCATCATATTTTCAAAACTATAATTACCAAACAAAGTAAATAACAACTCTTAAGTTAGAGTGCAAAATGCACCTTATTATTTTAAAGGTGCAAAAGCAAGAAATATAAACACATCCACCTTTTAAATAGTTGTATGGTAAGGTAATGATATTTAGAAACATTTTTAATAGAAAAATGATTTATAAATCAATTTACAAAAGATCAAAAAATCAATGTTTAATACCAACTTAACTATAAATAACTAATAGGGGAAAAACTTTTCTCTATCCTTCTGTTTTCGCTTCAAAATCTATGTCTTCTGCTCCTTGCCTTTTGGAGAAAACATTGCGTTGTAAGGCTGCCGTCTTTTTGGACGAGGACAAAGATCAAGATCTTCCTTAATGTAACCTTAAAAACAAATTATAAATTTAGAAGAGTATATTTGCAACATAAATTTATTTCTGCACACACCCAGTAACTATTTGTCTTTATATAATGCCTTTTAAGTTTGTGTGGTTCTTGTGATTTTTTTTTAGCTGTGCAACACAATGACTATATTACTTAGCACCAGTCTGCTCATTTATAGTAACAGTAAAAGCTGCTAACATTTATCAAAGCTTTGATATGTTAACTCAGACAACCCTCACACTCCTGTGAAGCAGCTTCCACTATACCTATTTTACTCATGAGGTAATGGAGACCCAGGGAGGTTGAATCAATTGATCAAGTTCACAAAGCTAGGAAGTGGAAGAGCTGGAACCTTGCCCAACCTCTAATTCCAGAACCAAAGTTCTTAGGTATGTTCCTATTCTGCCTCCCAGAGGTTGTAAATGGGAACAAAACACGAACTCTATTATGGTAAATTCTAGATGCTTATTAAAAAGATTTTTTTGAATTAGTTGTTTATTAGATGACATGCATTTATACTCTTCAGACCATTAAGATTCTCCCACGGTGTTTCCACTCATGTAATTTTCAGGGAAGGACTGTGCTCTGCCACACTTCTGGACCTTACCAGGGGTACAAACACAGGTTCTAGCCTGATTATATGATCCAATGTAGCGACCGGGCAGAGAGAGATTATATCAAGGAGACTTATTCCAATTTGTTAATGAGGAAAGTGAAAATATGATTAATAGCTGCCCAAGACTTTGCATCTTTTGGAAAAACTATCTCACAGTAAAATATATAAAAACCTTCCTAAAAGTGAGTAAGTTTCTTCCATTTTGCTAGTCATACATCTAGACCTACAACTCCTAACTGAGGCTAGCATAAGATAGCAAGGTTGAACTGAAATTCTAGATGATAATCTTTATTATCTAATGCTTATTCAATGCTACTCTATCTTCTTGTAGGTAAAACTTTTAGATATTTATCTAAATCTAGGCGTGAGACCTGAGAGCTACTAAATGTCATAAATTTGAATTTCAAGTTATATATACTCTGAACTTACTATATTTTCAGTCGCATCTCAGAAAACACATTACAATTTTCATAAAAGTCATAATAAGACTTTCATAAAACCACAAGACTTGGCCTATAACCAGGGTGTCTTCAGATCATGGTGAAAACAGCAAAATATACTAAGAGTTCAGATTAATCCCTGCTTAGCTAATATATTCTGTCCTATTGGCTTTTTTCTAAACAGTTTCTTCATTGACGTACACTGGGAACATAGCAAACTGCACAAATTTAACATGAACATTTATCCATCCCTTATGTTTTAGAATGATTGTGAACTAAAAAGTTTCATAAGGCATAAAAGTGCATTCTTTTATTAAAAGAATATATGAGTAAATGTCTGTACAAATCAGATTTATACAGACAAAAAAGTACCTAAGCATGCAGTAAACACAGGGAGTAAAATCTTGAATTAAAGAGGTCCTACCACAAAGACTAGCTATTAGATGCTCTTATAAGTTCCCCTAGAATATTTTCACAATGATGGGTTTGTGCAATGGATGCTGCTAACTGAATGACTCTTTTAAAGGCAAGGACTCTAGATCATTTTATTTTATTTGGAACAATGGTCACAATGAAGTTCCAAAATGGCACAATGATTATGAGTGATTATGAATGATTATATTGCCCAAGTACAGTCATACGTGGCTTAATGATGGGTGCATGTCCTGAGAAATGTCATTAGACAATTGTATTGTGAGGACTCCACAGAGTGTATGAACACAAACTAAGATGGGAACATCATTGCTGGGCAATATAATCCCATGGAACCACTGTTGTGTATGTGACCCATTGTTGACTGAAAGGTCATTATGCACTACATGGCTGTACTGAGAATGATTACATTGATAGTCCCAGCCTGAGCACAGACATGGGAGTATGCCGACCCAGAGACAGTATAACATGAGGACTTCAGAGCACTACAACTAAATTTGAGAGAAAATTAATATAAACCAAGAAAGTTCAGGCATGAATTTTTTAAACACTGCACTTCTGGTGAGTGATAATGCTGACAAGATAGCAACAAAAATCATTACTCATGATCTTTTACTGGCAGTTTTAAAGATGTGTACATTCTTAAATGTAAGTGCCATATTTGAAGGAGCCAGCAGCATGTCAATAATCTAACAAACATCTTTTTTTTTTTTAACTCAGATACAGTTTTTAAACACCTGGCATTCTGGATTAAGTGAGGTTTCAAAATATAAACTTTGTAACAGATTCTTTTATTAAAAAGTCTCTCATTCAAGTAATCATAAATTATGTCTGATCTCAATTAAACTATCAGAGGAGTTGAAGGCAAGTCTTTAATCTTTACGAATTTATTATTATGTTACAGAACTAGTACTTAATTTGCAGCAGAAAAAGGTTTATGTCCAGACTTAGGTACATACAATATTAAAACAACTAATTCCAGAAGTTTTACAATCTATACTCTCACCTCTTTCCATACAAGTCTGTGTGGAAGGAAAACCAACTTCCCAGAAATTCTCTGGTGTGTTGGGGGGAATGTAGCGAAATCGGTGTCTTGAGCAGGCAGCTAACTTCTTCTCTCGTTCTTCTGCTGGCATATCTGCATAATACTAATAACAAAAATTGGAAAGTGTTTTCAATTAGGAATAAAAAAAAAAGAGTGTCATGCTAATTTATCATAAACTAGATGCCAAACATGTCACTGTTTGAAATATTAAGTATTCTAAGGAAACTTAATACTCACTGATAATAATATCAGTAATTAAAACTTGTAGTATTAATTATTTACAGCAATCAGTGCTGGTAATGGTCTGTAAAATGTTTGCTTCACGAGTCAGAAAGGGAGCTTGCATTACAATATAAATTAATATACTATCTATTTCATTAATAACAACTTGCAATAAAAGACAAAAAATGTATCTGGCTCAATAATCCGACTCATTCTCATGAAAATGGCCTCTTATTGTCCTTATACAAAATTTTTATGGACTTGAGGTACTACATTGACTTGTTTACAGGTGCCCTACCCTGTATTTTCCTTTAATGCAAAAAAAAAAAAAAGCCATTTGAACTTTACCATGTGCTTCACGACATGTTAATTTGTGTACAAACTCTTCATTCTGCCAGACCAGTAAAAAATTAGAGGTCTACAGTTTTCTCAACTGTTATTTAGATACAACATGTGTTTAAAAGAAATTTATTTTTATCTCTATAGAGTTTTTTTTAAAATAACAAATCTTCAATTTATGTGAAGCAATTCTGTTTCAAAAACTTTTAAGTTACAGCAGTCACAGGAAAAACAGGGAATAGTCAGAAACAATCAAAGAATGATCATGAGTACTGCTTTTTGATTTGTTTTTAACACTGTCATGGCTTTATTAAAAAACACAGTTGCACAAAAGTATTAACCTCAAAATTTAAGGAGAGATTCTTAAAGAACATAACACACTATATACATACTAGAATTCAAAGAGCATTAAAATAGGACCCCAAACTTCTACAAAATATAACCCCCCTTACTTATTTGCATGAAAATACCACCCACAAAGCTAAATAAGTTCTTAAAAGTTATCTGGAGGTTCGATATGTGTTGTTTTCAAACCAAAGAACTCTAATTTTGATTGGATAGTAAGATGATTGATAAGAAAGTCAATACATAGATTTCATTTTAAAAATAAGTATTTTATAATCTGGCATAGTATTGTAATAAGAATTCTTAGAGACTAAAGCAGGGCATATCAATTGTTAACAATTAGGAGAAAAATGTTAATCTTTTGTACTTTCTGATCCCCCTACTAAATTTATTCCAAGTGTTTTATTTCAGTCAGTTGTGCAACTTTTTAGTTTCTCCACAAATAACCTTTAAAATGCCAAGTCATACATTTTAAACTAAAAAAAAAAAAAAGACACACACAAAAAAAACCAAGCAGCAGCAGTACTACATTCATAATTTAAATGTGTCCCAGTAGAGAAGAATAGCTTCAATTAGTTTACTGACACTTTTAAAAACCTGCATTACAAATATTCAAAACAAAGAAAAAATTTTTAGATAGTCAAGCTAAACAAAGAAATAACCTTGAAAATGGAGCCTCCGTGACAAAAACAGAGATGTACTTGTCTATTCATTATATTTTATTTAGTAACCATGTAAGTAAGCACACACTCGTACTTATTCCAAATATTCTTCTATTTTAATGGACAGTCACTTGAAAATGAGTCTTAATTTTAATATTTAATCCCAAATATTTTTCCAACTGCCTACAATATTCCAATTAAATGCTACATCTGGTAATGTTTTAAAACTATAGGAACAACTAAAGGTTCTACTCAGAAAAATTATAAATACTGCACAGGGTTGGTACCCAAATAATTTGGGATGCAAACTTAAAAATTAACATAAATGTCTCATTAATTATCAACAGGCAATGACACTGATGCTAATTCAAAAACCTTCCCCTGCTTCTTTACTTTCTTCATCCTACTTATATGGTCTTATGTGTTGTCAGTCAAGAAAGATTTACAATAAGCAGAGCTTGCTGCCTAAAATTGAATCAATAACATTATTTGTATCTCAGAAAATTCTCAGTTTCTTCTACTCTGTTTAAAACCCAGAGAGATCTGAAAAGGTGGTTGAGGTATAAAACTAAAGGTTTTCTGGGTATCCAGAAGTTCCCAGCTTTCTTTTGGGATAGAGAGAGGGGAGTCAACAAGAAGGGAAGGTGATCATAAAGACACTGATGAGAGGAGAAAAAAAATGCACATCTAAAACAAAAGAAAATAAACAATCACTGGCATGTCATGATCTGCAGCCTACAGAAAGGGCTCAGCTGTGTGTCTCACTTAGTATAGGCAATTTTTCCTTCAAAAATAAAATCCTATCAATCACCACAAAATCCATGAATTATATTACTGACTAGAACCTCCCCCAAATCCATAAACTATCTTGCTGAATAGAACCTTTATTATTCTGCTTCTACTTTCCAACTTAATTCATGTGACAAAAAAACCCACCCAAATATCCTTAGCTATTTAAAAAAAAAGTCAATGCCTTCAAAATAAAGATCCCTGGATCATCTCTTAAAACAACAACAACAACAACAACAACAAAAAACACAACTTATTCAAGACACTGTCATTTCATATTACAGATGATTGTAATTTCAGTTAATTTATAAATAACTTTGAAATCTTATGAATGAAATGCACCAAACTTCACTTGTAAAAGCAATCATGTTTTCAGACTAAAAATTACTAATACAATGAACCTGAACTAGAAAAATTAAGCTTCTAAATATAATTGCTAGAGAATGTCTTAATGGGGGGAGTGTCAATGAAATTTTTTCTCTACATACAATATGATCATTAACAGACTAGTAAATCTTAACTGGAATGATAAGGCAAAAATAGTAAAACCACACTTTTCTATAAGATGTTACACAGTATCTTCTTTAGGGATAGCTATCGTACATGAAAAAACAAAGATGTGATCACTCTACTGCAAACCCAGGAATGCCGAGGAATCTGGTCTTAGAATGACCTAGTTATCTTCTTCCTCTCCATCATCTTCAGCATCTCGTTTCCTCTTCTCCCCCCTGGAGACTTTCTTCTTCCTTTTCCTCCTCCTCTTCCCCTTCTTCCACATAATCATCTTCTTCATCCTGAATTTCTTCTCTGTCAAGTAAGAAAAGCCCATTTCTTCTTCTTCTTCCTCTCCCAATTCTGATCCTGCTTCATCATCTTCATCCTCCTCTTCCTCATATCCTTCAGGTGGACCAGCTTCATCTTCCTCCTCATCTCCATTCTCCTCCTCTTCCTCTTCAGAGTCAGGTGCTTCATTATCCTCCTGATTAAATCCATCTAAGAATGTGATTTGTTGCAGCAATTCAAAAATACTTTTTCTGTAATCTTCCAGATTTGTGATCTCACAGTTAAACAAGTCAAGACTTTTCAAATTTTTAAGATTTTGCAGAGCTTCTACCATACTGAGATCTTTGATTTTGTTTCCACTCAGATTGAGGTAGGTAATATTTGGACATTTTTCTGCCAGAACTTCCAAGCCTCCAAAAATTATATTGTCACTAAGTTCCAACTTTCAAAGTTTATTTAAGCTGGGAAGTTTGGCCAATAAACTTAATTCCACAATAGCCATACTCAGAAACTCTAGTTCTTTAAAAGTGTCATTCAGGTCTTCAATTTCCCCATTGACACACAGGCAATTATGAAGAACTAACTCTGTCACCTCCTCCAGGGCTTGGTTCCTTAACTCCATGTTAATCCTCTTCTTCATCTCCATGTCCTCCTCCTGCTCTTCTGCTCCTCCTTTCCCCTTTCTTGCTTTCCCCACTACCCCCAACCCTAAAATTTTAAAAGATTTGAAAATGAATGAAAAGAAATGCAAATTTAAACGCCCACTACCACCAGACAGATGTGGAGGAGAAAGAAAAGAATAGCAAATGGAGTCCAAGGAGGTGGAACTCTAACTCGGCTGCCCCCACCTCCTTGTCCACACACCTGAGTGCGTCTACACACGCATGCACGCACACACACACACATATATACACACACGAGCAGTTCCTTCCCCTTCAATGGCTGCTCAGAGCATCTCTAGAGTTTTTAAAAATAAAGATTGACACTTAAATGCTGTAGGATTCATGAATTCCCCCTTTATATTGTACTTTCAATTAGGATCAAAGGCACACTATTTTTTGCAACTATAATGATAAAGAATTTGAACTTCACACAGACCTGGATAAAAACTATACAGGTCTTCAAGCTCTAGACCTCAAGAAAACAAAGCAGTAGTTTACAGCTTAACAAAACACAGGTGGTAGTCATACACTCTAGTCAAATACTTGAGGAGATGAAAATCTACGTGATAATTTACCAAAGGTATCTACTGAAAGTGACAGACTTAGGGGTAGAAGTTAAGTTGAAAGTTCTTTTTTAATTTTACACAGATTAAAGGCTTTAAGAGAGTCTCTGTAACACTTTTTTAAAAAAATATTTATTTTAGTTGGACAGCATACCTTTATTTATTTTTATGTGGTGCTGAGGATTGAACCCAGTGTCTCACACGTGCAAGGCAAGCACTCTGCCACTGAGCTACAGCCCCAGCCATGGAACACTTTTTTTTGAGCATGTTTTTCATCATTCTCATTGCTATACAGCTTTTATTACCTGAGTCTAGGCTTTGGGATGAGATGACCTTACATAATTAAAGCTTATTCAAAATAGTGATTTCACTATCTTGAACTATGAAGAATTTGAACTTTATACAAACATGGATAAAATTTGTATGTCAAAACTATAGGGTTGGGGTTGTGGGGTTGTGGCTCACCATGAAACCAAAATGTATATGAGAAACAACAGTACGCTTGTGTAGCTGTAACACAGCAATCCCAAGAGAGTAGTAGAATCCAGAGAGAGGAGATGGCATGTTAGTTTGCTGTCCTTGATAAGGACTTCAGATTCTATTTCTCAGTGAGCTGAGAAGACACTGCAGGGTTTGGGGCAGGGGTTACATGAATTAACTTTTATTCTAAAATAATCACTAGGGGAGAAAAGACCATTTGCTGCTGTGTTTGAAGAATGTTGTAAAGAGATTAGACTTCTGAAAAAAAATGGAGATGGGTGTACATGGGAACTCTGTACTTTGTGCTCATTTCTGTTGTGAATCTAAAACTGCTCTAAAAAGCAAATCTTATTAAAACAATAAATAAATAGAGGACAGTAGTTGGTCCAGGACATTAGCTGTAGAGCTAATGAGAGCATGAACATGGGATGTATTTTCAAAGTAGAATCAATGGAAGGAGACTCAGTGGTGACGTTTGAGAACTGCATGTATATTACATATTCTATGTGGAATAGGCAATGGGATAAATTTAGTAACTATAAGTATACGGATAGTATTTTAAGTACACGAGACAGGATGTGTCACTTCTGGTCATGATGGAATAATGAAATGATTCACCCTCGTATCTTAACTTAAAAAAATTATATAAAATGTATGAAACAATGGTTTTCAGAGACTGGACAACAGCATAGAAAATGACTATCAGAAGAAAAGCAAATTGACATTGTTTCTAGCAAAGATTTCTAATTAGTAGGATTAGTTCTAGATCATAAAGAATTATGCTTATAACTAAAAGTTGGGAGATTTACTTAGGGAGAACATGTTCTTTAGTTAAATTATGAATTAAAGTTGTGTTATGAAAATTCATGATATAGGAGGTTTTGCTTACATTTTCAAACTGCTTTTCAAAATAGTGACTTCACTATTTTGAACTGTGATCATAAAGAATTTGAACTTAATGCAAACATGGATAAAATTTTTGTGTCAAAACTATAGGGTTGGGGTTGTGGCTCAGTGGAACAGCACTTGCCTGGCATGGGTGAGGCACTAGGTTTGTTTCCCAGCTAAATTAAACAAAGGTTCATCAACAACTAAATATGTTAAAAAAAAAAGAAAAACAAAAACAAAATAAAACTACAGTATTCCCACTATGAGTGCATATTTTCATCAAGTGCTTACCTGCATGGCAATATATTTATACTTTCACATGTAATTTTAATGTGCTTGCTCACCAAATTTTTTAGCTTGTTTTGGTTTGGATCACGTTTTTTATTTTTTGAGATAGGGTCTACTAAGTTGAGGGAGCGGATCACAAACTCCGAAATTCAAGTGATCCTCTTGATTGGTACTAAAAGGTGTGTGGTACAGCTCCTGGCTGTGGTTTGGATCTTTTTTTTTTTTTTTTTTTTTTTTTTTTTTTTTAAAGAGAGAGTGGGGGGAGAGAGAGAGAGAGAGAGAGAGAGAGAGAGAGAGAGAGAGAGAGAGAGAGAATTTTTTAATATTTATTTTTTAGTTCTCGGCTGACACAACATCTTTGTTTGTACGTGGTGCTGAGGATCGAACCCGGGCCGCACGCATGCCAGGCGAGCGCGCTACCGCTTGAGCCACATCCCCAGCCCATGGTTTGGATCTTAAATGTTCCCCAAAAGCTCATGTGAAAGCTTGGTCCCCATATGACATTGATATTAGGAGGTGGTGGAACTTTTAGGAAGGTAGGAACTAGCTGGAGGATGAAGGTCACTGCGGATGCATGCTCTTTAAGGATGTAACAGGCTCCTAGTCCTTTCCTCTCTCTCTTTGCTTCCTGCCTTGTTATAGCTCAAAACAAAAGGGCCAAGTGACCATGGATTAAAACTGTGAGCCAAAATAAACCTTTTCTCCTCCTAAGTTGTTTACCTCAGGCAATTTGTCTCAGTGATGAAGAGCTGACACATAGTCTATAGGTGTTAAAAAGGAAATTTAAATGGGGAAGTAAATTGCTGGGGGCAGCCATCTGACAGCTACTACATAGTGAGAAAAGAAACAGAAAACAGTATTAATAAAACTACAACCTGCTTGGGACTATTATTTTATTAACACTAACTACTTAAACATCCTTCTAAGAATGAAGCAAAGCTTATTCATCAAATTTTGTACAGTGAAAAAAGCTTATACTGGTAAGTATAACTAATCTTCTGCAAGTGCTGGTGAAAGGAATAATGTTATAGTAAAAATTTCCTATTGAAATATCAAAAATTTCCCTGAATAGTACATGTATATGAGCCTTTCAAAATAAATACAGAGAAAAAAAAAATGGTACCAATGTCTTAAACTGGTCATAAGAACTAAGGCTTAGGCCTCGGATTTGTTTAAGAGAAATTGAGGGCTTTCATTTTCATTCATTCTCTCAGGTCATAGCTCACATATATATATTTATTTCTTCTATTATTCCTGGCTCAAACATGGTTTCTGGATATAAATATAATTTGTATTTGTGATTTTTAAATCATGCATTTATAACCTATAAAAGAGAGGTTACATTAGTACTTACAATTTCACATTCTTTACATGTGTGTCCAAGCAACTTTCTTCTCTCTTCTTTCTTCCGAACTACCTCAATATGAGGGAAATTTTGTAAGCTAGTCTCTCTGGGGGAACAAAATAAACTGAATTTAATATTAACTCATTTGCTACTGCAAAAATCTTTGGCTTAAGATTTAAATTAACAAAGGTTTAAGCACAGAGGAGAAATAATCCCCAAACACTAATTCATTATATTTGAGATGCACATTCAGTATATTAGAAAAACAATGACATATATGCCTATTATATGTCAAGTCCATTTGTGGATATTTCTTTGTAAGGGAAGGAGAACTATTACTTCTTATTTGTCTTTGATAGAAAATAGTAAGCTAAAGCTAGAAGGTAAAATATAACTAATTAAAAAGCTAATAACTATATTGTTAAACTCAAATTTCAGGGCTAACCTATTCCTCCCTGAAGAACAGATTTATCCATTTGTATGCCATTTGCAATTGTGTACAAAAGAAATATAACCTTTTGCTGCCTCTACTTATCCTGAGTTCTTCAAAATATTGGGCACAATTAAAATTTGTACTTCTCTTTAATGGCCAGGATCCTATTGTGAACCACTAAAAACTTAGGAAGGGTCCAAGCCAGTGAGGTATAGGTATAGGTATAGGTATGCAGAAAAATTAACACTTAAAAGACAGTAAATGAAGAGCTGGTAATTGCACATATATTAAATTTTAGCTGCTGTTTTTATAAGTAAATGAAGTTACAGGTCCTTTTTGTTTTTGTTTGGCAGTACTAAGGATTGACCCCAGGGGTGTTCTACACCAGCTCTTTTTATATTTTATTTTTAGAGTGTCTAAGTTGCCCTGGATGATCTTGAACTTGCAATCCTCCTGTCTCAGTCTCCCCAGTAGCTGGGATGACAGAGGTGTGACACGCACCTGGCTTCCTGTTGTGTTTTAACCTAAGAACTCTCAACTCTGAAGCAATCCGACAATTTAAAAAGAAAGATCAAGAAAGGATGATTAAAAAATATTGCTACAAATATATATTTTTTTCAAAGAGTTTCACGAAATTGTAAACTTATACAGAACATATCTTGGCTCTATCCTTTCCTTTGAATATTAGCTATTCTATTTTTGAAGTAATTGCAATGTACTAGGGAATCCACTATTAAATTGCCACCAGGAGCAAGACCTTACATAAAGCATCATTTAGAAGGCTACTAAGTTTTTTGTCCCTGACACAACACAATGCATTTTCCCGGGTTTGCTAGAATTCTCAGTGGGGAAAGTAAACAAGTTAAATTGATACCTTTATCATCTTTTCTTTATGTATATCTTATGTATCTGGCTATTTAGTAGCTTCAGAATAAATAAAAATACATTTTTTTAAAAATTAGTGAGCCTCTAAAATGACAATCATTACTCTATAGTTCTACTTTCAGATATCTATCCCAAAGATACATAAGCAAAAATATAAAAAGGGGGAGTGCAAAGCTATTCATAACAGCAATTATGTGTGCTAGCATGACTGTAAACATTCAAAGTGTCCATTGCTAGGGATAAAACATGAAGTTACTGCACAGCAAAACAAAAACGAAACAAAAACTGTAACTACCCTCTTTTAAAAAATGAGTGATAACCGGGCATGGTGGCGCACACCTGTAATCCCAGCACCTAGGGAGGCTGGAGGCAGGAGGATTGCGAGTTCAAAGCCAACCTCAGTAATTTAGCGAGGTGCTAAGCAACTCAGTGAGACACTGTCTCTAAACAAAATACAAAAAGGTCTGGGGATATGGCTCAGTGGTCAAGTGCTCCCAAGTTCAATCCCCAGTACCAAAAAACAAACAAAAAAAGTGTGGTGCTAGTAAAAATTCCTATATTTGTAAAGTTTGTCATTTTTATTCTTGAGTCCTTTTTGGTTATGATAATTAAGTAAATGATTGTATTTTAATTAAAATGATAATTTAAGAGCTTAGAGATATTCCAACAAAGAGCTCTGTTGTACTTCTATCTCCTTGCTCGTAGTAGTAAAGACTCACTTACCTCTGCTCATCTTTAAAATATGGCTCCACAAATGCTCTCTGCTTGACTTTATCTTGTTTATCAACATGTGCTATAAACAAAATAAGCATGTAACAAAATGAGTGTAGAATTTAATGAGAAATAATTAGCTTGTTCAGAAAGAAATATGACATGTATCAAAGCTTCCCTTTTTACTGAGTTTCATACTCTAGACCCCTGGGCAACTCATTTAAATTTTCTATCACTAATTTTTCTTTTTCATTCACATAATGAAAATGGTGCTGATTGAACCACATCTCAGTTACTAAACACCTACATCTCAGAAAGTATTTTAAAAGAACTACTCAGATATCCATTATTATCATCTGGCAAGAAAGAATAACAGAAGGTTGCTTTTAGTATATCTCACTTACTTGTCCTGTTTATTTTTAGTCTTTAAAGTAGGTTATAACTATAAAATAGAGCATTTGATCAGAAAATGGGGACAAAATTTAAGAACTAGAACTCAGAACATGGGATCTGAATTTCAACATGTCTAGACTCAAATTAGTACAACTGTTATCTAATCTGAATCAGAATTTACTCAGCATTGTGTTAAGTTCTGGACACACAAGGTACAACAAGAAAGACCTCATCTCTTGTCCTTATGGAGTCTACATTACAGTGAGAGAAACAGAACTTAAGAAAGAAAGTGGACAGTTAACATTAAGCAGGTGAATGAACAGTTAAGGCTCACCTGAGAAAGAACACAGAGGTAGTAACTGATAAATGAAAAGTTAGCCATGAAAAGAGGTGGGGGTGGGGATGTTACAGGTAATGGTATGGAAATAGGGAAAAGTATGGTATGTTACTGTCCTATGAGAAGGCTAGTATGGTTGAGATTTAGTGAAGAAAGGGAAGGACTGGGAGAGATGAGGCTGGAGAGGTGGGCAGATATCAGAACACGATGGGCCTCAAAGTCTAAGAGAAGGAGTTTCAATTTCCCACAGTGATTTTTCTCTCATTAAATAACTGTTATGCCTGTTTTAAGACTACATTATTATATGGTATGTTTGTTTATCATTTGTATTTTTCTAGCTCAACAAAATGGAGATTCATCCATGTTGTTGGGTCTAGTAGTTTCTTTCCTACTAGATAAGTAATATTCCATTCATGTGTTGATAATTGGGTTGTTTCCAGTTTTGGACTATTTTAAATAGTATGGTTAAAAACATTTTAAACACATTATTTTCTATATTTTATATTTTCTTGGGTAATCCATCTAGGATTCAAATTTCTGGGTGATGGATAGATATAAAAAATGAACAAACCTCTATGAAGCTATTAAAAAAAAAAGTGCTTCCCAAACCATTTTCAAAAGTAGTCTTAACAATTTTATATTTCTATCCTCTGTATGTGGAAGTTTCAGCTGCTCTTCAACCTTTCCAATATTAGGTAGTACTAGTCTTTTTAATAATCTCAGTGGGTGTGAAGCGGTATTTGTTCCCTGATGTCTGATAATGCTGAACATCTCTCCTGTGCTTAATGGCTATTCAAATATCTTCTAATCACTGATGAATTTTAAAGTAAAAAGAATTCAATCCAGTCTACATTTAAAGTAAATCCTTCTTGATATTCTGTAAAGGAGAAACAACTGAAACAAAAGACAAGTTAGAAGGTCTATGATAAAATAGATGAGACAGCAGTGGTTTGCTGCCAAAGGGGAGAGAAGTGAAGTGACATAAAATATATTTTAGAGCTAGTACTGCTACCTATGGTATTAGACTAGTCACAAGGTGAGGTTAAATATGAGACGCCCCCACTTCTATCTTTAGCAATGAGGTGGAGAGGTACTATGGTTAATGAGATCTGGAGAAGCAAATGAAGATCAAATTCAGGTAGAAAAATAAAGATTTCTAATTTGACTATATTAAGTTAAAGATGCTTATCAGATGTCAAATAGTCAGCTGGATTCAATAAGGATTTCAGAAGAGAGAGGACTTGGACAAGTATAATGAAGATACAGAAACATGTGCACTTGGCTTCCAGAACAGTACATCTGTCTTTCCCTCTTACCACACAATCTAAAGCTTCTTCTCACTTTCCTTAGTTGGTTCTTTGTTTTTCTGAGATATTAAAGTTGCCATGTTGTAGAGGTCAGAACCCTAAATGTTTCTTTTTTTCTATTTATTTTTTAATACCAAAGTGATTTCACTCGTATTTCATGGCTTTAAACACCATCTACTTGCCGATGACCTTCTGCCCTCAGATTGTTTATTCTGGATTTCTTGTCCATACTCTAAATACATGCCAACTGCCTTCTAGATACTTTCACTTGCATGCCTAATTAAGTACTCAGCTATTACCTCAAAAAATGGTCTTTCTTATGAAGACCAAATAGGACTTTGTAATATAGGGTTGAGAAAATTAAACAAATGGACAATAATGCATTATCAAGCCTTGGTTAATTAGCTTTATGAGTTGCTTACCGAACTCAGTTTAACGGAGAAGCCATAATTTAAAGAGAAAACAGCCTTACTATTTGGTTTCTTTGTGGCAGCAGACAATTCCTCCTCTTCATATTCCATCTGGGAGAAATTATCTGTCAAACAAGATTTGTATTCTTCATGTGTTGTCTGATCAAACATATCTTCCAAGCTATCGTTCATTTTATTTTCTCCATCTACGTAAAAAAAAAAAAAAAAAAAAAAAAAAAAAAAAAAAAAAAAGCACTGGCTTAGAACAAAACTAGCTTTCTGCTTTCCATGTAGACCAAGGAGAAACCTATAATAACTGCCACAAAATAATGTAATGAGGTTTTTAGGGACTCTTGTTACATGTGGATTACAGGCTTTACTTTGAAGAGTATTCTTTTTATGAAGAGATGTATGAAGAACTTATAGATTCAAGTGTATAAGATGGTTCTAAGAATGTGACCTGTAAACTTTATTTAAAGTGAATATAAATGGGTTAAAAACTGTAATGTATATAATGACATGCTTAAAAACAATTCTTTAAAACATAACTATTAAAATATAGGTTCTAAACAGAGCTGTGAAGTGTTCTTTAAGTGAACAGACATAAATAAGTGATGTTTGTGAACATGTATTAAAAATGTGATCCTAAAAATAATAGATACAAACAGTGATATTAAGGGTTAACTAAGTGACTGTAAGTGATTAACAAACTATAATGTATACATTGAGATATTTAAAGGCACTTCTTAAATCATGATTCTTATGGTGAGGCTTAAATTATACTTGGTACATGAGGCAAAAATAAACTCTCATGTCCTGGCAGTTAACTGAGTATTTATAATGGCTTTTAATATCCTTTACTCATGTGAAGAAAATGCTAGTTTTTGTTACTGACATAACCAGCTTACAAACATCAAAGCCTCTCCCTGTATCAGTTCATGTACAATTCATATAAACCAAAAGGAGTCTTACCAAAGAAGCTGTGAGGAATAAAAAATACAACAAAATAAATGACAAAAAGCACCAAGTTTAAACAAAAATTGTATAAACAGTGGACATTAAAACCTATCAAATTCTTACTTGTTTTTCTAATGAAGTAGGAAAAACAGTATTTTCTTGTATCACCATTAGCACTTGATAGTTTAAATTTATAGAAATAATAATCCAATGCCCAATTTGATATATAGAAGTGGTAAGTTCATCTTTCGAGTTCTAACTACATTTCCCATTACATAATTACGTTTTATTTATTTATTTAGGTACCCTGTATTGAACTCAGGGGCACTTAACCACTAAGCCACATCCTAGCCCTATTCTGTATTTTATTTAGAGACAGGGTCTCACTGTGTTGCTTAGTTCCTCACTTTTGCTGAGGCTTATTTTGAACTGTGGATCCTCCTATCTCTGCATCTTGGAGCTGCTGGGATTACAGGTATGCACCACAGCACCTTGCTCATAATTACATTTTAAAATACATTAGAATTTAAGAAAAACCAGAAACAGATTTAGCTGGCTAACAAATGTGTCAAAACAAATCAGGCATGGTGATGCACACCTGTGATTGCAGCAACTTCAGAGGCTGAGGCAGGAAGATCTGAAGTTTGAGGCCACCCTTAGCAACTTACAGCCTCAGTGAAAAAAATGCCCATGCTCAATCCCTAGTACCAAAACAAAACAAAACAAAACAAAAGCAAAAACAAAACTGACAGAATACTGGTCAGATGAGATTACTCTACTACCTCTCCGAATCATACTGCGCTATCACTCTCACCTTGCCTTTTCTCCTTGACTTACCATCATCTATCATACCATGTATTTCATCTACCATACTATATATCTGCTTGTTTCTTTCCCATTAGAATATAAGTTCCATGAGATAGGTATTTTTTAATTTTTTTTATTTTCAGTTCCTAAAATACTTCCTGGTATGGAATTTTTGCTTGTTATTATTGAGTGATTAAATATTTATTTTAATGCTAAGGGGTGTATCTGTTAATTAAAATATTATTTCCATGGGTCAGGTGCTATAATAATAATACACATCCATAAAGCATTCTGTATATGCTGTTAGTAAATCACAATGTTAAATTGCTGACTTATTTTGTTGTTGTTGTTGGTCTGACTACTGACTGCAAAATACTTAAGAAAGCATAACTTTACTGATCTATCGCAGCACCTAGTAAGTCTAACGCAGAATAGAGATATAGAAAACATTTTTCTGAATTAAAAAATTAGCAGTAATTTAAAAAGTTATTTCAATAATAACAATTCTAAGTGTTAAAAAGGTTTTACATATTATGGGCAGATTCCCCCCCACCAAAATAGGGTTTCAATAATGTCTCCTATTTCACATACTATTCTTACAACAAGCCATCTACTTAATCATATCTAAAGACTGAAGATTTAAAAAAAAAATGATGATGATCCCATATGTAATTCAAATTTTAAAAAATAACAATAAATTCTATGTTTTAAAAAAATAAAGAACAAAGATTCAAGGCAAGGAATACTGAAATATCACTCACTGCATTTGGGGCAGCAAATAAAATGTCGATTTAAGAGAAGCTAAGCAAGACTAGCTTTTTTTTTTTTTTTAAAAAGGCCCTAAGAAGGTAGACTATAGAAAGTTCAGCAGAAGGAATGTATCACCTGCCTGAATGTCTAACAGGTGATCACTGAAAAATGCCTCCACTTTTAGTATTGTATCCCCAGGTGTCTAGCTCTAACTCTTCAATACATAAAGATGATAAATGACAACTGTTAACAGTCTATGTGTTCTCACATCATATGCTAAAGTAGTGCTAACTAGAACCATTCCATTGTTCTTTCTCTCCTCTTGTGGAAAATCAAACTTCTTGGTGAAGGATTAACAGTTTCTTACTACAAAGGTAGTAGGTAGACCCTGATTTGACTAAATCCGTTGTCTATAAAAGCTAATATGATAGATTAACTCAGCATATATACTCTTTCTCTTGCCATTTAGTGATTCTACACTAATGTCTTACTAGATTTTTCCTTTTTTATTAAATTGATTTAGAAAATCATAAAACACAGTACTCTTAGGATCCCCTTTGCACTTTTTATGAAAAACTATCTAATGATCAGATTTTCTTAAAAGATCAAATAATGAATATTTTAGTCTTGTGGAGCCAAATGGGCTCTGCACCAAGTACTTAATTCTTTCCTTGAATAGAGTAAGCAATCACAAGCAAAACACAATGAGGCTGTGCTCCAACTAAATTTCATGTACAAAACTGGCAGTTGAATTTTTTCTGAAATAAAATTATTTTAGTTAAAGATTTTTTTCCCCTAAAATACTGAAACTAAGTTTTGCTAAAGAGAAACATAAAATTAAAGGAGCAGGAAAAAACCCTAGTTTATGATAAAGAGGGCACTGTGCTAACCAGTACAATGATATGACTAAACTTCATTCCAAATTTTATTACAATAAAAAAAAAAATCTTACTTGGACTTTTTTCTCCTTTTTGTTCTTGCTTCTTCATTTTTAAAAGCACGGTTTCACTGACCAATGTACAGTCCATGTCTACTGTCTCTCCTCCTAATCTTGACTGACTGCCATCCTGAATAAATATTTTAAAAATCCAAGATTTTAATGATTATTCCTTTATGGTTTTATATTTTCTTTTTACCAAAAAATTTTGGCAAAACATATGTAATATAAATGTTTACTATTCCTGGGAACTGTTATATTTATTTTTATTCTTTAGGAACAGAGATCTAGATTTTATTGCCTGTAAAATATTTTAGCTTCAATATATAACCATCTTCTCTCAAACACAGGAAAAGAGGGCTGCTGCTATGGGAAAGGAGGCTTATTTACCAATGAACTCTTTGGAGTTTTTCCTGTCTTCTTCCCCAGTCACCCTCACTATAATAAACATCATTGTATACCAAGAATGACAATTTCAATAATCAAATTTGATTTATTAATGTGTACATATTATCTTAGCAACTGTTAAAATTTTTGTTATTACTATTCTACCAAATGAAAAAATTCTCAATCTATGCAGAACCTAAATATAAGGCAAAACAATTTAAAAAAAAGTAATCAATGGGAAAAATAAACCTTTTCTTATTGGTATGTTACTCTAAAGCTAGTCAAGACATATAATGAATTCTTTGATAAAAATAAATTATTTTAGCTGGGTATGGTGGCACATGCCAGTAATCCCAGCAACCTGAGAGGCTGAGGCAGGATGATCTCAAAGCCAGCCTCAGCAACTTAGCAAGACCCTATCTCAAAATAAAAAATAAAAAGGGTTCTGGATTTAATTCCTGGTACAGGGAATGGGGGGCATTTAAAATATTTAACGTACATATTTAAAATATATAACTAAGAGGAAGAGGGGAGGGAAAAGGGAAATACATGGGAAAGATCTGATCAAATTGCATTATTTTACTGTGAGCATATATGAATATGTAACAGCAAATCCCATCTTTATGTACAGCTCTAATATACCAATAAAATATGCAAAAAGATATAAGTAGAATTTTGCATTTTTTTAAAAACTATATTAATGGTTTTCAGAAAAGGCCTTTAAAGTCAAAGTATTATTACCCTTTCAAAAATAATATAAAGTTGGAAGAATAAACATCTTTATTTGTTTTCTGAATAAATAAATAAAGGTTTTAAGAATTAGCTACCTCAGGTCACAGGAGAGGAGGTTTATAGCTCATTAGAATATGAACCAAATGGGCTTTGGTTTTATTTTTTAACTTACCTTTGTATCTATTACAGTAACATCCATTTTATACTGAGAAAGGTCTGCTCCTGGATCTATACTCCACTGGATATTTTCAAAGGATGCATCTTAGATATGGAGAAAAGATATGCTATTAGTGAGAACATGGAGAAACTGGAACCCATAATATTGATGGGAATGTGAAATGGTTTAGCTGCTTTGGAAAATAGGCAGTCCCTGCAAACTGGTGCAGCCAATATGAAGAGCAGTATGGAGATTCCTTGGAAAACTTGGAATGGAACCACCATTTGACCCAACTATCATTCTTCTCTATACCCAAAGAACTTAAAAACAGCATACTACTGAGACACAGCCACATCAATGTTTATAGAAGCACAATTTACAATAGCTAAACTGTGGAACCAATCTAGATGCCCTTCAATAGATGAATGGATTTAAAAAATGTGGCATAGATACACAATGGAATATTACTCAGCAATAAAAGAGAATAAAATCATGGCATTTGCAGGTAAATGGATGGAGTTAGAGAAGATAATGCTAAGTGAAGTTAGTCAATCCCCAAAAAACAAATGGTGAATGTTTTCTCTGATATAAGGAGGCTGACTCACACTGGGGTAGAGAGAGGGAGCATGGGAGGAATAGATGAACTCTAGATAGGGCAGAGAGGTGGGAGGGGAAGGGAGAAGGCAAGGGGTTAGGAATGATGGAGGAATGTGATGGACATCATTATCCAAAGTACATGCATGAAGACACGAATTGGTGTGAACATACTTTATATACAGAGATATGAAAAATTATGTTCCAAAAGTGTAATAAGAATTGTAATGCATTCCACTATCATGTATTTAAAAAATAAAAGCAATTAAAAAAAAAGAAAATAGGCAGTCCCTCAAAAGTTTAAATATGGATTTGGCATATAGTTCAATAATTTCATTCCTAGTAATAACCCAAGGAAAAAATAAAAACATCTACACTAAATCTTGTACATAAATGTTCACAGTATATTATATTCATAATAGCAAAAAAGAAACAAATTTCTATAAACTGATAAATAAATGAAACACAGTATACAATGAAGTATTATTCAGAAATAAAAAGAAAACATTGGTAAATACTATGATATGGATGAAAATTGAAAATAGTATGTCATGTGAAAAAAGTCAGACACAAAAGATTATATACTGACTGGTTTCACTTATAGGAAACCTCTAGAACAGTTAAATCTATGGAGACTGAAAGTAGATCAGTGGTGCCTAGGATTGGGAGCAGAAAGAGAGATAGTGATTAATGCGTCCTAAACCTAGGTGACAGTGATAGATGTACAACTCTGAGAATACGCTAAAACCAATGAAGTGAACATTTTCATGGATGATTTTTATGGCATGTGATATATATTTCAATAATTTTTTTTAAAAGTAGGAGCCATGTTAATGTTCTCTGTATTATTCCAAGTTTAGTGTTTGCTTAGCAAACAAATCAATAAAAATTTTTTAAAAGTTAAAATGATAACATTGTCTGGAGAGGTTTTCAACATATTGTATGCAGACACAGACATGACAACTATATCAACTGCAGCTGCAGAGTGTGAAGTAGTTTCCAAGTAGAATGAGAAAACTTAAATAGGTCCATTATAAATTCCCCACAGCTAAAACAGTAAATGTGAAAGAAAAGTTTTCATACAGAGTATGAAACTCTTGCTGGAAGAGCAAGTAAAGAATGTGCTTCAGGAGAAAATAAAAGTAAGTCCAGAATGAAGGAAGAAGTTGTCACTGAAGGATAATAGTTAATAAAAAAAATACTGCATGTGAACTACAGAAATGTTTGCTACCTTAATAACAAATCCCCAGACCCCCAAGAGGACTCCTTTAACAAGTAGAATTATGGAAAGATTTATCTAAATATTAGGGCAAATAACATTTCCAAACAGGAAGTCTTCAAACCTATATAAATGTAAACATTCATATATTTACATGTAAATGCAAAGAAAAAGGACAGATTATCAGGGTGAGGAACAAGGTTTGTATGATAAAAATTCTAATTTATATTTTTTAGAATTCTGTATAGTTTAGATTTTTAAAGCTTTTGTAAAGGAAATAAGAAATAACTATGTAAAGTAATCCACAAAATCACTTAGAAAAGCAGATATTTAATTCTCGATTCATTTTTTTTCAAAAAGCAAAACAGCAGAAAAATCAAAGGGAAAATTAAACCAATGAGAATCATCCTGTAAGCAAAAACATGCAAGAAGAAAAAAGATTATTTTTCTTAAAACAATTTAATTTAGTCAAATAATTCAAATGATATTCTAGCCATTAAAAAAAGACTAGACACCCTATTTATAACATCCATACCTTGGTTGTTTTGCAGAGACTTTGTCTTAGCAATTCTACAGGGATTTAACTGAAGGACTGATGCAAGTTCACATGCTCCTTGGACTGGCTGGGTTTTAATTTTTATTGGCTCATGAGAACCAGCACCCTAAACAGAAATAACCATTAGCATCTAAATGAAATCAAACAACCATTTTTATAAAAATCCTTACACATTTAATACAAACCTTCATGTCATCAAAAAGATTTTCTGTCTCCAAACTTTCACGTGGACATAGAGGGATTTTGAATACAGGATTTTCTTCTTTTATCTG
Source organism: Marmota monax (assembly GCF_021218885.2). Lineage (NCBI taxonomy): Eukaryota > Metazoa > Chordata > Mammalia > Rodentia > Sciuridae > Marmota > Marmota monax. The sequence goes on from NW_026695245.1 coordinate 4,478,232, forward strand.
TAATGGTGTTTTGTTGTCTGGTGAGGATTTATTCAAGGACTGGAGGATGCACTCCTGTAAACAGGGCTCCTCTGAAGAATCTTTGGGTAATATTCGGCTCCCATCCAAGGCCTTATGGCCTGAGGAAGAGCCTTTCGGAATGGGCTTAAAAGCCTCATAAAGAGTCACTTGCTTAAATCTGTTTTTAAAGGTCTCCTTTGCTTGGCTTTTCTCTTGACGCTGAATAGCTGAAAACCGATCAGAGAGATCCAGAGGTTTATCCATCATATTGTCTCCATGCACAGAAAACTGACTATCCATTGGAAATGGAAAAGCATTTTCTTTATCAAAAGAGGCTTGTGGGCAGCTTACTTCATGCTCATTTTCTTCCTCAGTTTTCTTCCTTTTGGATGTTCTGCCTTCCAAAGATTTCAGGGGCACCAAATGTTTATCAGTAATATCTTTAATGTGATCAGTGTCATCCATTTTACCTATGGATTCACTTATATTTTTATTTATAAGTATCTGTCTATTAGAAGATGACTGGCAAATGACCTTGTTTACTTCAGACCCAAGATTATGTGTAAAAAGGGCACTATCTTCAGATTTTGATCTAGGTTTCTCTGATCTAGAAATAGAAGTGTTACTAAAAGGGACTGTTTTCAGATGATTTTTTTTCCCAGTGTCTAAAAGAGAAGGGGATAAACCTGTATTCAAACACAAACTACTTTTCACATTAGAAGTAGCTCCAAATACAGGAGATGACACCCGAGTAGTTAATTCTTCTTGAGGAGTCTTTGAAGTAGAATCTGAAAATCTAAATAAATAAAGAATGATAAAACTTGATTCCTATTAAAGAAATAGGGTAAAAATTAAAAGACAGGCATAAGAGAACACCTTTGCTAATACAGAAGAGATAGTAAAATATTTTCTACATATCAGAAGCAGATAATGATTAACCAAAATTTAAGATACAGTACCACTGTTGCTTTATTTCCATTTGGCAGACAAAAGTAGAGGAAAATGATACAGAAAACATGTTTTAATACCCTAATATTCTTGCCCATGAGTTTTTAAAAGTAATTTAAATAACTTCATTATATAAAATATTTAACAAATTTAAAAAAGAATTTTTTATTTTTGTAGTGCTGGAGATTGAACCCAATGCCTCCTGCTTGCTAAGCAAAAGCACTCTGCTGATAAGCTACACTTCTAGCTCCCAAATCCTTATATTATAGAATTAGACATAAATTAAGACCCACCCTTTCTCTAGCAAAGGAGATAGTTGTAGAAAGGTCATTAGATTTAATTTTGAAAATGTAGGATAGATATCCTGGGTTTAGTACTTAATTTAAGTGACCTTAAATAAGACATTTAATAACAATCTCTAGGAGCTACATTTTTGTCATCTGCCCCACATTCCCCCCAAAAAGGGGTGGGTGAATATATAATAAAACTTTCCTTAATGACTTACTTTTTTAACAGACTAAATATAATAAGTCGACATCTAAAAACTGAACAAAAAAATTGCTATGGTCATTACAGTTATTGTTAGAATGGATATAAAAATGAGATGCAACACAATCTTGAAAAGTTCATCCAAACTTACAGATACATTCTGTATACCATTCAGTGCTTGGAAATATAAACACAGAAGGGATAACTGAGTCTTAAAAGGGTAGAATAACAAGGTTGGGAGCTCTTAAACACTATTCGATGATGTACAAAAAGGATCTAAAAATAATATCCACCTCTCTGTTGTAATGCACAAAAGCTCTCAACAGGTCATTAAGTGGAGAGACATTTTAAAAAATGAAAATAGAGGTAGAATAGCAAACTAAATGCTGATGGAGAGAGAGGGTTTAATTAACTGGTTTAATTATAATGGAACTTCACCAAAGTGCCCCAAGTTACCTTAAACTATCTTCATTATTTCTTGCAGATTCCTCAAAAGGCTGTTTCTTATGATCTCCTTCCAAACAGTGGTAGAGCTCATCACCAAGAGGGCTCAGGGGAGCTTGAGATTCCTTCAATGGTAAAATAAGCAGCATACTCACACAATGGAATATTATACATCCTTAATAAGGGATAGAATACTGAGTAAATGCTATGATGTGGATGAACCTCAAAATTATGCTATAGGAAAGAAGCCAGATTCAAAAGACATATAGTGTATAATTTCATATTTACACAAAAATATCCAGAATAGGTAAATCCATAGGGGCAGAGAGTAAATTGGTGACTGCCACAGGCTATAAGGTGGGGTGAATGAAGACTGAATGTTTCAGAGGTATGGGGTTTCCTTCTGGAGGAAAAAATGGGTTGGAACTAGATGGAGGTGGCAGTTGTATAATATGGTGAATATACTAAATGTCCCTGAATTATATCCTGTAACATGATTAATTTTACATTATGTCAATTTCATCACAATAAAAACGAAGCATATTAAGTTTAAAGAGAAAGAGCATTAAGATGTTAAAATTTTATAAAAGTACATTGTATTACTGGTATATAAAACTCCAATTCCAAAAAAACGCACTAAGATGGGAAGAGAATACAGATGAATTTAAAAGGATCCTTTAGAGAACAGTGCTTCTTATTCTTTAACATGCATACAAGTCGACTAGGGATCTTATTAAAATGCAAGTTCAGTAGGTCTAAGGTTCTGTATCTCTAACAAACTTCAAAAGTGATGCAGATGTTGTTGGGCTGTACATCATATTCTGAGCAAGTTTTTTTTTTTTTTTTTTTTTTTAATTTTCATACGAGGGATTGAACCCAGAGAGAATTAACCACCAAGCCACATTGCCCACACTTTTATATATTTTATTAGTGACAGGGTCTTGCAGAGTTGCTTAGGCTGGGTTTGAACTCATGACCCTCCTGCCTCAGCATCATGAGTCACATGATTACAGGCATACACCACCACAGCTGCAGCAAATTGTTCGATGTCAGCTCCCTTAACATATTTGGTGTCTAAGCTACTGACTTACTAGGTTTATGGATAGGAGGACATTAAAAACCATTAAGACACATTTAATTTTCAAAGAGTTTTAAAAAATCCACTATCATTTGAGAATACATCTAAAAAAGAGCAAAAACTCAAATGTAATGAAAAATCAATTCAATTTTCAGAAATTCAACAGTAAGATAACTTTATGAGTATGTACACATTTACTAACTAAAGCAGAGAAAATTAATTTAAAGTTGTGTCAAAACAGAACTTCTTATGACTGAAGAATTCAAGTTTTCTATTTTCTAGGGATCAATTAAGAAAAGAAAAAAGATGTAAACCTGCCTGATGTAAGGAAGTATTCAAATAATGAAAACTACAGGGGCCAATCCCTGACCAGTCCCTAAGAATTGGATTGGCAGTTCTTGATAGTCCCAAGAATTCAATCTTTTTCCAAACCAAGACGCAGTTTAAAAGATGCCAAAAAGACCCAACAAATTCTGAAACCAACCTAAAGGTTTAGGTCTTCTCTTGGATACAGTGAGGGTGGGAAGAAAGCATAAAAGAGGGGACTAGAGAGAGGACTGACAAAATAAGTCCTTTAAGCCATTATCATTCCCCTGTAATTTTGATTTGACCCATATCCTAAGAATTCTGAAGACTCAGGACTCTCTGGGGGAGATAATATAAAAGGACCTTTCTAACATTAGTTTTGTTCTAGGCCTTTATTCAATAATCTTTGGATAAAGTAATTTTCCTCTGGCTCAATTCTTTAAGAGTAGATCTAAACGGACATATCAAATAACACATATTATTAACAAACTAAACCATTACTTACAGATTCTTCTTGAACACTAAGTCCAAGTGTTTCAGCAACAACTGTAGCCAAATTAAAAGATGGTTTATCAGTGGAATAACTGCTTGTTCCACGTGTTTCTAAATAAGAGAAAAACAAACCAATTACTCAGTTTCAGAAATTACATGTAAAAAATTATAAAAAAGTAGGAAAAAATCTCAAAGAACCTATTTATAAGATGGCACTGGAGCCAGACATGGTGGTGCACACCTATAATCCCAGGAGGCTGAGGAAGGAGGACTGCAAGTTTGAGGCTACCCTCCATAACTAAGCGAGGCTCTATGCAACTTAATGAGACCCTGACTCAAAATAAAAACTGAAAAGGGCTGGGGATGTGGTTCAGTGGTAAAGCACCTCTGGGTTCAATCCTCAGTACTTGGAGGTGCAGGGGGGAAATAGTGGACAAATTTTAAAATACTGTTCAAGAAAGCTCAAAGTATCTACTATAAATAGCAATAAGTTACTGGCATTTTGCATCCACACTTGCTAAACCTTTCCAGTTTTCCATTTTTCCTAAATGTACTAAATGGAGTACATAGATTGCTTTTATTGACATTGTAAAAAAAAAATCATAAAATGGATTTGTAATTAAACCATGTTTATAGTATGTTTGTGAATATAGTGGAGGTTTTTAGCACTGCATGTTTTTCAAGTTTTAAGCTAATGCTTATCTATATAGGAATCATCTACATTCAATCATTTTAGTTTTGTATATTTAGAGTTTCTGTACATAGTAAGTATTTATGGAGTACCTATTATGTGCTGGGTATGTTTAAGCACTAGATGAAAAGAAAAAGCTCTTGTTCTCAAGAACCATATGGACTACAGTTGAAAGGTAAAAAGAGAACTGCAGTAGATGTGATAAACATAATAAAGGCACACATAAAAGGTGACTCAAACATAGGACTCCTAAATCATCCTTGGGGAAATCAAGGCAAACTACATAAAGTAATGTCTACTGACCCTTAGGAGAAAGAGGTGTGTGGCAGGTTAACTAGATGTGGGTCAGAAATTAGGATTCTAGGTATGCTTGAGGTCCCAGATATTTGAAACAAAATTGCTTGTTCAGGGAACTACATGTGGTTTAATTGCTAGAAGTGAATCACACAAGATGAAAGTAGTAGGATAGGAGCCTAGCTAGGTTAGTTAGGGATCAGATTATGCTAAGTAGTTTAAAATTTCTCCTATAAACAATGAAGAGACATCCAAGAATTTTAAAGGGAGGACAGAAGCAATACCAGGGTTAAAAATGTAATGAACAAGAAGTAATCACTAATAGGCAGAAAGACTCATTAGATTACTAAAACAGTCTTGGTGTGATACTGATGGTCTAAAACAGTACCATGGTGGTACAGAAGACTATGTAAAACAGATATGCAGGAGCCGGAATCAGTAAGGCTTAGAAGCTACATAGAACATAAGATGAAGAAGCAGGAATATAAAATGACTTAGAACTCTTCGACTTAGGTAACTCAAAAGAAATGTGTATAATATTGTTCACTGAGGTTGTAAATAAAAGGATGAAAAGTAGGTCTGATAGGAAAGCTTCCATTTTGGACATGCTGAAGATGAAAGATATTCAGAGAGAGGTGCTCAGCAGCAGGGGTATATAGTGATTTGGAATCCAGAAGAAGAGTATTGGACAGAGACATAAATTTGGGATTTATTTAGCATATAGGTTAGTAGTAGAATATTGATTGTATTATTAGAGAGCCTTCTAGAAAGATTAAAAAAAAAAAAAAAGACATGAGCAGGTCTAGAACTATCTATATTGGGAAACAGAAAACACAACTTTTGCCTCTCTCCAGTTGGCCTAAAGGATCTCACTTTTGGTCCTATCTTATGGGCAGCTCCTTCTCTGGCTACTTTGTTCGTTCCTTCTCATTTTCGTAATCTCTAACAAAACAGCTGCAATACTGCCTGAAAGGAGTGAAAAATGGCTTTCAGGGGACAAAAAAGTCTTATACTTTTTATGTATAAAGTACAAATGAAATGTAAAGAGTACATAAATGGAATATATAGCATTTTTGCAATATTAAAATTGTGTGGAGGTGAGGTGGGGGTGTAGCTCAGTGGTACAGCATTTTCCTAGCATGCATAAGACCCTGGGTTCAATCCCCACAACCCCCTCCCCCCAAAAAAAGTCATGGGGGGAGTTATTTGGGGAATTAAAAAGGCTCACTGGACAGGTGGAATGAACATGTGAAGAGTTAAGAATCATTGCTTTATATAATGGAATTCCTCTAGGCTCAGTACTCAACTTCTCTCCTCTATGATGACTTGCTTGGAAATCTCCAAGTCGCATGGTTTTGAAAATTATGCTGAAAACTTCCATACATACCTTCATCCTGAATTTCCCTAAATGCAAATTTACATCCACTCCCCATCCAAAATCTTTATCTGAATATCTATTCTATATTTCAAACAGAATATTACAAAAAACCAAAATCCTGAATTTTAACCTTTCCTATCCCTTACCCTGCAAACCTGCTGCTCTCAGTCACTTCTACCTCAGTAGCAACTCTATTCCTCCTGTTGTTCAAAGGATTTTCCCCTGTTCTTTCAACTATACAGGTTTCCTTAAAGTTTCTCAAGCAAACCAAATGGTACTTTCTTTGCCTGGGATGTTGTTCTCTCAGGTATCCACATGCCTCCCTCAGTCTCCCCTGAAGTGTCACTTAATGAGTGAGGCTTTCTAATATCCCTTTTACCTGCTTCATTTCTCTTCAGCACACTTGACTCTATGCCTGACATGTATTTATTCTTTTTCTTTCCCAATTAAATTATAAATTCCACAAGGACAAGGGCTTGTTTTGTTCAGTGCTTGACATATAGTAGATACTTATACATTTTTTAATAAATGAGTAAACCATAATAAAGCCTTCCTTATATCATTAGCAATTTATACTAATATGGATAAGAATATTAATATAAATTAATACTAGGATAACATTATTTTCTAATATGAAAAGACTTCTAGGCAACTAATAACATAAACATAAATTATATAAAAATATTCTTGAAATAGTCTAATTCTAACTTTTGGTGACTCTTGTCTACCAATAATCACAAATTTTAAACTTATAAAGTAATCTCAGTATCTTACTAGTCACTGGAGCTTGACTTTGATCACAAGTGTCAGCTACTAGAATTTCACTTTCATTAGGCTTATGTGGAGGGTGAGTTGAAGTCTTGGAGATTTTTCTTAATTCTAAGGGGGGGAAAACAGGAACAATTATGTAACAAACAAAATTATTATCAAAATATTACTCTTATAAGCTAATATTACCCTGTAGTTAAATGTATACAAACACTATTTTATTGACATAATTCTCATATTTTAAGAAAAAGTAAGTTTCTTTAGTTTTATTAAGAACAAAGCTGAAAGGCAGTGGTGGGAACAAGGACTTGAAGAGACAAGTTTCTTCTGACCTAAGACGCCTAAGGCATAACATTTTAATGTTTCTTTTTTTCCTGTATCTGTTACAAATCAGCAGATTAATTTAAAATGTATATTACATTTTACACTACTTTAATTTTCTAGAAGGAAACCCTGGAACATATCAGAAATATTTCTACTGATTTACTTCAAAGAAAACCAAAAGGATAAAAGTAAAGAAAAACACAGCCTAAATGTAACTTGAAAATCATTTTAAAAAGCACTGTGTATCTAAGATAAACAAGCAAACATGATCAGAACAAGACTAATTAGTCATTAAATCACTTAAAACTTATTTTTTAAAAATTTTGCATGGCTCAAAAGCTACTATATTGGGGCTGGGGTTGTGGCTCAGGGGTAGAGCGCTCGCCTAGCACGTGCAATGCCCTGGGTTCAATCCTCAGCACCACATAAAAATAAATAAATAAAATAAAGGTATTGTGTCCAACTACAACTAAAAAATAAATCTTTAAAAAAAAACAACTACTATGTCTTTAAAACCAAAATTTCAGATTCCAAAGAAAAAATGATCAGAATAAGGAAATAGCAAAAAATTTTATTAAATAGTTATATGTTGCTCACATACAATGAAGAAATAAACTAGAAACAATCATGTGAGATACAAAAGAGGTTCTAGTAAAGAAATTTTTGTGGTTTGGTTTCTGGATATTCATATAGATGAACCTAAATATGATCTAAATTATATAGATGATTATCTGTCTGTAATGATTCATGTTCTAATAGCAGTCAAAAAGGCCAATGACTACTCCTTCTAAAATATAATATCTAGATCCTGTTTTAATTTAGTTGCTAATTGTAGGTAGAATTTTTAACAGTTCTTTGGCTTTCCACTAGATGGTGATGCAAACACATATAAAATACAGAAAAGCTGTCAATTTTCCAATTTCAAAGAATAAATATCTACTTATTCTTTCAAAAGCATAGCTACCATCAATAATGTATTTGCACTATACAAATATCTCCAGAACTTCATATTACCTTCCTCCAATGCTTTCCTTGTTATAAGCAGTTTAGGTAAAAACTTAAAATCTTTACCATTTTTTTTTTAATTAAATGGTAATCATTGTATCATGTCATATGACAAATTTAATGGCTATATAAAAAGGTAGTTTCAAAGAATTTTACAGAAATGGTAAACTTGGCTGGAATTAAAATCTGTCACTGATAATTCACAAAACATATACATTATAAAATCATTTAATTACCACCAACTGCTACAGATTACAACAAAAATAACGAGTTAAAAATAGCTCCAAATGGTAGCAGTACCTGTGGGCAATTCTTGGAAAGTATGGAAGTTTAGAGCAAGGAAGACCTGTATGTTAATTGTGACTTATCTACTTATATGACAATTGACTTTGAGTGTATTTTTAACTTCTCTAACATCTCTTTCTCATCAATAAAAGGAGTTAACAGCTATCCCATAAGCTATTGTGATAATTAACATATAGTAATAATGTATGCAAATCAATCAGCATATTAATATATTCAAAACAGAAGATGGAAATTAATATTCTTTTCCTATTTCCTTCCATCCCAGATATGTGCACATTCGAATATTTTTAAAATAAAAAGAAACTTTCCTATATTTATAAAATGCTGAGTATTTACATATTCAGACCAGGAACATATCTACTCATAATACATGCAGAAAATGCCCCGTCACTTTATTAGTGGAAGTTAAAACTCAACAAGTGTACCATGGGTTACTGAACAATGACTATCTTCCTTCATTAGACTGAATAATGTAAAAACAACAGACAAATACTCTTTTTTTTTTTTTTTTTTAACAAAACCAGGTAACTAAGAAACAACTCTAACCTTTACCATTTGTACAAACAGAATACTCCTGTTTATTCTGTGCTTTTTCCATGTATCGGACATGGAGATTCTCCTTTCTTCGTAGCCGGTTAATGCCAGAAAATGAGAAGGCTGTTATTGGTGAACCTGGAATAACATTTTCCTCAGATGCAAGTTCAGCTGCTTGATGCTGTTGATCCTTCCTAGAGGAAGATGACAATTGAAAGAAAACAAATTCAACAAATATTTATTAAAACATCAACAATATAGTATGGAGCTATAGCAGAACACAAGTGGAAGACACAAGAGATGTGTGTAATGCCTTGCATCTAATATTCCAAATCCAAGGATTAGAGAAGCATGCAAATAACTATAATACCAAGTGGGGAATATTATCATGAGAAGTGAAACAGAAAGTGTAGTCATTGGCACCTGAGATGAAATTAGAAGTATTTCAAAAGGCAAAGAAGTTCAGCAGAGGATCCATGCTGTTTTGAGTAAAGGCACACAGTACTGTATATGTGTTGGATAAGAGCAAGCAAGAACTATAGGAAAGGAAACTGTGAGTAAATGTTCATGTAATTGAGAAAGCAAGAAGAAAAGAACAAAGGTTTTAGAGTATAAAAGTAATATGACAAGTTTATAGCAGTGTACCAGAATGACTGGTATAGAAGGAAGCAAGGCACTCAATTAGACAGTAAATTTAACAGTCCAAGCAAGGGCTTCTGTGGTTTGAATCAGAATACTGGAAATACATATAGAAAGGAAAGAACCAATTTTAAATACTGAGGTGGTAGAATCAATACTACTTGGCAAACTACAGATGGGATAATAATACTGACACTGATAACTGCCAACCTTTGCTGTGTACTTAAATCACCAGAAACTACTCTAAGTGCTGCATGCCATCACTTTAATTATCACAACTGTGTCTCATGAGATATTATTATTACTCATTTTACCATGGGAATGAAGAAAAAGAAGTTAAGTCACTTAAGTCAAATAGTAAGTAACAGAGACAAGATTTAAATTTTGGCAGACTCTAGAGGCCCTTATTGTCAAGTATTCAAGTGTTGTTATTCACTATCAAATAGTTAACCTTTATAAAGTATTCTACACCATGAGTCTAATGACCAATTATGATAGGCTGCAAAATTTGAGTTTCTATCTCAGCTTCTGATTTACATCAGTTACAACAGTCCTATTAAAATTTAAGTCAGGGCTGGGGTTGTGGCTCAGTGGTAGAGTGCTTACATGGCATGGGTAAGGCACTGGGTTAGATTCTCAGCAGCACATAAAAATAAATAAATAAAGGTATCATGTTCATCTATAACTAAAAAAAAATTTAAAAAAATTTAAATCATGTCAATTAAGTCAGATTAAAACCGTGCCACATGTCCCATTTCACTAAAAACACAAACCAAAGCCTTTGATTAATCCCTAAGACCCTATAGGATCTGTTTATCTAGCCCATATTAACTCCTGCTACATAATCTACATAATCTTCCTTGAGTTTACTCAAACACACTAAGTATAATCCTACTTTGGGCTCTTTGTTCTAGCTGTTCTTCGCTCTACTCTTCTCTAGGTATCCACATGGCTAATTATCTCATCTTTCTATCTTTGCTGGAATTTTAATAATTAAAAGTGCACCTCCCTTCCCACACAACCTTTTCCTATTTCTTGTTATTCTGCTTTATTTACTTTATCTATAGTAAATATGCTTTCTAACAAGTATGTAATTTAATATGTCTCTGCTCACTTGTTAGAATATAAACTTTAAGAGGGTAAGGCTCTCTGGTTTACTGATGAATTACAAATACCTACAATGGTAGTCAAGTAGTATGTACTGCACAAACATTTGTTGAATGAATGAATACAAGACTTTCCCAGATGCTACTCAAGAAATAAATTTATGCTGATGTGTATGTTCTTGTCAACTCAATTCAGGACCAATGGTACTTAAAAGACTGAGTTTGCACTGAATTGTGACTTCTGAGTAAAATTAAGTCAACTGACTTTCCAATATCAGACCACTACTGACCTTACTGGCCATTCTTATCAGTTTGTCAGTCATTTAATCTTTACATGACCAAAGTAGCCTGTTCTATTAATTTGTGATATTGTTTCAAACAAAACACATGAGAGTTTGGAAGACAAAGATTAATGTTTTCTAACAAAGATTTATATTTTAAATTTCCTGGACAATATAAATATTACTGTGGTCTATAATCCTATAGTCTATGCTAAAAAACAATTTTTAGAGATAATATCTAATTTAAAAAATTTTATTTTTAATTGATAAATAATGACTATAAAGTATTTTTTTTTGGGGGGGGGGCAGGGCTAGGGATTGAAACCAGGACCTTGTGTATGTGAGGCAAGCACTCTACCAACTGAGCTGTATCTCCAGCCCCCATGACTATAAGTATTCATGGAATATAATGTGATGTTTTGTAATGCTTACATCCTGAAATGATTAAATCAAGCTAATCAAATTTATCACTTCACAGATTTATGTAATGATATTTAAATTGTACTTTTCTAGGAATTTCAAAATATACAATATTTTATTATTTATTACAGTCATCTTATAATAGATTAATAATTAATTTTTAATCTCTTCCTGCAGTTCTATCCTTATTCTGGAAAAACAGAGTACACTAAAGTCATATGAGAAAGCCTTACAAATTAATGGAGTGTGAAATCTGTTTGGCCTACCTTTAACTAATCACGTCATAGTGTACTTTCCTATTAGTCATAAAAATTCAACCTGAAACACGAATGAGTCATGAGAAGAAACTGATTTCCTGGCAGTGTCAATCTACAAGTAGCTGGGACCACAAAAGGAGAAAACAAACAAACACCTAAAGGACAAAAACCAAAACTAGCTCCAACTAGAAGTGCCCAAACTAAATAAATAAATGCTGGTTTTATCCTTCTTTGTCATAGTAAAGGGGAGAAAAAAAGAAACAAAACAAAACAAAACAAAACTTCTGTCTTAACCAAATATTATTCTTAATATTAAGTCTCTGATTTTCTGAGAAAAGTTAGGAGTTTCTGTCATAGCTTTTGGCTAAACTGATTATGCACAGTTGTTATTCTTTCACTTTTATTTCTGAGGGCTTGAGAATAAATGTTTTCGGTTGTTTATTTGTAGGCCTCCTCTTAAATTCTATCAAATCTGTTTTAGTTGTTCCTTTCCCCAAAGATCTATAAAGGATCCAAGGTTTCTCTTCATGTGGAGTCCGCAATTTTTAACATTCAACTTTTCTTTCTCCACTCCGAAGAACTTATAATTCCAGTTAAAACATAATTTAAATATAAGGAAGCAAGGTTAAAACTATCACCTTCATTTAAATGTTCTAATTTTCCAAAAGGGAAGAGGATTCCCTGAAACTAGTGAGCCTTATACAGATCCCTGAGAACCTTATAATTTTATCTTATGAATAATTAAAGTAAAATTAATTTTTAGAAGTAGTGCTATTAGATCAGTTGTCTACGGAATGTTTTATCATATAATCAAGGTCTCAAGAATGTATCAGACAATGACTTCCTTGATATTCTCTCAATGCAAAAAAAAGAAGAAATATAAACACAGTATCAATAAAGACAGATTCTTAACTGACACAAATTATTATTTGCAGTACTGAGGACTCTTAACCATTGAGCCACATCCCCAGCACTTGTTATTTTTTATTTTATTTTCAGACAAAGCCTCACTAAATTGATGAGGATAGTCTCCAACTTGAAATCCTCTTGCCTCAGCCTACCAAGTTGCTGGAATTACGGATGTGTACCACTGTGCCTGGCTATACAAATTATTATTATTGAAGAAAATCCTCATAGCTTCATGTTCAGGTGTTTTGTTCCACATCAATGACCTTGATGAAAGGCATTAATGGAATATTCACAAATTTGTGGACTATACAAGCTTAGCATAAAAACTAACCTTAGAACAGCAGCAAAAGTCAGCAAATGAAAGACCCCACTCACATACTCCAAGGCTAGAATTATGGGCCAAATCTAATAAGATACAACAGAGCAGGACTAAATGCTAGGTATCAGTCTTACTGAATCAATTAAGAAGAGAGATAATCTGTGCTTTGTCATCTACAGGTCAACACTCTGTAGGTAACCTTCTGAAGCAGTTTTAACAACACTGTAGAAAAGGTATATAAAGCCTGAAGGTAGACGTGGGTTCACTTACTAGTCAAGGTGAATGTTATTTAATCTTCCTGAACCTTGGCTTCCTTGTCTATAAAATGGGTATTTTCCTGTTTTCTTTTTAAATGAGGGTATAAAAAGCAAATAATATACACAAAGATATAACCCAGTGCCCAGAAAATTAGTAGGTATTTAATAAATAGTACTTAAAAATGAAGGAGCAGATTAAATGATATGAGGTGTCTTTGACAAATTATTAAGTCCTGTGTTTAAAACTAAAACAGCAAATTCACAAGTAGAGGACAATAAGATACTAACTTAAAGGTATGAATTAACTGAAAACTCCATAAGCAACCATGAGCAATATGTTATGTTTGGGTAATATCAATATAGGTTAAAAAAAAGTGTGTGGTGGGTATATTGGCCAATACTGGTGTATTGGTCAGACTTATATATCTATATCAAATTCTTAAATAAGATACTGATAACTAAAACATTAAAAAAAAATAGCAGTTTGAAAAGTCCTGAAGTAGTGCCACATGAAGAACAGTTAATGAAGAGCAGATATTTACTTTAGAGAAGACAAGACTCGGAAGAACCACGATGGGTGTCTTCATGTATCAAAAGTGTAGTAAAGTAGAAGAGAGTAAAATCAGAATCAATAAATATAATTTGTAAATAAGGTGATTCTACGCAAGCATGGGAAAACTATCATCTTGCTAAAATTAAACAGACTCAGGAAATGATGATCTTGTACTAAAGGTATTTCAACAATGGTTACTTGTTAAAGAAGTTATAACAGGAATTTTATTAGAGAGATGAGGGTTAAATGAAGTGAATTCTACAGTCCTTTGAAATCTTGTGTAGATTCCTTAACTTTCACTAATGCATCACATTTATTTTCCAATACAAAGAATCATGACCTCAATACATAGCTTAACTATTTGTTTCCTGTGACTGGAAGAGCTTACTCTTTGTCTTTATTTTTCAACTTTATAACAGCAAATTTTTATTGAATAATTTCTTACTGTAGTGTCACTTAACTGTAGAGACACTTAAGTGACATAGAAGACACTGAAACCAGCTCAGGAAGGGCTGGGGATGTAGCTTAGTTGCAAAGCATTGCCTACACATGTGAGGTCCTGGGTTTGATCCCCACCACTAGAGCTCGGGAAAGAAGTCAAGCAGGTTAGAATTACTGCACTTAATAAGAAGTCAATATTTTTTTCTAAAGTTCAGTGAAATTTCAAGCACTAGCAGCATAACATTACAGTGGTTTAGATAGTCAGAGGAAGTGAGGTTGCCTTTACAAGATTATCCTTGCTATTTTTAAAAAACTGCTAACCATAAAGAAATTTGAGGCAAGTCAGTGGTAAAATTGGCTCAGGAGAATCACAACTATCTTAAATTTCATGAAAGATACATTACTTCCTACACTGTTCTGACTAAGCATATTAAATAAAATAAATAAAATATATGTGCTTTGAACTTGTCTATATAATTAGTTTTTATTGTAGCCTTTACTGAAGTCTACTTCTTTTGTAAAAATATCAATTCACTTCAACAGGAAAATTTGTGCATTTAAGAACAATAAAAATAAATTCTAAATAATTAAAATTCATATTTCTATCAAGCAAACGACAATCCAGTTTCAATACAATTTATACACTTTGGTTTTGGAGGCATTTCTGTATTAATCTTTATATACGTAGTATCTTTAGTATCTTATCTCTGCTATCATAAATATCAAGGTTGAGAAGTTCAAAATACCACAAGCTACATGTACTAAATCACTTCACATAGATTAATGTAGGTCACCAATCACTTATCTGAAATCCTTGGAACCAGACAGGATTCAGAATTTAGATTTTAAAAAATAAAATATAACACAGAACAAATATGTTATTATACGACACTTCCAGTGCAATTTGAGGCACTGTCCAGTAATCAAATACACTGGTATTTTCATAGCAAAACATACAAATACTCACAAAGTGAGATGAATAAATAAAAACTACAAATAGCATTCTAGTACTTGAGATACACTTAAGTTGTGAATAACATTAAAAAAAAAAAAGAACCTTTTGGGTTTTGGAATCATATTGAAAAACTGTGGGTCTGTCTTAGCCTTTTTTCATCACAGAGCATCAGTAAAATTAGAAAGTGTTGACATTTTCATACACACATTTCATAGCTTTAGTCTGATTTCATAGCCTTCCTTCATCATCTATCATCCCCCTCAAAATTCCCTTTGGCTATCAGTGTTCAGTGGACTAATTAATATGAAAGAAACAGCAAAATTCTATTGGACATCTAATACCTAAAAGCATACTGATAAGAATTTTATTTCCTCCTGTGAAACATGTTTATACACAGATAATAACTAATCCAAGCCAAAAAAAAAAAAATCTTACATCTTCATAGTTTGGGGTATCAAAGTGTTTGTGTTTATTTGAAAGCAATAGAATCTTTAAGAACCCTATAACACCATCGGTACTATCCCAGATTCTAAGTTTTAAAAAATACTTTAAGAGTTTGGTGCTATGGTGTCCCATTAGTTCTAGCAATTTGGGGGGAATGAGGCAGGAGGATGGCTTGAGACCAGAAGTTCAAGGAGAGCATGGGCAACACAGAGAAACCCTGACTCACCCTCCCCACCAAAAGTAAGTAAAATAAATAAAAATACTACATAATCTGCATATAAATGGGAACTAAGAATTAGCCCTATCTCAACCCTGAATTAGTTAGACCACATCAGGGGGAAAAAAAAATTTAAGACAGGATAGCACAGAAATGAAAACAGAAAAAAAACAAAAAAACAAGGTGTTTAAATCAGAAGACATGGGTACAAGTGATGGTCTTATTACATAGTAGTTAAGAAATCACAGGCAAGTTATTTGACATTGCATTTTAGTTTCCCCATTTGTAAAGTAAGGATAATAAAACTCTTCTGCAGAATCAGAGAAAAGATTAGAAATAATAAACATAAAACACAGAAGAGCAACTGGAATATGAGAGATAAGTTATTTTTATTTTTAAAGAGAAATGGGTGAGAATAGAAGAAGACAGAAGTTCTAACAGGCCAAAGAACTCAGTAAGAGGAAATACTTATTCAGTCTGCTTTATGAAGCTCTGAGATACAGCTGGAAGAGGGTAACAAAATACTTGATATTTATAAATTATAAAATGTTTTAATTAAAATGTTGATACTTTTTCACTGTACACTCACACACTAACCAAAGAGAAGAAACACATTTTTTATACATATCCCCCAAACATAAAAATGTAGCAATATCTTTATTTTTAAAATTATAGAGGACCAAGTTTTAAGAATGAAATCTGCAACTCTTAAGATACTTTCAAAGTTTCTAGAGCTAAGTAAAATAAAGAAAATTGGAGGAAAATATTTTCTGTTAAAATTTAGGAAAAATACTTACTCAATCTTTTGCTGCAGTTGTTCAGAAAGCTTTTTATTTTCTTCCTGAAGAGAATTCTTTTCATTCACTTAAAAACAATGTGAAAAAAGCATATAATACAGTTATATTAATATTCATGTCAGGATTTTTTTTTAATTATTTTTTTTTTTAGTTGTAGTTGGACACAATACCTTTATTTTATTTATTTTTTATGTGGTGCTGAGGATTGAACCCAGGGCCTTGCAAGTGCTAGGCAAGCGCTCTACCGCTGAGCCACAGGCTTTTAAAATAAAATCCACAATTATGAAGAAATGAGAATTTCTAATTTTAAATCATATTATTCTAGTTTGATGCTACTGTGCAAAAGTAATTTGTTACCAGGTAGATATTACTACCTTTCATATTGTGCCATTTCCATGTGATTAATAAATTTATGTAACACTTGTTACAAAAGAGAATACTTTATGTACTAGAGATAGAGTCTAATACAATAAAGATAAGAAAAAATTCCATGTGGTCACTCAGTCCTACTAATTTCAAATACCAATTTAGGAAGAGTCACTTATCTTAAAATAAATTTGATCATAAAAACAACAAAAACTGCCAGAATGGTGATATATGCCTACAAGTCCAGCTACTTGGTAGGTTAAGGAAGGAGGATCACAAGTTCAAGGCCAGCCTGAACAATGCCCTGAGACCCTGGCTCAAAACATAAATATAAAGGACTGGAGGTGTAGCTCACTGGTACGGTGCTTGCCTAGAACATTCAGGTCTGGAGTTTGATTCTTACTACAAAATAAAATTAAAAAAAAAAAAAAAAAATCCTCCAAAAGAACTTCTCAAGTATGCATCTCAGAAAGGATATCATACCAGACAAAGGTGCCAAAAACATACAATGGAGAAAAGCTAGCCCCTTCAACAAATGGTGCTGAGAAAACTAGAAATCTATATTTAACAAAATGAAATTAGACGTCTATCTCTCACCCTGCACAAAATTCAAAGTTGGTCAAGAACCTACGCATTAAACCAGAGACCCCAAGCCTTCTAGAAGAAAAAGTAGACCCAAATCTCCATCACGTTGGCATAGGATTGAACTCCTCAACAAGACTCCTAAGGTACCAGAAACAAAATCAAGAATCAATAAATGAAATGGTATCAAACTAAAAAGCTTCTTCACAGCAAAGGAAACAATCAAGAACGTGAACAGAGAGCCTACAGAATGGAAGAAAATCTTTGCTACCTACAGATAGAGGATTAATCTCCAGTATATAGAGATATAGAGAGAACTAAAAAACTTAACACCCCCCCCCCCCAAAAAAAAGAACGACCAAATAACCCAATCAATAAATGGGGAAGGAACTGAACAGACACGTCACAGAAGAAATATGAATGGTTGACAAATATATGAAAAAATGTTCAACATCTCTAGCAATAAGAGAAATGCAAATTAAAACTACATTGAGATTCTATCTCACTCAAATCAGAATGGCAATTACCAAGAATACAAGTAACAATAAATGTTGGTGAGGATGCTGGTGGGACTGCAAATTAGTGCAATTGCTCTGGAAGGCAGAATGAAGATTCCTCAGAAAACCTGGAATGGAACCACCATTTGACTCAGTTATCTTACCCCTTGGCATATACCCAAAGGACTAAAATCAGCATACTATAGTGACACTGACACATCAATGTTTATAGTAGCTCAATTCACAATAGCTAAGCTACAGAACCGACCCAGTTGTCCTTCAAGAGATGAATGGATAAAGAAAATATGGTATATATACACACAATGGAATATTATTCAGCTATAAAGAAGAATGAAATTATGGCATTTGTGGGTAAATGGATGGAAATGGAGGCTATCATGCTAAGTAAAATAAGTCAATCCCAAAAAACTAAAGGCCAAATGTTCTCTCTGACATGTGGATGCTTATTCACAATGGGCAGGAGGGGTGGGAGTATGTGGAGTTGTGGTTCACCAGATTGAATAGGGCGAGTAGAGGGAAGGGAAGTGGGGATGGGAATAGGAAAGGCAGTAGAATGAATCAAACATAACTTTCCTATGTTCATATATGAATACATGACCTGTGTAAATGTACATCCTGTACAACCACAAGAATGAGAAGTTATATTCCATGTATATATATCAAAATACCTTCCACTGTGTATATAACTAAAAAGAAAACAATAAAAACCTGTGTTGCAACCTTTTAATCAAGAAATTAGACAAATGAAGGAAAAAAGGAGGAAAGTATTAAAAATAAGAAAAAAATGTATGGACACAATTCATTTGATTACAATCAATTTACTAATAGGTTTTTAACAAGAATACATTATACTTTAAATTATAATAAATAAAAGAAACTCACTAAGTTCTGTAATAAGTTTAAGATTCTGCTGTCGGATATTTTCAAATTCTTGCTGCTTTTTCCGCATATGTTCTTCAGTTACGGCACAGCGATCACATAATCCTGCTCTTAACCTATGAAGCAAAAACAAAATATTTTCATCTACTAAAAGTTATTTCCTTTTATAGGTTAAATTACCCTATTTGAGATGTTTGGGACCCTTTAGATTTGCTTCTTGTTTTAGTTTCTTGGTTTGGGGAGTATTTGCAGACTTTACCAGTTACAGGTCCCTAATCTGAAAAACTAACATTTGAAATGTCTCCCAAACTAAACCCTTTTGGTATGCTGACATGACATTGAAAAAATCTGGGGTTTCAGAGCATTCTGAATTCTGGATTTTTGGATTATATTATTTGCATTTCAAGATTGTTTTACTTTGTGAAGAGTTAAAGAAATTATTTGGCAAATATAGTGAAAATCAACTATTTTAATGAAGTATTAGACTTTTAACATATCCTTACAAATGCTAAAAATCTGCTACAGCACGATTTTCTACAACTGTATTTCTGAGTGAAATTTTGCAAAATTGCTAATTTTAAGCCCTACCCAAGAGAACTTTTAATTGAAGAAACCAACCTTGTTTTTATTACAGTCAAAATATGAACCATATCTAGCACTAACAGGCCAAATTATAGCTTAAGCAACTTTGCATGTTTTTCTCACTACCGTATATGGCACACAGGCAGTGCTCAACAATATTTTTTTTGTTGAATAAATATTAAAGGTCAAGGAATATAAAGGAAAAATAGTCACCTTCATATATCCCTTTCAACATTCAAAGAAACCAGTACTTGCAAAAATCCATAATATACAAAAAAGATTATAAAATAGCTTTTACTAATTATTTGAGTACTAAAGAGGGAAATACATATATCACATAGGTGTGGAGGGTATAGAAAAATTGTATTTCTAAAGTTAATAATAATAATAATTATCCTGTAGGAAACAATGGGATTTTCTTCTTAGTGTTTTTCTATAGAGTTCTAATTTTTTCAATTTCATTGTTTATATAATAAAAAGTGGTTAAAAAGAAGCACACACCCTACATTAGAAATTCAGAATATATACTTAGCATAATTTCAACTCAATAACCTAAGTCAATAACATAATAAGTATTCAGCTATTTATGGAAGTCACCACATGATGGTGTATATCATAAATTTTAAAAAGTTAATATACAACTAAAACAGAAGAAACTTGGACATTTTATATAAAAGTAAAGCTCATATCAACATTGAATGTAAAAAAATAAGACATTATAGGATGCATTAATAGAATTACAACTTTTAGAAGGAGGGAAAAAAGAGGCAGACAGCTTACTTAATGGGAGTAATTCTGAAGATAGGGATTTGAATATCAGGACCACCCTGTATGAACATCAAACTAAAGATGAAAGAGAGCCAGGTTTGGTGGCCTGTAATCCCAGTAGCGTGGGCTGAGGCAGGAGGATCACAAATTCAAAGCCAGCCTCAGCAAGAGGCATTAAGCAACTCAGTGAGATCCTGTCTCGAAATAAAATACAAAAAAGGCCTGGGAATGTGGCTCAGTGGTTGAGTGCCTTGGAGTTCAATCCACGATACCCCTCCAGCACCAGAAAAATAGAGAATACCTATATCTACTTTTGTTCCTCCCAGAGTCTCTCAAAAATACAGAGTGCTTTTTTCAGGTGTTCTTTTTTCTATTTCTCCTGAGTATGTGTTTCCATATAACTTTGTTATTTAAAATATAAAGATATAATAAATGTATTTTTCTGGGTGGTAAAAAAAAAAAAAAATATATATATATATATATATATATATATATATTTTGTATTTCCTTTTTATGGCAATCGTGTTTTCACTTCATACGTGTGTGTTTGTGTAGAGAAACTAAACTGAGAACATTGACTTCTAAGCAAATGGTAAGAAAAGTCTAGAATTGTACTGTCTCGTAAAGCCACATATTGCTATTTCAATCACAGTAAGTCATATTCATCTTATAAATTGAGTCCTTACACTCAAGTGCTCAACAGTCACATGTATCTAGTTGCTATCATACTGGCAAAAGCAAATATAGAACATTTCCATTATTACAGAAAATAGGATGGCACTGATTTATACTCAATGTGGTTTACATTGTAAAATTCCCAAAAGGTGTAAAAATTGGTACCCAGACTGATTGATTTAAAGCATGTTTTAAGAAATTATCACACCAACACATTCTTTCCCATAATCTGATAGATTATTTCCTCTCCATGCCGGTAGCAGAATGGAGGTTGAATCTTTAGAGTCTAAAACAGTTTCTGGTCTGAGAGACATGAGGTACACTTAAAGACAGGAGTACAGTAATGAATACAGAAATAGACAAATTCTCACACTCCTACTTAGGCCTTTGTCATCTACTTGACATCTAAAATACTGATAACAATGTATAACAGCCATGTTATACATTCTAGGAAGTAGAGTAAGGAGTCTTTGCTAGATAATCTGACAACTCAAACAATACTTAAAAGATATTGACAACAGTAGGGTATCATCAATGAAACAGACTGGCCAGATGACCCATCACTCTATGGACTTAGAGCTTTCAATTAACTTGTATCCTCTTCTCTTTAATATCAACAAACAGTATCAAGAGACATCTGAGGACAAAAACAATCAGGACATTAAGAAAAGAAAAAGGAAATTTAGAAAAGACACAAGCTATGCCAAGAAACAGAAAACCACCACCATCACCTCCACTAAACTATAAAGAATACTCTACAAAGATTAAAAAAATATATATCAAAACAATGAAATGAAAACAGGATTGCCACAAAAAAGAAATACTCTGAAAACAAAATATATCTTTTTTTACCACCCAGAAAAATACATTTATTACATCTTTATATTTTAAATAACAGGTATGATTACAAAATTATATGGAAACACATACTCGTGACAACAGGGGAAACAGCAAAAAGAACACCTGAAAAAAGCACTCTGTAATTGATCTCTTCAAATCATTTTTGAGATCTCTTTGCATCTATCTCTCTGCATATATTTTTTTAATTACTCAAATGCCAAGTTGCTGAGTGACAACCAGTATTATAAACAAGTTAGTTGTGTGCTTTTTAAAAAAGACATTAGGATTTAAGAATATTAGAAAAAGCAAACACTATAAATAGAATGTAGGAGATTATCCTAGAAGGTCAAATAAATAGGAATTCCAGAAAAAGCAAAAAGGTTGGGGCAGAAATTAAAGAATATTGACTTGTTTTCAGAAGGAAAACAAATTAAAAAGAAAAAAGATTTTATACAAGGGTCAGAAATTAGAAAACTATAGGATTGAATACCAACATTAGAAGAAGTAGCAATTCAGAATTCTGAAAGTTAACCTAAATTAACTTCATATTTTTCAACTATCAATTCAGCAAAAAATTTAAGAGACAAAAAAAAAATCTCAAATAATTTGCCTGTCATTAATATTTTTTAATGCAAATTATGGCATTATTAATGTATGTGTTTAGTAAAGAATCTCAATCTTTTAGAGATATATTTTGATATATTTGCATAAAAGGATCTAATGTCTGGATTATGCTTCAAAATAATGACTAATAAGGGATTAGTGGGAATATAGATGAACTAAGAATGATTACAGCTGGACATGGTTGTGCACACGTATAATCCCAGTGACTCTGGAGGCTGAAGCAGGAGGACTGCAAGTTTGAGGCCAGCCTCATCAACTTAGTAAGGCTCTATCTCAAAATAAAAAAGGGCTAAAAATGTGGCTCAGTGGTAGTTTGCCCCTGGGTTCAAAACTTAATCCTACCGAAGAAAAATAAAAACGAAAAGAAAAGAATAACCATAGTTAATAACTGTTGAAGCTGGATGATGATACAGTGGAGCTGGCTATCTTATTATGTCCTATGTTTAATTTTCTAAAATAACCTTTTAATTTTCCACACATCTGCCTCAGAAATCTATTGGAGGAGGTTCTCCTTCAAAACACAGAAAAATAAATCAGGAAAGAGGAAGTTATAGGACTCCTGAAGCCATAAAGAAGTAAGAGAAACCTCTGATGACTACAATGTGCCAAGTAAAGAAGAGTCCATGTTGGAACAGATTAGAGGGTCCAGGGAAGATTTGTTCAGAAAGGTAAAATGACAAACATCTGATCCATCTGCACAACCTGATAAATTTAGATCACTGATGGAACACTGCAGTTGAATTAGTGGTTAGTAGGCAAAAACCTAAGCATGTTAAAAAAAGATTCATTATAAACATGGACAGTAAAAATGTTTATGGGAAGGAAAAATTAATCACAATTTACAATACCTCTGAACTGCATTTACACAGTCATAATAAAAGTGAATAGTGTTCTAACCAAAATCATTATAAACTATATTAGGAAGTGAGAAATGGAAATGTTATCCAGAGTAGGGAAAAAAGAAAAAAAAATCTAAGCAAGAAAAAATTTTAAATGACAATACAAGTCTTTTTAAAAAGAGATCTTGAGGTAAAGAGCAAAATAAAATGTAGAGTTCAAAATGATTGCTTTTGAAGAAAGGGAAAAACAGTTGTTTTTTCTTTTATCTTAACCTTGAAAAAACTATTTAAATCTTTAAACTATAAGCTTATATGACTTTAAACAAACAAAAATGATTGAAGGAAATAAAGACAGTAGAAAAAATAACTGGGGGCACCTGGGCAGCTGTCTTCAAATATCAGAAAAATCAATCATGTAAAAAGAGATTAATGGATCTAAGAGGCAAAAACTAGGACCAAGTGGAGAAATTACATGGACAGATTTCCATCTAGTATATAGAAAACTTTCCGACTATTTAAGATGGAATGTGCAACCTAAGCAGGTAATGATTTCATTTGTCACTGAACATGTTTAAGCATAGAAAAGACGATCACCCAGAAATTGGTAATTGGTAATTAAAACACATGTTGAACCCATCAGGATAATGGTCCCCAAATCTGACATATCTCAAAACCATCAGGATAGCTTTAAAAGGGAGGGAAGAAAAATATTTATAAATTTCACCTAGGACCAAATAAATTAGAATCAGCAGGGATGGGTCCTAGAAATCTGCTCAGAAGCTCCTCTCCACACATACTTCAAAGCCTTTATAATAAGGCACCCTCTTTCTCCTTCCTATGCTCTTTCAATATCTTATTCCTAAATTGAGCGGTTTTGTCAACTTACACTCTACTCCACATAACACACAACACTTTCTACCAGCTAAACCAGAAGCTTATATAACTTTAATAAACAAAAATTATTAGCTTTGTTAGAACTGTTCCTGTTTACCAAGAAATATTTATAATTTTTGAGAATTATGTCCCTGATGACAACACAATTCATGTTAATCATCAATGACCATATTTGTAACAATCACATATATGATTATTTTATATAAAGTAATAAGTAGCTCAACAATTCATCTTTTAGAACAGACATACCCATAATATTTACATTCTAGAATATATCTTATGAATCAACTTTATTTTTCTCTTACACTTATGACATTTTCCCTTAATTATATGTATGTGATTATATTATTCATTAATTTCATTTCAAAATAGTAAAAAGGACATTATAAAATATTTTATAAAGGGGAGTTGCAATTTGAGGATTGAGAATTACTAGTCTAAAAACAGGACTATGCCCTACTTTTACAGCCATCTGTTAGTGGAAGTGAGAGCTGATAAGTTTTACTTTGAATTGGAGCACATTAAATCTCATCAAAATTCAGGAAACCAAAGTTCTTAACTGGAAGACCACATGAGGTTTATTTAATATTTGGTTTTTCTTTTGCAGTGCATGGGATTAAAAACAGGGCCTCATGTATGCTCTACCACTGAGTTAGAGCCCCAGCTTACCACATGAGTTATTTTTTCAAAAGTTTCTCAGAAAATTCTGATGGTCACACATGTATAGCAACTGACAAATTAAACAACCAAGAGAAAAGTTAGAGGAAAATTTGGAAGAAGGATGAAGTTGGATGTTTATCATTTTTCCGTTGGACCCTTATCTTTTACCATATTCAAAATTTAATTTAAAACAGATCAGACCTAAATGTAAAAGTGTGTGTGTGTGTGTGTGTGACACCAGCACAACCAACAGAAGAAAAATAATTATTTACTAAATGAAGATACATCTTAAAGTGTGCCTAGAAGGAAATATCAGATTTGTAAGACAGAAAATACCATATGTACACAGAAATTCACCACTATCAAATTAATACTATGCAATGAATCATATGCCTACCTAAGAATGTAAAAGTAAATGGAAAGAAAAGGAAGAGAATATTTAGGATAAGAAACAGCAAGGAAGCATGGAATGCACATGAAATTAATGACAACAGGTAAAACAGAATAAAAAAGAATCCAGTTCTAAAAAAGTCCTGCAGAATTAAAAAAAAAAAATCCCAACAATTTTAGTAATTCAAAATTTTAACTGAACAAAGGGAAATAATTTAGAAAAGACTTCAACAGGAAGGGTGGAGGTATGACCCACTGACATTTCTTTCCAGAAAGGGTCCAGGAAAGGAAAACCCACTCAGGAAGGGAGTGCAAGGTACAAAGGATAACTGAAATGGAAGTTCAAACAAAACTATACAGTGAAAAACTCTTTTTAACAACTGAAAAAGGAGGGCTTCAAGGGCTAAGATGAAGAACACTATCTTGGGGAAGAAATGAAGAGCCAACTGCATCAGCCAGTTAGAGCGAAATATAAAGACAACTATTTTTTTCGGAGTATTAACTTTGTGTCCTAAACTTGTTAAGACCAACTAGGAAGGACAACTAGAAATTAATATTATCAATCTCTTACATAAAATTATCTATTTCCTATTGTGAGGAATAAAATCACTGGGTCCACCTTCGTGCACTGAAGTCCTTCACCTATTCGCACAGGTGAACACACTACACAACTTATGGTCAGATCTGGCTGATGCATAAGCTCAACAGGAATACTATGGCTCTAAGATTCCACATCACCCTAGCCAAAGCTTCCTTAAAAAGCAGTCGAAGACCTGCCCTCTAACGTCTCTTCCTTACTGGGATAGGGACAGATGCTTGGAGGTCTGACAGCTTTCCCAACCTCTTCTAATTCCCACCTCATTTACAGGTGTTCCTCTCAAAAAATTAATGTCCAAAGTCATCTTGGCATTTGCTTCTCAGAGAACTAAGATTAGCTGGATGTAGTGGTGCATGCCCATAATCCCAGTAGCTCAAGAGACTAATGCAGGAAGAGCACAAGTTCAAAGCCAGCCCCAGCAACTTAGAGAGACCCTAAGCAACTTAGGGAGACTCTGTCTCAAAAGAAAAAAATAAAAAAAGGGCTAGAGATGTAGCTCAGTGGTGGGCGGGGGAAAGAGAGAGGGAAAATTCAGAATAATAGACTAATATATTTAGTTATGATGCCCATCTTAAATTTGTCTTTACACAGGAATCAAGGAACAGCAAGTGTTCCTATCTGTTGGCATAGAAGTGTTCCTTCTTGTTATGTGAAAGAAAAAAACTTGTGTAATTAATAATTTTTTATTTAGTACTGGATTGGGGAAGGGTTAAAGGGAGGTAAACCTTAATTAGAATGAGCGAGGACTCAGGTGAGTCCTCTTCTATTCTCTTCCTATACTTAAGATGTCCTTAGGAGACCCACTGAGCTCCATATTTACATATACAATCACCTACCTGACCTCTCCATTTGTATAGAGTAGGTGCTATTGGTACTCACATCCTTTTGTCATACCTGCCTCTTAACCCTCCAATGGCTTCCATCACAATTAAAAATAAAAAACTATAAACTTAAAATTTTTTTATTAGAAATATTTAAAAATATGGGGTTTGATCAATAGTACCATTAAAAAGAACAGAAACAAACAAACAGAAACTCCTAAAATCAAAGAAGTCTATGTGGGGAGGTTAAGTAATTGATTATATTATCCCAGTAATATTTAGAAAGAACTCCTAACATTGCCTGTAAGTGAAGAAATAAGTAAGGAAGAAAAGAAAATGGTCGGGGTGGGGGAATAAAGAAGGCAAGAATAGAATTGTGAAACAGTTTCCACCTAATTAGAAGTAAAAATGGAATTAAAGCTTCAAATGAATTAGAACACCACTACCCTGAAGTTCGCCTTACATCAAACACTAAAGAAAGATACCATTTAAAGGTTAAGCTGAGATGGTTGTTACAATTAATGAAAAACAAGCCTGTAAGAATATATCCCTAAAGCCATAAAGGACTTATTCAAAGATGACAGAAGACTAGGAAAAAAGATCACTTTCAATCCAGAACTGATTACAAATTAAAATCAATGCACTCTCTTACTTTTAAGGGGAAAATCACATCTTAAGTACCAGACTCACCGATCTTCTAAAACTTTAATGGTTTCATGAAGGACTTTCTGTTGCTCTCTCAGTTGCTGATTTTTGGTGAAGAATTCTTCCAGTCTTTGTGCATCTCTAAAAGTCAAGAAATAAGTAAGATTTTCAAAGAAAGACACTCTAAAAAGATAATTGTGACTTTAGAAGTCCACAGTTTAGCCTCACAAATATATATTTAAATTTCTTGTATCAAAAAAAGTTGAGGTCAAATACATACATGTAACTTAGTTTTCTCCATTTCAATCCCCACTACTATCCCCTTCTTCGCCTGACCTCCTTTCTCTACTCTATTGGTCTTTCTTCTTTTATTATTTATTTACTTAGAATAGGCAATATTTTTGTGGAAGGAAGAATCATATGATTTGGAATCATCTATATATGTATGTACATATGTATTTGAATTCTAGCTTCACACTGTGTCCTTCATTTAGATTCAGTAGCAAATAACTCAGTCCTTATTATTTCTGAGGTGTTGCTCTGGAGGCTGGGGACAGCACTACTGTTATTATATCATGGGCCTTACATTTAATTGTCAAAGGCTGGAAGTGAACCATAACAGTTGCAGACTAAGTGCATGAAGAAAACAAAATTTAATGATGTAATTGAGTGACCACAGGAATTAGAAATGAAGAGATATTGATGAGTAGCCAGGAGTGACCTTTCTGAGACAGTCCTATTTAAATGAGACCTGAATAACAAAAAAGAACCAGTTATCTGAGGAAACAGAGACAAAAGGAGATAGAATAGATAAATTACCAAAAAGTCTAAGGTAAAAAATGAGTATGAAATATTTGAGGAACAGAAAGTCTACTGTAATTATAGGTTAATGAGTAAAGGAGATGAGTGACAGGATATAAGATTGAAAAGTTGGGCAGCAACTAGATTACGTAGGGACTTGGGCAACTAAAAAAATATTTTAAAAATACATGGACTTACTGGTTTATATTATTTTGTCAACATTTGTTAATGTAAGTAACAGCTCTACTCATACTGTCTCTATTCCAATTATGGGAGATTTTCTATTTGTGATAAGAAATAAAAAGTATGAAACAGTGCTGCACAATTTTTTTCTCTGTAATTCTTTAAATTTCTTAATTGAAAGAGTAATTTAAAAGAAAACAAAGGTTTATTTGTAGATGAGTTGTTTATTTCATAGCAGCTGGAAAGGGAATTTTTCTTTCTAAGTGCCATATAGCTGGATGGCTGAATTATGGTAGCTGTCATATTTTATTATTTATTTCTTCAGAGAAAAATAAAGAAGCTATTGTTTTTCTTTAAATAATGGCTGATAAATAAGATTGTTGGATTCACTAATTGACCATGAAAAGAGTCATTACAGTTGATAAACAATAAATATAAGATAGGTAAATCCAAGTTCTTGATCCCACTATGTAAAGACCTAATTCATTCTGGGGAGGATAAAATAAAGCACCCCTTTAATTTTCTGATCACTGAGGGAATTTAGCAACTCACCCGTGCTTCCAAATTGTACAACCTCAAGCCACCTGAGGCATACAGGTATAGAGTAACAACAATATGCATTAAAAGGATCAAATGACTCTTTACATAGTGAAGGCATTATATCAGATACTGAATAATCAATTGTGTTTCCATTGTTTAATTTTCAGAGATGTCATTGGTGATTTTTGAAAAAGTAATATTCAACATTCACTTACAAATTTAAGAACTTTATTCATGTGGCTGTTTGGTTATAGGTGTGGATAATACATTTTGTATAAAAAGTCTACTATAAAAAGTACACTTAAAATAAGCAGACTAGATCATTTCAAAGAATTTCTAAACATTCAATCTACAGGGAAATGATTCTGACTCAAGCTAATATATTTGTAATATATTAATACAATTTATATTTTTAAAATTATTTATCTAATAAAGTTTATAGAAATTTATTATTTAAAATAGTTATGTTTTAGAAAATAAAATGACTAGGCCTACGTGAAGGATCTGTTTTAATAAAGCTAATCTTCAAAAACATTTTGTAAATGTAGCTTGAAATATATAAATATCAAACAGTAATTTCTGGGTTTTAGTATTGCTTCTTAGAAGTAATCAACATTTTGACTCTAAAGGAGGTCATTCCAATCAATAGTTGTTAATCCATCCTTTACAAGATCATTAACTTCAACAAAGATCCAAGGTATAATATAAAGAAATCATTGTTTAATAATCAACTCTGAAACATTAAACCTTTGGTATGAGAAAAGGTCAGCACAAACAAGAATTCCTATAAAGTGTTGCCATACATACAAAGAGAAGACTTGCAGAATAACTCCAACACACTGTGATTCAGCTATTTTATTTGGTATATATTAAAGCATCATACCAAGTCACTGATACATCTTTTGATTAACAGTATTTATTAAAACTATCAACCAGATGGCCTATGTCAAAAATGAAGAACTCAGATGTCATTGCTTCTAGGCTTTTTCAATGAATCAAGTCTAGGAAATATGTGTATATTTTTATTTACATTACATATTAAAAACCATGAGTTCATACTGGTAACTCCAATTCCTACCAGTACAGGGTTTACTCAAGTCCTCCCCCTTTCTGTATGTGCTAGCTCCTTCCTCCTGACAATGAGAATCCTAGCACTCATTATCAACAATTTACTTATTTATTTGCTCCATTCTGGAATACAAATAAAGCCATGTCAAAATCTTCACTAGACTAATCCGATCATGTTAGTTCAATTCCTTTGCAGCTACTGTTCAGGTATGACCAGGCAAGTTAAAAGAACTCTGCTGGGGTCTGTTCTTGTAAACTTATATAATTAGTTTAAAAAAAAAAAAAAAAAAAAAAAGATACAAAGATGTTCTGCAGGTGATGATTAGAATGATGATGGACATCTTGCTGTTTTATCAAGAATAAAAGGGAAAACTGAACACTAACACTGTCACAGAAGACATGCAGAATCTTGAATATTTTGAGTCATTAACTAAGCAATGCTAGAATGCCCTTTTTTAGTGGCTTTCTAGGTGAAAGAATACATTTTCCTTCCTGTAAATGTCACTTATGATTGGTTTTGTTTTTTGCAGGAAGAAAATTATTTATCTAATAAGATATACATCCTACATTACTACTCCAAAAAGACTTATTAATTTTCTGTGTAAGTAGAGAAAGATGTCAATTTTGGGAACTAAACCCAGCACCATCACAGAAAAAATGGGTTATCCTACAGTTAAGGTTTAAAGCAACATCTTTAAGTAGAAATATGTATACTTTCAACAGTACAAAACATTTAAAAGTTTCACTAATTAAGAATAAAAAATTATTACTTTTAAAACAAAACATTTAAATTTAATGATTTTCTGTTTCAGAAGTATAAAGACTTTCTATGTGTGAAGAAAAAATTTCTAATTTTCATGCAGGACAGAAAACAATTGGATGTATGCTGATCGGTGACTAGTAACTCTAGTTTTCAGTTAAAGCCTTGGAAGTGTTAGAAACATGAAGTAACTGAAGCCCACAGGTATATACTATAAGAAAGATGTGAAATCATGTCATAATAATATTGATGTTTGTTATACTACTGATATTGTACCATGCCATCTGTTTTGCTTTCCTGAATGTGAAAACACTAAAAAAACCACAAGTAAAAATCTGCTAACACAGAAAATCAGATGTGATTCAGAGCTTAATATCAGAACAATTCACAATATCCTAGGGTAATTCCAAACTACTTAAAAGGGGTCTCACAATACCCATTTTTTGAGTTTAGAAATCACAGAATTAATCCGTTCCCCATCTTGTAGTATTTTGAATTCTAGGCGTTAACACAGCTGGGAAAATATTGTTGACAGATTAAAATGAATTTACAGATTAGATCAGTTCTCATCCTAATACTCTTATAAAAAAACTAATTTAATATTAGAACGTATGTATACATAGTAAAACTACACCTAAAATCAGTTATTCTCTTTATTTTAAAACTTAAAAAGGGAAATCATTGTCAGTTGATCTAAGTAAAGCAAATCTTTTAAATAAGATTGAGGTTAAACAGGATTAAATACTTTACAAATAAGACATCAGTATTACATACTGATACTTACAAAATTCGTTCCTTTTTCAGTTTAGTTACTTTTACTTGTAAACCTGAAAAATAATAAAGAAAAAAAGCCTTAGTATTTTATTTATACATATTGTTATTTTTAAGGCAATTATCAAAGTTCCTTTATAAATCAAATGCTACACTATTAAGACCCTTCAGTCTGGCCTCTGAGTAATGAACCAGGTCCCATTTGTTTGTAAAGATTGAGTACATTCACTTTACTTGTGCCCTGGGGTCACAAAAGTATATTTGTAACATTACTGCTTTTAGTCTATTATATGACAGCCATGTAGTATGAAATTTTCCCCACCTAAAGTGAGTTACTTCCTTTCTAATAGCAGGGGCAAACATATAATTAGAAGTTCACTATAAATGAAGGGCTATGTTCTGACATAGCCTATGTATTTGCTAACAGCAATAATGCTTATGTAGGCTCGTCTTTTGGGATTAAACTAGATTGCAGCAGGAAGTCCTAGAAGGGGAACAAAACTGTTTATAGAAATATACTTAACAAAGGGCAGAGTATAACAAATATCTTGAGATATTTGTATTTTTAGTTTTAATTAAGTCTGACATGAAAGAGAAGACCACTGTATTATTCGTAACAGCCAAACATAATGTCTTTCAATAAGTAATGTCAAGAAAACCAACAAAAAAACTGTAGTGCATCCACGTACTACAGTGAACAATAAAAAGGAGTGAACTACTGACATTTGGAAAAATTTGGCCAGATCTCAAGAAAATTATGCTGATTTAAACCAGCCAATTTCAAAAGGTAATGTTTTATGTTTCCACTTACATAACATTTTTGAAATGACAAAATTATAGATATGAAGAAGAGATTACGGATGGCCAAAAGTCAGAGGGGTGGGGTTGGAGCAAGGTGGCTGGGGGTTTTAAAAAGTAGCATTATGAATCCCTGGTGGTAACAAGAGAATCTACATGCTACTGAATAGCACAGAACTAAATACACACACATACACTACTGAATTCATGTAAAATTGGTTGAATCTGAGTAAGGCTGGTAGACTGCAACAATATTAATTTCTTGGTTGTGAAAATGTACTATAATAATACAAGGTGCTATCACTGGGGAAAAATGAGTAAAGGGTACATGGATTTCTTTGTACTATTTCTTAAATCTACAGGTAAATCTCTAATTGGCTTGATTTTTTTTTTTAAAAAAGGGAAAACTATTACTTGCCTTAGATTTATAGAAAACAGTTAAAATACAAACCATAACAATAAAGGGAAAATTTATCTTTAAAAAAAAAAAGGTTTAGAGAAAAAAACTGATGTGATCTTTTGGTTCTTTTAAATAAATCCTTTCCATCTGTCAAATTCCTATCCTAAAAAAGCTTCTTTTTCTTAGGTAATGATGACAAACTTATGAGACCTGAAAAGTACTCAGTAAAACATCAAATCGTCCTTGCAGAATTAAGAACTTGTGCATCAGCAGTTTTTCTTCTCTTACTCCCTTCCCAAATATGGGAAAATTCACTTATTCACAGATTTTCTAGTTTTAAATTCAGGCTGACTTTTAAAACTCAGGTCTGCTTTTAGAAGTGAAATGTGTAGCCAAAGATGAAATGGATTCTTGCCATGACCATCTTAAGAAAAGAAACAATGAGATAGAAAATCCATATAAACTTCAAAAGAAAATTCTTGGGAAATATGGAAAGACTACTCTTTTATCTTGTAAGCATTCAACACCTGTGAAGCATTTGTTCTGTCACGCAGATCAGTCCTGAAACAGGTTTATGTGTGTGCCAGTGTGTGTGTTTAAATTTTAGCATTTGCTATTCGTCAAGTCAATTAGGCATCTACAATTAGAACCCCTATAAAGTGTGCTTTAATCCTGCTCCACACCCATCGGAAGGAATGAGGCTATACAACAATACGGCTCCTGTATGAACAGGTAGTCTGTTCAACGAAGTATTTGGGACTGTAACACTGGCAACCTGAGACACCTATTGAGGAAACTGCTCAAAAGACCAAGCACCACACTACAATTAACTCTACACCTATTCTTACATGAATTTTGGAGGAAATGAAATAATTAAGGTCATGTACATGTAGTTATCAGCAAACAAGTTTAAGAAATGAGACAAGAGCTCAATTTGCTACACACAAACAAAAATCACTGTTATATTGTTTTAGTTCTCTACCCAGAACAAACCATATATGGTTCATGCACTTTCACTTTGAGTTTCTTTTGGTTTTGAATTATAAATGATAAAACTATTATCACCTTTCTGTACAAATAGTAGTTTTATATATAGATCAAATAATTTAACTTCTACCAAAAATACTATTACTAACATTTTTATAATTGTCTAATTATTTCAATTCCAAAATGGAATCTCCTTATCTTTATGAAATCTGCCATATTTAAGGTGTGCTAATATTGCTTAATATTTAATTATCAAAAAGTGGGTAAAATAATATTTGTGGGTTTCACTGAATTTACAGATGTGAATGCAAATTAAAAAATAAGAGATGTGAGAGTAACAGAGTATTCTTAACAAATAGGACACACTGATGATATAAAGCCAACTTACATATAATTCATTTCATTATTAATTTATGTAATCTTCTTTTGGAATTCTGATGAAACATGAAATAAATGAAGCAATCCAAAAATAAACTAAAAAATATGTACCCTGTTACAACTGCCATACCATTTCTTCAAAGGGTTCTATTTCTGCCCCCTAAAACCTGCCTCATTTTCTGTGAAAGTGATTACCATACATTATCCAGATATTGATGGCAGAACCAGGAGTGGATGAGACAGCTAATTAAAATAGTGGTGTTTTTAAAAAATACTCTAAATTCTGTTTTATTGCTTGTGCTTTTAACAGTAAACCTGATACCGAAGAAACTTGAAAGGGGAAAAAAAATGTATACCCAAAAATACAACTGAGACTTTTAAAGAATTCTGAAATTTCTATTAAATCCTATTAAAAAAAGATAAATCCTATTAAAAAATGTTAATTCTGAATTCAAAGCATAAAAAGACTGTATGCTAACAGCATTTGTCATAAAAGGAACACAAGATACTAGAATGAACAATCATGAAAGGATACCATTATCCTAAAGATAAAAGACATAAAAAGTTAGTTACAACTGTCTCCAGAATTTTTATCCCTAGATGATTTGGTTTGTATAATGCTGTTCACAGAATATGGGGGATTTTGTATATTCTTCCCATGGTTTTAAAAGAAATGCATGTAGCTTACATGATTAGTACACATACTGTCTTGTATATGGCATATTTTTGCTACCATTTATTATGTTTTGGATAAATGAGGCACTACCCCAAAGGCCAACAACCCCCCAAACTCTACACGTAGCAGGGTATTCAGATGCATGTAAGTTCCTATAGGTAGATTTCCTTGGCTATATAAATAAAAATTATGTATCTCAGGTACTACCATTCATAACATTTCTCATTTGTCTTTACTGACATGAAGCTTTAAAAGTAATGAGTGAATTTTGATCCCTATATATATATACTTCAAAACCTGCAATGTCCAGACAAGTCTATGTTTGATGTCTTGCAAATAGCCTCTTATACTGGTTTTTCCAAGTGGATCCCCCACCTTCTTTAAAAAAAGCTAAGTACCTTCAGGCATGTCTTTGATGTTATCACATAGTCAGAGGATCTAATTTATATGAAACTATGTGGAACACATTGACAATGGATTAGTACTAAAAAAAATTTTTAAAAAGTCCTTCATATTGCAAATTTGCAGTGGTCCAAACCAAAGCAGTTTTAAATGACATAACCATTTTTTAAAAAATAGCAATTATTCATTTAATACCTTCAAGAATCCCTAAGTGATTTGAAACTGGGGAAAGTGGCCTTATCAATGTATTATACCAAAGATTACCTTCTCTTATGCGTTCACATATATTCAATAACTACCATTCATAAAACATGGATATTAACCCTAAACACCAACAACTGCTTGTATTCTTCTCATGGTTTTTAAGAGTACACAAACTAACTTTCCTGGAAATATGATGACTGTTGAGCACAGCCACAAGGAGTATACAAATTAAAAGAATCATAAATTATTTAACATTTGTGAGTTAGACTACGTAATATTTGTCAGATTCTATAATTTGATGATTGTGGCTTAATGCACTTATTATAAAGTATATTCTATATTCCTGATGTTTCCTCATCATAAAATAGCAGTCTCTTAAAAGACTGTACAACACTAAAGTACAAGAGGAAAAATCCAACAAATATTTTGTTCCCATTAAATTTAAAGCTGAAAAATAAAATGGATTTAGTTTTAAACAGGAATGTTAGTCAGCTCTTCATTATTATAACAAAATGCCTTAAATACTCAACTTTTAAAGAGAAAAGGTTGATTCGGGCTCACAGTTTTGAAGGTTCCATTCCAAGATCAAGTGGACTCATTGCTTTGTACCTCTGGTGAGCATGCCATCAATGGCAGGGAGCGCATGGCCACAGAGCAAAAGTAAAGCAGGAAGGGGCCAGGGTTCCACAATCCCCTTCAAGACAATGTCCTCAATGGCCTAAGGATAGTAAGACCCACCTCGTAAAGGTTCCACCACTTCAGAATAGTATCGCCTTGGGGACTGAACCTTTAACACATGGACCTTTGGGTAACACATATCCAAACTACAGCAATGGATATGTGTAAAAAAGAGATAATTATGTTTAATATAAAAAAGCACAGTTTAGATAATGAAACCATATGAAAAATAAGCCAGATACAAAACGGTATATACAATGACCTCAACAATATAAAAATCTATTGCATTTTAGGAAAAGAGAGGGTTAGTGGTACAGGTTGGTGGTATGTGCAAGGACCTGGGTTTAATCCTAACACTGCAAAAGAACAGAAAATCTAAGAAAGAAAAAACCAAAAAGTACAAATGTTATATTTGTAGAGTGGTGATTCATTTTTCCTTTCCCAACTCTGTAGAATAGTACCTAAAAATTTTTAAAAACTAAAGTAAATGAGTAGTAAAATATTCCCAAGTTTAGACACAAAGTTTAATAATTTTTGTGTCTTTTTGTTGTCGTTGTTTTGGTAAGGGGGAATGAACCCAGGGGCACTTAAGCACTGAGCCACATCCCCAGCCCTTTTTATTTTTGGAGACAAGGTTTTGATAAGTTGCTTAGGGCCTCATTAAATCGCTGAGGTGGGCTTTGAATTTTACAATCCTCCTGCCTCAGCCTCCGGAGCTGCTGGGATTACAGGCAATGTGCCACCATATCCTGCTTGTCATGAGTTTTTAAATACTAAAGTTCAAGAATATGTTCCATTGATCCAGCTACAGACTATGCAATTCATTTAGATACCACTTCCTGACTCTTACTATGTGCCAAAGCTCTTTACACACAAGGATGTAAAGAATCTAAGATAGGAACTCTGCATAATAAAAATTTCATGATCTTCTTAATACCAGTTATAAAACTTCAAAAATTAATTATATGAAGGATAAATAATTTAGCATTATGTTTGATAATGGCAGAATGTTAATTCCTCTCTATCAAATGTTTAATAAAAACTTAAGTACGTCTGCTCCGATTTAAATTGTATTTGCTCCATTTCCAGGTCACAACAAACAAAAAAATTTTATAATATGTAGAAGAAACTAAAAAGTTTAAACATGAAGCTGTTCTTATGAGAAAATCTACATTTTTGTTTTTTAAATTTTGACTTGTGTTCTTACTGTTCTGAGGCCAGTCTCAAACTTGCAATCCTCCTGCCTCAGCCTCCTGAGCTGCTGCGATTCTGGCATGCACCATGCACCCGGATGTGATAATAGTATTATAAACCAAAAGAACAATATTGCTATTCAACAGAAGTTGGAGAATTTATTTCTTCTTAGTTCTAAAAGTAACACATGCAGTTTATTACATCACTGTTATCAAGATATGCCTTATTTCTGCTATTTCACTGTATGTTTATATTGTATATTTTCCTAAAGAAAATGAATACAACTGCTCCCAAACCCCTGTGTCTTCTTCACTGTTGTATCTTCAGTAACTGCTACCAAGTCTAGCAATATATAATTCAGTAATTATCCAAGACAGTACAAAAATGAATAACAAGACAGTACAAAATTCAGAATCCTTCCTCAATGATTCACACTAGACTTTCTGGGTATAGGAGGGGTGAGGGGGAATAATGTAGTCAAGTGAAGGGTGGCATTAATGTTAAATATTCATATTTCT
The DNA here is from genome assembly GCF_021218885.2 of Marmota monax. Classification (NCBI taxonomy): domain Eukaryota; kingdom Metazoa; phylum Chordata; class Mammalia; order Rodentia; family Sciuridae; genus Marmota; species Marmota monax. The sequence continues at coordinate 4,515,923 of NW_026695245.1, forward strand.
CCCTGGACATATGCCATAAGCATAGTTTATTTTAAAATTAGATCTAATAACCAACTGGGATTCTAAACCTTTAAATATTAATGTCAACTAATCTGCCTTACACATAAACAGCTCTTAGAGATTCATAGGAAAAAAGGGTAAAACCAAAAAAAATAATTAATAAAGTATGTAAACATGTCATAGAAAAATGAATACAAGTCACCCTTAAACTAAGATGTTTAATTTCACTCATAAGAGAAATACAAACTAAGACTACACTGAAGAAAATGATACATTAATCAAATATAAATGTGAAAATATTTAGATACATATTATAAATAAGTACAGATAGACATCTGAGATAACTGAGGAAATGCAAACACTATCATCTAATCTATGTTAGATGATACTAAAGAATTTGTTTTGGGAGCCAGGAGTGCAGCTCAGCGGGAGATCATGTGCTTAGCAGAGCATGTGCTTAACAGTGCAAAGCCAACACCCACTATGACCAAAAAACAAAACAAAAAACCCAACTTGTTTTCTTAATGTGATAATGGCATCTTGTGTTTAAGAGTCTACAAGACATACATACTGAAGTATTTATAGATGAAATTATGATAGAGACTTCAAAATAATTGAGTGGAAAAGGAATAGAGAAGGATGTAGAATACATGTAAAACAAGACAAATTGTTTTGATGGCCATGTATTGATAATAGTTGTTGAGTGATGAGTACATTGTTTTCTTGACTTTTGTATACATGTAAAATTTCCTCAAATAAAAAATAATCTTAAACCTTTTGTAAAAAAAAGAATATACTTCAGAAAACTTTGGAAGAAAACACTCAGAAACTAAGAAGTGGTTATTTGTGTTTCAGTTTTGACATTTTTAGAAAAAGCTAAAATTTCAAAAAATTTAATGGAAAAATACCAATAATAACTTCATTCCATCAATATCTAGTTTCCTAAATGAACAATTTTGTAGCCTGAATGCATCAGCAATGTTATATGCTAGAAGAGGGCTATCACAGGAACATGGATCAGCATAATCAATGAAAAAGCATAAAAGAGCACTAAAATATGCAAATGAAATAAATTAGAGGTAGCTAAACTGTAACTCGTCATAAATTAAAACGTATATAAATGAAGGCTTTTAGTAAAGTTGCATACAAAATCACCATGAAAAAATCAGTTATATGCAGGACACGGTGGTACACTCCTATGATCCAGCAACCCAGGAGGTTGAGCCAGGAGGATCCTGAGTCTGAAGCTAGCCTGGAGAACTTTGCAAGGCCCTGCCTCAAAATAAAATAAAAAGGCTGGGGGTGTAGCTCAGTGTTAGTGTCCTTAGGTTCAATACTTACTAGCCCTCCCCCACACCCCAAAAAAGTCAATTATGTTTCTTATTAACTAACAATGAACAATCTGAAAAGTAAATTAAAGAATTTTATTTATTATAGCATCAAAAAGAATAAAATACTTAGGAATAACTTAGCAGTAAGCTTCACCAAGGAGACAAAGGACTTGTATATGGAAAACTACAAAATTTTGCTGAAAGAAATTATAGAAGACACTAATAAATGAAATGACATCCTATGTTCATGAAGTGAAAAAGAATACTATTAAGACACCAACATTCTTCAAAGTGATCTACAGATTCAATGTCATTCCTATCAAAATCCCAATGTTGTTTCTTGTAGAAGAAGAAAAATCTGTACTAAAATTCACAAGTAATCTTAGGGGATCTGAATAGCCACAACAATTTTGAAAAAGAACAAAACTGAAGATCTTAACACTTCTTGATCTCAAAACTTGTTACAAAGCTACAATAATCAAAACACTGTGGTATTTCCATAAAGAAAGACCAGTAGAATACAATGGAGAAGCCAGAAATAAATCCTGTATAGGGTCAAATGATTTCAAGGATGCAAGATCATTCAAAGAGAAAACGACTGTCTTTTCAACAAATAGTGTTAAGAAGACTGAATATCCACATGCAAGATTGTAGCTGGGCATTTATACCATATGTAAAATTTAACTTAAAATGGATCAAATGCTTACATGTAATAGTTAAAACTATAAAACTCTGTGAAGAAAACATGAGTTGAAAGCTTTATAACATGGATTTGTTAATTATTTCTTGGATATGACAGAGAAAACAGAAAGGACCACAATGAAATACCACTTCACACCCATTAGGGTGGCCACCTAAAAGAACTGAGAGCATGGTCTCAAAGAGATACTTGTTTATATTATTCACAACAGTTCAAAGATGGAAGTAATTCAAATGGCTATTGCCAGATGAATACATAAGCAAAAGGTATATACATATAATGGGATAATATTTGCCTTAAAAAGAAAATTCTAACACATACTCAACATGAATGAACTTACAAATCATTATGTTATGTGAAATAACTAGTATTGAAAGGACAATGATTATATGGTTCCACTTATATAAGGTATCTAGAGTAATCAAATTCATAGATAATACAATAGAATGTTGGTTGCCAGGGGCTTGGGGGAAGAGAAAAATGGGAAGTTATTGCTTAATGGCAACAGTTAGTTTTGCAAAATGGAAAGAGTTCTGGCAACAGTTGGTGCTGATGGTGTCACAAAAACAGGAATGTACTTGATGCTACTGAGATGTACACTTTAGAATGGTTAAATGACAAATAGGATGTTATGTTAAATTTTACCACATTTTAAAAAAGTAAGTACCCTCCTTGTTGCTACCAAAGGAGAGATAGAAACTAAGAATTTTATGTTTTCTCCTAGAAATCCTACAGTCTTTTTTTTTTTTTAACAAACATAAAGGGAATAATAAAAAGTAATCGGGGGCTGGGGTTGTGGCTCAGTAGTACAGTGCTTTCCTAGCATGTGTGAGGCATTGGGTTCAATCCTCAGTACCACATATAAATAAAGGTCTATCAACAACTAATAAATATATTTTTTTAAAAAAGTAATCAGTATGTGAAAGTTCTGTTAAAAGATTTTTGGAGCATCCCATCAACCATAGCTAGGATAATACACAGCAGGCACTGAAAAACACATTATGGATGCTGATTCCAAATGACAGCAACAACTAACATATATTGTTTACCATGTGCGACATTCCTCCAAATACTCTACATCTATTAAGTTATTTAATATAATGAAGATTATATTATTGGTATGTTTATTTTATCCATGAGGAATATGAGGCATTATAAAGTTAAATAAATTGAACAAAGTCACTATCTCTATTCAAATTAGATGACAGAAATGACTTTTAAACACTAGTAGTCTAGATGCAGAATTCATGGAATAAGACACTATATCTCATGCCTCTTTCTTAACCTATTAAATACACTCACAATCAATAGAGGTAGGCACTCAAGATGGAAGTTTTAGAGTTAATCCTAAAGGCACGATGTCAAACACTACAGCATAGCATACAGAGCTAATCTACCTTTCTAAGTATCATATCCTATTCATTTCTCCAAACTTCCACCCCTTTCCTCTTTGAGCTGTATCAAACTACCTTTTATTCCTTGACTAATATCAAGTTCTTATCTCCAAACTTTTGCATATGCTATTCACTGTATTAAGAAAATTCCCTCTCCTCTACCATCTTTATTGCCTCATTAGTTAAACTTACCCAATTGTGAAGTCTGTCTGACAGTAACCCCACCACACATGCACACACTCCTGGTTTTTTATGTTCTCAGATGACATGGTACTCTATATTAAATTCTAAATTAGAAATTTCCTTAAAATAGGAATATCTATGATTTATGCTTATTCATAAAGTTTGGCATATAGTAAGCATCCAATATGGTGGGCACAGTGATGCGTACCTGTAATCTCAGAAATTCAAGAGGCTGAGGACACAGGAATATAGTAAGTTCAAGGCCAGCCTTAGTAATTTAGGGAGACTTTATCTCAAAATTAAAAAATTTAAAATAACTAGGGATCTAATGTAGCTCAGTGGTAAAGTATTCCTGGGTTCAATCCCTATGACAACCCCCCACCAAATGATTTAAAAAAACAGTAAACACCCAATATGCCCTTCTAGATTAAGTGTCTCCAGGTATATTGGGGCTTCCAAAGTTGTTTTAAGGACTTACATTTCAGAATCCATTAATTAATAATGAGGCTATCATCATGCAATTCTATCAGAAGCTAAATTTGCCATGTGAAAGTTCAAACATAGACCCACAGACTGTAATTCAGATTTAGGTTTACATTAAGTACTGCAGTACTAAACCCACGGTTGCAATATGTAACCAAGAAACAATTTTAGGTGGGCACAGTGGTATACACCTGTAAATCCAGCTACTGGAGAGGCTGAGGCAGGAGGATTACAAGTTTGAGGCCAGACTGGACAACTTAGTGAGACCATGCCGTAAAATAAATAAATAATAAGAGAGAGAAAGAAAGAAAAATAAAAGGTCTGGGGATAAAGCTTAATGGTAAAGTGCCCCTGGGTTCAATTCCCCAGTACTAAAAAAAAAAAGGAAATAACTGCAATACTACGAAGCATTTCTCATACACAAGATCAGTGTACTAAACATAAATATTCCAGAATTAAAGTATATCAAAGTTTGATATCAAATCTTGAGCTTAGCATTAATAGAAGTTTCCTTTTATATAATCATCCTAGCTACAATTGCTCAATCCTATATAGTCACTGTATTTCATATATAAGCCTTTTTTTTTTAGTTCTTATTTCATTGTACGGTAATTGGTTTTTTAAAATTTATTATTTAAAAAAAATTTTCTAGTTGTAGATGGACACAATGTTTTTATTTTATTTATTTATTTTTATGTGTTGCTGAGTATTGAACCCAGTGCCTCACACATGCTAGGCATGTGCTATCACTGAGCTACCACCGCAGCGCCCCCCTGTAATTATTTGTTTAAATGACTACCTCTACTGGACTGCAGGATCTTTGAAAGTAAACTACCACTATCTCAGTGCTTAGCAGCAAAAAAAAAAAAAATTTCCAAAGGTTGTTAAAAGACTTAAGCCCAATAATACTTTTTGTATCTGTAAATAATCCTGCAAATAATTTTACAGTAGAGAATTAAGTTCAGAGGTTACATAACTTGGCTGAGATCCCACAGCAAGTAGGCAAATGAAATTCAAATTCAAATCCAGGTCTTCAGTAAATAAATTCTAATTCTTTTTCACCACCCATTTCATGTTACCATAAACAACTACAAGCTGTTTTAAGAACTATGTCCTATAGTAGCAGCTGTAGAATTTTAACAATTCACCCATAAAAATGAATCTCAAAAAAATTAAAACAGTAAATGTTGCTGAAAGATGGAATATTTGAACTTAAAGAAGATCATTTCTCAGAGGTGGGGTTGTGGCTCAGTAGTAGAGTGCTTGCCTCACTGTGTGAGGCACTGGGTTTGATTCTCAGCACTCCATATAAATAAATAAATAAATAAAATAAAGGTTCATCAACAACTAAAAAAAGGTAATTTCTTCTCTCTATAAATACATAAAACTATCATACAAAGTTACTATTATAGTCTCAATAAAATGTTGCTGTAAGTATTTAAGATGTCACCTTGTACTTCTTTATCATGATATTCTTTTAGTTTTGTCCAAAGTTCCTTAAAGTCATTAGATATATCTGCAGAATTTGGGCTTCCACAACTGCTTCCAGAGATGTTCATCTTGCTTAACAGGTTCCACACTTCTATTTGCTTAATGTTTTCTGACCTTTTTTGTTACATTATATAGGTGTGAAGTTGTCTTTAGGCAGCTGAAATACCTGAAACGACAGATTGCAACATAAATAAACTTTGTTGTTCACCTTTATGTAATTTGAAGTCAGGATGAAACACAAGCCCAGTTGTTTTAAAAGTTTTCCTTATTTACCCACAATCAATCATTTTGAGAATTTGGGAAGGGTTGTTGGGGTGTGAGGAAATAAGATAAACCTCTTGATTTTAGTTATTTGGCCTTTACATAGGGGAAATATCTTATTGCACCTACAGAGAAGTAATTACTTATGTTCTGTTAAACTAAAAGGACTGATACTGACAGGTCTGTACTCATTCAGTCAGTATTGATTTACCATTATAAAAGAATTTATTGCTTTCTTAACTTTTGAATTGATGTGGAGTACAAAACTATACCAAGAAACCATTAAAAAAGTAAAATGATGCCAGGAACTTTGGTGCACACCTTCAATCCAATCAACTCTGGAGACTGAGGCAGGAAGATCTCAAGTTCAAGGCCCAACTCAGCAAAGAGGGAAGACACTGTTACTACTTGGTAACCTATAAATACTACAGAAATAAATATATAGTTTTATCAAGCTTTTAAAAACTGATATTGGACTTTTAAAAAACAATTAGCAAAAACTAGCCAGACCCCAGTGGCGCACATGTATAATCCCAGTAGCCTGAGAGGCTGAGACAGGAGGATCGAGAGTTCAAAGCCAGCCTCAGCAAAAGTGAGGCACTAAGTAACTCAGTAAGACCCTGTCTCTAAATAAAACATAAAATAGGGCTGGGGATATGGCCCAGTGCCCAAAATTCAATTAAAAAGTTAGCAAAAACTGAACATATACTGTATTTCAGATATTAGGGAGTTATAAATTTTCTTGGGTTTGATAATGATATAGTCACTAAAAACACCTTATCTGCCAAAGAAATATATACTGAAGTGTGTATAGATTAAGCAATATATTCTTTGCGATTGGCATGAAAATATTCCTACTAATACAAATAATAGGTGCTGGGTGGAAAGATGAAATAAAAAATGCTAAACTTTCACAATTATTGATGCTGAACGAGGGGTATGTATATGAGAGGGTTCATAATTGTACTGTCTCTCGTGTATACTCATTTCCATGTTAAAGTTTTAAAAAATGGGATTAGGTGAACTACATTAATACAGCTATTTCCAAAGAAGCTGGTATTCTACTATCTTTTAACCAAAAAAGATAAATTACAAGGCTTACATTATTGCCAATAAAACCCACCAAGTATTATGTGTATAAAAGCAAAAGGCTATGTTAGTTTACATTTATTATACTTAATCTTCAGAACAACTCTATAAAACAGCCACAATTATAAATTTCATTTTAGAGTTGAGGAAACAGGTGTAACAGTCAAGTTGAGAGCCCAAAAAATACCTAGGTAGCAGGAAAAGCAACAACAAAAAAGTAAAAATAAGCTAACTGTTCCAATTAAGTGAACAGTTTAAAGGCTTAATTGAAACTTTTAAATTGCACAGTATTAGTTTAAAACCAATGAATTTAAGCGTCCTTAAGAAACAAACTAAAACAATCAAATGCTTTAAACACACACACACTCTCTCTTTATCAAAAGCAAACTTGCAAATGGCTGTGGCTCAGGAAACCCTTTCCTCCTCCCTGCCCACTTAGCGCTTCTGGCTGACATCTCTCTTGTGGCACTGAACCATCACCGCTGCACAGTGAGCCTTGATCTCTCAGAACGCACATCTTGCCACCCGAATTGCACCAGGGGCTCCAAGACTAGTGATAATTCATTCCTGTGTATTCCCTAGCACTGTAAGCCAGCACACTGAAGGCATCCAATAAGATATTTACTGTCGCAACACAGTCCTTTCACACAGGTGAGGCAAGAGGAACTGCCCAAGGCACTTGCAGGTGTGCAGCGGTTCTCACTCCCCTCCCGGTCTCCACCAGCCTCTCCTCAGCACCCCGCACAATCCGCCCGCGCTTCTGATGAAAATGCGCCCAAGGCCGGCGCGGGAATCGCGCACGGCGCGGTCGGCGCATGCGCGCGGGGGTGCCGGGCGCTGGGAGGCGCGTCCTCAGCCCGCGCGAGGGAAATAGAACCACACAGAATGCTAGCTGGGGGCATTTCCAGAGTTCAGACTCAGCCCAGCCTACGTCCTCACAACCCGAGTGCCTGTTGTACTCTCCAAACCCCGAGAGCCAAACCCCTACGACGAGCGCGCAACTCCAGACCGGAAATAGTCCCTAGGACTGGGCACTCAGGGTGGGGGAAAGAAGATTCCTCGTACTCACAGCTTCCAGGACAGCTTCGACATCCTCGAGAGCCCCAGGACAGGAGCAGATGCCCTCTGGGGTTGTAAAGGGACAGCAGCTCCCTGTTCCCCGTCGCCGCCTTCTTTCACCAGACTTGCAGACCCTAGTCCAGGGCTGGGGGAAGGCCGGAGGGCGGCCGGCCCGGCTTGGAAGCGGCCGGCCCCGCCCAGCCCGGGAGCCCTACGACGTCACGCAACGTCATGTGACGTCACGCGGAAGTTCCCGCGGCGGCACGCCCTTTCCTCCTCGCTGGCTCTGTCGCGGAGTCTGAAAGAGGGATTTAGCTGGAGGGGTTGAGAGGGTGGCCTGTGAGCAGAAGGGAGCGGCCCAGAGAGCTTGGCGTCCGCGACAGCGTTTTGAAGGTGCCCTGAGGAAAACAAACTGTTCTATCTGGGGAGCCCCAGCCGTTGGTGTCTGTGAACGCTGTCTTCTCTGTGCATGTGACAAAAGCATATTTCAAGGAAAGCGTGTAGGAGGAGGGTACCAAACCCAGAGTTCAGAATCAGCTGGTGTGGGAGTCAGCCTGATAGTCATTACCTACGGGACTGGTTAATAACGCCCTATTTCAAAATGCTTTTTATTTTGCTGAAGTTAAATGGGAAGTTTCTGGCAAACCTGAAATGAGAGGGAATCAGAAGCGACCGCATTCTTTATTCGTTGGGGCAACACGTTGCTAGGTAATTTTTTTAAAAATCAAAATTTCCTGTCGCTGTTGTCTGATATTCAAACGGATAGTATATTTTTCTATTTATCTTTATTTTTTATTTTGGAGTACTGGAAGTTGAACCCAGGGTCTCCTTACTACTGGGCTACATCCCCAGCCCCCCACCCCTTTTGAGACAGGGTCTCAGTGATTTGCTGAGGCTGACCTTGAACTTGCTATCTTCCTGCTTCAGACTCCCTGGTCGCTGGCATTATAGGCATGCAGTACGACACTCAGCTATCTTAATTTCTGAATGTAGCATTTTTTGACCATTTAGTTCTACAAATCAAGTTGAATATAAACTATAAATCACTTTATCTTTGGAATACTTTTGTGTTATATTTTCAAGACCTGGGAAGAAGACAGGGACAATAACTTTTAAGGTGTAATTCTTCGAAAATTATAAATACAAAGCATAAAGGCAATTTTCCCATTCATCTGACATTTGAAGAATGAATATCATAATTTACTCTTTGATATTGGACATATAAAAGCTGGTGTCTTTAAAGAAGACGCTGAACCGTCCTTGCCCTATTGTAAAAACTTTTTTATTTTCCACCTTTATAAGACTTAATTCATAATGTTTTTAAAAAATGAGTCAGCTATAGTGGCTTTAATCCCAGCAGCTCAGGAGGCTTAGGCAGGAAGACTGCAAGTTCAAAGCCAGCTTCAGCAACTTAGACCCTAAGCAACTCAGCGAGACCCTGTCTCTAAATAAAATATTAAAAAGGACTGGGGATGTGGCTCAGTGGTTAAGTGTTCTTGGGTTCAATCCCCAGTACCACCTCCCCCCAAAAAGATTGAAAAATTGACTATGCCATTTTTAGTACAACATAATTGGCAGAGTTAAAACTTGTATAAATGTTTATAATAGAAATTGGAGTTTTAATATGTGGAAAAAACCTGTAATCAGATTGTCATATCAAAACAGCATATCTAAAGGACATAGTATTTGTCAGCACAGACGGTGGATGTCTATAATCCCAATGAATCTGGAGGCTGAGGCAAGGGAATGGAAAGTTCCAAGCCAGCCTTAGCAACTTAGGCCCTAAGCAACTTAGACCCTTTTCAAAATAATAGGGCCGGGGATGTGGCTCAGTTGTAATGGGCCTCTGGGTTCAATCCTTACTATCAAAAACAAAACAAAAATAGTATTTGTGGTCCAAAGAAAAATTATCTGAACAGAATGACCTAACCTGTTCTTAAGACCTTTGCCTATGACTCATTAATTCATTTATGCAAATAGAATCCAAAGATTTCATCCTTGACACTATTCTCCCTTAACCCTTGTACCCAATCTTTTACCAAATCCTTTCAGACATTTAAATCCATCCCTTTTATCACTACCTCCATAATCCTAGCTTCTATTAACTTTTACCTGATCTACTACTATTCTACTTTCCATATCTACCCAATCTACTAACCAACCTAAACCAGTCTCTTCTCTGGAAAATTGTTGAGTATCAATTCTCTATTCATGTATATATTTAATTTTTATTGTATACATGTATTGCTGAAAAAATCATATATAGTCTAATGAGGAGAGTACAGGCTCTGAAGCCAGACTGCTTGGGTTTGAATCCTGCTAATATCCTCAGTGTCACTGGACAGTTTGCTTAACCTCTCTCATTTTTCCTGTCTTTAAAATGAAAATAATAATAGTACCAATCTCATAGGGAATGAAGATTAAGTGATATAACATGTAAAGTGCTTAGTGCACTGTTCAGATATATAATTAGTATATGTTCAATAAAAACTAGCCATTAGTAGGGGCTGGGACTGTGGCTCAATGGCAGAGTGTTGCCTAGCATGTGTGGAGGCACCACATAAAAAAATAAAAAAAGGCATGATGTCAATCTACAACTACAAAAAAAATTAAAAACTAATTTTTACTAGTATTTCTCAGCTAATAGACTAAGTATAACCCCTTTCTAAAGACATAGTTTAAAGGATGAGGAAAAAAAGAATTTCAAACTTTATACCTTCTCCTGCCACCTTAAAGTGTGCCTATTTTGAGGGCATTTTTCTATACTTTAGCTACTGTGCTGTTCTTGAAAAGTAAATCTAATAATGTCACTATGCTGCTTAAACACTTTCAGTGGCTTCCTGTTACTTTTTGAAGAAAACCCCTTTTGAACTGGTAGTAAAAGCAGCTTCATTTCCATATTCTGTTCTTGTGCCTCACAGGTCTTCACATACTGTAGTCTCTGCCTGGAGTTCAACAAACCTACTCCTCCCCTTTGCCTAGCTATGAATTTAATAATCTTTTATTTTGTTTTAATAGTTTCTTCTGTTAGTTTCTCTTATAACAACATGTACTTCCATATCTTACACTTCTTAAAAAATTTTAGTTATTTAATTTTGTCTCTCCACTAGACATTTAAGTAACAACCATGTCTTTTTTGGCCATGGGTAGGGTATTTAACCCAGGGGCATTTTACCACTGAGGTACATCCTCTATCTCCCCCCGCCCCCCACTTTTTTTTTTGAGACAGAGTCTCACCAAGTTGCTTAGGATTTTGCTAAGTTGTTGAGGCTGGCCTCTTACTTGTGATCTTTCTGACTCAGGCTCTGGAGTTACTGGGATTACAGGTGTGTGTCACCATGCCCAGCAATAACCATGTTTGTTCATCTTTTTATCTCCAGAAAAAGAACCCAGTGACTGCCACAGAAACAGTACTCTAGATAAATAAATAACTAGGGCATCTCTTCATGATTTATTATTTTTTATGTAAGTGGAAACCTTTGGATATATTAATAAATCTTAGATTTTTCTTTATGAGATTTTATAATGGTCACTTTAACCATGGAAAGGGTGGGCATACTCATAGTTCTAAGTAGGAGATAAGCAGATTTCAGACTTATCATGATAGAATAAATTTGAAGTCCCAAAGTTATATGCAGAGAACACATCTTTATCAGAGAAGCAGTTACTTTGAACTCTTCATTAGATTTGGTTTTCATATTTTATGGCTTAAAACAGTACTTGCCAACCTATTTAATTTTGGTATAATTAATACAGTCAATCCCCAATTTGCAATGTTCAGTCTGTGATTTTTTGTTTTTACAATGGTATGAAATTGATAAGTATTCAGTGGAAACTGTACTTCCAAAATTGAATTTTGATCTTTTCCTAAGCTAGTGATATGCAATATGATCCTCTCTTATGAAACAGGGCAGTGGCAGCAAACCATAGCTACCCATGAGACATGCAGTCACAAGGGGACGAAACCAGCACTCTGTAGGATGCTGTGTGGCTAAGGATGTTCAGTAAATTATGTGTGTTAAATGCACTTTTGACTTATGATATTTTTAATTCATGATGGGCTTATTGTAAGTGCAAGGAGCACTTATGCTTGTACTACATGTTATGATAACAGAATAAGGTTGTTTGCATCTAGAGGCAACAAAGTTGGCACTCCAACCACCTCAGGCCCAATACTGCCACCTCCAGGATTGCAAATTTATTCTCAGCACACCTGTGATTCATTAGAGGACAGTTGTTAGGATGCTCAGTTTAAAAGTTATGTGGTGAAGTGTTAAAATGGTGAACTACTTTATATTTATATATTTTTTTCAGAGAAAATTGTGTGGTAGTAATAAAATGCTAAGATTCTTAAAATTAGAAATCTGGAATTTATGTAGATTTTAAAATCATCTAGCTTTAGCCATTTCAAAAATGAAATTGTTGATTCTACAGTCTATGTTTAACTCCTACAGCTGGGTAGCCAAGTATGATGAAGGGGAAATCACCAGGTTAGACTTTTAGATAACACTAAAATTACATGTTTTCAAACCTCATTCAGGACGTTAGTTAATCCCTAAAATAGCCTTTGTTGAGCTCCTTCTATTTCCTTTGCTGTCTTCCATCTTTCACTATTTTCTTCAAGTCTTTCTATGTGGTATTTTCACTTCTAACTAAAACCTAGTCCAGATTAAACCAGACAATTGAACTCAAGCAGTGAGATCTTCCTAAACTTTGTTTTCCCTTTCTCAACCCTGTGAATTAGGCAGGACCACATTGCAGATAAAAATAAAACCCACATCGAATTGCTTCTCATCACCTCCTTTGCATCCACCTTGGTCTAATCCACCAGAAAACTTTTATAAATCAATAGTCTCCATTTTAAAAAAGTTAAACAATTATCTTTCTTTTTTCACTCTTTTCCCTTTCAGAATATTATCCTATGGTGGTCAGAGTGGTTCTTTAAAATGTGCCAGAACATCACATTCCCCTGCTCAAAACATTCCAGGGTCTTCCCATAACATTACAGTAAGATCTAAAGCCCTTTCCAAGAAGTCAGGACAAGTCATTCACTATAGTCTACTGATGTTACTTCCTAAATATATTTTGAGTTAAGTTCTTTCCTTTTCATCCCCATTCTTATTGCCCTACTTTAGGTCCTATTGTTTGCCTAGAAGACAGCCTTTCTGCTTCCAATCTTGTTCGCATTAATTGAGTCTCCACATAGCTGAGATCTAAACCATTATTTCTGATCTTATCACTCTGCTTAAAACCCTTCAGTGACTCTCTATTGCCTAAAAGTTAAAATTCAATCCCTTTAAAGTATCACAGAAGCCTTTCTTAGTTCTGCATACTCTCTATGTATAACTTGCTCTTTCCCTTTATCAACAGAAAAGCCCCTTTATTCTCTCCTCCTCATTTCTATTTCTTTGTGTTGGTTCATCCAATCCTTTTTTTTTCTTTCACATTTTAACTTATTCTTTAAGACAGCTCAAGTTGTACCACTTCCAGTAGAGTAACCTAATATCTCTACCCCTCCTTCCTATCCACTCCCACAAATGGCCCTCCTCATTCACCTATATCCCTCAATACATGTATTCTATCAGTGCACTTAATGCCATTATGTTGTCATTATTTTCATAAGACTTTTATCTTCTCCAAGCAGACTATGGGCTCCTTGATGCCAGAGACTGTACTTTTTTTTTCTTCTCAGTTTTTTCAGTTCTTAAGCATCCCATATAGCCACAGATATAATTTTGTTTTCTAGTGAGCACATTTTAAAATGAGGAACAAAACAGGTGAAATTAGCAATATATTTATTTTACTCAATTTATCTAAAATATTATTTTTATTAAAAATTAATAAGACATTTTTTCATTCATTTTTGACTTACGAAAGTCTTTGAAGTTCAATGTATATTTTGCCTTTATGGCACATCTCAATTTGGATTAGCTATAATTCAGTGCTCAAAGACACATGTGGCTAGTAGATACTGTATTGGACAGCACTGGCCTATGCTGAATATTGAGTGAAAAAAAATGAGGTTATGTGAAATATCTAAAGAACCAAGATGGAGCTGGGAATAGGACATGGTATCGTATTCTCAGTCTAATGCTATTAGATGCCCACTTGTGTTGGGCATTTCCCATCTCTCTTCACTTCCCTTATCGTTGCCTCCTTCCTTTCCCTAGCATTGAGTGCTTATATCTTATTGCTCAAAACTTAAGTGATTAAACCCATAATGATTATTTACATAATACTTTCCAGCACATCTAACATGAACATACAATATTGGTAAATTGGGGTGAGCTGTTATACCTTTAGTCAGAACTATTTTAAGTATAGGTCAAAAGGTTAGTTTGAGAGACAAAAGAAAATTCTGTTAACTGTCAATATTTATGTCAACTTAAAAGAGCACCTGATTTAATTTTTTAAAAATTGTTTATAGGAATTAGTAAGTAGTGTTTGTGGGTGATAGTATACATCTATCAGGGATCTTGCTCCAAGTGTCAAAATGCTTAGTTATGATTTAATAGTACCAAGATTCCAGTTAGGTTGAACAAGTTTTATAATTGTTTTAAAAGATATATTTGACATTCATAGAGGGTGTCAGTATCAGTTTTTATTTTGGCATTGTCTTAGGTTTTCATTTAAATGTCTGTTAATCATAGACATTAAAGATTATACATTACTTTTCAACTGAAAAGAATAGTCTCATGTCTGTCTGGTAAGTTTCCAAATTAGATAAAGAAGCTTTATTTAATAAACTATGTAGGTATAACTACACTTGACTGAATTTCCTTCTTCATTTCCCTCTATAGGCTATTAAAGTAGTTCCATTTGTTTTTAAACATCTTTCATTTCACGTTAGTAATGGGCAAACTTTCACTGGATATATAAATTGTTCAATTTAGCATATTTCACTGTGCTTGATGAAGGTCCCTATATTGGTTGCCTAGGTTTAAGTGATAATGGACTGATTAATAATGTTATTAATATATTATTTGAAGAATAATTTATCATTAATGGACAGAGACATCTAGTTTTTTCAGGTCATCTATTTATAATGCAGAGAATGTTTCAAATATTTCAAATCTATGCATACTCTATAGGTTTTTGAAGCCCAGAGACTTTTTAAACTGATTAGTTAGCCTTTAAACCTTCTAACACTTGTACTTATAAGAACTTAACTGCTGAAGAGATAAAAACTTATGAGCCAGTGAATGTTTGCCTAGCATGTGCAGGGCCCTGGGTTCTGTACCCAGCACTGAAAAAGAAAGAAAGAAAAGAGGAAAAGAACTTATGAATGATCACATGCTATGGATATAGCTTCATGGTGAAGTGCCTTCCTAATATGCATAAAGCCCTGGATTTCATCCCAGTACTAGAAAGGAAGAAATAAAGGAAGGAAGAAAAAAAAAGATCACTAAGACTGTATAGTAGAAACATTTATTTTGGGAATCTTGAAAACTATGAATTTTAACCTTTTTATACAGTAAAAATGTACTATACTGCACTGCCCTGTGTACATATGTATAATGCTACCATGATGGAAATTGTGAGAATATTTATTTACCATCATGTAAATGGAAAACATTATGAAGGGTTAACTGTAGAAACAAGTCACCAACATGTGGAGTCTACTTATTAAAGCATTTCTTAGTAAGTTCACAAGAGCCAACACATTTAATATCCATTGCTTTGTCCACTTTAAAAATGACAATTTTTCCTTCTGTGAATTTATGAATTTGTCCACTTCTTGGAAATAATTGTGGTCCTTAGTGTACCTATGCATCACAAATTACAGATGTATCTTCAAACACGCTGTTTTACTTTGTCTTTTTTTCCATCTTTCCCTATTCTAATTATGCTTGAGAAAAATAGACTCTGTTTAAAATATTGGCTTTTTGCTTTTCCTAATCCATATGTTAGTGTAAAGTTAAGAAAACTTTAATAGTTTATTACTTTTCCAAAGATAAATGCAAAAATTCAAAATATTTTGTGTTCAGTTAGATAGCTATGAGTTCTCTTATTCTTCCTTAAAGCTCAGTAGGGTAACTATAGTTTACAGCAATTTATTATATAGTTTATAAAGAAGTACAAGGCAGGTTAGAGGTGTGGCTCAGAGGTAGAGTGTATGCTTTGCATATGTGAGGACCTGAGTTCCATCTTCAGGATTCCCCTTGACCAAAAAGAACTAGGAGAGAGGAGTTTGAAGGTGCCCAGCACAAAGGGTAAATGTTCAATAAGATAAAAATGCTGATTATCCTGATTTGATTATTATTGGCTAATCCTTTCAAATAATCATCTCCTCTAATAATAATACAAATTTTGCATTTTAGCACTTGCCTGTAATCCCAGCAATTTGGGAGGTAAGACAAGAGAATCACCAGTTCAAGGCCAGCCTCAGCAATTTAGCAAGGTAGGAGCTTAGTGAGACCCTGTCTCAAAAAATAAAAAGTGATGGGAATGCGGTTCAGTGATAAAGTGCCCCTGGGTTCAACCCCTAGTACTTAAAAAAAAAAAAATTGTATCTCCTCTAAAGGAGACAGTACGTTTTAGCCATTACTTTTTCAGTTTCGCTTCTTATAACCAGAAATATTAAAAATTTATAGTGAAATTGTGTTGTAATTTACTTCACATTAATTGTGACTGTTTTTATGGGCTACATAGGATACTAAGACTGAAACAGACTTCTCTTCCCACATCTAGGAGACTTTTTATGTAAGGTGACCATATGCCCAGGTTTACCAGCAATAGTTCTGGTTAATGCCTGTTTTACTAGTTTAATTATTAAATAGGGGTCCTTTTTACTTTAAAAAAATGTCCTGGTTTGAGTGATAAATCATATGGTCAGAAGAAATTTTGAGATATAAACTAATAAAAAGGGAAGATTTAAATGCTTTTTTGTAGTCAGCACTTTTTCCTTCTCATCTATGTACAGATCTATCTAAACTCTCTTTAGCTTATTAAAGAATTATACTCTTTGATTTACTAAAGTACTCTGAAATTCCTGTGAGTTGAGAAGTGGTTTGTTTAATACTGATAGGAAATTAATTCAAGAGCATTAACAATGATAAAATACAAAGTACTTTTCCCGTTTATCTTCTTTTTCAACCTAAAAAAAAAATTGCCAAAAAGATACAATAGTACAGTTTTCATCTTTCCACAGAGGTTGTGAAATTAGGTAGCTTGACTAGCATTATATATATATATATCATATATATATATGTATTTGTTTCACATATATGAAAACTATATGTCTAAATGCATATATTAATATATTTTAGCATGTATATAATATATGTACATACATATATCTGTATACCATGCTGTTTTTAAATAATAGAATCTATATAAAGCTTATTTTATGCTTTTTTCTTTTTTAATTTAGAAAACAGTTTAGAAAAAATAATTAGTTTGTGCATTTTGACAGAAAATTATTCTTATTTGAAGGTTAATTTGCAGCTCCAGTATACTTTTCTATTTACTTCAGAAAGTTTCACATTGTAAAAGGTTATGAAAAGGACTTGTAAATGTGACAGAATTTAATTAGTCTCACAACTGAGAAGAAGAAAATAAAGCAGGCTTTCTTAATCAGAGTTGGAGTGAAGCACCTATTATGAACAATTCCAGTTCATTTTTTAGACTTTTTTGCACTAATAATTTATTTCTAAGTAATTTTGGTACACATGCTGTTTTGCTTACAGTACACTAGTATGTATAATTGAGAAATTGTTGTAAACTGATTTCTAATAGAAATAGCAAAAATGTTTATACAAGCTTTCCCAGCCCTGAGTTGTGGATTCTTTCATGTTCCAAGTTTAAAATTGAATAGATTGAAGGGTGAATTATGTTGCAATATCAGAAAGTACCAGAGTAAGGAGTGTTCCAAAAAAAAATGTGATTGTATTCCATAATCAATGTAGCCTTAGGACACTAGGGAAAGAGCTGGGACATAGGACTATGGCTTAAATTCTGGCCCTATCTCTAATTATCTGCATGTTTCCTAGACAAGTCTTATTTCCCCAACTGAAAGATGAAAATATTTATTTTACCCAAAGGGGTTGTTGTAAGGATGAAATAATATATGTGAAATTTCTTAAAGAAGACTTAAGTTTGAAGCAGCTTGCCTTTTGGGAGCAGAGTGACAGAGGCTTTCCAGGCAGGAGTGTGCAAAGTTCTGCTGAGGGAGGGGGCAGGCAATCATTGTGAGCTCTAGAAACTGCAAATATATAATAATGTATTTATATAGGTTGATATTGGGAAAGTGGCATTGAGTTCTAATTTTTAAAATTCTAATCCTATTGAGTAAATAATGTAACTTCTCTTTGATTTGGTTGCTTATCAAAAAAATGAAGATAATATATACATTGGGTATTTCACAAAATCATCGATAAGATTGGATGAGATGTATATATGTACCCTAACAATGTAAGAATCTTGTGTAATAGATTTAAGGCTAATAGGAGACATGTCTCCAATCACTAACTTGTAATTATAGTGAAATGTTGAATTGGTATGCAAATGGTGAGAGATTCATAATAAAAGAAGGGACTAACTAAGTGCTTTTATATGATTTACATGATCAAATTTAGGTAAAGCAGGTAGTGTTAAATGGTGGTTTTTATTATTAAATTCTTTTTATATGTACATGACAGTAGAGTGTACATACATAGAGTACAACTTAACTCTAATTAGGATCTCATTCTTGTATATGTTATGGAGTTTCTCTGGTGATATAATTATATATGAACAGAGGAAAATT
This sequence comes from Marmota monax, assembly GCF_021218885.2. Taxonomy (NCBI): domain Eukaryota; kingdom Metazoa; phylum Chordata; class Mammalia; order Rodentia; family Sciuridae; genus Marmota; species Marmota monax. Next base: position 4,534,661 of record NW_026695245.1, read on the forward strand.
ATGTTCCATTCATTCTACTCTTTCCTGTTCCCAATACCCTCTTCCCTCATTCCCCTTTGAATATGATGGTTTTAAATATTTCCATTCTATTCCAAAGGATTTAAAAATCATCTAGCCCAAAAGCAAAGTTGTATAAACAGGAGAAACTAATTCATTCATTTATTTCAGAGATTAGTGCTTGTAAGAAATCCTTAATATAATAGCGATATATCATCTTTCCAGCTTCAAATCCAAGAAAGGGAATGTTGGAATAAATGTTGATATTATGATCTGAGCTAATATAGTAAAGACCTGAGTATATTTTGTTTCTCTTTTTGAAAATATTATCTGTTATGATTGGGCTTTGTTCAGCCACATGTGTCCCCACTTTTTCCCATTTCCTATGTAATCTTCATTTCAATTTTTCTGCTTTATCTTTATTCATTAGCTACTTTATTGATTTGTTAAAATACTCAGCTTTCTCCCAGAATTCAAGTTAAGTGAAAAAATGATAGTCTTTGTTAGATTTCCTTTTTACTTGCATCTATTTCTCCTTCACTTTCTCTAAAGTAGGCTTAGGCATTATACAGATATGGTATTTACTTAATTAAAGCACATGACTTGATGTTTAGTTATTCCATTTTTAATCTGCTTGACTAGAGCCTTCGTATAATGCATTCTTCAAAATCAAGCTCCAGGATCACATTTTAGGTTTTAATGAATTACTTCTTGTAACCAGGCCCTTTTGGAGACAGTCCAAGACAAACTTGTACTATTCAAAATTCTGTGTTTCACTGAAATGAGAAATGTCTCTTGAGGGTCTAATGTAGTCCATTTGTTTTTACTATAATTTTACCATTGTAAACTTAAAGACTTTGGGTCAATGCTGGGCATAAAAGTATTCATATAGTACATACTAATTAATTGTTCATTTTGTTGCTGTTTGTCCCTTTAAAAATTGGCAACCAAATTCAGGAAATGAATTGTAGTTTATTAGATAATACCTTTCTCACAGAAGATAAAGTTTCAGTGCATCTCGGGTTTTGTGGGAATGGATCAAATCCATCAGACAAAAGTAGGGTAAAGTTCCTTATTTTCCACTTGACATTGCTATACTCATTTCTCAGAAAATCCATTTTAGTTCTCTTGAATATAAGAATTATATTGGTAAGCCTAAAGAAAAAGCAGTTTGACTCTATATTTGTCCCATAATAATGATATATTGCATACTTCTTAGGCCCTGTGAGTCTCAGCCATTGCAGTGGCAACCAGTTTCATGCAGGCGAAACCTGACAGCCCTTCACCTGACTTTCTGGCCCAGGACCTTTTCTGAAGCTAGTGAAAACAAGTGCATAACTTGAAAGTGTAAGAAAGGGCAACCCTTAGCTGAAGGAAGTCAGAATTGATAGAGAATTGTTTTTCTCATGGGTCTTATGGCAGGCAATTCTGAAGTTGTTTCACAACTCCTCATACTGAGCTTGAGCATTGATTTACTCATAGTAGGCAATGAATTCAAGAATGCACCCTTGGGGCTAAGGGTAGTAGCTCAGAGGTGGAGTGTTTACCTGGTATGGGCAAGGACCTGGGTTCAATTTCCCAAACTGTAAACAAAGCAAAAATCCCCACCCTTAATTGGCTTTCCTTCCTTCACTGTTTTCTTCTCCTAACTCCCAACTCCTATTCCTAGTATGATTTCCCAAATAAAAACTTGTACGTAAGCCAAAGGACTTGGGTTCTATTTTCCATGGAGAACCTAGACTAAGAGATAAAGAGTTGTTATTAGTGGAAAATTAAATTTGGGAAATTTTCATGCATGGATGGGACAGTCAGATTAATGGTGTGCCAGTGTTTGTAAGGGTAGTATTGCTGATCCAAGATTGGTTGAACATGCATTTGAGGTTATTTTTCTGATAGTGTTAATAGGTTGGATTTGAAGAAACCCATTTGTCAATAGTATGTAACTTCCAAATTATAATTTTTAATTATTTTATGGCTGTCTGTCTTTAATACAATAAGCTATAATGTTCTCTTATTTCCCATCTCTTATTTTTGATTCATAGCAAGTTTAGTTATTAGTCCTGAGTTATCCAAATTAACTATTTATATAGAAATATTTTTAAAAAGTGAAAATTTTGTTACTCCCTTGCCTTCTTTTCAATTGTTTATGTTAATATCTTCTAAATGTATAAAAGTAAATGCAAATTAAGTACTGATCTAATGACTAGTTACATAGGCAAAATTGCTTATATGTCTAATAGAATAATTTTAATAATAATATATAATTAATTGCCTATATTAGTAAAGTGGTCCTTTTGTCTTTCAGTATAGTATCTCCACACAAAATCTATAACTTAAGATAAAAACAAAATTGATTTAGCATGGATATAAATTAAATTATAGCATCAGTAGTGAGTATACATAAATAGCAATTAAATATCTTTCAGGAAATTAAAGTTGATTGTAAGAACTAAATATGATCAGTTTGTGTTACAAATAGATCCTATTAGTTGGTTCTAAAATTAACTCCTAATCTGTTTCCTGCTCTTCATTCATTGGAAGTTGTATCAATTGACCCAATTTTAGACAAGCTCTAAGAATGTTTGTCACAATGTTCTGAACTCCCTTATGACCAATACATTTCATAAATAGCTCCCATATGATCTTTGCTGATTGGTTCTGTCCCCTAACCAATTAGATAGTCTGAGACTAATATCTTTAGAAACAATCAAATCTTATTCTATATTACTTTTATACCCAATACATTTTGAACTCACTCTCCTCATCATTATTTACTATCAAGAAAATACAGTATAATTTACTATTAAGCTGTAATAAATTTAATTCAGAAGGAATCTTCTAGAGTCCTGAAGAAATAATTCAATTGGTAATACAGCACAATCCTTAGATCATCTAGAAATCCTTGGCCAACTGATTTGATGTCATATAAGATAACAGATACAAACAGTCTTTGAGAAACTGACATAAAGACATACATAGGGCATTTGAATTATCCCTGTTAACTTCATTCCACTAATATACTAGAATAAAGATTATAGAAATCTAAATTTTAAAAAAGTACTTAAACCTTTTAGTCATATTGATATATTGCTCTTAGTATAAGGCTTCTTTGAAGTGAATGTTTAATTGGATTATATGAATTTCTGATTTTTAAAATTTAAAATGGTTAAAATATTCTTCAGGTTCTGGGGTTGTGGCTCAGTGGTAGAGTGCTTGCCTAGCATGCACGAAGCACTGACTTCGATCCTCAGCACCACATAAATGTAAAATAAAGATATTGTGTCCACCTAAAACTAAAAAATAAATATTAAAAAAATCCTCTAGTATTAAATCTTAATGCCTCCCAAGATTGTTGATTTAATTTTTATCTTTCTGACAAAAAATGCATATATTCTAAGGTAAGCATTGACTTCTCTTATTGAAGATATTCTTAATGAGGTAAGAAGGATATTGACATTTGCTGAGCACCTACTGTGTTCTAAAAACTGCCAGGTGTTTTAAGATAATATAATTCAACAATTCACCCCTTCTTTCCTTCCTTCCCTCCTTCCCTCCCTCCCTCTTTCCTTCCTTCCTTCCTTTTTTCTTTCTTTCTTTCATGCTGTGGATTAAACCCAGGGTCTTACACATGCTAGGCACATACTCTACAACTGAACTATGTCCCCAGGCCTAATATAACAACTCTTAATGAATGGTTTTAGTTTCCTTAATTCACAGATAGAGAAAAGAGATTTTAGATAGTTAAATGATTCCCAAGTGCAAACTGGTTTGTAGCATAACCAATGTTCAAACCCATGTCATTTTGGTTCAAATGCCCACATCCTTTTCAATATACTCTCCTTCCTTTGTATTATAGAAGTAAGAAACAAACAAACAAACAAACAAAAGGGATGATTTTTCAGAGTCCACTTGGACTGAACTAAAGTTAGAAAATTTAGAAGTATTGCAAAATTAGGATTTATGTGTAAAAGATAAAGAGATTAGGAAAATTAATATTTAGTACCAGGAATCAGAACTTAAAATTTTGAGCTTTTTATTCTCAAACTTTCTGTAGTCTCAAGTACCAACAATTCCTCAGGTTAAAAATGTGTAAAGTATTTTCTGAGCACTTGTATGCAAAGCACTTTTAAAGAGAATATTCTTAAATACAGGTTTTGTCATCTCTAAGGTGAGTTTTGAATCTCATGATTCTGGTCTGTATAACCTATTGAAATTTTTTTATTGGTTCATGCTAAATTTTAGGAATTCTAACTTCTTAGGCAAATCCTAAATTCTTACCTACATAAAAATGACTAAAACAATATAAAAATGTAAAGTTTAATACATATCAAGAAAACAAAAAGTAGGCTGGGGTTGTAGCTCACTGGTACAGCTTTTACACATGCATACATGAGGTGTTGGGTTCAACCCTAAGCACCACATAAAAATAAATAAATAAAACAAAAGTATTGTGTTCATGTACAACTAAAAAAATTATTTTTAAAAAAGGAAAGCAAAAAGTTGAGATGGTTTAAAGCAATGCCACGTCAGAGGCCCTATTATCAATTGGAAAAAACTTGTAGGATGGTATTAAGAGATTAGGGTTTGAAGAGATAATCACCTTTCTTACCAATGGCCACCCCATAAATTCAACCACTGTGCCAAAAATGTTTGTTGGCAATAATGATAAATATTGAAGTATTAAAGCAAATAATTTCTTAGTCACCAAAAATTCACTAACATAACTATCCAAGTTTATCTTTTTACAATAGAAAACATTTAGATTTCATGTGGTATTCAGGAGAGTACATGCAAGGTTAGTGAAATAACTACTAGTCTGGGCTGGTGTTCAGGAAACCTGGATGTTCTGGCCCAAGCTCTACCCTTAGATTATACAGTAGTGACTTAGCTACATTTTCTTGGCTTCATTCCTCAACTCAAAATGAAGAGTTGGATTCATGAGTTATTAAGGATACTTTGAGCTCAAAAAATGTCATGATTGTAAGTGCTTTTAGTAGGATGAAGATTTTTAATAAAGGAGAAGTTGTGAGAAAGCTAGCATTGTTGACAAGAAGAATTGTGTGGCTAGGAACAGAAAGAAAAAGAATGCATTTTAATTTGGTTAGTAAATTCATATAGCTTTAATTTTAATCAAAACAGTGTATTAATATTTTAAAGGAATCCTTTTAAAGAAAATACATGTCATTCAATTAAGTCATTTAATAGATCTTAGTAAATATTTGAAAATGAAAATCCGATTAAATGAAAACTATAGAATCCCCTTCAATAATATAGAGTTAAGCTTAAAATTTTACTCATGGATTTTATATGAAATGTATCTTGATCCTATAAGATTTCCTCAAAACTACAAATGTAAAAGGTTCAATTAACTATTTATCTTTACACAGTTAAGTCCTGTATTTTAAACACAGTATGCTTTAAAATTTTTAATTACTGTATACAATATGTGCAGCAGAAACATCAACAATGTACTCTATTGATGCATATGTAGCTCTTACCAGAAAATTGATTGAAAAGAGAAAAATCCAATCAATTGTAAATTTGACCCATGTTTCCAAAAACTTGTCATAATACAATTTATGCTGAAGAAAATTAATTTTGGTTTGCTGAATCAGCACATTCCATTTGCAGATACATTACATAGCTTTTAGAAGTTTAGTTGAATTACCAGAAGTTTAATGCAGAACTCCCTGGAAGTAGGATTAAGAAGTATCCAAAGATTTTCCTTGCAAAAAATGAAATCTCATCTGAACATTTATTTTCATTTTTAAATTAACATCCTAAAGAAACATAGAAGCTTTGAGTATGAACATAATGACAAAGTGGGTACACTAGGAACAATGAAAAGGATGCATCAGCCTTGCTCAGTTCAAGGCTAAGTTCTATTAAGAAGATCTACAGATAATGCTTGACAGGAAATATTCAGTGTAAATCTGTTTAAAATTTTTAAATTCCCAGATAAATTTGTATGTCAGCAGTTATGTTAAATTAAATGCCCCCAAAGACATGTACATTCGATTCATCCTAATATTGATAACTAAGGGGAAATTTTATTATGTAAAAATGAATCTAAAGGGATTGGTAACTTTCATTTTAAATGACTCATACTATTAAAATAAATTAATTAGATCCACAAAAGAAAGAGATAAAACAAATACTTTAAAATATAAATGGAAGGAAGACCCAAGTATTCTTTAGCCTAAAAAGGTTTTCAGACCTAATAGGCATGACAAAACCTGTCTTCATTCCTTTCTATTCAGCTCAGCAAGTGCTTTTGAGCTCCAATAGTTAATCAGTTACCAGATTCCACAATCTTTGTTTTTCACACTCCTCAATTCTTGCTGTGAATTGTTCCTCTAATATACTTAGGATTACCAAGAAGGGCAATACTTTTTTCTTTTATCTTAAAAAGGCAGTTATTCTTTTATACACAACTCAATATACTATGTAAAATTGCACCGTATAGCAACAGTCTGTAAAACATAATAGTATGTTATCAAAGAAGTATATGGCTTAAAATGAATCATTAGTATTTGAAATATTTAGCAAAATTATTCAATCCAACTTTTTAAATGACAATAGCCATACCCAAGTTACAAAAAGCACAGCAAAAGTATATTGTATACCAAATAACTATCCAAACAAATCCATGAACATATGTGCAAGTTTTATAAACAATATTCAATCAGATTTACAGAAAAGGAAGAATGCAAGTATTATCATGTTAAAAATCAGTATCTTCTTAAACATCATTTAATTTAACCTTCCAAAACTGCATAAAAATTGAGAAATATAAAAGATATATTAACTTACCCTTCAATTTATTTAGAAAACCTCTGCTCTTGGTCAAAAGCAGAAGGTGTTTCACTCCTCACTTTCCCTAAGGCTATGAACATAAATGTTAAATCAGTGGACGCCACCTCTCTGGACCACACTAAGTTTGCTAGACACTCCAGTTATGTGGAAGAGTTCTGCTGCATCTAAGCTATATACTGTGTGCAATGGATAACCTAATATGCCTTTCATTTAACTGGCTGGGCAGGTTTCTACCTTCGGTGGAACATGGAATCAAACCAGAATATGTTGGCATAACAGGCCAGTCAAACCGGTTCTTCTGTAGATCCAGAACCCGTCTGACCAGTCTTCTTCAAAGGCTAGCCCAACATGCTGCAGCTGCTCAGCTCTGCTAAGCTTGTACTGGGTGAGTTATCCCCACCTCCCGTCAACTCCCAACAAACTACTCGGAATGTTGTAGCCTCCAGCAAAATAATTCAGAGTTCTGATGGGAGGGGTAGATCTGTGTCAGGTATAGCAAGAGTCCATTGTTGTAAGTCTCTCCTGGTAGGTACATATAAATAAGTGGTCTATTGTCCTGAAAGGTAGGTAATCCTTCTTAAAATGTGTTCTAGGACTTTGTGCTGTCAGAACTCTCTAGAAATAGATTATCTACAATGGAGAAGAATACCATAATTCCTGAACTTTTTCCACTAGTCCATTTAGCTTTGTTTTCCTAACTTAGCCTTGAGGGGAGAGATTAATATTCCCCACAAGGTTGCCCAGAGAAGCATTGCCCAAGGAAGCATTTCTAGGGGGAGAGAAATAAAGTATAGTTTGACCAAACATTTGCCTGGGTGTGTTATCTTCCTTGTTCTCAAATGATCCTCACACCATTCCAGTATAAATTAGAAAAGCTACTTCTATAAAACAGGGACAATTTAGAAAGGTTTCACTTTGGATATTCAACAGTTCAACACAAATTATTGATATCTATTGTATCTCAAGAATAATGTATTACATTGACAATGGTGAAAAAGAAAAATTTAGTAAGAGTTGAGAGTTGTATCAGTTTCCAATTAAGATGTCTAGTAAGTTTTTGGAAAGGAGAAGTAAGCAACACAAGATTACATTTTGATAGAAATTGATTTATATTAAAAGAGATCAAGTGAAGTTTGTTCTTATTCTTTTGTAATAGTTGCATATTTAGAAACAGTCTTTCCTAGGTACCTACACAGTGAATCTGAAACTTTCTCTGTAAGAATCATCTGAGGTGATAAGAACACAGATTGCTGAGCCTTAGCCTCTAGAGATTCTGACTGAATAGATCTGAAATATTGCCTAAGCACTTCCAGTGATTCGAATGCAGTTGTCATGGGGACCAAAGATCCAGACTCCATGCTCAGGTTCTTTCTATTTCTGTGCCTGATAATAGAACACATATGCACTAAAAGTATGACTGTAAGTATGGGGAAACTTCACAAAGGAGATGGTTTAGAGATTTCTTTTTTGACTATGACCAAAGGTTGCTATCTGCAGGATAACAAAAGGATGAAGGTACAATACAAAGACTGTCTTTGATTTAGTACAGTAATAAATGTAAGTATCTGAGGACACCATTACTCAAAACTTGATTAATATTAGATTATTTTTCAGAGCAAGTGTCAGCACATTTTTTTATAAATTTTTTAGAGTATGTGGGCCAGATTTTCTTCATTTCAACTATGCAGTTGTAACATTGTAGCATAAAAGCAGACTTAGACAATAGTCAAGAAATGGGCATGGCAGTATTCTAATAAAACTTTATAAAAACAGGTGGCAGGCTAGATTTGATCAGTGGGCCATAGTTTGATGAACCTTGTGAAAATTTTAACAAGATTGCATATTTGGTTAGGAAAAGGGACTTTGGAGTCAGAAAGACATGGGTTCTATCCCAGTTCTGTTCCATACTAGCTTTGTCAGTTGAATCAAGCATCAGTTTTATTTATATAATGGGGATTAAAACAATATCACTTACCCCCTCAGCTATAAGATTCAAATAACATAGTTTATATGAGCATCTGTCTGAAAATCTAGTACACAGTAAGGACTCTATAAAATGTCAGCTAAAAATAAACATGTTCAAACATGGTAGTTGAGTATAGGTGTTTATTTTCATTATTTCTTGAAATCCTACTAAAATGGCAGAAAAGAACAAAAACAGCATAAATCTTGAGGACCAAAAGAATAAGAGAGGTAGATAAAGAGTTGTCCATGAAGTTTTAGAAGAAGGAATGAGGATAAGTGGTGAATAGAGAAAGAGAAAGTCTGACTACTTACTTTAATAAAAGCAAGTCTATCTCTGCTGCTAGAAAACTTTAAAAATTGAACAAGGACCTCTAATAGTCTTAGGGTATAAAGTGACCTTAAAATGGGAGGGTTGAAAAAAGTCTGTTTAGGAGCAGTTTGCTTTGCAGGTCCCTTCCCCAAACCAGAAACCTGGAGAATGTACTTTCTTCAGCCTTGGCTGGAGAGAGGTAGGATTTGTTGATTCATGGTAGGGGAGATTGTCCCACATTGGTACTAGATTTGGAAATACCAGACAGAGCTGATGGTGAGTGCTAAGTACCATACTGAAAATTTTAAAATTGCATTGTTTTCCTATTGTTTCTGTAATAAATTACCTCCAATTTTGTGGCTTAAGAAAATACAAATATAGCATCTTACAATTCTGGAGATCAGAAGTCCAAAATGGGACTCAATGGGCTAAACTCAAAGCCTTATTTCTTTATGGAGGCTTCAGGGGAGAAAATCTGCCCTTTTGCCATTTCTAGCTTCTAGTAGATACCTACATTTCTTGACCCATAGTTCCATTCCATCTTCAAAGCCAGCAATGACTGGTTAAGTCTTTTTAATATTCACCATTCTGACCATGACTCTACTGCTCTCCTCTTCCATATTTAAGTGCAACTTGACAAACCAAGATAATCTCTGTATTTTAAGTACAATTTATTAGTTACCTTAATTCCATCTACAGTGGGCTGGGGATGTAGCTCAGTGGTACAGTGCTTGCCTAGCATGTGTGAGGTCCTGGGTTTAATCCCCAGTGCGGCAGAAACAAAAAGAATTAATTCCATCTGCTATCTAAATTCTCTGCCACATAAAATAACATATTCACAAGTTCCCAGGATGAGGATATGTGGATATTTTGAGAGGCCATTATTCTGCCTATAATGGAGTCTAGGTTAAAGTCTATTGGTTGGTGAGATACTCAGGTTTATTCTTCTGCTTGACTTCTGAATGCTAATAATTAGGTTTGTTTTCTTCACTCATGAAAACTGGAGAATTTCTCTGTAGAAACTCTTTGGACCCTGATTATCCTAAAGCAGTTGTTATCAGCTGGGGCTGATTTTATGTATGTAGGGAATCTCTGAAGAGATTTTTTATTGTAACAACTAGGGAGGTATGTAGAAGTTGCTACCGGCGTCTGGTGAGTAAGGGCCAAGGATGCTGCTAAATGTGTTACAAAATACAAAAGATAGCTCACTTCCCACTCCAATAAATAATTATTCATTTTGAAATGTCAGTGGTGCCAAGGTTGAGCAATCCTATTCTCATGTTAAATCTTCCAGTCAGTATCACTCTAACATAAATCAATAAGTCCCAGCTAGGCTTACAGAGTTCTAAACCAGTGTCTTCTTGGCATGAGGGAGGAGGGTACTAGGGATTGAACGCAAGAGTGCTTTACCACTGGGCTGTATCCCCTTTTAATTTTTTGTCTTGAAACAGAGTCTCATTAAGTTGTTTAGGGCTTCACTAAGTTGCTGAGGCTACCCTTGTAATCTTTCTACCTCAGCCTCCCAAGTTGCTGAGATTATAGGCATGTACCACCATACCTGGCACAAATCAGAAACAGATAAAAAGAACTTAGAGAAAACAGTAAATGCAGAGAGCAGAATAATATTTTAAAGTTCATAATATTACTGTCTTCAAAGAAATTAGAGTGGTTGCTGATTGCACAGAATGAGAATGGAAAGGCAATGTAAAAGTGGAACTTTTGGAATCTAAAAAGGAGATACTAGAAAATAAAAATATAATAGCAAAAATAAAGTCAGCAGAAGGAGTTGGAGGATAAAGTTGAGAAAATTCCATAAAGAGAAATAGAAAGGTAAAAAGAGGAAACAAGCCATTTTGACGGTGTATTTCTGTAGTGACAGCTACTCAGAAACTGAAGCAGGTGGGGCACTTGAACCTAGGAGTTAAGAGGTCAGCCTGGGCAATATCAAGAGACCCTGTCCAAAGAGATAAAAAATAAAAAATGGGGGAGGCATAGAAGATAACATATTTTTTTTAAATCAGAGAATAAATTGCAGAAGTCCAATAACTGACAAAAGCAGTTTCAGGAAAGAACACCTAAATGGAAAATTATCAAATAGTTTTGAATTTTTTTCACCAGAAACAAAGAACCCAAGTTTCTGATTGAAAAGGAAGACAAGTACCCACCAAATAAATGAAGAGAGGCTATCAACCAGATGTACAAATCATGAAATTCAGAATACCATGTATTAATAAAAAATCCAAATATTTCCAGAGAAAAAAAAGGAGAAAACACACACAAACACAAACACATACACACATACAGAACATCAGTCACATAGAAAGTAGCAGGATTCAGTAAAACAAATGACACTAATTAATAGCAACACATGAAACTAGAAATCAATGGATTAATCTCCAGAATTCTGTGAGAATATTATTTACAAAACAAGAATTCTGTATTTATTCAACCTTGCAATCAAAAGTGAGAGTAGAATAAATATAGTTTTGGGTACATAAGGCCCTTCAAACTGTTATCTTTTCTTAAGAAATTACTAGAAGATGTGCTTTAAAATAAAGGCTAAATTAAGAAAGCTGAAAACATGTAATCCAGGATAATCTCTGCTTCTTTTCTTTACTTGAAGTTCCACATGGTCACAGTTTTAGTTCCAAAATCTCCATAGTGTTACTAATTATGAGTACATTACTGAAGAATCTAATTTATACACACAGAAGAGAGAAGATTGGATATAGAAGTATGATTGGCTATTGAGCATCTAACTAATTGGATGTTCTTGTGTCAAGTATTCATGATACAAATCTGGCGAGTAGGCCTCAGAGCTGTGTTGCTATGTATGGGAAAGTTCTCAGGTAAAGTGACAGTGGGAAGAGAAAGCAATGAAATGTGTTACATACATATAACATTTTATTACATGTGTAGATGCCCCTGTATTCCATATCTATCCAATTGTATTTTTAGATCTCAGACATTGTTTAAAAATCTTTGAGCATTTATAGGTCAAAAGCACTTTGTCTCCAACAACTAATGATGGTAATAACAACAAACAGCTATTATTTATTGATCAATGCCAGGCCTCATCCTAAACACTTTTCACATATCTCATCTAATTTTTACAGTGTCCGTAATGGAGAACTAGTTATTACTGTATTTTCTACTTTACAGATTAGGGAATAAAATCCATAGAAATAAAGTGATTTACTGAAAGCAAAACAACTGTTTAGTGTCGACCTATCTTAAGAGACCTGTGTACTCTGATTCCTAAACCCAGGGTGTTAATCTTTATGTTAAAGTAGAAGGACTACCAATGGGAAAGGATAGATTCTATCAGCATTTGTAATTAGAGATTGCTGTGGTTTGAATATGGTTTCAGTGTGTCTCTCAAGGGTCATATGTTGTGAGCTTGGTCCTCAGTGTGGCATTATTAAGATGTGGGGGCTGATAAAAGTCGATAGGTCACTGGGTACGTGCCGATGGAAGGAATAAACTAGCTCTTGTGGGACCATAGTCTCTCTCTGGCTTCCTGTCTTGCCCTATGATGATACCTTTCTGTACATGCTTTCACCATTGTGACAGCATGTGCATTGATGCCTTTATCAGAGCCCAGTCAGGTATCATACCCTTGAACTGTGATCTAAATAATCCTCTATACTGTTTATATAGTACCCAGCCTGAAGTATCTCATTTTAGTAACAGAAAACTAATATAGAGACTAAGGTCTACTTTTGATTTTTGTTCTTTCCTCAAGCAAACTCTTTCCTTAAAGGTTGATTTCATTTACATGTTACTTTCATTAAACAACCTCATAATAATCTATGAGGGTATTTTAATTCCAAATAAATAGCTTATTACCCAAATGAATCTTAATAGGTAGAGCTTGAGACATATAAGTGGTCTTTTGTTGTATTTACTTCCCTGCTTCTCATATAGAAATGGAAGTTCTATCAACATGTGACTATCCAATATCCATTCCTTTCTCACATATATACCTATGTACCTTTAAGTCTCACTTTTCAAAAGAGTCATTTCCAGAGGAACACATATGGTTTGGCATAATTAATTTTTCAATTAATTTTTAAATTACTGAAAAAAATATTAAACATATGTTATACCATCAATTCTATTGCTTTTACAATTACTTCAAGTAATTATAATAAATATTATTGGATTTTATTTTTAAAGATTTTTGAAAATGCAAGAGTTCATTTTTTATTTTTAACCTAGATGTTCCCAAGGAAAGTTCTTTTTCTGATTTTACTTGATAGTTTTATACAGCAATCTTAAACTTGCCATATGATAAGAAAAAAATATAGTCTACTCTGAACCAGAATTATATTTCTACTTTATAAGTAAGCCAAACAACATCAGGTTAGCTATTTTCCACAATGTAGTTAAGCTGACTTATCCTGAGAGATTTGGAAATATTTTATAATTGATTCAAGGTTAATAGAAAATGAGGTTAATGTTCACAGATCATAAAATGAGGAAGGCAATCAAACTGGTACAAGTACAAACTTGCACCAACAGAAGAAATATGCACAAACATTTATATCTGCCAATTTTCATGAGTAAAGTTTTGTAATATACTACCCAATAGCTAGTAAAACCTGATCACTATAAAATTAAGAGCACATTTTACCTGAATAAGATCAAATCAAGAAAGCTTATTCTGAGATTTTCTCAATTACTCTTAGGTTATATAAATGTGGGTTAGTTTTTTATTCAACGTCCTAACCCTCAGTTGCTTCACTTATTAAGTGGAGAGAATTTGATTGGTTATATTCTAAATATTTATTCAGCTCAAAATGTGTTCTTTGGGGCAAGTGAATAACTTTTTCAAAATGTAGGAGCAAAGCAAATAAACTAGTGAAGAAAACATTTTACAAAAGAGTAATATTTTAAATGTGAGACAATTTGGGGTTGGATTCTCCAGAAGTTGATGCTGAGACATGCAGGTACAAGTGATTTGGTAAAAATGTGCTCCTCTATGAAACCAGCAGGATATTTGGGGAGGCAGGACCAGAAAGGAGAATAAGAATAGCAAGGATATGATTTTTCTATCAGCTTAGTCCTAAGGAGCTCCAGGTTTTAAATTACAATGAAAAAGTTTATTGTACTTGGAGGCAAGGACCTGGGGCTTCCACAATCTTCCAACCAGTCACTGGCTAACTTGCCAACCAAAAGAGATTAAAACTTCCAGGCATTTTTTACTTTCAGCATCTATGTATGATGTAGCATAACTCAAGAGTAGTTCTTTGAAGAAGGTTGAGGTGCTGTAAGGTAAAGCTCTAAGACTTTTGCTTTCAGCCAAGATGGAGTTACAAGAATCAGATTTATCCTACCACCTGAAATAACAAAAACAAAATGTATAAAACAATATTTTCCAAGTCATTGTACATTGGTCAGTAAAGAACAGTTATCCCTAAGAGCGGGTAAACAAACAACCCCTATAATTACCCCAGCTTGTACCTGGAGTATTTCCGAGCTGGGTTGACACGGGTAGAGTTCAGTGATCTTACAGAGATTATATTTTGGAAGAAATTGCAAGACTCAATCATATGATGCCCTCAATAAACAAATTTTAGATATATGAACCAAGTAGGTTAAAAATAAAAGCATCAAAAAGACGTCTACACTAACACTAACCAGAAGGTACTGATAATGGTTATTCTAATATCAGGAAAAATAGAGTTTATATCTGAGTTATATCACTACTGAGTAAATCAGCGAATCTGAGTATATAAGAGTAAAAAGGGTCATTTTCAAAATGATAAAGGAGTCAATTCATTAATGGGATCTAATAACACATCTATGCATCTAATAATATAAATTAAAAATATGAAAAGTGAAAGCTGATAGTAAGGAGATTAGGAAAAATCCATAACTATACCACTTTACCATAGCCAGAGATTTCAACACTCTACTCTTTTAACAATTAATACTTACTTTATCAGTAGGAAGAAAATCAGTAAGATCATGGAAGGCTTAACACCATCAACTTACTGGATATAATTGACATTTGTAGATCATTCCATTTAAAAAAAAATAACACACATTCGTTTTGGGTATATATGGAACATTTATCAAGTTAGACTTGTATTTTCATACATAAAACATGTCTTAAGTTTAAACACATTTAAGTCATACAAAATATATTTTCTGACCACAATAGAATTATTTTACAAACCAATAACAGAATTATATGAGAAATCCCCAAATATTTGAAAACTAAATAACTCATGCATCAATGATGAAATCAAACAGAAAAGTATTTTTCACTAAGAGATAGTGAAAATACAACATTAAAATATGTGAGTGTTGCTAAAGCAGTATTTAGAGAAATTTATAATACTAAATGTCCATTTTGGAAAAAAAAGATGTCAAATCAGCCCCCAGTGTAAGAAACTAAGGGGGAAAAGAAGAAAATAAAAATTCAGAATAGAAATCAATGAACTTGCAGCCAGAAAAAACAATAGACAAAAATTACTGCAACCAAAATTTCTTTGACCAAATTAGTAAAACTTATAAATATCCAGCCAGACTAATAAAAAATTAAATAAATAAAGGGTGGGGAGAAAACATAAATTCCAAATTATTAGGCATGAGGAAAGTGATATCACTACAGATGGAACAGATGGTAAAAGTATAATATAGAACTATCATGAACAACTTTATGCCAATACAGTCAAATTTTTAGATGAAATGCAGTAAGTTCAAAGAAACAAACTATAAAAGCTTATTGAAAAAGATATAGCTTTTTGCTAATAAATTTTTTTTATTTGTAATTAAAAACTTAACTATAAAGAATGCGAAGCCAGGAGATTCACTGAGGATGGTTTTAGTGGTGAATTCTTACAAACACCTAAGAAGAAATCACATCAGTTTTATGCAAACTTTTCTGTAAAATCTAAGAGGGGAACTACTTCCCAACTCATTTTACAAGGTCAGCATTATTTTGGCATCAAAACCATATGAAAATATTACAAGGAAAGAAAACAACAGATTTATGTTCTTCATGAAATAGTTGTAAAATTCTAAGCAAAATTTTAGAAAATTGAACCCAACAACATATAAGAAAGATACTACATCATAACCAGGTGGAGTTTTATTCTTGGAATGTAAGGTTTGTTTAACATTTTAAAATTAACAAATTTATTAGATTTAACAAATTATAAAACCAGGAACCAAATGATCATCTGAAGACATGGAAAAAACAATCTGGACAAAATCTAACATCCATTTCGGATCAAAATATTTGTTTTGAGTATCTGAGGTGGCATACACCTTTAATTCCAGTTACTTGGGAGACTGGATTACAAATTTGAAGTCAGCCTGGGCAACTTAATGGGATCTGTTCTCAAAAACAAACAACAACAACAACAAAAAAAAAGGACTGGGGGTGTAGCTCAGTGGTACAACATCCCTGGGTTCAGTACAGAAAAAAAAAAAAGTAAACTAGGAATGAAAGAGAATTTTCTCATGGTAAATTACATCTATGAAAAACCTATAGCTGAAATAATGGTTAATGGCTGAAAGATTTTCTCCTAAGTTCATAAACCAGGCAAAGAATGCCTATCAGAGCCATTTGAATTCCATAGAGATTTTAACTAGTACAATAAGGCAAGATAAACAATAAAAATCATACAGATTGTAAAGGAAGAAGTAAAACTATCTTTATTTGCAGAAAATGTGAATGTCTATCTAGAAAATACTGTGGAATCTACAAAAAAATATTCTAGAAATGATGTGCATTTGGTTTTTGGATATAAGATCAATATATAAAAAACATAACCAAAAATAATTGCAATGAATAATTTAACATTAATATTTACATAAAACAATACTATTTCTATATCAAACAATATCAAACATAATATGACAAATCTTAAAAAATATGCTTGGAAACCAGAAGTTTTTACAGTTTTTATAACAAAAAATTATAACATAGTGCTGACAAAACGGGAAATTGTCACACTCCTCTGTAATTCTAGCTACTTGGGAGGCTAAGCCAGGAGGATCATAAGTTTGAGACCAGTCCAGGCTACATAGTGAGACCCTATCTCAGGGGAGAATTTAAAAAAAAAAAGAACAAACAAAATAAATAATATTGCTGATGGTTAAGTCAAATTTATGAATCTTTTTTGGATCACATTTTTTGGTATTATATCTAAGAAACTTCATATAATTCCAGGTCACAAAGATCTTCCCGTTTCCTCTTAGAAACTTTAATGCTTTAAATAGAGAGATATACAGGGTTTATGGATTGGAAGACTCAATATTAAGATGTCATTTCTCCCCAAATAAATCTATAGACTTAATGCAGTTCTAATAACAATATAGCATTAAAAAATAATATTCTAAAATTTATCTTGAAATGCCAAGAACCTAGAATAACCAGAACAACTTTGAAAAACAAAAGTAAAGTTGGAAAATTTGTAGTATTTGTAAATATTTAACAACCAGCTCTCTGGAAGTATTTTTTGTGGTATAAATATACCATGTAATGTCAAGTTACTAATATGACATCTCACTGAACACAGAATTGGGAAGAGGTACACAACACCAGCTCTTGTAAATAAGTGCAAGCTAGCTTCAGCATATTGCTTATTACACTACATGATTTTAACACTTAATATAAACCTATAGTAATCAAAATGATGTAGTATGGGCACAAAGTTAGATAATAAACCTAAAATAAGAAAAATGAAAGTTCATAGACACACATATATATGACCAATTGATTTTTGACAAAGGTGCAAAGGTACTTCAATAGAGAAAGGAGAGTCTTTTTTTATAATTGTGTTAGAAAAATTGTATATTCATACTTGTATATTTCATATATCAAACAAATGTTAAGTAGATCATGAATCTAAGTAAAATGTGTAAAACATTAAAGTTTCTAAGAGGAAATGGGAAGATCTTTGTGACCTGGAATTATATGAAGTTTCGTAGATATGATACCAAAAAATGTGATCCAAAAAAGATTCATAAATTTGACTTGACCAAAGTTGAGAACTTCTGCTCTCTAGAAGACATTTTTTTTAAGAGAGAGAGAGAGAATTTTTTAAAAAATATTATTTATTTAGTTTTCGGTGGACACAACATCTTTATATGTGGTGCTGAGGATCGAACCGGGGCCGCACGCATGCCAGGCGAGTGCACTACCGCTTGAACCACATCTCCAGCCCCTAGAAGACATTTTAAGAAAATGAAAAGATAAGCCACAGAATGTGTAAATATTTAACAACCAGCTCTCTGGTTGCAAATCACATATCAGATGAAGGTCTTGTACCAGAAATACATTGAAACCCTTAAAACTTAATAACAAAATAAACATAAAAATAGGCAAAATATTTGAGCAGACATATCAGCAAACAAGATATATGTTGGTAAGTAAGCACATTCAGAGATGCTTGAACTTGCTAATCATTAGGGAAGTATAAATCAAAACTACAATGAGGTATCACTGCATGTCCAATAGGATGTATACAATTGAGAAGCCTGACAATACCCAGCTTGGGTCAAGATGTGGAGTAACTAGAATTCTCAGACACTGTTGGGGGTGGAAATATCAAATGGTACAGCCATTCTGGAAAACAGTTTGGAGGTTTTTTAAAAGCCATTCATTCCTAGGTATGAATTCAGGAGAAATAAAAATGTATTTGCTTTCTGATTTCTCATAAAAATAAAACCTAGGTAAAAACCATTAAAATAATGCAGAAACAGCATTTTAAAAAATATGGACATTGGTTCTTTTCTGTCAATTTGGTATTGATACTGTGATTTTTCAGTTTACTCAAAATAAGGGAATCAAAATATTTTGTTTATGAGGTCATACCCTAGTTTGGATGTTGAATGTCCCCGCCAAATCCCATGAGTTAAAGTCTTGGTCCCCAGGGTGGTGCTGTTGGGAGGTAGTGGAACCTTTAAGACCTGGGGCCTAATAAGAGACCTGTAAGGCATTGGGAATGTCCTCTTGAAGGGGCTTGTGGAACCCCACCCCTTTCCTCTTTCTTTTTTGCTTCCTGGCCATAAAATGAGTGATTTTGCTTTACCACATGCTCTGACCATGATGTGCTTTCTCACCAGAAGTCCAAAGCAATAGGACTAACTGATCATGGACTGGAACTTTCAAAACTGAGCCAAAACAAACCTTTTCTCTTTTAAGTTGATTATTTCAGGTATTTGTTATAGTGAGAGAAAACTCAAAATAGTTCAAAGATGTTTAAAGATGTTAGGTAAAATATATAGCATTCTCATGAAAGTAGCATGTAGAACCTGGTGCTATAAGTATCAAATGATATTTTTTATAAAATACCTTTATTTTATTTATTTATTTTTATATGGTGCTGAGGATTGAATCCAGGCCCTTGCATGTGCTAGACGAATGCTCTACTACTGAGTCACAACCTCAGCCCCCAAGAATCAAGTGATTTTTGTAAATCAAAATATATTATGGACATTGTTTTATATATAAATCAGTAATGTTGTTAAATAATTTTGTGGGGACAGGGAATAATATTATTTCTCAAGAATTATGAGCAAATGTAGCATACTAACTATAACTTTTATGGCTTTAGATAAACTCAACTTAATTTTTACAAAATAATCCTTTTAATGGAGAATTTATGATTATAATAATTTTGTTTCAAATTTTTGAACTACCTAAATCATTTTAGCAATTGTTTTGAGTTTATTTTTCCTATATGAAATGACAAAATAAGAAAGGCCTAGTTGACTATTTTTCTGTATTATTTCATCATAAATGGGATGGTATCAAACTGAAAAGATTCTTCACAGCCGGAAACAATCAAGAACATGAACATAGAGCCTACAGAGTGGGAGCAAATCTTTACCACCTGCACCTCAGATAGAGCATTAATCTCCAGGATATACAAAGAACTAAAAAAATTTAACACCAAAACAAATAAACAAACAAAGAATCCAATCAATAAATGGGCAAAGGAAATGAATAGGTACTCACAGAAGAAGAAACATGAATGGTCAAAAAGTATATGAAAAGAAAGAAATTAAAGAGATACACATAGGAAAAGAAGAATTCAAATTGGCACCATTTGCTGATGATATGACTCTATACCTAGAGGACTCTAAAAGTTCCATCAGAAAACTTCTAGAACTAGTAAGTGAATTCAGCAAAGTATCAGGATATAAAATCAACACCCATAAATCAAAGGCATTTCTGTATATCAGTGACAAATCCTCAGAAAGGGAAATGAGGAAAACTACCCCATTTACAATAGCCTCAAAAAAAAAAAATCTTGGGAATCAATGAAAAAGGTGAAAGATCTATATAATGAAAATTACAGAACCCTAAATAAAGAAGTCAGAGAAGACCTTAGAAGATGGAAAGATTTATCTTGCTCTTGAATAGGCAGAATTAATATTATCAAAATGATCATACTTCTAAAACCATTATACAGATTTAATGCAATTCTGATCAGATCCCAATGACATTCTTCATAGAAATAGAAAAAGCAATCATGAAATTCATCTGGAAAAATAAGAGACCCAGAATAGCTAAAGCAATCCTTAGCAGGAAGAGTGAAGCAAGTGGCATCACTATACCAGACCTTAAACTATACTACAGAGCAACAGTAACAAAAACAGCATGGTATTGGTACCAAAACAGACTGGTAGACCAATGGTACAGAATAGAGGACACAGAGATGAACCCACAAAATTACAATTATATTAGACAAAGGTGCCAAAAACATGCATTGAAGAAAAGATAGCCTCTTCAACAAATGGTGCTGGGAAAACTGGAAATCCATATGCAACAAAACTAAATTAAACCTCTCTCACCATGCATAAAACTCAACTCAAAATGGATCAAGGACTTAGGAATACAACCAGAGACTCTGTGTCTAATAGAAGAAAAAGTAGGCCCTAATCTCCATCATGTGGGATTGGTCTCCAACTTCCTTAATAAGACTCCTTTGGCACAAGAATTAAAATAAAAAAATCAATAAATGGGATGGACTCAAACTAAAAAGTTTCTTCTCAGCAAAAGAAACAATCTGTGAGGTGAATAGAGAGCCTACATCTTGGGAGCGAATCTTTACCCCTCACACATCAGATAGAGCACTAATCTCTAGGGTATATAAAGAACTCAAAAAGTTAAACACCAAAACAAAACAAAACAAAAACCCCAAATAACCTAATCAATAAATGGGCCAAAGACCTGAATAGACACTACTCAGAAGAGGATATACAATCAATCAACAAATATATGAAAAAATTTTCATCATCGCTAGCAATTAGAGAAATGCAAATCAAAACCACTCTAAGATTTCATCTCACTCCAGTCAGAATGGCAGCTATTATGAAGACAGACAACAATAAGTGTTGGTGAGGATGTGAGGAAAAAAAGTCCCACTGCTGGTGGGACTGCACATTGGTATAGCCAATATGGAAAAGAGTATGAAGATTTCTTGGAAAATTGGGAATGGAACCACCATTTGACCCAGCTGTCCTCCCCTCGGTCTATACCCAAAGGATTTAAAAACAGCACACTACAGGGACACAGCCACATCAATGTTTATAGCAGCACAATTCACAATATTTAAATGTCACTTATTAACCACTACCTAATACTGTGTGAGTATTCTGGGAGTACTAACTTTGGAAAATGAGACAGCATTATTACTTGATGTATTGAGTAATATATTGTATTGTAATATCATTGTCTTCCCTGTGATAACAGTCAGTGTGATTAACATGTCCAATAACTATCTACCAGGTTTTGCTCTTTATTCATTGTCCTCCTTTATATGTATTTTATATAAACCTTAGTTAAAATTCTTTTAGTTACAAATGAAACTAACTTGAGCTACTTTAAACCAAAAAAGGCAAGGGATTTATTTTGAGGTTATAAAGTAATCCTAAAAGGAATATAGGGATATAAGTATTTCAAAAGCCGGGAGTCATTCTGGCCAAATGAGGTATTATAATCAGGAAATAGCTTCATTATTCTCATTTTCTCTCCTTGGGGCAACTGGCCTTTATTTCTCAATCTAACTGCAAGTCTATTTCATTTTTCTTTTTTTGCATACGCAATGTCAACTAATATACCCCAGCATTTTGAGATTTAGGTAATATTTGTGAGGTATATTTCATGCTCAGTGGGACTCTGGGGGCTTCTGCAAAGATTTTCGCAAGTTTCTGAGTTAGAAGTCAATGAGGCAAGTGGGAAGGGGAATGCCAGGCTGAGGCTCTCATAGTCACCACCTCTGGCTCTGGGTCCCTATTTCCATATGTAGTAGCCTTCATTGAAAGTTTGGGAGTTTATATCATAGTGATATAATCAACATGGTCTGTTAGGGATACTTTTAGAACATCTTGAGAAATTTCCTTTGGCCCTTCATCAAAAAAGTTCTTAACTTTAAAGTTCCACTCTAAACTTGTATTTTATTTTCTTCTTGTGCTGCTGGGGATTGAACCCAGGGTTTCTTACATGC
Source organism: Marmota monax (assembly GCF_021218885.2). NCBI lineage: Eukaryota > Metazoa > Chordata > Mammalia > Rodentia > Sciuridae > Marmota > Marmota monax. Next base: position 4,557,224 of record NW_026695245.1, read on the forward strand.
CAGGACATATTTACCACTAAACTACATCCAAGTCCATTAACTTTAAACTTTCTTATGAACCTTTTTCTCCTTTTCTTATGAGGGAAAAAATTATTTCATGTGCCACAAGGAGTAGTTTTACTATTTCCTTTATTTTTGTGGCTTCTGGTACCTGTGCCTCAGGGTTTACATTCTATCCTAAGCAACTCAAACAGGGACATATCTCTTTCTGGTTGTTTTGGCTTTCCATGGTTGCCATAACAAAGCACCACATACTGGATGGTCTAAAAAACAAAAAAATATATTTTCTTACAGTTCTGGAGCCTTAAAGTATGAGATCAAATTATCATTAGGCTTGTTTTGGATATTATGAAAAAGGTCTATTCTAGGTCTCTCTCCATGGCATGTGGATGGATTCTTCCTGTATATTTACATAATTTCTCTATACATGACTGTGTCAAAATTTACTCATCTTCATAAGGACACCAGTCATTTTGATTAGGACTTATGGTATTGATTTCAATTTAACTTAATTATCTCTTTAAAGATCTACTCCAAATACAGTTGCATTCTAAGATATGGAAGGATAGGACTTCAACATGAGAATTTTAGGGAGGGACATAATTTAACCAATAGTACCGGTATTTTTTGTTAAGATAATGTAATTTTTACCTTTGTTATGTTTGCTTCTCGTTGTTTATGGTAGGGAGGGGAGTCCTCCTGTAGCAACTTAGTTTAAGCAAACAACCTTAGCTGATCAGAATTGGATCCCAATTGCAAATACCTAGATGAGAGTCAGATAGACAGAGGTTATATATATATTTATTCCAGAACACTCAGTTTGGGCCAGGAATCAGGTTAGTTTATATAATAAAGCTGATAGGATACATATTGTTGACTAGAGAGAGTTTCCATTGAAATGAAAACAGGACCTTGTTAGTCAATTTAAGCATTTTCTACCACTAAAAAAACCAGAATAAGTTAAAAATTATTTAGAATTAGAAAGAAGAGCACTATGGTATATTTTCTCATTTTAATGAATAGAACTAACTTTAATAGCAGAATATCCCCTTTAGAATTCATTATTTAGAAAATGTTGTGATTGATCTAGACTTTTTAAAGAGAAAGAACTTGAAATGATTATATCTGTATTTAATGTTGAAGTAATTGGTGTACTTAAACTTCTAATATGAAGTCACAGAATTACAAAGCAAGATGAACTTATGGTTAAATATTGTAACTTGCTTTGTTCAAGATTACCCAAGTACTGTATAGGTGTTAATGAATTCTTTGACTTGAGGAGACATGCAGTAGAAATTGCATCACTTTTGGTTCTCTTTGCTGCTGCAAGCAATGATTTTTTTCCACTCATAGTTTTTTCCTTTAAATTGCTACCTGGTGCCAAATTAACAGATAAGAATTCATAAATAGATTTATTTGACATGTATGCAGTAATAACTAGACTCACCAAGGAAAAGTAACCTCAGTTACCTTTACAAAAGTTAATATTTTATATTTCTTTTACTCAATTGAGACTTGTGTCACTGCAACTTATTTTTTTTTGTGTGTGTGTGACACATGTTCAAGAGTATCATGACCAGTATTCTTTCATTAGCTGAAAACATGGCTGGAGGTTATATTTTCTAAGTAACAACATTCCATTACTTCTGGCTTGGAGGGTAGGGTTAAACTTTATATCCATTTTTTTCCCCTTAGCATTAGAATACAGTTGTTAGGATGTGGGGGAAAAGGTACACTCACATTGCTGGTGGGACTGAAAATTGGTGCAACTGCTCTGGAAAACTGTATGGATAATCCTCAGAAAACTTGGAATGGAACCACCATTTGGCCCAGTTATCCCATTTCTTGGAATATACCCAAAGGACTTAAAATCAGCATACTAAAGTGATACAGCCACATCAATGTTTATAGCAGCTCCACTCACAGTAGTTAAACTATAGAACCAACCTAGATTTTCTTCAACAGATGAATGGATTAAAAAATGTGGTATATACATACAATGGAATATTACTCAGCCTTAGAGAAAAATGAAATTATGGCATTTGCTGGTAAATGGATGGAGCTGGAGGATATCATGCTAAGTTAAATAAGCCAGTCCCCCAAAACCAAAGGCCAAATGTTTTCTCTGATATGCAGATGTAAATTACAATAAGGGGGACAGTGGCTAGGGAAGAATAGAGTTACTTTGGATTAGGTAGAGGGGAATGAAGGGAGGGGAGGGGTATCAGGATAGGAAGGATAGCTGAATGAATCTGACATTATTACCCTATTTACATATATGACTACATGACCTATGTGATTCTACATGTACAACCAGAATGAGAATGAGAAATTATACTCCATTTAAGTGTGATGTGTCAAAATGCATTCTACTGTCGTGTATAACTAATTAGAACAACAACAACAACAAAAAAGAATGGAGAAAAAGGAAAAAAAGAGTAAATGGTAGTTCTTGGATTTGATCATTGCACCATGGTTACGTAAAATGTTAACATTAGAAGCAGCTAAGTGAAGGGCATATGGGAATTCTCCATACTATCTTTGCAATCTTTCTATAAATCTAAAATTGTTTCACAATAAAAAGTTAGGAAAAGTTAAAAAGAAAGAAAGAAAAGAATACAGTTGTTAAGAGTTTGGGTTTCAAAATGAGAAAGACCTGGGTTCTTACAGTACATGGTTCAACCATGTACTAATTGTAAGGTATTGGGTAAGTTACTGGGCTTCTGAGCTTAGTTTCTTCATCTGTAAAGAGGGATAATAAGATTATTATAAGGATTAAGTGGAACAATATTTGAAATGTGCTTAGTAAGATCCTGGAATATAGCCAATGTTTAAAAAGTAGTAGCAATAATTATTAATATCCTGATTATTATTTTCAATGCAGGCCTGGGGAAACAAAGTGGTATAGGTCTTTGTCTTCAAGAAACTCAAAACTAAGAGTATGGGACTCAAAAAGTATTACTCTAGAGGGCTGGGAGGAGGGAACTGGGAACATGTGGATCAAATGGGACAAAATTTCAGCTACAGGGGAGGAATAAATTCAAGAGACATATGGTATGTCATTGTAATCATAATTAGTAACATTATATTATATACCTAAAAATTGCCAAGTGTCTAGATTCTAAGTGTTCTCGTGACAAAAACAAAAATAAAAATCTGTGTGTGAGGTAAGGCATATATTAAATAATTTGATTTAGCCATTCCACAAAGTATACATATTTTAAAACATGTTGTATTCGATAAATACATACATATATATGTATGTATTTATATATTATAGTCAATTAAAATATATCACTGTAAATGTGTCTTTATATTGGAAAGGCATTTAGTACTTGATAATTATTGGTATTTCCATTAAATGCTATGTTATTCTTTTCAAAATTACCTATAAAGTTTATTCTTAATTTGGATTTTAAGAACTTTACAGCTAGAGCAAAATATTATGAAAGACTAATTAATACTGTAGGCATGGCATTCTGTGCCCTGTTCTTAGTTCTGTGCCAGATCCATGTGCTGCCAGGCTCTTTCCTAGGTACCAGGGAGAAGACAGCCAGGTGCTTGTCTGATGTGAACCTAGATGATTGGTTTTGTCATAGTTTTGGAGGCTTATAGGAGTAGGTAGATGTGAGGTGCAAACTCAGGAAATCTGTCTAGAACCAAGGCAAAGAAAAACATTAATTTTAGCCATTCAGTTGGTACCAAGGTCCAGACTTACTGCAGGTATCTGCTCATCGGGGAAGAGGTAACAGATAAGCTTTAGGAACTCAAAGAGATCTCAGTAGGAGCTCAACTCAGCAGTTTGACTTTCACAAGAGCAATCTAGTGGGGAGGTTCGAGTGAGAGAGGCAGAATGCCCAGCACTGTCAGTGCAGTGGCCCACTGGCCTCTAAACCTTTTATTTATTTACATATTACACACATGTACCTCTACTACTAGTTAACATTTCAGATGTATAGTAAAGTTCATTGTTACTGATAATTGCAATTGTTTCAGATAGATTAAAAATAATTTTAAATTATTTTGGTTCACTTCTTTCATATTTTATTATATTGTGACTGTTGTTTAAATAAAGATGAGAAGAGATTGAGAGCTGTTTTCCTGTTGTTTGCTCTTGTGCTTGCATTATTTGTAATATTTTCAATTTTCCTTTTCTTTTTCTTTTAAAGCTGTTGTATGAGAGTTAATTTGGTAATCAATACTTGTATACATAAATGGGCACACATAGAAATACATTGCTATATTCTGAACTAGTGTAAAATTAGGGTACCCTATTTATGTCTTTATATTTGAAAATTCTTGTTTCTCCCTAAGGCTACTTTCATGATATGTGGAATACATGTCATCCCTAATATTCATAGGATGGACAATAAGCAATAAATCTTTTTGTTTTTTTCTAAACTGATGATGGAAGAGGTTAGTAGAAGTTAAGAAAGTATCATTTTGTAGCTTACAATAAAAAGCAGGGAGAAAGAGTGATGTGGATGTGTAGGGCTGCAGAGAAGAAGAGAAAGAATGGAAGTGAAATAGATGTGGACAGCTGTCAGGGTGAGTTTGGGAGAAAGATGGATAAAAGATCTTTTGAGAATGTTTCCCTGTTTGAAATTGAAGTGACCTGTCTTCCACATTTAAAAATCTTTTATTCTAGTTTTACACGTTTGACTAAAAATGCTCCATTTTTTAAAAGTTCTTAGTGACAACAGAGTTGAAAACTTATGTTCACAGAATTTATACAATTGTTTATGGCAGTCTTATTTGTAATAGTTCTAAGACTGTAAACACTTATCATAGTTCCAAACTATAAATATCAAATGTCCTATAATAGATGAATATTAAGCAAACAGTGATATACTAGGGAATACTACTTAGCAATAAAAAGTAGTGGACTGTTGATACATGCAATAATGTGGTTAGATCTTGAGGGCATTATGCTGAGTGAAAAATCCTTATGGGTTGGCCTATTTTGTTACTATACTGAAGGGCTGGAAAGTTTATAAATAAAAGAAATTTGTTTAGCTCACAGTTCTGGAGATTCAAGGGCCCACATCTGGTCTTTTTGCTGGCATAGTCCTGAAGTGACAGAGGGCATTTACATGGCAAGAGGCAGGGATCATATGTGTGTGTCTCTTCTGATTTCTCCCCCTTTTTATAAAGCCATCAATATTCAATCATGATGGCTCTACTTGATGACTTTATCTGATCCTAATCTCTCTCAAAGGCCCTGCCTCTAAACACCATTGTTGGATTAAGTTTCTATCATTTTAATATCTTACAATTAAATTTCCACACATGAACCCTTGGGGAGGGGGCACACTCTTACCATTTCCAAACCACAGCAATACCAATCTTAGAAGGTCACATTTGTATAATTTCATTTATATAACATTCCAGAAGTGACAAAATGATAGATATGGAGAACAAATTAATGGTTGCCAGGGATGTTATGACTTTAAGGGATAGCACAGGGAGATCTTTGTTGTGACAGTTCTATATTTTAATTTTGGTGTTCGTTCCATGAATGTAACATGATAAAACAACACAGAAGATGACAATGTCAGTTACCTAGTTTTAAGATTTCCTGGTTTTAAGTAGCTATAGTTACTAAGATGTATCTATTGGGGGAAGTTGAATGAACAGTACATGAGACTTTCCTATATTATTTGTGTAAATCTATAATTTTTTCAAAATTAAAAGTTAAAAAATATGAGACTAAATTTAGACTAAACCCTGGTCAGCCTTAGTCTCCACTCTTACCTTAAGAAAAGGCGGTACAGGGGTGTGAATAGGGCATACTAAAATATTTTATAATTTCTCTTGTGGGCTTTTTTTGACCCCAGGTATGAAGTAGAATTATGTTTCTTAATTTCCAGATATTTGTGGATTTTCTAATTTATTTAACTAATTTCTAATTTAATTTCACTGTATAAGATCTTAAACTTTTTTAATTTACCAAGAATTTATTTCTCTGTGTATAGTCTGCCTTTATGTAGTTTTCACATGTACCTGAGTAGAATGAGCATTCTGCAGTTGTTGGCAAGAGTTTTTAATGAATATTAATTGGTCAAGGTGCTTGATCATCTATTCCCTTACTGATATTTTGTCTAATTGTCTTAGTTACTGAGAGAGGGTTATTACAATCTTCAATGTAACTTGTAGATTTCTCTATTTTTTCCCTTTTTTTCTGTCAATTTTATTTAATGAATTTTGAAGCTCTTGTTAGGCACATTCATACATAAATTGTTTCATTTTTCTAATGGATTGTTTTCATCATTAAGAAATTTCCTGCTTTATCTTTTGTAATATTCTTTTTCTTGAGTCTGACTTTGTCTGATATTAATATAGCCATACCAGATTTTCATGGTATATGTTTTCCCATTCTTTTATATTCAGCCCCTTTGTGTCTATATTTTTTCTCAGTTCTTCAATGTGTATAATTTATATTTATCTGTCTTCACATTCTTCACTATTTCAGTTGCCATCTCAAATATGCTGTTATACTTATCTATTGGATTTTTCATTTTAGCTACTACATAGTTTTGAGCTTGGGATTTCCATTTAGTTCATTTTTTTAAAAACAACAACTGTATGGTAAATAATTCATGTAATACAATTCATCCATTTAAAGTATACAATTAAATGAACTTTTACTATATAAACAGATATATGCAATAATTACCATATTAATTTTAGAACATTTTTAGAACATATCATCTCAGAAAGAAACCCTGACTGGGGATATGGTTCAGTGATAGAATACTTGTTTAGCATATGTGAGGTCCTGGGTTCAATCCCAGCCCTGCAAAAACAAAAACCTAAAATACCTGTACCTTTAGTTGTCATTCTTAACCTCTACCCAAGCCCTACATATCCACTAATCTACTTTCCATCTCTATGGATTTACCTATTCTGGACTTTCATACAAATGGAATCATATAATAGATTTTTTTGTGTGTGTGTGCTTGATTTTTTGTTTTTTGCCTAGGAAGATATTTTCAGTGTTTATCCATATTTTACTTATTTATCTGAACTTCATTATTTTATATTGCTAAATAATATCCCATTATATAGATAAAGGATAAACATTTTGTTTACCCTTTTTAAAAAATTGACAGGCATTATGTTGTTTCCATCTTTATTATGAATAACACTGCTATAAAATTTATGCACAAGTTATTGTGTGAACATAATTTTTGTTTCTCCTAAGTAAATACCTTCGTATGGAATTACAAGGTCATATGGTAGCTCTATGTTTAATTGATTGGGGACTGCAGAATCAGTTTCCAAAATGGCAATACCATCTTACATTTTCTCTAGCAGTCAACTAGTGCTCTGATTTCTCCACATCTTCATCAACACTTACCAGACTTTTTGATTTTTTACATTCTAGTGGGTATGAAGTAGTATCTCATTGTAATTTTATTTGATTTTCCTTAATGTCTATTAAGTATCTTTTTAAGTATATATACTTGTGTATCTTCTTTAGTATCTATCTATTCAGATACTTTGCCCATTTTTAATTGGGATATTTGTGTTCTTTTATTGAGTTATAAGAGTTCTCTATATATTCTCAATATATATATATCCTTATTAGATATATGTTTTTCAAATCGTATAATCTCCCATGTTGTGAGTTGTCTTTTCAGCTTTTTATTGGTGAATTTTAATCATACATAATAGTGGAGATCATTGTGACATACATGCATATAACATAATTTGTTCAATTTTGTTCCCCAGTACCTCCCCTTTTCACTTTATTAATAGTTTCCTTTGAAGAAAAAAGTTTGATTTTGATGATGTACAGTTTGTTTATTTTTCTTTCATTGCTCATTGGGTATCATGCCTAGGAATTCATCATATAATCCAAAGCAATGGATTTAATTTTTTAATAGTTTTGCATTTCTTTGCTGAGTTTTACCACCTATTCATTTATTAAGACATCATTTTATTGGAAAACATTTTCCTTTAGATTGCTGAATATGTTTATAATAGCTTCTGAAAGTCTTCAGTAACTTCGACATCTGAGTTATCTCCGAGTTGATTTATATGGACTATCTAGGTTGTTCTAGGTTATAGGCTACTTCTCATATTTGTTCCTCTACTCAGAATTTCATAAGGTTATGGGATGGGGATGTGTCTTAGTGGGTTCAATCTCTGGTACAAAAAAAAAATCAAGATATTTGCTAGGCTATGTTCTTCTCTAGAGCTCCAGGTCCTCTTCCAAGCACATGTGGTTGTGACAGAGTTCAGTTCCTTGTGTCTGTATGATTGAAATCCCATTTTATCTTGCTGCCTGTCAACCAAGAGCCATTCTCAGCTCCCAAAGGCCTCTTGCAGTCCATATAAAACCATATATAAATGGCTTGAGTGATTAAGTCAGACTCACCTGGAAAACTTCCTTATCTAAGGTCAATTGACTTGGATATCTTCAAAGTTCCTTTATAGTAGCATGTAGATTAGTGTTTGAATAATTGGGCAAATGTATACATACTTAAGGTCTGGGAATCTTAGGGTCATTTCAGATTCTTTTTACCACAATTAGTTTTGCTACAACAGTTTTTCTTTTCTTTTTTGATACTGGGGATTGAACCCAGAGGTATTTTACCACATCCCCATCCCTTTATATTTTTTATTTTATACAGGGTCTTGCTAAATTGCTTAGGGCCTTGCCAAATTGCTGAGGCTGGCCACAGCCTCCTGAGTCTCTAAGATTATAGGTGTGTGCCACTGTGGCTAGCTATGTCAGCTTTTAATTTTGTTAGTAAGTACATAATATATATTTTCCTATAATATTACTTCCAACCTTTCTGTGCTCTAAGGTTTTAAATGTATTTTATTAAGAATACCTAATTGGATTTAAGAAGTAATAATTCTGGAGCTTCTATCTTATATCTGGTAAATTTACTAACTTAGTGATTATTGACATATTTTGAATTATTTTTATAGTCTTATTTTGCACTTCATTTATTCTAGTTTTTATTTTTATGTACTGCTTCTCACTTTCCTTTAGTTGGTTTGATTGATTTTCTTTTTCTTTTTCTCCTCCTTTACTGGTTTGATAGTTAATATCAGTGGTTTTCTTAAAACTTATGAATTTATTAATGAATCTAAAGCTAATATCTCTGTCCTTTGGATAAATAAAACAGGAACCCTAGAATTATTTTAATTCTAATTATCTTCCTCCAATCTTAGAGAAATTGTTTATATATAAATGACAGTCTTATGACAGATTTCTCATCAGCATCAACAGAATACAGCAATGAAATAATATTGTTTAAGAACTGAGATAAATTGTGTGCTTAAATGTCACAGATGCTTCCTGAAAGAACACTAAATTATATGCTTCCATAAGAAGAAAGGAGTGGGATGTAAGAAATAATATAAATAAAGAGACTAGTCAATACACTGTTAAATTTTGTAAACATGAATGAACTATAAAAACTAATGCTAAAAATAATTCCGTGGGATAATTAATTCCCTATGTTTACAGATGGAGCTAAGAGGGTGGAGAAGCTGAGTATCAAATTTGCATTAGGTCTTGCAACTTAGGAGAATGTCCTCTTGGTCAGAAATAGTATGAGGCTCAAAAAGCAATACTAACAAACTGTGTTCATTCTTTGAGTTAATTTGTGATCCAGAGAGTTTTCACCTCTCTGAGTTCCTGAATGTGTAAGAAAAATTTACTCAGGTTCCATCCTTTGGTTGAAAGAAAACAGTAAATTGTGACAGTTCATCTTATTTGAAATCCTAGTTGTGCAGGGTGATTCTTCAGTCACTAGTACAATTATCTGAATTTTGAGAAATATTAAATAACTGATGTTTATATAACTGTATTAAGAAACCAAAGGCCAAAAGAGAAACCAAAGTGAATGAACAAAATTGCTCTTAGTAAACAGCAAAAGAGTTCTTTTGTATTTGGGGATAAATTCTAAACAATAAAACACAGGAGTTGTTTTTTTTTTTTTTTTTTTTTTTAAAGATCACCTGATTTGTTTTTTAACCAGGCTTACAAGCTACAATGTAATCTTTTAAAATTATAGGTAATTACAAAAAGGCACATTAAACCTCAGTTAATCACAGTTGTTTCAAAAATATGTCCCTTCTCTTAACAAAGCAGTAACCCAGCCAGAACTTGGATAAACTGGCATTTCCCTAGATCACATGTTTCATTCCTAAACACAATGCCCCTTGTGTTTCTTTCAGGTGTCCATATTTTCTCTGAAAAACAGATCTCCCCTTCCAAAGCCTGAACATTATCTGCTCTTTGTTTGAAAATAAGTGCATTGTTCATGTGTGGACTAGTAGTGCAGGTGTTTTACCACTCTTCCCAGTCAGGTCGATCCTTAAGCCTTCCATGAAATCAGTTCAGTTTAGTTAAATCTCCAACATCCACTTTTCATTGCCATTTCCCATTATGGTCATAATATACACCCTACCCAATGCAACAAGATCATCTTTCATCCCATTATGTTTACATTTTTAATTAATACTTCCAGAAATGTCAACATTTCGTTTCTCTCTCAGTGAAGCCTAAACTCCAGGGCAAGGCAAAAATTTAGATCAAGCATTAGCAATCCAGGTTGCTTTCATTTTTTTAAAAATTCCAACTACTGCTTAATGTAGCCAGATTTGCTCCTGTCACTACCAAGTGCTATCTGAAAGCTTTGCATGAAATTAAACTCCCTGAAGTGTAACCAAACTGAATAAAGCCACAGAAGCGTGTATTGAAGCAACTCTTTTCCTGAGTGGGGCATGTGAAACACTGACATTCTTAACACAGCAAGGATAGGTATTGGGTGTCAGGTAACTGATTCTCTCTTCTAAAGTATAGGGTTTCAACCCCTCATTTTATTTTCAAACAAGCACTTTCATGCTATTCTTTAGAGAATGAAGAGGGTATAATCTTAGATCACTAGGCAAGCTATAGCTGAGAAAGGGAAAGGGGTAGAGGAACAGAATTACTTAAATACTTCATTTTTCAGGGCAAAGATTGTAATTGATATTACTTATCAAAGTATTTATTTCTTCCTAGCTTTGTAACATGAAGTTTCAAGCAATTTATTATTGTCATTCATGTCTCTAGGTTTTTTTTTGCTTAATCCCTCTTTTCTGTCCTTTACTGTACTGAAGTGTGCTTCAGTAAAACGTAGTGTATTGTTTTAGGTTTCATTATTTTTATTGCTTTTATGGCTAAGAGTTTTTTTTTTATCTTTTTTTTTAATTGGTTGTTCAAAACATTATAAAGCTCTTGACATATCATATTTCATACATTAGATTCAAGTTGGTTATGAACTCCCAATTTTACCCCAAATTTCTGCTAAGAGTTTTTAAAATTTCATCTTCCCATTGTAAATTTAGAAAGTTTATATGAAGACAGTGAGTAATTAGTAGAGAACCTAACTCTTATTTTTCTAATTGCAATTTACTTAACACAAGAATGTGCTCAATGCTTTGTTGATTAAATGAAAAATGTAGGGCTGGAGTTATGGCTTAGTGGTGCAGTGCTTGCCTAGCATGTGTCAAGCATTGGGTTTGATTCTCAGCGCCATAAAAATAAATAAAATAAAGTCCATTAACAATTAAAAAAATTTTAAAAAGAGCAATTAAAAACAGGAGAATGTAACACATTTATTCGTACTGCATATTTTTTTTGTTCAATTTACCAAGCATAACAAATATTGACTTAATTGTGAAACATAAGAGTTCCTATACACTGTTGTAACTTCATCTTCAAAACAAGTGCACATTTCTTTAGTTGCTTATAAAAGTCATTTTCTATGAATTAATAATCAATTTAAAAATTGGGTTCTTTTCTTTTTTTATTTCATTCTGGGGATTGAACCCAGGGATGTTTTACCGCTGAGCCACATCCCCAGCCCTTGCTATTTTATTTTGCAATGGGGTCTTGCTAAATTATTGAGGCTGGCTTTGATCTTGTGATCCTCCTACCTCAACTTCCCTAGTAGCTGGGATTACAGGTGTGCACCACTGTGCCTGGCTCAAAATTTATTTCACTTTATATTTTATAACTGATAATTTTATAGGAAACTTTAAACTGAGATTGGTATTCATATTCATACTAGTAAATCTCTATAACACCATGGTTCATATACATTTTTTTTTGTACCAGGGATTGAACCCAGGGGCACTTAACCACTAAGCCAATCCCAGCCTTTCACTTTTGTATGTTATTTAGAGACAGGGTCTCACTGAGTTGCTTAGGGCCTTGCTAAGTTGAGGCAGGCTTTGAATTCATGATCCTCCTGCCTTAGTCTCCCAAACCACTGGGATTACAGGCGTGTACCACCATGCCCAGCTGGTTCATATGCATTATAAGATAGAAGTCAGCACTGTGTGGAAATATTAAGATTTTATTTACAAGGAGGTGCCATGCCTCTGGCATTAAAGCAGGTATTAATTGATGCATTTCAATGTTTAGAAATTTTGATATTAATGACTGAAGTGCATTTGTAAAACATAATCACAATATGGAAACTATGCTCAAGCATCATCTCTTGAGACTTCCTGTAACTATGTTTGGAAACATACCATATATGTATGCTTGAGCCAGTGATTTCAAAATTCCTATTTCCTGTCCCTTGGGGAATCTATAGAAGGGTCTATCCACAACATACATGGGAAATAGCACTCTGAATACCCATGCTTGAGATAGAGAAAGGGAAAAATACTTTTTCAATATCTTGTAGTTAAAATTTGCAAATCAATTTATTCAGAATTTCTAAAGAGTTTTTCCAACATTTTTTTGTGTGTGGGGGTTACCAGGGATTGAACTCAGGGGCATTCCACCACTGAGCCACACCCCGCAGCACTGTTTTGTATTTTATTTAGATACAGGGTTTTTATTTAGGGTCTCACTGAATTGTTTATCACCTCGTTTTTGCTGAGGCTGACTTTGAACTCGTGATCCTCCTGCCTCAGCCTCCCTAGCCGATGGGATTACAGGCATGCACCATCACCCCTGAGAAGTTTTTCAACTTTAATTAAGAAATAATTTGCACATAATAAACTGCATCATTTAAAGCATACAATTTGAAGAATTTGAATAAGTTTTTATGCCCCTGTGAAACCAGCACTACAATCAAACTACAGAACTTCCTCCTCCAATTCTGTATGTTCCTTTTGGGGCGGGGGGTACCAGGGATTGAACCCAGGGGTGTTTAACCACTGAGCCACATCCCCAGCCCTTTTTGTATTTTATTTAGAGACAGTGTCTCACTGAGTTGCTAAGTACCTTGCTAATCTGCTGAGGCTGGCTTTTAACTCAGCCTCCCAAGTTGCTGGGATTACAGGCATGCACTACTGTATGTTCCTTTTTAATTCTTCCCACCATTCTTTATCTTCTATACTCTGTATCTTTTCTCTATCCTTAGTATCTATGGAGTTGCTTTTCATTTGTGTTTTATACAAATGGAATCATAATATTTAATACTTTATGTCTGACTTCTTTGATGCCACATAATGATTTAAGGACTTATCCATATATTTCAGCATGTTTCAATAGTCTTCCTTTTTTAATATTTATTTTTTATTTGCAGTTGGACACAATACCTTTATTTTTCTTTTTTTATGTGGTGCTGAGGATCAAACCCAGGGCTTTGCACATGCTAGGTGAGTGCTCTACCGCTGAGCCACAGTCCCAGCCCAATAGTCTTTTTTTTCTTTTTCAAATTTATTTATTTATTTATTTTTATTTTTATGTTTTTAGTCTTCCTTTTATATTGTGGAGTATTTAGTATTTCATTGTATGTATATACCATATTTTGTTTATCCATTAACCTGTTAATAGACATTTGAGTCATTGGGGTTCATTCAACGAATCCTTATTGAGTACATATTATTATCCAGGCAAATGTTCAAAAAAAAATGGGAGACCACTATGAATAAAGTAAACAAAATACTGGTACAAAAGGAGCTTACTCAGGGAGACAGAGAATATTACATATATAGAAATACATAAAGTATGCTTGGTGAGAAAAATGAAGTAGGTTGAGAGAGAAAGGAGGGGGATGTATGCCTTACCTCTAAGCAAGGGTGGCAAGGTGTAAATATAGCTCTCGACAGAGAGGAACAGATATTTCTGCAGGCCTAGAGACTCCAGGAGGATCAAAGATTTCAAGGCTTTTAAGTGAGTCTATCCACACATCCCCAGACACAAACAAGGCTTTGACCATGACATTCTTCCCCACCAGGGCCCTGACTGACATATTCGACTTTGCAAAATTGAGAATTTACTTTTCTCGGGAACTCTGCTATCCTTATGATTAAATGCTGATTCCAGTGCTGATTCTTTTGTCTTCTATCTACAGGAGCTAAGTCTCTATTTACTGCCAAGGAAGATCTCTGAGTTTCCAATTTTGCTTTCCCTGTAAATAACAATTATTCTTAGCCTGTGATTGTATTTTTCTAGTTCATCAATGATAATCAGCAATAAATTTTGATTTCATTGTCCTTATAATTAGTATTTCTACAAAAACACGAGGTGTTACAAATGCCAGTGCATTTCCTTTCCACTGGTGTCCAACTGCAATTCACCACATCTAAAAGTTCTAACAATCGTACTACTTCAGCAAGTCAGGCACTTTCAGTGCTTCACTTACCAGCAGTGATGTGGTCATCATTCAGCTAAGTGGATGATAATCCAGCTCTAAAACCTCATTTAGAGTCTGCTTCCTTGGACCATTCTGGCCAGTTGAGTTACCTAGGAAATAGATTTTGAGCTCCTGCAGGAAGTTATAAGTGAGTGATTTCAGGATCAACATCTTTGAAGGGATTAAGGAAGTAGGATTGGGCTTTGGGAATAGTTGAACTGCAATGAAGTTGCACCAAAGGATTCAGCCAATCCCATGGAGAGCTAGATGACTCTTTAAAGTGTTTCTTTCCCAAACATTACAAATTTGGTAAAATTCTAGTTAGGTTGAGTCTTGCTTGCCTCCACTTGGTCACCTTTGTATGGATTCAATGGTTGCTTTGTTTTGCTTTTTGTTTTTTGTTTTTTTTCCTGGCTTTTTTTTTTTCTTTTTTATGGTTTTTAGCTGATATTCACGAAGAGAGTCAGTATTTGGAACTGTGCCACCAATGAAAGGAAATCCCAAGAAAGTACATTTCTTTACAGAGCTGTGTCATACCATCCTTTGGGCCCTCTGCTGGAAAAGTAGAATCAATTCTCAAATAATTGCCTTTTTAATTGTATCCTCTAATATTGTAGATGTAGGATAGTACTGTACCATACTCTGTGAATGTAAAACCTCTTATACCTGCTTTATGATACGTAGTAGTAATTGTGCTTTATCAGAACTGTTTTTAATGATGTTACTCTAGAATATTTTCTTTGCAGATGATGATTGAGAAGCTAATTTAAAAAATGATGCCAGGTATCACAACAGTATCAGAAGTTTGCTGTTTTTTCAGGTTTTATTTTGTTTTTTACCCTCCCCCCCCCCTTTTAATGGATTGTGCTGGATGTTTCTATAATTTTGTTTGGATGACTACAGAACCTGGAAAAGCTCTTGCTGCTATTGATGCATAACATACTGCTATTATTGGTCTTTTTATATAAATGTAAATATATATATATATATATATATATATATATATATATAATTTGAATTTTTGAAAACTTTAGCTGTGCTATCAACTTTGGAAAAAGTATCCCAGTTTACCATCTTGAGTCAGCATTGTACAGAAATTAATAGCCATATTGGTCTAGAAACCTTAAACTTAATTTTTTTCCATTTGTACTGGGGTAACACACTGTATAAAATATGTAAGGTCTTATCTACATGGGTTTGATTACACAAACTAATATTCTGTAAATAATAAAAAAGTTTTTCTTTCTTGAGGCAAGGGGGCAAGAATCCTTGTACCCCCAAATGGAATAGTCCTTAGATGTAGATTGGGAGGCCACTCTTTTCGGCCAAAAGCAATTCATAGAGAGGATCGTGCAAGTGTATTTTTGGAATAAATTCCTAAAATGAAAGTGCTAGATTAATGGGAAGATATATATGTAATTTTGTTGAGGTTCTTTTCCATAGGTGTTGCATTATATTGCATTACAGTCAGCAATGTACAGGAATGCCTGTTTCCTCACTGACTTGCCAATAGAGAATACTTTCAAACTTTGAGATTGCCAATCTGAAAGATGAGAAAAAATATTTCTGTATTGTTTCAATTGCAAGTGGTTTTTAATAGGAAACATCTAAAAACAAACTGAATGTTCATCAATAGAGGACTAGTTAATTAAATTATGGTAATTACAATCTATATAGTAATATTCATCATGCAGTAGACACATATATGCCATTATAACAAAATCTCTAAGATACATTAAATGAAAAAAATTTTATTGAGCAATATTTACATTGTGATCTCATTTGTATATAATCAAAGAATATTTACATTTACATTTTTAAAATTTGCCTAGAAGAGTATAAAAGAAAAACTACTCTAAATGTGAATACTAAATGTGAATAGAAGCTGAAAAGAGGGTTATTTTTACTTTTCACTTTATGGCCTTCTTTAATGTTTGAAATCTTTTATAGCAAATAGTATTGATTTTATTTTTTTAAATGCTGTTATTATTCAACCAACCTGTGCTCATTTTTACCTAGAGAGTTTGTTTCTATTTCATGCCTCATTCACTTGATCAATCCTCTTGGCAAAAAGATAATGATCTAGAGGCCATTATATCCCAGGCACTGTGATTCATGTCATTTGCTAGTCTCACAACATCTATGTAGCCTTGGTTTTCTCTAGGCTTTGACCTCACTATGGAGGCCTCCATATGGCTGGGGGTTGTGGCAGTAAGACCTTCAATGTCAAAGGTCTTACTGTTCATGTGCAATTAGAGCAAAGTACCTGTGTTTGGAGGAATGGGAGAATGAATCTGTGGGAGAATGGCTCACAATTGTGCATCTTTGAACTGGACTAATTTCTGTTATTTGGCCAAATAGTTTACATTAGTGCATTTTTAAAGTAAATATTCATTCTTTGAATGAAAGTATATTCATTTTATGCAGCATTATTTTGGTCATTGTCCAATTTTTTTTCTTGTACTAGAAATTGAACCCAGAGGTACTCTACCACAGACCTTTTTATTTTGAGGCAGGGTCTGGCCCAGGCTGACCTCCAACAGAGATCCTCCTGCCTCAGCTTCCCAAGTTGCTGGGATTATAAGCATGCACCACCATGTCTGGCTCATTATCTGATTTAATTTTTTTTAATATTTAATTTTTAGTTGTAGTTGGAAACAAAACTTTTATTTCAAGTTATTTATTTTTATGTGGTGCTGAGGATTGAACCTAGGGTCTCTCACATGCAAGGTGAGCTCTCTACTGCTGAGCCATAACCCCAGCCCTCATCATTATCTGATTTTTGAAGAATGCAATTTTAAATCTAATTTTATAGATGGATACTACAAACACTAAAAAGGCTAATAGAATGTAATGATCTTCTAAATAGAATAATTCTTTGGTTTGATTGATAAGTTGGTTCTTAGATTTAAAATTCTAAGGTGTAGTTATAGAAATTTGCCTATAAGTAAGTAAACAAATGTAGAATTTTCAGGTTAACATTTACCATATCCCTTTCTTGAAGTTGTGCAGAAGCTAGGATTCTTATTTAAATAACTGATTTAAACATGATCTATTTCAGATATCAGCTTTTATTTTCCCACATAAAGCAGAATAAAGCATGTACATCTTTCAAAATATAATAAAATTCCATAAAACAGACAAAAATACTATGTATAAAGCTAATGTTATGTACCCAAGGGAATAAATAAGATAATCAGGGCTTTGCATGTTTCTTGAGAACTTTTCATTTTTCATATAAGTTAGGTGCTCTGAGATCTCTGCCAGGAAATGGAAACAACCTTTGCACTATCAAATACACATTAAATCCTTGTCTCCAAGTTTTCCCAAATGAGTCATTCATTAATCTGACATGCTTGAGTTTGTTTATACAGAACAGGGTAAAATTTTAGCTTTTAGTTTTACATTCAATCTCTACTTTGCTAGGAAGGATTCAATTATCTTTAGTATAATCTCATTGTTGGACTTTAATGAAAACGTTGTAAGAGCAAGCCGCATTATAACTGAGAAACCATCCAGTTCAGCCTTGTATTTCAGTTACTACAAGTCTTGATTGATGGTTCCACCCATCAAAAACTTAATAATGCTTTTTATAGTCAGTACATTCATGAAAATCTATCATAGATTTAGCATTGAAGCTGTCAATTTTCTAGATTTTCCCGCACAGAGAGGATGGTACACTCTTATACGTAGTAGTAAAAAGAAAAAAAGCCAAAAGTCTCTTTCTGCTATGTCTGTCAATACTCTCCTTGCAGGCACCAATTCTGGTTGGTCAGTGGCAGTGTAGACTAGATATTGTTGGAGGTTTGGAGTTTTTCAAGGGGTTACTTAGAAGGTATGTTGAAAATATTTCAAGCTTCTCTGTGCGCTCACCAAGGCAAGAAAATAAACATTTTAGCATTCACCGAGTGGGGAAAAAGAACAAAAGAAAGGGACAACAGTCAGAGGCAGCTGTTTTGATGATGAATAAGTCCCTTGTCCTCATACCAACTTCAATTGTTCCTATGTTGTACATCTACCAGTTGCACACTCCACCCTTCTTCTACCCTGCTTTCTGCTCAGAGAGGCTGACTTGTTGAGTTTAAGTCAGTGGTTTTCCAAGTGTGATTCCTGGACAAGCAGCATCAGCAACACCTGGGGGTTTATTGGAAATGCAAATTTTCAGGTCCTATCCCATTGTTATTAGATTGCTGTGTTCTAACAACTCTCTGGTGATTCTGATGATTGCTAATCTTTGAGAATCATAATACAACATAATTTAACTCCTTTGGGGTATCTTGTGGGTTTGGTCAGTTGGGGGGGACTAGTAGGAAATTTGAGGGAGGAAGGAGAATATTCTCTGGACATTATTTTTCCAGGTCTTCCCGTGTGAAGTCACCAATAGTTGGCTGTATTCCTTTAACAAAGGCCACATTTTCTGCCAGTAAGCCTTCAATATACTTCTACTTTTTGCAGGTCATAGTAACCTCTGTTTTTATAGGATTATAGGGCCCTGAATTATTCCTTACTACCTTCTCTAAAAATATGCCCACACTTTTGTACATATTCTCTTTAATGAATTCTTTTTGGTTACCCTATTTAAATATGCCTGGATTATAACCAATGTAGTTTCCACTGGCAATCTTTGGGGATGTCCATTTAAGGGACTCACTTTGCTTTTGAGAATACCTTCTCTTCCCTTATTTATTTCATAGGATTGTTAGGAGGACTAAGTGAGTTAATATGCTTATCATTGTGTCTGGCTTGTAACAATCCAATGTATAGTGGTTATTTGTAGAAAACTTACAGGGTCTTTGTTGTATTCATTTGTGAGATATCAATATGTAAGTGTCCTCAGTTCCACTGCTTTCATACTTCTGTGCCTTAGCTTCCCAGTATTAAAGTTGATTTCCATATTAATTACCTGATTTCAGAAAGAGAAATTATTAAGACAATAAAAGAGTTCAACCATTTGGGGATCATTGATTAAATGTCAAAACCTATTTTAAATGGTCTTACCCAAAGCACCATTAAACTCATTAATTAAGTTATGATTATTTTGTAATTTATAAAACATGTAGAAAAGTTCATGTTTCGTTAATGGGCTCTGTCTTTACTGATACTTATTTGAACTTATCATTGGTAGTAAGGTTTGAAATAATGTGAATAGTGAAGTAAGTCTTCACAGTGACTTTTTTCAATATGTCTTCTCTGTCCAGGGCCAACTTCATGGGTATGTAACCTGTGCAGTCAAACAAGCCTGCATTCAGTAGGTCTCAGGCTTGATTTTATCATTTGATTTGGAATTTTGAACAATTTTTGAATGATAGACCTCAAATTTTTACTTTGCACCAGACTCTGTAAATTATGTGGCTGGTTCTTGCTTTGCCATAATCATGTGTTTAAGACAACAAAGTAATTGTATGATCACTATCAAAACTGTAAGTTCTGGTTGTTAGCATTGTAAAGCATTAAAAACTGCTTTATTCATGTTGGTCATGAGATGAATGGTTCTAAATTCCAGTTCTTACCATTATGAAAAAATATGTTCCTCTCAAAGACAGAAATATTGTTTTACCTGTATTACTATTTCTAGTTGAATGTAGCAGATAAGGAAACAATTGAGATTCGATACATACAGTCTTTAACATCATTGAAAACAGTGAGGCTAATATTAGGTACTAACAGAAATTGCTGTTGTATTTCATCAGACAACAAACATGAAAACTCTGACTCAACACTACAGACACAGATGACAAACTTTTCTTTGGAAAGTTCTTCTTGGAGAGGAAAATAAGAAGCAGTAGATATCTTTTGTAGCTCAGCAACAAGTAAATATCTATATGATAACAAAAAGTCTGAGATTATCTTTCCTGAATAAACCAAAATTATTGAAGGAAATAGAAATACCCTAGGTTTAAGGAGAAACTCTTTGTACAGGGTTGAGACTTGGCTAAGTAAATGGAAGTAATTTCTGGTTAAAAGTTATTTCCTGAAGGAATAAATGTTTAATACCTGACTCAGAATGTCACTGTTTCCATTTTTGGCATCCAATGTACAAACCTGAGAGAAGGTTATATGCCAATTAACATCTTTTTCCCAAAATGGTGAAGAAACACTCTATTCAATTGTAGTTGGCACTTCAGGCCCTGTCACTATCTTTACTCTGACCAATTCTTGTGGGGCATAATGTAGTGCACAATTGGGTCCATTCACATAATTTACCCCACTGTATATTCATAACACACGAAACCTTGCCATGGCAAATCAAGAAATCTCACTACCCAAAGCAGCTGTGGGCTAAGAATGTCAGGGCTTGCAGGGACAGATATATTGGAGGCTGCAGTGTGTGGGTAGAGTTGTGAGACCTTTACACTGTTGCTTAGACACATCATCTAGAATTAAATGCTGAAGGCTTTGCTTCTCAGTGCTTTTTTTTTTGTTTGTTTTTTATTGTCTTAAAACTTTTCTCCTTGTACTCCTTGACGGAATTCTACTAAAGAAAATTTATATTATTTCAGACTGTATCCATTTTCTCACTGGGCAAACTAGCAGCAAGAGTTTTGAAGAGAAAAAAACAAAACAAGACAGGGTGTGATTGATGTCTGATTCCTTCCCCAGAACACTAAAGTGGACCCTTTGGGAACACACAGACGATGATGAAATGGGCTTAGGCCACTTCCTAAATAGAAATTTCCTGTCACTTACTAGACCAAAAGGTCTTACTGAAGGCAACTTACCAATGTGACTTCCCAGAAATTCTTGTTACTATTTTTTAAAGTTTATTAGTATATAAATTCCACATTGTTCTGGGGCACATTTTGAGAAACTAAACAAAACCACTAAAGAAGTTTTTTCCAAAAAGGAAGTTTCTAAAGATAAAATATACATAACTGTTTGAACTCAATTTATACCCTCTTAAAAACCCTGAAAAGTTACATATGTTGGGTTCTACATGATAAAAAAAAAACTATCTTTTGTTAGAAAAAGGGTTTGGTGTGCATTTCTAGCAGCTCTGATATATATAATTCAATGACTCTAACCTTCAGTTCTTCAAAACAGAAATAAGTATATAATCACCCAAATTAAGGTAAGGTATAATGATATCAAATAGATCTTAGAGTAAAAGAGTATTACTACAACCAAGAGGGTCATGTCATAGTGATAAAAGGATCAATTTATCAAAAGACTTATTATTTCTAAATATTTATATACCTAATAACAGACTTCAAAAATATGTAAAGCAAAAATTGGTGAAAAAGAAAGAAGAAAGAAAGAAAGAAAGAAAAGATATACTTTTTACTATAAATTTAAAACCTTTCTCCATGTTGATAGAACAAATGTGGGGAAATTAGTAGGAATATAGAAGACAATATTATCAAATAATACTTTGATATATATAGAATAATAGACCCAACAAGAGCAGTGTCCATATTCTCTTCAAGTTCATAGAACATTTATTTACCCTGATCATATTATGGGTTTTCAAACAGGTCTTAATACATTTTTAAAAGATTCAAACCATAAAGAATATGTTTTCAGAAAACAAGAATTATAATACAGTAACAGAGCAATCTGGAAAATTTCAAGTGTTTGGAAATTAAATAACAAACTTCTAAATAACTCCTGGCAAAAAAAGAGAGAAAAAAAGGCAAAAAAATATTTGAACTAAATGAAAATTAATACCTAATATATCAAAATGTGTAGTGTGCAGCAAAAGCAGTGTTTACAGGGAAATTTGTAACATTGAAATGCCTATGTTAACAAAGAAGAAAGATTTTTTTAATAAACTAGAAAAAAATTAAACCTAGAGTAATCATAAAAGG
Source organism: Marmota monax (assembly GCF_021218885.2). Taxonomy (NCBI): domain Eukaryota; kingdom Metazoa; phylum Chordata; class Mammalia; order Rodentia; family Sciuridae; genus Marmota; species Marmota monax. The sequence continues at coordinate 4,579,635 of NW_026695245.1, forward strand.
GAAACCACAAAGAACAAAATCAAGGAAATAGAAAACAAATGGAAAGAGAAAAAACAGTGAACCCAGAAGTAGATTCTTTAAGAAAAATCATTAAAACTGATAAATCTCTAGTCAGACTGATTAGGGAAAAATGAAAAAGGAAACACCAATTGCCAATATTGAAGAGGTGACAACTATAGATTCTATATATTCAGAATAATATAGATAATAAGTAAATATTATGAAGAACTTTATGGCAATAAATTTGAAAACATCGATTAGACGGAGACATATTTTGAATGACAAGGTACCAAAGCTTACTCAAGAAAAAATTGGTAACTATAATTTCCCTATCTCTATAAAGGCAATTTAATTTATAGTTCAAAGCTCCCCCAAAACAAAATTCTAGGTCAGATGGCTTCCCTGGTGAATTTTATGAAATATTTAAGGAGTGCTGGGGATGTGGCTTAAGTGGTAGCGCGCTCGCCTGGCATGCGTGCGGCCCGGGTTCGATCCTCAACACCACATACAAACAAAGATGTTGTGTCCCCCGAAAACTAAAAAATAAATATTAAAAAATTTCTCTCTCTCTCTCCTCTCTCTCTCTCTCTCTTTAAAAAAAAGAAATATTTAAGGAATAAGTAGTACCAATTATGTAGAAACTCTTCCAGAAAATTGAAGTGGAGGAATATTTTTTAATTCTATTAGGTCAGCATTATCCTGATATCAAAACCACACAGAGAAATTACAAGAAAACTAGAAACCAATATTCATCATAGATTTAAAACTTTTTAATTATAGCAAACTGAATAAAAAAATTGAAGTGACCAAGAATCCTAGGGTTGCAAATTTTGTTTAGAATTTGTGATTAATGGAGTTATTTTTCATAACTATCTAATTCAGATATGGTACACACCAATTTTTCTAGGTTATTTCCTCTGGAATTACTGTGTCCTACTAAAAATCTGACTAAATTTGAAAAAATTTTACTCTTTCCAGGTTACAGATTGTCTCTCTCTTTTTTTTTTTTTTTTTTAGGGGCAGAAGGGAGGGTAGTTTCTGGGGATTGAACCCAGGGCCTTGTGATAGAGGCAAGTGCTCTATCATTGAGCTACATCCTCAGCCCTAGAAGTCCTTTTTAAAGACATTCTGACTTTAGTAATGCAATATCTTCTGCTTTTGCTTTTAAAAAAACAAGGTATAATCCTCTATAGGATTCAATTGAATTTGTATATATTTTAAAAATTTTCTGTATTTGTTATTGTTCAATAACAATTTACTACAAACTTATGGGTTTAAAATAACACATTTATAATCTCACAGTTTTTTTTTTTTTTTTTTTTTTAGGTCAGTCTGGGAATGGTTTAACTTGGTTCTTCTGCTTAGGCTCTCATCAAGCTGTAATCAAAGTGCTGGCTGGGTTGCATTCTTATCTGTAGGTTTGACTGGAGAATAATTCTGCTTCTCTGCTCACTCAAGCTGTTGGCTGAATTAAGTTCTTTGTTACTGTAGGACTGAAGGTTCTGTATCACTGTGAGATGTCAGTTGGAGGCTACCCACAGCTCATAGTACCTGCATGTCCTCAAGGTTGCCTACAGTTCCTTGCTGTGTGGGCTTTCTCAACAAGGCTGTTTAATTCATAAAGCCAGTAAAGAGAATGTCTAGAGTAAGTCAACTAGCAAGACAAAGTGGTATATACTGTAACATAATCACCGTTCCTTTATTTTTTTTTCATATTCTGTTTGGCTAGAAGCCCACAGGCAAAGTTAGGGGATTAGGCAAAGCATATACACTAGGAGGCAGGGATCCTGCTAGGACAATTCACAATCTGCCTACAACAGATTCTCGAAGGACTTTAGGCAGAAATGGACTCTTAAACAAAACTGATTGAATCCAGCAATGTATAAAAAGAATTATAAAACATGCTTAGTGAGATTTCTGTCGGGTATGAAAGGCTGGTTCAACATTCAAAAATCAATTAATGTCAAATATTGCATTAACAGTTGTAGAAGAAAAACCACATGATCACATTGATCAATGCCAAAAAGGCATTTGATTAAGACTCTTAGCAAACTAGGAGTAGAAGGAGCTTCCTCAACTTGATCAAGAACATGTGCAAAAAATCCTAATTTAACATCATACTTAAATGATGGAAATTGGAGGCTTTTCTACCAAGACCCAGAACAAGGTAAGGATGTTCCTTCTAACTACTGTTTTTAACACTGTAATGGAAGTCTTAGCTAATGTAATACACACAAAAAAGGAAATGAAAGGCATACTGAACAATAAAACTGTCTTTGTTTGCAGATGACATAATTGTGTAGAAAAGACTGACAAAAAAATTCCAAGAACTAATAAGAAGTTACAGTAAGTTTGCAGGATACAAGGTTAATGTACAAATGTCAGTCACTTTCCTATGTCAGCAGTAAACTAATGGATTTTGAAATTAAAAACATAATACCATTTATTATTATTATTAGCATATATTAGCACCCCCCAAAATGAAACAAGTATAAGTCTAATAAAATATGTACAATATCTATAAGAGAAAAATGACAAAATGGATGAAATAAAATAACTAAATAAATGGAGAGATATTCTGTTGGTCAAGGACATGTTTGCACAAAAACTTACACACAGATGTTTATAGAAGCTTTATTCATAATTGCCAAAATTTGGAAGGAGTCATGATGTCCTTCAATAAGTGGATGGATGAATTAACTGTGGCAATAGAATTTTATTCAGTGCTAAAGAGAAATAAAGGGCTGTGGATATAGCTCAGTCATAGAGTGCTTTTATAGCATGCTCAGGACCCTCAGTTTAATCCCCAATCCTGGGGAAAAAAAAACACCTTGAAAAGCTATTAGGTTAACAAATTATTTGGGCCAGGTGCACACCTCTTATCCCAGCAATTTAGGAGGTTGAGCAGGAGGATTACAAGTTTGAGTCCAGACCCTGTTTCAAGATAAAAAGGACTGAGAATGTAGCTCAATGGTAGGGCACTCCTGTAATAAATAAATAAAAAGAAAGAAAGAGAGAGAGAGAAATGAACTCTGAGCCATGAAACAACATGGAGGAAACTTAATTGTATATTAATAAGTGAAGGAAGCCTATCTGCAATGGCTACCTACTGTATGATTCCAACCATATGACATTCTAGAGAAGACAAAACCATGGCGACAGTGAAAACATCAGTGCTTGCTTGGGGCTAGAAGGGAGGGAAGGGTGAGTAGGTGAAGCATAGAAGATTTTTAGGGTGATAAAAGTACTCTATTACTGTAATGGTAGATACATGTTATTATACATTTATTCAAACCGATAGAATATGAATACCAAGAATAAACACCAATTTATTTACTTGGGTAAATATTAAGATGTACATTATGGACTTTTTATAATAATAATTTGTTATTGTAGGTTCATCAGTTGTAATAAATGTACTGCTCTGTTGTGGGATATAGAATATGGCACATCTCTGAACTTTCAGTTTTGTTGTAAACCTTAAACTGCTCTAAAAAAATAAAATGTAATAACAAAAGTTTAAAGAAGCAGGAATAAAATAACAATAATTGTAAACAGAGCAAAAAAGATTAGAGATTTGAAGTGAATGACAAATTTGTCAATTCAGTTTTGTTTAGAGATAATTTTTTAAAATAAACTTTTGGTTTAAATAGCTGTGTACATTCCTTTGTTAAATATATAATCTATTATTATGATGCAACTATTTCTTATGTAAACATAATCTTTCAAATTTGGCGTATGGTTTTGAAGGCACTTACGGTATCTTAACTTTCAGGTATATACAATATATTTTAACATGTTAGTGAGAACATGTAGGAATTCATTAAATATCACTAGAATGTTGCACAATCAAAAACAAAGGTGCTAAAAACAAAAGCACTTTGACTTCATGTATTGGTCAAAAAATTATTTAATTTGGTTCAGGTCAACTTTAGACTTAGAAAAATAGTGTAATTTTGCTTGACTGAAACACTTTAAAAATAAAAATTCAAACAAAACCAAAAAATTACATAATATTTATGTTTAGAAAAAATTTTAAGTTATAGAAAATGTTCTTACTTCATAAATTAGTGAAAGTTCAAGATTATTGCTATAAAAATGTCACCATCATTCATTTGAATTCTTGTATGCATTCTTTTTCAAAGGAGAGAAAAATTGTGTTACTGTAAATTGCACTTGAGCTATGAGCCATCCACCTATGCTACAATCTATCGCCATATTAATTTACTTAAAAATTTTTTTTGAAACCAAATGCCGAATGTTTTCTCTGATTTAAGAATGCTGCTTCATAATGTGGTTGGGGAGGGAGACATGGGAGGATTAGATGAACTCTAGAGAGGGTAAAGGGGGAGGGAGGTGAACAGAGGGGGTATGAGGGTAGGAAAGATGATGGAATGAGATAGACATCATTACCCTAAGTTTACGTACACATGAATGGTGTGACTTTACTTTGTGTACAACCAGAGATATGAAAAATTGTGCTCTATATTTGTAATGTATTCTGCTGTCATATATAACAAATTAAAATTTAAAAATAATTTAAAAATTTTGTGGGGAGGTATTGTGGTGAACACCTCTAATCCCAACTTTTGGTGCAGGGTGAGGAGGAGTAAGGGAGCCTAAGGCAGGAGGATTATAAGTTCAAGGCCAGACTACAACTTAGCAAAATCCTGCCTCATAATAAAAAATGAAAAATCAACATTAAATGCTCAATTTTTCTAGTCATCTTTCTCTATTTTTAAAACAATTACTTTGTTATGGGCTAGGGCTTAGATCAGTAGTAGAGTGCATGCTTAGCCTGCACGAAGCCCTGGATTCAATCCTCAGCATCAAAACACCAAAACACACAAAAAATGCTTTTAAATTGATGTTGCATAAGGTCCATACATTGTATTTAGTTGGTATATCTCTTAAATCTATAGATTCATTTTTATTTGTTTTTATTTGGTTTAGAGTCTTTAATAGAATTCTAACTTGAAGGTGGTAAGAGACCTTGAACAGTTACCTAATCTGTTTTCTCACTTCATGTGAGATCACATCTAAATGATCTTGGACAGACACAGAGGAACTGTCTGATAAAATTTCCATTTTGACAAAATTCACTCTTAAGGTCTCTCCTACATTGAATATAGAGGTTGTGAAGATACTTTGCAGAAGGGAGATATTTACATTAATTAAATGTGCATTATAGATTATACTGCTGGAAAGACCTCTTGTTTAAACTCCGTTAATTAGGGTTCACTTTCAGTATGAACCTGACAACAAAAGGTTTTCTTTGTTAGATACAAGGAGTTACTATGAAAGAACAAAGACCCTTCTCAATGGAAGAATTTGTCCAGGGGTGATGTATCCTTTGTGTGGGTCTCTGAAATGCTTACCTTCTCTAGATTCAGTTAAACAGTGTTTATGTGCTACTTTATATTATCAAAGGGTAATTGGTATTTTCCTTAGAATTCTGGCCAAATTCCAACTCTGATAAATACTTTCTACTTCCCTAAATTTCACCTGCAATATCAAATGGTTCAGTATCCTTAATTACCTGTCCCAACCTGTTACTTGATGTTGAAGTTCACTTATTCAGCAGCTGCTGCTTTTGGCCCCAGAGAGACCCAGGTAAATTGGCAAACAAGTGTGTGTGGAGGAGAGCAGGTAGGAATGACTTCAAATGTTTAAGAGCTTAAACATATCCTGTAATATGAAAAAATGTAAAGGGAGTGGGGGAGAAAGAAATACTTCCCCCTCCAGAACTATGGGGCCTTTAATATCCTTAGTTAACTTTTCTTAAGAAGTTTGGGTGTGGGAGACATTGTTCTAGGTATAATGGGGGATAAAAAAATGAAGTAAATAATAGCTCTTACCGTAGAAGAACATACAGTCTAGTAGGATAGATGTTTATATAATATTAGAAAGTACTAATTAACTTTTCTTAAAAATCTTCCTAACAATGTTAAAAACTTGAGCAAGTTTCTAACTTCTTTAATACTAGGTTTTCTCATCTGTAAAATGGAGGCAAATATCTACCTCAGAGTGTTTTATGAACATTTTGTAATTTAAAGTACTTAAGATAGTGCCTGACACATAGAAAGTGCTCAATAACTGTTAGCTATTATTATTTGCATCAGCTGCTAGGAAAATGTTGACAGTATTGAGTTGAGCATACAGATTCAGATATGTTGACTCTAGGTTACAGAACCATAGACAGACAGCTCATCCATCCTATAAAAGCCAGAATTATAGGAGAATTCCACTCCCTAGTGCCTAGCAGGTTTTAAATTTTTTATTTACTATTTCTCTGGTAAAGATCATAAAGTCAAGAGAAGGAATTGGTATCCTCCTGTTCTCACCCCATTATCTAATTTAAAATCCTGAGTAGTGTTAGGGACTGAGATTTGGAAACTTAGACCTTGAAAGCTGTTACAACAGGAGAAAATAAAAACTTTACTGTTTGACTTTGGCACATATTCCAAAGCCCCTCCCTATTTAACAAGCTTTAAGCTTTCATATGAGACATGACACTCAAGGGAAAAAGTATTGCCACAAGGCTAATGATGACAACAGCTGCCAGCGCACCTTCCATCAAAGCAAGTGAAGACTTGAAACAAACTTGAGTCCCAGTTTGTGTTAGAAGCATCACTGTGACATGCCTGTGCGGGCAGAGGCTCAGAATACATTCCTTAACACCAGGACTCCAAGACATGCTGGATGCCAGAAGCCCAGTGGTAATGAGAGAGCAATTGTGAAGCTTTGTTCAAATGGTGTTCCTTCATTGTGGGCATGCTGGCTCAGAAAGTGTAGTGCAGGGAACCACAAGAAAAAAATGGGCCAATTCCTCTTCTTCATCAGGGGTTATCTTCTGGCTAATTCATTTATTCATACCCTTTCCCTTCAGACGCTTATTGACTGCCCACTATATTCAAAAGCACTGTGTTGTTGGTTAAAGCAAGTGCAATAGTAAGCTGACAGATTATAAATTTCATATTCTTTTTTTCTATATGTTAATGTATTTTTCAGTACTAGGAATTGAACACAGGGGTACCCTAGCACTAAACTATATCCCAGCCCTTTAAAAATTGTTTTTGAAAAAATTTTGAAGTATGGGGGGCATCTCATTTTGGTGCCTAGGATAGCTTCAAACTTGTGATCCTCCTGCCTCTGCATAATGAGTAGCTGGGATTATAGGCATGGGCTACTGTGCCCTGCTTCTTTTTTGTTTATTTTAGAGAAAATACACTGACATGCTTTAAACTGATTCAAATCAATAGATACATATAATATGACTTCAAGAAATAATGAACTTTGCCAGGTGCTGTGGCTCATGTCTGTAATCCCAGGGGCTTAGGAGGCTAAGGCAGGAGAATTATAAATTCAAACCTAGCCTCAGCAACTTAGCAAGGATCCAAGGAACTTAGCAAGACCCTGTCTCTAAATAAAACATTAAAAAGCTGAGGATATTTCTTAGTAGTTGAGTTCCCCTGGATTCAATCCCTGGTACCCACCCACTACCCTGAAAAAATTTTGAACTTGATTCTCTTCTATTGAGAATTTGCTATGTGCAGAACACCATTCTAAGTACTCAGGAAATCCTTTTTAAAAAGTTGGATTCTAATATTAGGTAGGTCTGTGTATTAGTCAAATTTTGTATTATTATAATTAAATACCTGAGATAATTAATTTATAGGGAGAAGAGGTTTATTTTGTCTCATGGTTTGAAAATTCCAGTCCACGATTCATTAGCTCCCATTGCGTTGCACCATTGGTGAGGCAGCACATCTAGTGGGAGCACATAGAGGAACAAAATTTCACTTTATTAGCCAAGAAGCAAATGAGGAAGAGGAAAGAACCAGAGTCCCACAATCCCCTCTGAGGGCATACTCTCAATGATCTAGGACTTCACATAAGGCCCCTCCTACTAAAGGTCCTTAGAACCTCTCAATAGTGCCACCCTGGAACCAAGTCTTTAAAATACAGACCTTTTAGGGAAAAGTCAGCATTCAGACTATAGCAGTGTGGGAGCAGCCTACCTCATTAGTTTTATAAAGAGGAATACACCAATTGTTCCAGCTACTTTGGGAGGCTGAGGTAGGAGGATCACTTGAATTTAGGAGTTTGAAGTCCTCCTGGGCAATATAATAAAACCCATTTTAAAAAAGAAAAAGAAAGAAACAAAAATGTTGTTTTATGTTAATGACCATTTCAAATAGCTAGTCTCTGGTATGTTGGGACTTTTTTTGCTGTTGTTAGTTTCTTTAAGTGGCATAATCAAATGGTCCAGCCATGCAGAGATTTAAATTTCAGTCAAGTTAAGCAACACAATACTTCATTAATTGCTTCTTTGAATATAAATTATATGTGCATGTAATTGAGTATGCTGTAGCCTTTTATCCTAGTAAAACAGAAACCAGTAGAAGGAAGTACATATAACACTGGCCAAATAATTGGTTTTTGAAATTATCAAAAAGATGCTTCTGATTTCTGAAAATGCCAGTATTTCTGGTGTGTTGGTGGATAACAGACTTCCCACATAGTAGAACTAGATTATTTAAGTAAACAAAATGAAGAAAACAGATATCAGCTTAATGAAATCCATACTGCAATTTTAATTCTTTGAAAGTTACTTTCTGGTTCCAAGTAAGATAGAGCAAGCATATTCTGCTTTCTCTTTTCCAGTTAATATAGCTGTAAAACCTGAAGAGAATGCATGGAACAAGCTGTTTTCAGAGTCAAGGACTCTGAAAAGTAATTAATAGTAGGCAGATGGCAAAAGAAGAACATAATTTGGAGCACCATCTGAATTTCTAGATTTCTAGGAAAATCTCATTTTTCTAGAAAAGCAAGCAACTAACATTAAAGAAAGGAAATTCCTCCTTCTCCCCCCCCCACTACCTCCTGTCTCCCTTCCTGCTTTTTCTTTTCTTTCTCTCCCCACTTCTTACCTTTTGAATCTTTACTTCATTCTCTTATGACCTAGTTCTTAGGTAATCTTGCTGTGGTAGGGACAATGGCAGCAAGAACATCAGCACATCAGCAGCTGGGTCCTTAGCACCTAAAACTGAGGGAGGGATATACTCCTTTTTGATTAGGTAGATGTGATCTCAAAAGGGTAGAACCTAACTAAACTAAATAGTAGTTCACAGCACAAGGCCCAGATTAGTCATTGGATGGCATACAGACTGAATACCAGGAAATCTCAACTTGCCTAAGAATCAACAGATATCAGTGCCAATGTATCACAGATGTTGGGATTATCTGACAAAAATATGCTCAAAGAAGTAAGAGTATACATGCTATAAAATAAAGGAAAGACAGCAAGACTTAACAAAGAAATAGATAATGTAAAGAAGAACCTGATGGAAATTTTGGTTCTTTCAGTTTTTCCTTGTGTCATCTCCATTCTTCCTTTAAGTCCATTCTGTATTTTTTAGTTAAACATATGGAGATGACAAAAGGAAAATCAGTGAATGTGAAGATAGATCAATAGAAATTATCTAATCTGAAAAATACAGAAAAAAGATTTTAAAAATTGAATAGAGCTCCAGAAATGTGAGACAATATCCAGAGTTGAATATTCATGTGAAAGGAGAAAGAACATAAAGAAGAAACAATATATAATAAAAGTGGCTGGAATAAAAATTTCAAATTTGTGGAAGACCTAAATCTATAGATTCAGGAAGTCTATTGAATCCTAAATGGGACAAGCCCAATGAAATCCATGCCCAGAAATATCACAAACACAGAGAAAATAATTTGTAAGTAGCAAGAGAAGAATGACATATTATTTGAATAAGTAAACTTTCTTACCTTATGTTTATGCAAGAAGATAGTGGAAAGCATTTTTAAGTGCTGAAGGAAAAGAACTGTTAACCTTGAATTCTATATCCAGTAGAAATATTCTTTAGCATTGAAGATCCAGTAAAGACAGACATTTTTCAGGTGAAGCAAAACTAACAGAATTCATTGCCAAGCATTCTGATCCAAAATAATTACTACATGAATTCTTCATCAGAAAAGCAATGATACCAGCAGGAAAATTAGAGTAGGAAGAATGGAAAGGAACAGTATAACTGGCAAATATCCAGATAAATATAACACAATCTTCACCTTTAAAGTACATTTGATAGCAAAACTTATAATAGTATCCATTACATTTTAAATTTATATGGATATAATTTATAAGACAACTATAACATGAAGGGGTGGAAAATAGGATCTATATTGTGGAAATTTTTCTACATTGCATTTGAGATGGAAAAATGTTGATTCTAAGTATGAATAGAAAATTTGAGTGTGTGTTCTCTACAAACCTCTGTGCCCCTCCCACTTATAAAAAAATAATCAATAACATAGTAGATACATTAAAATGGAATTCTAAATGCCCCTCAAATAATTCCAAAGAAGGAAGGAAAAGATAATCGAGTAAGGAAAAACATACAAAATAGAGAGTAAACAAATAACAAAATGGTAGGTCTAAATCCAGTCTTATGAAGAATAGCATTAAATATAAATGGTCTAAACACAGAGGGATAATCAGAATGGGTAAAAAGATATCACTCAACTGTAAGCATTCTACAAGAAACCTACTTCAAGCATAAAGATATAGGAACATTTAATGTAAAAATGGAAAAAGTTATATCATACCAACATGAATCAAAAGGAATCTGGTGTAATTATAGTAATATCAGACAAGTAAATTTCAGAGCAAAGAAAATCACCAGAGATAAATCAGACATTAAATAATGATACAAGACTCCATTTGCCAAGAAGACATAAGTATTCTAAATGTATATGCACCTACCAAAAGACTTTCAAAATACATACATTAAAAATACAGGTGTGGTGGTACACACCTGTAATCACAGCTATTTAGGAGACTGAGGCAGGAGGACTGTGTTTTTGAGGTCAGCCTTGGCAATTTAGTTAGATTGTCTCAAAATAAAAAATAAAAATAACTGAGAATGTGGCCTGAGCTCAATCCCCAGTACCACAAAGAAGAACAAAATTGAAAGCAAAATAGATAAATTCATATCTCTCTATATTTATAAAGTTTATATGGGAAGACAAAGATAGACACATAATAACCAAAACAATTTTTATTTTTGTTTATTTTGGTACTAGGGATTAAACCCAGGGGCACTTTACCACTGAGCCACATCCCCAACCCATTTTTAAATTTTATTTATAGACAGGGTTTTGCTGAGTTGCTTAGGGCCTTGATAAGTTGCAGAGGCTGGCTTTGAACTCATGATTCTCTTGCCTTAACCTCCCAAGCCACTGAGATTACAGGCACATACTACTGAGACTGGCCAAAACAACTTTCAAAAAGATAAAGTTGAAGGATTTGCATCATCTGACAAGATTTCCTACAAAGTTACAGTAACAAATATAGTGTGGTTGTTGAGAGCCACAGCCGAAGGGGCCCCAGCAACCTTTCAGGCTGCCAGCTGATGATTGGCTCACAGTGGCCCCAGCAACTTCTAGCTGATTGGCTCCTCTGCGGTGATGCTCATTGGGCTGTTTCCCGCCCTTTCAGACTAGGGAGCTGCTCATTGGGGGACTTTTTTTGGCTCAGCCCACACGACCCAGCCAATCGGCCTCAAGAGCAGGAGGAGTGGGGGAGGTTCAGAGGCTTGTGGGAAGCCGGTGGTGGCAGTTGGGCTCTGAGGGTTTTGCCTGAGGAGCTGTTTTGTTTGGTGTGTGTGGTTCTAAAAATAAAGTTCGTTTCTTTTGACAAGTGGCTCCTGAATTGTGCCCAGCCAGACTGTGGCATTGTATCATCTGACAAGATTTCCTACAAAGTTACAGTAACAAATATAGTGTGGTATTGATGAAAGAATAGATACAGATCAGTTAAACCAGATAGAGTCCAGACATTGACCTATTCAAAAACTTCCAAGACAACTCAATGGAGAAAGTACTATCTTTTCAACAAATGGTATTGGGAAACTATATATAGACATGAAAAAATTAACCTTTTACTAAATCTCATACTTTATGTAAAAATTAAATAATGAATTTAAATGTAAAACATAAAACCACAAAACTTTCAGATGACAGCATAGGAAGTAATAATCATGACCTGGGGTAGAAAAGAATTCTTAGATATATCACTAAAAGCATAATCCATAAAAAAAATTGATAAATTGGGACACTTGATCACTTAGCCCCACCTCCACAGCTATGTTGTATTTTATTTAGAAACAGGGTCTCACTGAGTTGCTTAGTGAGTGACTCACTGATGCTGAGGCTGGCTTTGAACTCTTGATCCTCTTGCCTTGGTCTCCTGAGCTGCTGGGATTACAATTTTAGAGCTTTTCTCAGCTAGAACAAATATCCTTTGAACATTCATTTTTATCATAAAAATCCTTCCATAAGGGCTGGTGTTGTGGCTTATTGGTAGAGCACTTGCCTAGTATATGTGAGGCACTGGCTTTGATTCTCAGCACTGCATATAAATAAATAAATAAATGAATAAATAAATAAAATAAAGTCCATTGACAACTTAAAAATATTTTAAAAAATCCTTCCATAAGCTAAAATGTTGCTTTATGTCTCCTTCACCTAAAAATGATTCTATGACATTTTATCTCAATGCTGTACACAGAAACTGACCAATTTGTTGAAACAAAACATTTAAATCAGTTGTTTGGGCATTAGTTTGAGATTGATCATTTAATGAATAAATGGAACTCAAGGTTGAATATACATGATTTTGAAATTTTGGTTGTTAGGGGTAATTGTGAGTGTTTTATTCTATTAATTTAGTCTTGTCTCATTTCAATTCTGTTAGAATGGTGGTTTAGCTGATTTTTACTCCTCCAATTTATCCCCTTTCCAACTGTCTTCCACATGGATTTTTCCAAATTTTTCAAATTTGAGCATGCTGATCTCCAATTTAAAGACCCTCCAGTAGTTTTCTATTACATACAGAATAGAGTTCATTTTCTTTAGCTGGCCTTTAGAACTTCATTGGTTTTATTTAATATTTTTTTGCCTCATGTTGTGTAAGTGTTCTCACCTTTCTCTGAATATGAAATGTTTTTCAAGTCTTGTTCCTTCTGTTCAGTTAGCCTATAGTAGACATTCTTACCCTGTTGCCTTCTTCCCACTCATGGTGAATTCTTTTTCATATCTTCAAATTCCAACTGAGATGTCATCCTCTTTGTGAAACAAACCTTTGGTGTCCTTTCCCAGTCACATTATGTTTTTGTAGTACTTTTTTTACATACTTGTGACAAGGGTAATGCAAATATTTGTTTATGTATCTATTTTGTTCACTAGAATGTGAGCTCCTTGAAGAGAGGAACTGTTTATTTCTACATCTTGAACTCTAGCCCAGTGTCTAATGTAACAAACACCCAGGCAATGTTTATGGAATGAATGATTTATTGACTAGAAGAGTCAATGCACTGACTTTCTACTCTTAACGTAGTCCCTAGCCTGGGAGAATCTGGCACATTTATAAATTTTAAAAATTTCCCTTTACAATGAAGTGAGTGCCTGAAAGAGGTTGTGAAACATCTGTGGTACAACTTGTTCCCTTCTTATTCATAGACTCAGTCCAGGAAGCAATGGAAGAAAGTTATGACTGTCATTATTAAAGCATTCCTCTTAGAATTCCTAAGCATGACCAAGTGTTGACATATGCAAAATCAAATTTGGCTTAAGACTCAAGAAATTTAAACCTTGAAAATATTTTAGGATTTTTCTCTCTAGACGTGCCATAATAAGCTCTTGCATTTCCTTATCATAAAAAATACTTTTGTAGTAGGGCCTTGTCCAGAGTAGGTGTTAAATAAAATACTCATTAAATAAATTGATTTTTTCTCTATCTAGAAAAATTATCACAAATGACACCTATGCATAGGTTCCCCTGTGTGTCCATGTTTGAACGTGATCCTTAGATTATAGATAGGCCTAGGATTTTTTAGTTCATCTTGTTGAACATTCCTAAGTTACAGATAAAGAAGTCTAGAGAGATGAGAACTTGCTTGAGTTAAATTGTGTAAAATTGCTGTTTTTATCAGTTCAAAAATGATATATAATTGGCAATTTCATTCGTTGTAACTAAAAAAAAAGTCAGTGTACCTTACATATCAGAGTGTAGGACTCTCTCTGAGAATAAGAATGAAGGAATAAATTAATGTTTAAAATAAAAATTAAACACTAAATGGGTTAGCTTCTGAGTTGTAGGAAGGGGATCATGAACCTATGACTTTACTAGTTATACATGATCAGGAATACATTTGGTTCAAAGGGTAAAAAGGTAATGGTTTGCATTGAATGCCAGGTTGGGAAACTTGTAAAGAATAATTGACTGATTAAAAAAAAAACTCCTGAGCTAAATACTTTAAAAACATAATTTAAAAACCTTTGGTCAAATTTAATGATGTGCCTATATTTTGAAGGGTTGACATTTCTCTAAGAACTGCTGCTCCCTGAACATTCTAGAGCCTTCCTAAATTAAAGAAAAGTAATTGAAAGTGAGGATTATTTTGTTTATTCTGTCTGCCTTCATGGGAAGCTAGGGGACTGCATTTCATTTTCAGAATGAGCTTTCAACAGGAAGCAGTCTGCTCATGCATGCATGACAGGAGAGGAATGTGCCCTGAGATGATATTTTTACTTAAGAAAGGGTTTAAGCTTAGGGTTTTCTTTGGGAAATCTTTTTATATTTTCTCCCTTGACATATGTGGTCTAGTTGGCACTTCTTTGTTTTCTCATATCTGTATCCTTTCTCTCAAAAGAAACGTGACATTAGGTTTGGGACCAAAGAAGTCATCCTGACTTTAGAGTATTCAGAGGTTTCTAATCTTAGAATTTAGACCTGTGGAATCCCATCTATAGGTAAACTCTAACACATGCATTTCCTGAACAGAGCAAATGTGTTTTTATTTATTTACTTTCAGATCAGATAATTACTTCAACTCTTACCTTTGCTTCACATGCTCAGGTATTACAATATTTCTGTTCTCCTGTTTTATATTTACGGGAAAGATCAGCAGTGAGAAATGGTTTGAAAATATGTCCCATGTTTCTTATTTTCTTAATGAAAATATTCAGACTTATTAGACAACCTATTCAATTGGTTTTACAGTCAAATGTTTTATGATTGCCTGCGAATATAGCCTATGTTTAAAAGTATAGTCTGTAAATTACATGAAGGTAGGAATTATCTGTTTTGTTCATTGTCAGGTTCCTAGTATCAAGTACTCTGCCTGGCACATAGTAGGAGCTCAATAAATATTTGGTACATAAGCTAATAAAAGTAAAAATCTTAACCTTGAGCTCTGAAAAAGGTAGTTACCTAGACTTATACAAGTTAATCTAATGAAATATTTAATTATGGAGGACAGAGAAGACATAACACATATTATTCTAATATAAAACAGTCTAGGAAAGCAATTGCCTTTGTGAGTCTATAACCCCAATTCTTACCCTTCAAATTGGGGTGTCTTTGAGACTTAGAATCTGAAGGACACTTTTGAAGTTATCAGGTCCATTTAATTTTTGACAAAAATTCACCCATTCTTCCATTAATTACCATTTAGAAAATAGTAATAAGGTCCTCACTAATAACTGTTTTATGGGAAAATTGTGATTGTTAGAAAGTTTTGTCCTTCTGTTGGGCCAGAACTTAATCTTTTCTTTCCATACACTGGCATTAGTTATGCTTTCTAGGACTGCATGTGATAAGTCTGTTGGGGGACCAAGCCAGACATGACTTAAAATTTTTTATCCTTTATATCAGCACAAGTCTAGATTTATTTTGGGATAAGGTCCAAACTAGATAATAAGCGTCCCAAATTCTAAGCCTGAATTAGCATGCCTAGCACCACCTAGTGTTCTTATCTCATGTGTTGTTTATGGGAATGTAAATTTGTAACACTTCTTTTGGCATTCAGAAATTCCATTTTTAGAGATTTACTCTAAAGAAATACTTCCAATATTGTATAAAAATAAATAAGCAAAAATGCCTAGGAATAAACCAGGATACTTATTGTGAAAATGTTAAAACAGTTTAAGTAGGTAAATGAACTAGATACATCCACTCTGGAACAGAGTTATGAAAAAAAATGAGATAGAACTATATGTATCCAATTGAAAGATACTTGTGATGCATTATTAAATAGGAAAACAAATGAAAACTTGGAATGGAACCACCATTTGACCCAGCTATCCCACTCCTTGGTCTATAGTGCAGCCACATCAGTGTTCATAGCAGCTCAATTCACAATAACTAAACTGTGGAAGTAACCTAGATGCCCTTTAATAGATGAATGGATAAAGAAATATGCACAATGGAATATTACTCAGCATTGAAATAGAATAAAATTAGGCATTTTCAGGTTAATGTATGGAGTTGGAGAATATCAGGAGAATATCAAGCTAAGTAAGCCAATCCCCCAAATCCAAAGACCCAAATGTTCTCTCTGATAAGTGGATGATGATCCATAATGGGGAGGGGCCAGGCATGGGAAAAATGGAGGAACTTTGGGCAAAGGGGAGAAAGAATGGGGGCAGGAAAGATGGTGGAATGAGATGGACATAAGTACCCTAGGTACATGTATGGCTGCACATATAGTGCAGCCGTCATATATACCTAATTAAAATAATTAATTTTAAAAACATATGTATGACATGATCTCCTTTTTTATAAAATTACAGTGTAATAGTACATCTGTTAATATATCATAGAAAACTTTGAAAAACAGAGGTTTCAAGATGGTGGAATAGAGAAGGTCACTTTTTTGGCTGTTCCATGGCATAAAACCAAGAAAGCAGACAGGCAGTTTCTCAGCTAGGTGACTGAACAAAAGAGAAAAAAGTGGAGACTTTACTGGAACTTAAAACTGGACATTCAAATAGGGACTCAGGAAGTTGGATATAATAAGATAAGGAAGAAATCCCCAGTGCCACAGCTGCTGCTGCTGCAGCTGAAGGCACACCAGCTAGAGCAGGCCCTCAGTGAGTACAGAGGAGGGATAAGGGAATTAAAGGAACCTGTATATTTAGGAGGCCTGAGGTGTGTCTGGGTATTGAAAGTTTAGAGATCAAAGACACTGCCTGACTAAACTGAAAGGTGTGCTGCACATTATCCTTCTATGGAAAAGACACTGCCATCTCTCCCAGTGGTATGCAGAGGACAGAGGAAGGAACAATTTTTCAGCCATGGCATGGGGGTGGGGAGTGGGGGGAGCCAATTCCTGGGAACCCCAAGTTTGACCCAACATACAGGCCTGGCAAACTCATACTGTATGACATAGAGTGTGCCTATGTAACCAGGAGAAAATCAAATTTGGAGAGAGGTTTATGCAGGGGACAACTGTCATGGAAACCCACCCAGCTCTCCCTGACCCTCCTCCAATCAAGTTGCTTGCGGATCAGGCAGGGAGAGATATACCTGGGTAGGAATTCCAAGGATGGGGGCTGGAGAGATTGAGTTTGGAGACTGAACCCAAGACCGGGTAATATGGGGTCCACAGGTGACATAGTGGACTAAGAATTGGATCCTCCACCATGTGAGTAGAACCCAGGGGAGACCCTTGGGGTGTAGTCTCCCAGTATGAACTGGCAATTACTGGGTCCTGGAGGTGCACTATTTAAAATCTCCAGACCAATTGGCATTCAGCAAAGAGCCTGAAGCCTACCTAAGCCTAAACCCTGCCTCTAGGAATTCCACCTACATGATTACCTCTCTGACTCCAGCAATCCAGAGGGTGGAGCATCAAGCTTGTGATGCTCCAGATGACCCCACCTAAAACTCCTGAGAAGAGAAGCTGAGAATCTTTTGAACTCTGACGGAAACAATTGTTTAACTTTTTCATTGATATTTCCTCTCTCTTTTTTTCCTATTCTCTGTTTAATTGTGACCTTAATGGTTCATGGATATTTACACATACTCATATTTGGTTTTTTCCCTCATTTCTAGCACTTTTGAGGTCAGTTATTTTTCATGGATCAGTTTTTTGAGGACTAGGATGTTTGATTAGTACATTTCAGCTTTTGTTTTGTGTTCTTTTGTTTTTATTTTTAGTATTTTTAAACTTTTACTTGATATATATATATATATATATATATATATATATATGTGTGTGTGTGTGTTTTCTCTTACCTGTTTCCCTTTCAATCTTTTCTTCTGCTAACAGCCAATCTCTATTGTTCTTTTGTTTTTTACTTCTATCTTCTCTCCTCCTCCATCATAATCATCACATCCTATATCACTTCTGTTCTCTCCTGTGTCCACCGTTTAAAATTATAAACCCTTTGTAAACTTGCTGTTTTTATTGTAGGCAGTAACTGATCGTATCATTTTTGTTTATTTTGACAATTAACATTGTAGATGTCATAGTAAGACCTATTTGGTTTAATGCTGTATATTGTTTGCTTTAGTTGTTGTTGTTATTTGTCTCCCCCTAAATGGTGACATACTGAAAACCTCAGGACACTATAAGTTCACAGGGTAAAAACTCTACTGCCACAGATCCATACTGTTAGATTGGTAGACACACAAACAACATGAAAAAGCAAGGGAACAAATCACCCCAAACAAACCAAGATACTCCATGATAGAATTCATTGACACCATAGTGGAATAAATGTCAGAGAAGGAGTTTAGAATGTACATAGTTTAACTGATCTGCAAGGTAAAGGATGATATAAGGAGTGAAATCAGAGATAAAATACAGGAAGTGAAAGATCACTTCAATAAAGAGAGATTCTGAAAAAAAAGCAGAAATCCTCAAAATGAAGGAATCAATAAACCTAATAAAAAATTCAAATGAAAGCATCACCAACAGACTACATCAGTTTGGAAGACAGAGTTTCAGGCAATGAAGACAGAGTATATAATCCTGAAAACCAAGTTGACCATGGAGAAAGGATGTTAAGAACCATGAATAGAACTTCCAAGAAATATGGGATAACCTGAAAAGACCAAATTTAAGATTTATCAGAATAGATGACAACTCAGAGATACAAACCAAAAGAATGCACAATCTTTTCAATGAAATAATATAAGAAAAATTCCCAAACCTAAAGAATGAAATGGAAAATCAGACACAGGAGGCTTACAGGACCCCAAATATATAAAATTATAATAGACCTACACCAAGGCACATTATTATGAAATGTCTTGCTGAGAGCCATAGCCAAGTAGGAATGACACATGGCAATTTCCTTGTCAGCCTAACCCAATGTTGCTTAGAGGGAGGACTCTCCATTGTGGAAATGGGCTTGCCTTGGACCCAGGTCATTTGCAGTGACATTGCATGAATGTTTGAGAGTTTTGGTTGAAAGGTGACCCTGCTCAGGGATTAGGGTGGATCAGGGTTTAGGGTGGATCCGGGTTTAGGGTGGATCCTGCTGGGAATAGGGCGTATCCTGCTGCCTCAGGCGCCCGCTCCTGGAGTTCCTGTAGAGTTCTCACGGGGTTCAGAGAGTATTTGGTACGCAGAGCCCAGTGGAGGATGAATTTTCCCAGAACGTGCGTGTAGAGTGCGTGTAGAGTGCCGGTGAGAGTTTGGGAATAAAGAATTGCTGTTTGAATCTACAAGGCAGTGTGGTGGCCCCGTTATTTTGTGCCCAGCCAGACTGCAGCAATGTCTAACATCAGAATAAGAATAGAATTTTAAAGACTGCCAGACTTTGTTAACTGGTTAACGTTACCAGTTAACAACTGGTAATGTTTAGAGGGAAACCAATTTGGATCTCAGCTAATTTCTCAACCCAGACCCTCAAAGCTAGGAGGTCTTGGAACAATATATACAAAGCTCTGAAAGAAAATGGATGCCATCCAGGAATACTATACTCAGCAAAATTAAGCTTCAGAATTGACAATGAAATAAAAACCTTAATAAACACAAGTTAAAAGAATTCACAACTAGAAAGCCTATATTACAAAGCATACTCAATAAACTTTTTCATGAAGAAGTGAAAACCAGCAAAGAGATGAACTACTCTAAAAAAACAGTCAATCAAAGGAGAAACTAATTCAAATTAAAAACCAGAAATAAATAAAAAATGATAGGGAATAAAAAAATCATATCTTAATAATAACATTGAATGTTAATGGCCTAAACTCATCAATCAAAAGCATAGACTGGCAGATTGGATTTAAAAACAAGACTCAACAATATGCTGTCTCCAAGAGACTCATCTCATAGACAAAGATATCCATAGACTGAAGGTAAAAGAAAGGGCAAAAACATCATTCACATGGATCTTGTAAACAAGCAGGAGTTATGTTTTTTTTTGTTATAAATATTTTTTAACATTTATTTTTCACATTTTATTGGTGGGTTATTGTTGAGAGCCACAGCCAAAGCGGCCCCATCAAACTTCCAGCTGATTGGCTCCTCTGTGGTGATGCTCATTGGGCTGTTTCCCCGCCATTTCAGACCACGGAGCTGCTCATTGGGGGACTCTTTTGGCTCCGCCCACACGACCCAGCCAATCGGCCTCAAGAGTGGGAGGAGTAGGGGTTGAGAGGCTCACCGGAAGCCAGTGGTGGCAGTTGGGCTCTGAGGGAATTCCTGAAGAGCTCCCATGGTGGGGCCTGTGCGGTCTAAAAATAAAGTTCGTTCCTGCTTGATAAGTGGGGAATTGTGCCCAGCCATACTGCGGCAGGTTATAGCTGTACATAATTATGCAATTTGTTGTTACATATTCATACATTCACATAATATAGCAATGTATTTTTGCCACTATCACTTCCTAGCACTTCCCCTCTCCTTCCCTGCCTCTCACCTCCTGACTCATTCCTCTACTTATTTCCCATTGCTTTTCATGAGACCTCCACCAGCTCCACCCCCTTTATTTTACAAGCAGGAGTTTCTAGCCTCATAGCAGATAAAATGGACTTTAAGCTAAAGTTAATCAGAAGGGACAAAGAAGATTATTTCATACTGCATAAGGGATTATACATCAACAAGACATAAAAATTATAAATATTTATGCTACAAACAATGGAGCACCTACATACATCAAATAAACCCTTCTCAAATTCAACAATCAAATAGACCACAACACAGTAATACTGGATGACTTCAACACACCTCTGTCACTCCTAGATAGATCCTCCAAACACCAACTAAATAAAGAAGCTATAGAACAAAAAATTAAACTAATAATTTAGGCTTAAACAGACATATATAGAATATTTCATCCACCAACGACTAAATACACTTTGTTCTCAACAGCATGTGGATCCTTCTCTAAAACAGACCACAACACAACTCTTAGCAAATACAATAAAATGGAGATAATACCTTGTATCCTATAAGATTATAATGGAATGAAGTTAGAAATCAATGATAAAATTAAAAAATTGAAGCTCTTTTAACACCTGGAGACTAAATAATACACTGTTTAATGACCAATGGATAGCAAAAGAAATCAGGGAGAGAGAAAAAAATAGAGATAAATGAGAATAGCTATACCACATATCAAAATCTCTGGAACACTATGAAGGCAATGCTAAAGGGAAAGTTCATTGCATTGAGCTCATTCATTAAAAGAATAGAAGTCCACAAATAAATAACCTAATACTATTCCTCGAAGCCCTAGAAAAAGAAGAACAAATCAACACTCAAAACCAGTAGAAGACAGCAAATAATTAAAATCAGAGCTGAAATCAATGAAGTTGAAACAAAACAAAATAAAAATCCAAAAAATCGACCAAACAAAAAGTTGGTTCTTTGAAAAAATAAATAAAATTGACAAACCCTTAGTGAAGCTAATGAAAAGAGACAGAAACCTCAAATTACTAAAATTTGCAATGAAAAAGCAACTATCTCTACAGACATTACTGAAATACAGATGATAATCAGAAACTATTTTAAAAATTTAAAAGCCTATCAAGAAAGAAAATCCAGGACTTCTCATCCAAGTTCTACCAGACCTTCAAAAAAGAACTAAAACCAATTACTCCATGAAATAAAAAAGCAGGAAGCCCTTCCAAACTCATTCTATAAAGCTAGTATCACCCTGATACCAGACCAAGACACATCAAGGAAGGAATATTTTAGACCAATATCCCTCATGAACATAGATGCAAAAATTCTTAATAAAATATTGGCAAATCACATACAAAATCATATTTAAAAAGATAGTGCACCATGAACAAGTGGGGGTTCATACCAGGGATGCAAATTTGCTTCAACATATGGAAATCAATAAATGTAATTCATTACATCAATAGACTTAAAGAGAAGAATCACATGATTATCTTAGGTGCAGAAAAAGCATTTGATAAAATACAACAACCATTCATGTTCAAAACACCAGAAAAACTAGCGATGGTAGGACTTATCTCAACATTGTAAAAGCTATATATTCTAAATTCAAGGTCATCATTCTAAATGAAGAAAAATTGAAAGCATTCCCTCTAAAAACTAGAGTAAGATAGGGATGCCTTCTTTCACTACTTCTATTCAATGTAGTTCTGGAGACTCTAGCCAGAGAAATTATACAGAAGAAAGAAATTAAAGGGGTATGAATAGGAAAAGAAGAGCTCAAAGTATCCCTATTTGTTGATAAAATGATTCTATATTTAGAAGACTCCACCAGAACTTCTAGAACTCATAAATGAATTCAGCAAAGTAGCAGGATACAAAATTAATACCCATAAATCAATTGCATTCCTATACATCAGTGATGAATCAACTGAAAGAGAAATTAGAAAAACTATCCCATTCATAATAGCTTCAAAACGTATTTGAGAATCAATCAACAAAAGAGGTGAAAGAACTCTACAATGAAAACTACAGAACACTAAAGAAAGAAATTGAAGACCTTAGAAGACAGATCTCCCATGTTCTTGGGTAGGCTGAAGTAATATTTGTCAACATGGCCACACTACAAAAAGTGCTATACAGATTGAATGCAATTCCTATTAAAATTCTAATTTATTTTTCATAGAAATAGAAAAAGCAGTCATTAATTTCATTTAGAAAAATAAGAGGTCCAGCACAGCCAAAGCAATCCTCAGTGAGAAAAGTGAAGCAGAAGGCATCACACCAGACCTTAAATTATGCTACAGGGTTATAGTAACAAAAATGACATGGTATTGTCACCAAAACAGACATGAAGACCAATCGTATAGAGCAGAAAACACAGAGATAAACCCACCCACATAAATACAGGTATCTCATACTAGACAAAAGTGCCAAAAGCATACATTGGAGAAAAGAGACTCCTTCAACAAATGGTGCTGAGAAAACTGGAAATCTATATGTAACAATGAAATTAGACCTCTCTCTTTCACTCTGCACAAATTCAACTCAAAGTTGGTCAAGGACCTCCGCATTATATCAAGGACCCTGCGCCTTCTAGAAGAAAAAGTAGACCCAAATTTCCATCATGTCAGCATAGGAACTGAATTCCTCAACAAGACTCCTAAAGTGCAAAAAGTCAAATTAAGAATCAATAAATGGGATGGTATCAAACTAAAAAGCTTCTTCAAAGCAAAAGAAACAATCAAGAACATGAATAGGTAGCCTACATAATGGGAGAAAATCTTTGCCACCTACACCTCAGATAGAGCATTAATCTCCAGGATATACAAAGAATTCAAAAAGTTAACATCAA
The DNA here is from genome assembly GCF_021218885.2 of Marmota monax. Classification (NCBI taxonomy): domain Eukaryota; kingdom Metazoa; phylum Chordata; class Mammalia; order Rodentia; family Sciuridae; genus Marmota; species Marmota monax. The sequence continues at coordinate 4,603,218 of NW_026695245.1, forward strand.
AAAAACAAATACCCCAACCGATAAATGGGCTAAGGAACTAAACAGTCACTTCACAGAAGAAGAAATATGAATGGTCTAAAAATCTATGAAAAACTGTTCAACATCTCTAGCAATCGGAGAAATACAAATTAAACTACACTGAGATTCCATCAGAATGGCAATTATCAAGAATACAAGTAACAATAAATGTTGGCAAGGATGTAGGAAAAAGTTTCACTCATACATTGCTGGTGAGGTAGCAAACTGGTTCAATCACTCTAGAAAGCAGTATGGAGATTCCTCAGAAAACTTGGAATGGAACCACCAGTTGTCCCAGTTATCCCATTTCTCAGTTTATACCCAAAGGACTTAAAATCAGCATATTATAGTGACATAGCCACATCGATGTTTATAGCAGCTTAATTCACAATAGCTAAGCTATGGAACCAACCTAGGATCCCTGCAAGAGATGAATGGATAAAGAAAATGTGGTACATATATACAATGGAATATTACTCAGCTATAAAGAAGAATGAAATTATGGCATTTGTGGATAAAATGGGTGGAATTGGAGACCATCATGGTAAGTTTAATAAACCATTCTCATAAAACCAAAGGCCAAATGTTGTCTCTGATTTGCAGATGCTGAATCACATTAGGCAGCAAGGAGGGAGGAGTCAAGGTTCACCAAATTAAACAGGGGGGAAGTGTTGGAAAGGAGGGGAGATGAGAATGGGAAAGACAGTAGAATGAATTGGACATAACTTTTCTGTGTTCATATATGAATACATCATCAGTGTAATTCCACATCATTTGCAACCACAAAAATGGCCAATTATACTCCATGTATATATGATATGTCAAAATACATTCTACTGTCATGTATAACTGAAAAGAAGAAATAAATAAAAAGAGAAAACGTTAAAAGATCATATACTAAGCTATTAATAGTACTCTCTAGTGGACACCATCATGATAACTCTATTTACTTAATGTACTTCTATATTCTTTGAATATTTTTAAGTAATAAGGCATTACCTTTGTAATCAGAAAGAAAACTCTGAAATTTAAGAATGTCACCTAGAATAATTTTAGAAGGTTAAGGCTGAAGTAGACCTTGGATTGAGTATCAACAGCAGTTAGAATTATGTAACCTAAAAAACTAATTTTACAGATAAGAAAATAATGTTACAAATGTGACTTGAGTTACTCAAAGTCCACAATGTAGTTATTAACAAATCCATTTTAGAACATGTTTATTGTTCTGAATTATACCACAGTGCCTGTAGAAACCAGTACATATTTTGGGAAAATATAAAAGTATTTACTTATGTCTCTGTATTTCTTCTTTTTAAAATAAGTGTCCTGGGGCTGGGGTTGTGGCTCAGTGGTAGAGCGCTTGCCTAGCATATGTGAGGCGCTGGGTTCTATCCTTGGCACCACATATAAGTCTATAAATAAAGGTACATCAACAACTAAAAAATATTTTAAAAAGTGTCTTATCATTAGAGCAATATAAGTGAGTAACAACTCCACAAATCATAATAGATTTTCTCTTAAAAGTCTGAGTGTTTCTTTAAAGTTGATTAACAGTAATGTTCTTAATCTCAAAACAGTAAATTAAATCCAAGTAGTTTGTGAAGGATCATAAAATGCACTAGTGGCAGAGCTGAAACTAGAACCTTAGTCTCTGGATTGTCAGTGACTCCCTTAATTTTGACACATTGCATCCTGAAAGTCAATGTATATTTATTAAATATCTGTAACTGTTCTAGGTAATGCTTCCAATTATATACCAGGCACAGTCCACATCTTTGAAAAATAAAATGTGAGAATTAAATGTGGACTCCAGAAACCTCAGTATATAAAAGATCAATTAAATTGAGAAAGTCTAATGAATTAAGCCTCAAGATTTGATTGATTCTTTGGCCTTAAGAATGGTACATAGGAGAAACTTTTTTCCTTATCCCAATTAAGGATTTCAAGGCATTCCATACAATTATATAAAACATCACAACCTTCTCAAAGAGAAGGATTATTATATTCATTAAGAAATTAAGGAACAGACACACTAAGTGGTTTGGACATTAGTCATCAAGAACAAGAATAACCTTAGGATCCCTGAATTCTGGGTGATTCCCAGAAAACAACACCTTTCATGGATCTAAATTAACTTTGGATCACTACTAGAATCCTGGACATGTCTGAAAAGTGAATAAATCATTTCACTTTATTTTAGAATAAGTCAACCACAAATCTGGTTAAACCTGACTCATCTGAGCAAAGTCTACCAAACTATGCCTTCTATCCTAGATTTATTCCACTAGAACTAAGGAACCATTTATTAGTCTGTGGGTGAGGTTGCATGCATCAGCAGCCAAATCAACAGCAGATGAATGGAAGCCATAAAATTAAAGGTGTTGCTGGCACCAAGACCTAAACTAAAAGTGCTGATACAGGAATGACAATCTCTAAACATTTTCAGACAAGTTAGGAACACAAGTAAGACCAGCTTTGGGCAAATCCCATTTTTGTGACTGGCACCAACAGAAGATACCATATATATGTGTTCATTTACTCTGGCATTGAGGCTGCACAACCTCTTTGTGCCCTGCCAATGTATTATGCAAATTTTAATACAAAGCCATTTTTATTCCAGGTTTATTTTCTTAATCATGTTCAGATTCTGCTTCCTTAAGTAGGTTAATTTTATTGTAGTAAAGGTAAAGAAATAAGTAAGTCTCTGTTCCCCTTGAATATTTTGAAGTATTCTGATTGCGAGTGGAAATGCAGATCCTTTCTTCTTCCAAAATCCTTCAGGTATTCAGGATGCATTAATTCAGGCTAACTAAGAAGTAAATTTATTGGAGGAAGGATAGGGAGAAGGTGGCGAGAGCCTTCATGTAATAAATAGGAGAGGGAAGAAAGGAAGATTGGGTAGGAGTTGTCTCACACTTCAGTGCAGTGCTAAGAAAAAATATGGTTGGGTTGGCGAGGAGTCCTCAAACCAAAGTCACTGAGGAGTCCTGATATTGGCTACAATGGGCCTGGCTTAAGACCTGTGTTGTGGTCCATCACTGGGAAGTCTATCCTTGGGGCAAATGCCGTGGGAATCCAGAAGGACAGGCTCTGAGGCTATTGGTCCATTTTGCTGACAGAGAGTCTTAAGGAGCATTTTCATGACTGCCACAGCCTTAATGCTCGTGACTCACAGATCTATTTCTCACAGGTTTTGGGAATGATTCTTCCATGATTCTTTAGACTTGTTTTTCTGAGGGGGAAACCTAGAAGAGGCATAGTAGTACTTATGTTTGACACAACAGCCCTGAAAAAAATATAACTTCGTTGAGTTGATAAGAGTCTATAGTCATTTTCTGGGATGGTTTTTGAAGGGGCCAGTTTAGTGAATTTAGTGAAGTTATGCTGGGAACCAGCATTTCTGCCTCCTTTAGATCTTTAATGGTAGCATTAATCTCTGTCATCATCTCCAAGATGCAATATAATTTTTGACTTACTATGTTGGACATGGAAAGGGACAATAATGAAGATTTCCACTTCCTTTGTCCACCATGATGGCTCTTACCCCATAGCCCAAGTGCTCACCTGCCAAGTTACTGCACTGTCATATAAACAATTGCAATATATACTTTCTGTGGTATTTAGTCAGTGGATTCTGGTTCTGAAAATCTGCTCAGATCTGAAACTGAGCAAAGGATCTGGACTTTTTTGTAGGTGTGACTGCCTTTGACCGCTTGATCTCCCATTCATTTTTTTTTTTTTATTAAGTAGCACCCTTACTGGCTGCCTGTTTTGCTCCTAGGAAAATCATGCTCTATCAACCATCTCCACCACTTCACCCAAGGATCAAACTTCTTGGTTGTGTGATATTGAAGGTCATATGGTAATTTCAGCCTCCTGACTTCTGGCAGTTAAGTGCTGTCACCTGACCTATTACTCTGAGGATTCATTCACTCCATGAATATTGATGAGCCCGGCTGTGACACAGCCTCTCCTATCATCAACCCTGACCTTCAGAGGAACTACTACTGAACTTAACAATGCAGGTCCCTCTTTCGGTGCATTCTTGATGGTTCTTTGTGAAACACATCTCCTGGGTCCTTTTGTGGAACATAATCTTTTGCTGGAGTGTCTTTTGACCTTACATAATATACATTGTAGCATGCCCATTTCCAGGATGAAAACTAGAACGGTCATGCCTGATCTGGCTTCGAGAGTGAGTGGCTTCTTGAATTTTTCCTCCTCGGCACCTCTCTTGTCTCACCCTCATCTTGGCCTTTCCCATTTCCCTCAGCCTATTTATTCTTCCCTCTAGCATCTATCAGGGCAATACTGCTTTGTTGAATGTTGGTCATCACTTTTATCAGGTTTCTCAAAGCTATCCTAGCAATGAATTTTCCTCATACTCTTAAGTTATTGCAGGTTTTAAATCCTGTGTTTCAAGAAAGTATCCTTGAATCAATGAATTTTTGCTTACATTCTGGCCCCTTTCATGGAGCACATTTAAAATCCAACTCCAGTATTTTTCTCCTGGTTCCTGCTGATACATGCAGGCTAACTCTTACAACTTCTTTGTATAGAGTCTCTTTCTTATCAGGCCCAGAAGGTCCCCAGCTAAGTAACCAAGAGGGGAGGAGAGGACAATTCCTGTGGACAGCATCTCTTTCTTTTTAGAATAAAAAGAAACAACATTTTTTTCTGCAACATTTTCTAGCACAATTGGAGATGTTTTCTCTTGCTAGCAATGTGTAGACTACTTCTCCATCTCTGAGGGTTTGTGGGGGATCTGCAAAGCCATTATCTTCAGGACACAATCCATCTAGATGTTCTCATTCCATTTTTTGGGTCCTGATTTTTACCAGAACAGGCCTTCCTTCACTGATCATTCAAACATCTCTGAAGCTCGGCAACTTGAATTCTCAGATTTGCAACCTGCTGCCACCCTATTTCTTTTGTCCCACACAAGATATGAGTCTTTTTTGGGGGGAAAATGTAGCTAAGGAGGTTCCTTCAACTGCTTGTCAGTAACCTCTAGTTTCTCATTACCTCTCTACAAGATATCAGTCCAACGTAGTAGTAACCATCCAGCTTGTCTTTTAGTCACTTGGTTGTCTTTCAAATGCCTAAATTGACTGGAACTGAACAGATGTTCCCATCTACTAGGAACATCTGTTGTTTTCCTAGGTCATATCTGGTTAAATCCTTTAACAATTGGATCCCCACCTTGACTAGGGACTATTTGCACCCTACCTAACATAGTGGTCCCCATATAATCTACTCTTTGGTGAGTAAGCCAATCACAAATCACCATTTCCTGCCTGTTTTCTTAATGGTAGCACTAATCTCTGTCATCATCCCCAAGATGCAATATAATTTTTGATTTACTATGTTGGACATGGAAAGGGACAATTATAAAGATTCCATTTCCTTTGTCCACCATGATGGCTCTTACCCCATAGCCCAAGTACCCACCTGCCAAGTTACTGCAGTGTCATACAAACAATTGCAATATATATTAATTGTCTGTATTAATTTAAATCCATCCCAATTAATGGTCAAGGTGGCATTAGACAGGAAATAGATTTACTAGGGAAGGGAGTAGGAGGAGGGGAAAAAGGAAAGGAGGAGGATTGGATAGAAGGAGTCTCAGACTATATAGTAAAGTGCCAAGAAAGATATGGCTAGGTTGGTGTGGCATCCAAAGCCACTGAGAAGTCCTGGATATTGCCAAAATGGAACTGGATTAGTACCTCTGCTGTACCCCATCATTAGCATGTGAAGTCTGGTCTCAGGGCAATACAATGCCGGTTCCAGAGTGATAGGGATCTGAGGCTGGTGGTCAATTGTGTTTTCTACAACAGGGAGTCGGAGAGGAACATTTCATGACTATTCCACAAAGCAGCTCAGCTACTATTGATTTACAGTCTTCTATGGATTTTACACTTGAAAACAGATGAAATGAAATAGTCTCAATTGATGCTTCTCAGACATAGTATTTTAACCTCATTCTGATAATCACTTCTGCTTTTAATTTTAAAGAATACAGTAAACTAACTAAATACTTATACAGTAGTAAAGCAGAATAACAAATCTGGCTGAGGTTAGAAAATTCAAACCCCAAATTTCCTTTCTCTCTGGTTCCATAGTAGCTTTATGGATCTGAAATATGCAGGGTGTTCATTTGCAGATAGGCATGTCTTGGTATGACAGTGTGTCACTGATACACATTACCAATATCATGTAAAATTTTGGACCTACTGAGTATCCTATCAGGGGTGAAGTCATACTCCCTGGTCTATAGTGCAGAGCAGAATGATTGCTTCCTGACACTTATATCCCTCTAAGTAGCTATTTGCCCTGTTTTACCTCTTGTCTATCCTTTCTCTTTTCTATTGTACTTCAGTGGTGTTAGAGTATTAACACCATACAAATAAAGCTTGCTAATTATCAATGACATTGATGATAATGATGTTCTCTTTTTCCCTGTTCTCCCCCACCTCCACTACATTGAGGATAAAACCTAGGGCTTCACACTTGTGAGGCAAGTGCTTTAACACTGAGATACATCTCAGCCCAATCATGATGTTCTTTGACATTTGGCAATTTAGGGGGTTTCCTTGGGTCACAATGGGTATCTTCAACCTGAATCCTGCTAGGTAATGTTCTTATGCTGGAATATATGCTTTTTCCTGTTCTCTCTAGTAATTCCTGTTTGTAAAGTCTTTCCTACCCTTTCTGTGATCTGACAGCATATCATGAAACACTTTAATGTGCTTTCTTCACTACTTCTTTTTCTTAATTACTTAAGCTAAATGGTATAAGCAAGGAGGGATTCTGAAGAAACCAGGTCTAAAGACTGCTTTAAAGAATTAACTACTTTAAACAGGGCATGTTGGCACTCATCTGTAGACCCAGCTACTTGGGAGACTGAGGCAGGAGGATCACTTGAACCCATGAGTTTGAGATCAGCTTGGGCAACATAACAAACTAAACCAAATCAAAACAAAAACAAAAATATTAATGACCTTAACTTTCTAGGAGGGTTCTGACTCTCAGACTGTTTCATCTCAAGAGCCCCTCTGCCTAAAATTTCTTTTCCTTCCTTCCCCTCCCCAAAAGAAATACAAATTGGTTCAATAAAAAAATCATAATCGTATAAAAACAAATAAATTCAGTGGGGAGGGTTTCATACTCTTGGAATAAGAAGAGCAATTGTAACATTTTTGTGTGTGTTATAGGTGAGAAATTCTGTAGGAATCAAAGATTTGAAAAGAGGTCAGATAAATAAGAGTTAAGAAATGAAGATAAGAGCTGTGATGCTATCGGGGAAGAAACTTCAATTTAAAAGCTGCATTCTTTATTTTCAGAAAGTTATTTTGAGCTCCATTGCTATAAATTAATCTATTTATCCTTTTTAATTTTTTTTCTCTTATCTCCCTCGCTTCTTACCCATTTTGTATCAAAGCAACCTTATCTAAGAAATATTTCCTTTTCTTAAAAGATGTTTCGTAGAACAAGTTTAATCCTTACTCTCCTAAATGTCAACATTTGGAACAAAAATTTCTTTATAAAATCAATCTAATACATAGGAAGGAGGGATAAGATATTTAATTCTAGCCTTGGAGGGAACATAAAGTATGGGCACATTCCCATATGTCAGGAGGGGGCTAGTAATGAAACTTTCTTGAGATCTTATAGTGCTTCATTACATACAGAAAGTCATTTAATTCTAACAGTAGATTATGAGATAGATGCACACAAGGAAACTGGCTGATGGCAGTTAAATAATTTACCCAAAGCCATACAACTAGTATGGAAGTGGCAGAGAAAGAACTGATTCCAAAGTCCCTGATTTTCCTATTATACTTCCAAGTATTAGACTAAATGTATACACACACAGAATTAGAAGTATGTACAACCTGTTGTGATTTTTTCTTAGGAACAAACTTTTGGATTTGAAAAACAAACCACCCTCTAAGGAGAAAACATCAATCTGGGGATGAGAGAATGTCCTAAACCAGACCTAGGAAGAGAATAAAGAATAACCTTTGGCAAAGCATATGTGTTTTCCTTAAAACATTTTCATTACATAACTTTCCCATTTTTTTTACCTCATTAGCCACCATTCTTGTTTCCCTGTACTCATTTCTACTTTTCTTCCCAACTTACAAATGTTAAAAGGACCCAGAACTCAGTTTTTGGACTTTGTCATCTAGACACACACACACACACACACACACACACACACTTTTTATATTTCATTTACTCTCAGAGTTTTAAATACCAAAATGGTGATAATAAATATTTATCTCCAGTTTGGACTTTTACCCTAAACTTCAAAATCATGACCCAATGTCTTTTATATCCTCATTGTCTAACAGATCTCAAACTCAACTGCTCCAACATCGAACTCTTGTTTTCCATCCTGCTCATGCCTCATGTACTAATGAAATAAGGTACCTCTCCATCTTAATTAATGACAACTCTCTGCTATCTTTGTCAGGACAAAGACTTTGTCTTTGGATCTAAAATGAGTCTCCCATAGGCAGTGTATAGTAGAATTACTATTATTTTTAATCCATCCTGCCCATCTGTGTCTTTTAATTGGTGATTATAATACATATATAAAGAGATTATGATAAGGAAGGCTTGCTTCTGCCATTTTTTTTTCTATAGGTTTTGTCCTTTTTGTTTCCTAAGTCTTCCAATACTACCTTCTTTGATGTTCAGTTGACTTTAGTAGTATATCATTTTGGTTCTCTCCTCATTTCCTTTTTTGTATGTATTTTTAGTTATTTTCATTGTGGTTACCACAGAGATCACAATTAAAAATCCTGTATTTATAGCTGTGATTTGCTTCCTCCAACTAGGACTCACCTCTTAAATTTTCTACCACCTCCCAATAGTGCCATCAACTGGGACCCAAGTCTTCAACATGTGAGTTATGGGGGACATTTAAGACCCAAACCAAACAAATACCATATGAAAACTTCTATATATCTAAACCTTCTTTATATCAGTTTGTCACCTTATTTTTATATATTGTGCACCATTAACATAGGATTTGGTTTTAAAATTCTGTAGGAAATTAAAAAAAAAGAGAAGTTACAAACCCACAACAAAATAATGCAGTGGCCTTTTATATATACCTATGTAGTTACTTTTACTGAAGTTATCTATTTCTTCATATGGCTTCAGGTTACATTTAGTGTGTTTTCATTTCAGTTTGAAGGACTACCATTATCAGGGTGATGAACTCCCTCAGTGTTTATTTATTGGGAAATATTAAATCCGTCCTCATTTTTGAAAGGAAGTTTTGCCAGGTATAGAATTCTTAGTTGACAGTTTCCCCCCTGCCCTTTCATTCAGCACTTTAAGTCATCCCAAAATCTTTTGGCCTCTGATTTCTAATAAGAAATTAATTTATAGCCAGGCAAGGTGGTGCATGCCTGTAATCCCAGTGGCTCAGGAGGCTGAAGCAGGAAGATCACAGGTTCAAAACCAGTCTCAGCAACAGGGAGGTGCTAAGCAATTCAGTGAGACCCTGTCACTAAGAAAAATACAAAATAGGGCTGGGGAGGTGGCTCAGTGGTTGAGTGCCCCTGAGTTCAATCCCCTATATCACCCTCCCGCCAAAAAAAAATTTAACTTATTGATCTTTATGGAGGATTCCTTTTATATGATAATTTACTTCTCTCTTGCTGCTTTCAAGATTCTTCCTGTGTCTTTGATTATAGTATGTGTTGGTGTAAATCTTTAATGTGATGTTTATCCCCCTTGGAGTTTATTGAATCTTTTTGGTGTGTAGATTCATATTTTTATCAAAATTGGGAAGTTATAAACATTATTTCTTCAAGTTTTTTTTTTTCTGGCCTTTTCCTTCATTGGGTCTTGACATATTTTGGAATGCTTGATGGTATCCCACGGATCTCTGAAGTTGTGTATTATTGTGCTTTGCTATTTGTTTTCTGTTTGTTCCATTTTTGTTCCTTTTTTTTCTGCCTTCTTTGGAACTAATTGCATATTTCAAAATAATCTGCTTTGTCTCCATTTTGTTGTATTCTGTTTTATTTTATAGTGGTTGTTTTAGTATTTTCAATATGAATCTTTAAGTTATGATAGTTTATTATAGTACCTCATATATAATGTAAGATCCTTAAACATTATGATTCTTCTTCTTTCCTATTGTCTTTCATGTGATTGTTAAACATTTCACCTTTACATATATTACAGACCCAAATATGTAGTTATTATTTTTTGCTTTAGTTAAATTATATTTTAAAGAAATCAAGAAAATGGAAATATATTTTATATTTAATCAACTATCAACCATTTTTTGGCAAAATTTATTCTTTTGTGTACATCTAAATACCAATTAGATATTATTTTCCTTCAGCCTGAGGAACTTTCTTTACTGTTCCTTGTAGTTGCCTGTCTTCTGGATATAAATGATCATAGCTTTTGTTTGTCTAAAGAATCCTTTATTTTGCCTTAATCTTTGAAGGACACTTTTGCTAGAAGTATAAAACATAGTTGACAGTTTTTTTCTTTTATCATTTTAAAATTTAAAGATGACATTTTGTTATCTTCTCGTTTATATGATTTCTGTCAAGTCATTTGCTCTTATTTTCATCTTTATTTATCTGTATGTAATTTGTCCTTTCTTCTATGATATTTAAAATTTGATGTTAGTCACTTACTGCTAGCTATTTGGATATGATGTATCCTGCAGAATTTTCTTTATGTTTATTCTGTTTGGTGCCCATTGAGTTTTTGGGGTTTGTATGTGTAGAGTTTTTGTGAAGTTTTACAAAATTTTGGCCATAATTTCTTCAAATATTTTTGTATATCCTTAAATCCTTACCTTCTAAAGACTTTGATTATGTATTGGTTAGACAATTCAATAGTGTCACAAAGATCATTAAGGCACTGTTTTTTTTTTAAGTACTTCTATTTGGATGAATCTTAAAGTTCATTGATATTTTCTGCATTTCCATTCTTCATTTCACCTAGGCAATTTTTCATTTTGGAGACAATTTGACTTCTTTAAGAGATTAATTTTTTTAAAAAATATTTTTTCATTGTAGATGGATACAGTACCTTTATTTTATTTATTTATTTTTATGTGGTGCTGAGGATTGAACCCTATGCCTCACACTGAGGATCAAACCTCGTACCTTACATATGCCTGGCAAGTGCTCTACCACTGAGCTACAACCCTAGCCCTATGCCTAGTAATTTTTTTGACTAGACATTGGACATTGTGGTTTTTACACTGTGAAATACTGCATTTTGTCACAAAGTAGGGGGTTTTGTTCAGTAGTTATTTAGGTTAGTTACATATCACCTGGGTCCCTTTAAGAATTCTTTATGAACTTTGTTCAAGAAAGTTCAGAATGACCTTATTCTAAGCCTTATTTAGTTCTTTCATTAATCCATTGCCTTTCTGGCATTTCTACTGAATATGCCCAGGTATTTAACAAGAATTCTTTATTCACACAAACATCTCACAGCTCTTTTGAACTCAGATTTTTTTTTTCCAGTTTATTGTCCTCTGGTTGCTTTTTGCCTTGCTTCATGGAATTTAACTTTAGGCAAGTGTGACTTGGTATTCAGAAACAGACTCAAGGGCACCCCATGCATATTTTTGGGGGTCTTTCCATACACAGACCTTTCTGCCCTGAGTTTCCCTGAATTCTGATTCTCTCTCAATTCAGAAAGACTCCTCTTGCTATCCTGCTCTCCACATTATGGTAAAAGAAAAAAAAATACATCAAAACAGAAATCCAGGATGATTATAGGGCTCTTCTTATTTGTTTCCCATTTCTTGAAGATCAGAGTCTTGTAATGTCTAATGCTCATTAACTGAAAACAGTAATTTCATGTTTTATTTAGGTTGTGGTTATAGTCTAGTATCAGTTACTTCATTTTATCCTAAAGAAAAATTCAACTATGGGATCCTTGGATTTTTTTTTTTTTTGCTTAAGATAAATCAAATAATATTTGTAAGGAGAAAATTAAGCAAATTGGCTGGGCAAGTAAGAAAACTCTAAGCCTCACATTCCTCAACTGAAACACGGGAATAATAATATTATTTACTTCTAGACTTTTTCTAAGGATTTAGTGAGGTAATAGATACCATGCCACAATACCTGTCACATAAAATGCTAAATAAGTTGGGTATGGTGTTATGTGCCTTAACTACTTGGGAGGCAGAGACAGGAGGATCATGTGAGCTCAAGCATTTACAGCCAGCCTGGACAACATAGTGAGTCCTTGTTTCTCTTATTCTTTCAAAAAAAAAAGTTAAATAAACAGGATTATTATTGTTTTATGTTAAAAGTTATTTATAAAACCAATCACTTGTATTGCTACCATATTAAATTACCATAAACTAATGACTTAAAACAACAAAATTTTATTATCTTATGGTTCTGGAGTTTAGAAGTCTAAATTAAGCTTCACTGAATTGAAATAAAGATATTTCAATTAGGATTACATGGAGGTTATGAGGGAGAAGACATTTTTAAATTTCTTTTCTAATTTATAGAGGTTGTACACATTCCTGGGCCTGTGTCCACATTCCATCTCCAAAGTCAATAATGAAGGCTTGAATCCTTATATTACATAATCCCAAATGTTGACATATCTTCCTAAGTTTGACTCTCTTGCTTTCTTCATTCACTTGTAAGAACCCTTGTTATCACTCTGGGACCACCCAGATAATCTAGTATAATCTCTCTTTCTGGGATCCTTAGCTTAATCTGATCTACAAAGTCCCTTTTGTCATGTAGGGGAACATATTCACAGATTCTATGGAATAATATAGGAACATCTTTGGGAGGCCATTATTTGGTCTACCTATACCATTGTATAAAGCTTTATTGAATATTTCTATTTTTCTTTCAGTCCCATTCAATCACTCATTAAGCAACTGTATATACAGATTATCTTTAACAGAAAGGTCACACATGGTTAAAAACGGGAAATGTTTCAGAGAAAAGTCAGAGTAGTAAAGAAGAAAGAATCCTGAACTTGAGTTCTATTCCAGGTTTGTTTGCCAATAGTTGTTTATCTTTGAGAAAGTAATTTACCTTTGTGAATTTGTTTTCTTATAAGGAAAGAAGATGAAGAAGTCTCTTAGATCCCCAGATCTATAATTTGATAAATCTAATGTATCCTGAAGTTTTATTAAAGCGTGAGATGAAACGTGCTCATCGTAGTGTAGATTCAGGCTTATGGTGTAGGGCCTATGATGTAGGCCTTCAAGGAGGTTCATGTCTTTGGATAAAGGAAATCCCCCTCCCTTCTGCTACCAAAAGAGAACTATGCAAATATAGTTACACAAGAGGTAATATAACCCAAACAGAATAAAACAGGCTACTGGGAAAAGGCTCAGGAATCAGGGAACAAAGATGAGAAAATAGACAAAGGGCTGGCATGAACTTAGTGCTGAGGAGGGATACCTTCTAGCAATGTTCCAAGGGGACCCACACAAGGTTTAGGTAAGAGTCCCATCATCGAACACTTCCAAAGCCCTTCTCTGAGGTTATGCAATGGAAAAACAGACAGACAATGACTCAGAGCCTTAGCTGTGTGTGGGAGTCACTGAAATAAACTGTCAAAGTGGAAAGGTGGATTGCAACAGCTTCCACCAATGGACTGTGGCAGTATATAAACGAGGTATAGGATGGAGGCAGAGCTTATAGACAAAAGTACTGGCAGTGATCAAGGAAGTGCCTGTAGATTATTAATCAGCATGTAGGTCTGTGTGCCTGAAAAGGGTGGGGGAAGATGACTTCTCAGCTAGGACTTGGTCGACTGTCCAGGTGCCACACTGAGAAACTGATTTTATTGTGTCAAGAATTATTCATTCTTTATGTGACCTATCACCTGAGAATTTTCACCATGTTTCTGACTTAAAGCTTGGAGTGTGTAACAGGTTACACATCAAAAGAAGTTGAGAACATGCCAGTCACACTCCATAGTGGATTTAATTAAGAAGTCATATTCATTTTTTCTGACAGACTTCTGTCAGACCCTGAGGAAACACAGATAGTGATACAAAGCAATGAATCATCAGAGATGGGTTCTATTGTTTGGCTGGAATAATCTGAACAACATCACTGAGGATAAATGTCTCTATGGAAGGAGAGACAAACTGCTCACCCTCATTTCAACGAGAAAAGGGTATTAGAGAAAGGGTTTTTAATGCTTAATTCTACTATAAGATTTCATAAAATTTTCCTTACAAGCTTTTGGGTAGGTATTCTATATATTATGTCCCATTACTAAGACATGTGACTAAAATAATTTCCCTTTCAGGTGGTTCTAACCTTTAGCATGTAGGCTTTGGGTCAGCAGGTTGTATGGATGATCCATAGGTTGTATGTGTAGGTTATATGAGAAAGAGGGAAAAAGAATCAAGAGTATAAATTAAACTCCAGATCCCAAGCAGAGAAGGCCCTCCTCATGACTTCCTTACTGGTAGAATAATAGAATTCTTTTGGTTCACCATGCTTCATGGTTGGTAGAATGCAATTTTTGAGTATTAAAGAGAAGAGCATATTTAGAAGAGCCTATTTTCTTTTCTAGAATTGGAAAATTCCAGTAAGATACAGAGGAGCTAGAGGAGGATCTCACCAAAAAAAGAAGAGCATTCTAGCTTTCAAGTACCTTTAGTAATAGTATCAAAATGGATATTCTAGCTCAACACAGGCTGTCGACTATTTTACAATAATAGTTGCAACAAAATGGAGAGGTTTTTTTTCTTTTTTTTTTTTCTGGCAGAGGTTACTACAGATTGAACCCAGGGGTGCTCTACCACTGAGTTCACTCCCAGTCCTTTTTATTTTTTTATTTTGAGAAAAGTCTTACTAAATTGCTGAAGCTGATCTTGAATTTGTGACCCTCCTGCCTCTTGGATTACAAGTGCGTGCCACTGTGCCCAACCACAACCAACTTTACGGGGTATCAGTGATAGCAATGAGAGAGGTAGTGAGGTTGCCCTCAAATTGAGTTCTCAGGATCAGTTGTACAAGCCATAGTGTTTAGTATTCTTTGGTGGCATCATTAATGGCTTCACTGGATGAATTTGGCAGTGTGGATTCAGGATTTTTCCCTGGCTATGTACCTCCAAGCCTGGCTTTACAGCCATTCTATCGATTTGGTAAGTTGCCCAGTATTCCTTAATGGGTTACTTTTCCCTTTGGCTCTTCTAGACTGATTTTCTGCTGCCTAGAACCTGTTAAAGACTTCTGGGGACCTTATTAAAATGTAGATTTTGTGGCTTAGACATGATCAATCAGAATATCTGGCTTTGGAACACAGAAATCTGAATTTACATATGGTAATTACATATTTATGGGTTGCAGTTTGACATTTCAATGCAGTGTGACATTTCAATACATGTATATAATATGCAATGATCAGATTAGAATAACTGGCATATCTATCACCTCAGACATGTATCATTTCTTTGTACTGGGAACATTCAAAATTCTCTTAATTATGTGTTTTGAAATATTCAATTAATTGTCAACCATGACTATCCTTTTGGGCTATGGAGACATTTCAAGTTATTTTTCCTGTCCAAATTGCACCATTGCATCCTTTAACCACCTTTTCTCCATTTCTTCCATACTCTTCCCTTTACTTTTTGAGCTAAAGGTAGTCTTTGAAATACTTTAAGTAAAGAGTGAAGTGATGGCATTTTCCAAGGAGAATCTCAGCAGCAGTGTGGAAGATGGTTGATGTGGAGATAGACTGGCATCAAAGAGATGGGACTGTTGCTGGAATTTAGGTGAAAAGTGATGAAGGACTGAACCTTAGGGTGGTGAACTTAAGATGTAAAGAACTTGGATATTCAAGATCTAAAAGGCTCTCTGGAGGTGAAGCAGAAGAAATATAGTTGAATTTTCGCTTCTCTTTAGGTAGTAAATGGATGGTAGTGTTATTAGCTAGCTTTATAAAGTAGGACATTACAATAATATTTTAGTTTGGATATATTGAATTTAAGGGATATCTAAAAGATTTTAAGTTGAGAAGTTTATTAGACCCTATGAGTTTGGAATTTCAAAAAGAGGTTTGGGATAGAGATACAGATTTGGGAATCATGACACAAAAATGTTGACTGAATCATGGCTTTGGACAAAGTCACTCAGAAAAAGGGTGCAGAGGTTCAGTTGAATATAGCTAGAAGAACATATCTCACTTGGCTGATTTATTTCACTTTAAATACAGGACACAGTTTAAGTGAAACTTCCATAGCAGCCCAGCAATCTTATTTTTCCAACTTTTCCTGTTTTCAAACTTCTAACAACTCTTCTTCTCTCACACTCAACTTATGACTTAGCATATAATTAACTGAGAAAACAAACAATATTAAGAGAACTACCTCACCTTCTTACCATTGCATCCACCGATTACCCTGCATCTGTACCCACATGCTCTGTTTTTATTCCTGTTGCAACAGATAAACTGTTTAAGTTCCTCTCTAATGTCAGTTGTGCACTGGATATCTCTTCTACTCAGGACTTTGCTCCTGTAATCATCCACTTTTTGTTTTGCATCATCAGTTTTCTCCTTTTTACTTGTCATCCCTACTCCCAGGCTGTAAAATGTCCCCTTTGAAATGTGACACCACAATCCCATTTGACTATCCCCATTTTCTGCTCTCCTTTATAGGAGAAAGAATTTCTATAATCTTTTTTTGTAGGCAGAGTGGGGCAGTGTACCAGGGATTGAACTCAGGGACACTCAAACACTGAGCCACATCCCCAGCCCTTTTTTGGTATTTTATTTAGATACAGGGGCTCACTGAGTTGTTGAGTGCCTCACTGTTGCTGAGGCTGGTTTTGAACTCGGGATCTTCCTTCCTCAACTTCTGAGCTGCTGGATTACAGTCCTGGGCCACTGCACCTGGCTATAATCACTCTTATCTCCCATTCAAGAGAGGTATGTCTCCTTGGCCTTATATTTTTTCACTCTAGAAACTAATGGGCCTTCCAACTCTCCTAGCAAGCTCTTATCTTCCCATTCAACTAAAACAGTCTTATGATTGGCAGAGATCTCTTTCTTGCCTATTTTAAGTCTTTGTCTTCCTTAGCAATGTGTGACACCATTTTCTGTAAACACTTTTTGTTTTGTTATTGTTGGCTTCTAGAACTTCATATTTTCCTGATTTTCTTCTTATCTCACTAACCACCTCCTTCTCAGTCTCCTTCAATAGGTCTTTCTAAGTGAAATTAAAAGGGTGAAATACCTACGAACTGAGTCCTCAGCTTTCTCTTCTCTATTTGCTCTCCTTCCTCGGTGATCTCATCCAGACTCATGGCTTTAAATAATGGCTGATCAAAATCACATCTCAGAGAGAACTTTTTTTGCCCATCAGTCTCCTTTCCTGTTTTGTTTTTCTTCATGGCAATTATCACAGTTTAACATCATATATACACTTAAATTTATTTATTGTCTTCCTCATGAGGACAGGAATCATGTCTGCTTTGTTCTCTGGTATCCTCAGTAAAATAGGCTTAAAAAAATTTTTAGTGACTGGGCTCTCCAATGAGGCTTCCATAGCCTTTTTTCTTAACTCTCAAAAAGGAAGGCCCATTAGTTTCTAGAGTGAAAAAATATAAGGCCAAGGAGACATACCTCAGGAATACAAACATTTAAGAGTAGGTAAGAAAGGGGAGCCCAAAGTGGTGATCAAGAACCAACAGAGAAAGAGGAAAGGGAAACCCATGAAACCAACATGAATGAAATGTCAAACTAGAGTTAAGAGAAAGGCAGGTGAATGTTTAGTTTGGATAAGAAAGTGGAATTGTGACTTTGTGTGGTAAGTGAGCAATTTATGTAGAGCTATGGAAAGAGGAACAAAGGACAGTAATACCCCAATTTAACCAGTGGGACTTTGCTTGGAGGGAGAGATGGTACTTGGAGGGGGCAGGAAGGTGCAATAGTAGCTGAACAGAAGGAAGCAGCCTTGCAGTCGGGCAGTGGGTAGAGACTGGAAGAGTTTTGAGGTGCATGTTAGATATATGGAGGGTAAGGTGATTCTGGTGTGCAGAAAGGAAGAGGAAAACTGGAGAGAACACATAATAGTCATAAACAGAATGATGATTGATATGTGGGCATTAAAGGTCAGTCTGGTGAGGCCTCAGATGAAAGTGAGGAATATGTTGTCGGAAACTGGATGAAAGGTATACTTGTTATAATAGGGCAGAGAACTTGGTACTTATAAACTGAGTGAGGGATGAATTGAAGAAGGCATTGTTAAGCAGTTCCAAAACCAGAATTTGAAGGTTTGGAAAATCCTCAGCCTATGCACATTGCAAAAAAAAAAAAAAAAAAAAAGTCTGTTGTTTAAATTGCCCAGTCAGTGTTGTTTTGTTATAGCTGCCTCCGCCAAGTGAGATAGATTTTGGTAGCCAGCAGTACCTGGAGAGGTACAGCCTGAAGTGTGGCATACTGGCTGCTTCTTTGCCTCTGGATTCAGTTCAGGGTTTTACTCCAAATCCAAATGGCCTGGAAACTGGTTCTTCAGAAGACTGAGTCTCTTACTTGCCCTTGCTAGGTAATTATTAATTGTCAAGATAGTCAAGTCTCTTTTCCACAGGGGGAAAAGTTCCTCTGGAACAAAGAGGATATGGCCTGAGTGAAAGGCGACTTGGCCTGGTGATGACCACTGTCTCCATGTGACTCAGAAAGGAGAATGTGGTGTAGCTTGCATTCCTGCCTCGAAGGGAGGTTTTTAACCATAGAAATGTGGAATGGGCAAGTAATTCAAGAGCCTCAGGGTAAGGCAGAGGTGCCAAGGCTACCAAGAGGTGGGAGTTTATAGAGGCGGAAAGACATCCTGAGGACAAGTTTATACAAGAACTGCTCAGGGAAAGACATAAAAGGAGGTGAGGCAAGAAACCTCAAGATTAATTTGGCATCTTACAAATCTTTTTTGAGAAAATCCCCTACTGGGGCTGTCAAAAAGTCTTCCTGTGCTTTCTTTAGATGCTTGCCTTTGCCCCAAGCCTGCTTCCTTGCTGGATGTGCAACATGAGCCAGTCTTTAGATGCTCAACCTTGGCAGCATTTGAAGTAAATCATTTCTTGCTCAGCACATCCCTCTGGGTAGGAGGGAGGACTCTCACAAGCAGGTGCTGACGTGGTTAATGTAGAGATGTGGCTCTTCCAGGTAATTTTTTGAGGAGAAAAATAGAGTGATTTCCTTCCTTCAGTCATTTTCTCCCCATCTACCTACCTCTTACTGCGCAGACACACACACACACACACACACACACACACACACACACACACACACGAGGTCCTGCTGATTGACCACACTAAATGTTGAATTCTATTTTATTTGTCTATTGAGAGATGTAAGGCTTCAAAAGGAAGTGATACCTTTCAGAGGAATGTGTGCATTAGTAAAATCTACCATGCCATTGTTCTTTAATTATTTTAAGCTTCCTATTATAAGAGCAGCCATGAGTCCTACCTCTAGTTAACACTTCTTTTGTTTAAAAGCATTCATAGGTTCACATTTCCAAGGCCTGCAAGAGGTTGCACTTTTGCTGAAAGATGAGTGGATTTAACCTTAAGAGGCATCTGCCAAATCCTTAACAAACATAGGTAGGTTCCACTGGCTAGACTCCAAAGATAAAGCTAGAAACTTTAACAATGTCATACATGCCAATAGGCCAAAATGTTGTTATTATAGCTTGTTATTACTATTTGGTATTGTTATTACTGTTTGGAGTTATTTACTATTAATGCATCTATCATACTTCAGTTTGAAACAGTAGTTTGAAAATGTTTTCACTGACAAAAGTGATGTATAGGATGTGATGTGATCAGATTTGAATTTCAGTGAAGCACTTTGGAAAAGAAAGTTGGAAACTATTACAGTAAAATGGGCAAGAAAGAATAGTGACTTGAGGAACCACCAAATGACCCAGCTATATCACTTCTTAGTGTTTACTTTGAAGAATGAAAGTCACCTTACTATAGTGATACATACATACACATGTTTATAGCAGCACAATTCATAACAGCCAAACTATGGATCCAACCTAGGTTTCCATTGTTCTTATAATGTGGAAGGCTCTAAACCTGGTATAATAAATTATGCCTAGGAAAGCAAATTAAAACTAGGAAATTTCAGACAATCTTGTAGTATTAAGAAGAACAATGTGCTTGCAGATTTTTTTCTTGCTACCTAATTGACAGGTTCTACTTGAATTAAAAGTATCCTCTTGGATGTCATATAGGATAATAGATACAATGTAAATTCCATAGAACTGATAAGGTTGTGTTATTATGCATGAAATATGCTCATGGATATGATTTTTGCTGAAAATATGTACAAAATAAAGACCATTCTTACTAAGTGGTCTTGTACTTTGTGTGTGTGTGTGTGTGGGGGAGGTACTATGGACTGAATAGACTCAGAGATATTTAACCACTGAGCCACATCCCCAGCCCTTTTACTTTTTAAAAGTAAGTTGTGAGGGTCTTACTAAGTTGCTGAGGCTAGTCTTGTACTTGTGATCCTCCTGCCTCAGCCTCCTGAGTCACTGGGATTATAGAAATAGAATTTGCAGTTCTCAAAAATGTGGTTTCTGGACTGGCAGCCAGTTTCACTCAAAGAACTCTTTAGAAATGTAGGTTTTCAGGTCTCTACTGAACAGAAACTTTAGGACTGGGGCTCAATGATCTGTATTTTAACTTGTTCTCTAGGTGATTCTGATGCCCTGGGAGTCACTGTCTTGAACCCAAATCAGTACTGGGGCTACAGTACTTTTTCAGTTTTATAATTACCCAGAAGTCTTTATGTTGAGAGATACTATGACATAAAATGTAACGAGTCAGATTTTCTATAGATATTTTATCTGGATAAGATAGGCAACTGATGATAATTTTTCTACTAATTAATTTATTTAATTCAATTAATTATTTTCTGAATGTTTACAGTCTATGTGCTACATAAACAATAGTGAACAAGTCAGAAAGAGCTTTCTTTTGGAAGCTGCCATTTAGTGTTGCATATATAATACGATGTTAATTTACCACAGTGGCTCAAATTGCCTGGCAGTACACCATGGGGGGAAAAGTCTTTAAAGTAATAATTTATTCTTATGGATGAAAATTGCCCATAGAACAAATGAACAAATTGCCCTTAGAACAAATGAATTCTTTCTAGACTTGACCAGATCATCATTTTGAAATAACATAGCCAGGTGAAACCTAGTGATGGTGAACTAACATAGTCAGGTGAAAGCAATAGTTTAGTCAATCAGCTATTTTATTAAACAATTCCAAACAAATGGGATTTACTCCACTAAATTGATCCAACTAACTAGTAGCAGTAAAATTGTTTCAATTTAGCATGAAACTGCACTTAAATGGAAGATTATATCTGAAAAAATTGGATGAAAAGAAACATTTGGAGCATAAATGACTTATCTTGCTTGGTTGGTGATTAATTTCACTACTTTCCCTCAGTACTTCAGTTTATTTTGTAGTTTATACAACCTTGTATGAAAAGAGATTGACCCTGTTAACCATAAGAGATGATATAAAGAAAATTTAGGACTAACACCTGGCTTCATAAAATTTATTTGGTTACTAGGGAATAAATGATAATTCTAGTTTTATCCAATTTAATGGTTTTATTATAGGCAAATTATGGAATAAAACACACCTTTAAATTTCTCTACATTTAAAAAATTTGTTAATAGAATAGCAATCTTAAAAAAGTAGTCACTTTATTAAAGCAAACTTTAATAAGGAATTTGAAGTTATATCAAAGGAACTAAATCTTTCCCCATCATTATGAATATATTTTAAAGTAATTATTAAACACCAGTTGCCATATGAGGTCCTTATAAATACTTTTTATGTTAACCAATCACTGTCCTTGCTCCTGAAGATAAAAAAATCCTTTGTCAGGTGTTAATCAAAGAAAAAGAAAAACTATCAGATTAACTCTGGTTATTCACAGGGAAGTCAGAAGTACTTGTCTTAGAATTTAGAACAGCCCAGTTCACTTTAGTTTTGAAGCAGGGGCAGAAAGACACAGGTATATTTCTTAGTTTGAAGGTCTCAAAATGTTTTGGAGGTGCTACACTGGTAGCATGAATGTCTGAAAAGGGCAGATGTAGGAGATAAGAGAAAGTGCTAATGCTGTACCTGGACAGTGCATGTCTTGTCTAAAAGTGGTTCAACTGCAACTGTTTCAGTCATATCTAATGCTTGGAGAGATATACTTCACTCATTTCTCAAAATTAGCTGATTAAAAGCCACAGAAAGGAGGTTAAAGAGAGTAAATTGGATCTATCCATGATCTAGCTTGACTAGAGTACATAATGTGAGACACAGGTGGATTTGGAGAAGTATAAAGAAACCAAAGCTATGCAGGGGTATGCATGCCAGGTTAAAGGGCTTGGGGGATATTCCATAGGCAATGGCCAGTTATTGTAAGATTTTAAGGGTATAGGATGTGATGTGATCAGATTTGAATTTCAGTGAAGCACTTTGGAAAAGAAAGTTGGAAATTATTACAGTGAAATGGGCAAGAAAGAATAGTAACTTGAGGAACCACCAAATGACCCAGCTATATCACTTCTTGGTGTTTACTCTGAAGTATGAAAGTCACCTTACTACAGTGATACATGCATACACATGTTTATAGCAGCACAATTCATAACAGCCAAACTTTGGATCCAACCTAGGTTTTCATCAATGGATGAATGGATAAAGAAAATGTGTTATATATACACAATGGAGTTTCATTCAGCCACAAAGAATAATGAAATTATGGAATTTTCAGGAAAATGGATGGAACCAGAGACCATCATGTTAACTGAAATAAGTCAAACTCAGAAGGCTAAGAGTCCTGTGTTTTCTCTCATATGCAGAAGCTAGAGAGGAAGAAGGAAAACAAAGGTGGGGGTAGATCTTCCCAAAATCAAAGGGAGATCAGTAGAGGAAAGGGACTAAGGAGTGGGAAGTAGAGAGGGAGGGGAAATGATGGACAGTGATATTGGCCAAATTATATTGTTATGGGCTGGGTTGTAGCTCAGTGGTTGAACAGTTGCCTAGCATGTGTGGGGCACTAGGTTTGAATCTCAGCACCACATTAAAAAAAATAAATAAAACAAAGGTATTGTGTCCATCCACAATTAAAAAATATCTAAAAAAACGAATTATAGTGTTATATTGTGTGCATGTACGAACATATAAAAACAAATTCCATCTTTGTGTACAACTATCATGTACCAATAAAAAATGTAGAAAAAAAAGAATAGTAACTTGAAATTGGCAATGCCAGTGGTGACACAGAATAGCTTAGAGAACTTCATAATGAAGTACAGACAGTGAGCCTAATGCTTAGCTTAGAGTAAAAAACAAATCGAAACAAAACAAAATAAACTGAACTGGGTGGTGGTGCCATTTAGGGAAGCACAAAAGTGAAGAGGAGCAGAATCTAGAATGGAAAAAATTTCCTTTTGAACCTGATAACTTTGAGTTAGATGTACAGGAGAAATATTTGGTAATAATGCTATAAATTGAGAAGCTAACTGGTGCAGATGTAATTGAAGCCATAAGATTTAGACATTTGTAGAACGAGAAAAGATTCTAGCATACTTATTATAGAAAGGAAAATCTAAGGGACAGGCAGCAGAAGAAAACTCTACAGAAGATATTGAGAAGAAGTTACCAGAAAGGCAAAAGTAAAACTAGAAGAGTGTGTTGAGATGGAAGTCAAAGGAAGTATTTAGAAGGAGTGATTGGTACAACTGAGACTGAAGTTCATTGCATTTAGCCATAAGAAAGTCACTGGTGACCTGCTGGGAAGTCACTGGTGACCTTCTGAGAGTGGTTTTTTGCAGCAAAGGTAGGGTCAGAAACAAATTAGAATGACTTGACTTAGGGAATGAGTCAGAGTTGAACAAATGAAGATCTTTTTTTTTTTAATTATTATTTTTTGACACAATATGTTTATTTTATTTTTTTTCTAGGTGGTACTGAGGATTAAACCCAGGGCCTCACACATGCTAGGTGAGCACTCTATGGCTGAGTCACAACTTCAGCCCACAAATGAGGATCTTTAAAAAGTCTGGCTTTGAAGGAGCAGAAGGAATGTGACAGTGAGGGAAGCTATTTATTTATTTATTTATTTTAAACAATGGCTTTGACTGAACTGACTTAAAACCTTATAGGAAGGAGTTAGAAGAAAGGGAAGGATCTGACAATGCATGAGACAGACAGGTCGTTTCCTACGACAGGACAGGGGATCCAGAACTCAGAGGAAGGGATAACTGTAGACAGGATGGTTTAAGTTACCTTTTCTGATGTAGCTGGAGGGAAGAATTCTTTAAGTTTTGAGTTTTCTGATGGAAAGTCAAAGGCGTCTGATGGATTTTATTTTCTATATGAAGTAGAATACATGATCATATACTAAGTATGAGAGAGGGTTTTAGAGTAGAGAGCTGGAAGAAAATTAGAGGTTTGTAATAGATAGTTTCATAATGTAGCCCCAAAGAGGAAAAATAAAATACTGAAAAAATTCTGCCAATTAAATTGTAAGATGTACAACAATTTTGGAGATGTTAAAATATATAAAATGGGCATCTTAAAAACTGATGAAATGCTGGGCATGGTGGCGCAAGCCTATAATCCCAGCTGCTTCAGAGGCTCAGGCGGGAGGATCACGGGTGCAAAGCCAGCCCCAGCAATTTATCAAGGCCCTAAGCAACTCAGTGAGACCCTGTCTCTAAATAAGTATAGAAAAGGTCTGGGGATGTGCAGTGGTTAAGTGCCCCTGGTTCAAACAACAACAACAACAACAAAAACCAGAAAACAGAACCCCCCCCACAAACAAACAAACAAACCAAACCTGATAAAGTGAGTTTTATAAGACACAAAGAGACTAAAGAGAACTCACCCTCATCAACAAAACAGAAGGTCCAGGTAGAATGGCTCCTGTTAACATGAAAAGAGACAACATGTAGCTATGTAAGTATAATGTAGCAAATAAGTCAATTAATAATAATAAGTAAGAGATAGTATAACAAAGACTAAGGAACAAGCTAATCTAGGAAAAATAAAATCAAAAGGAACGGAAAAAATTCTCTGAATGTTTTGTTTGTAGAAGGATTTAGTAAGAACATAACACACAAGTTCTCAAGTAGCAGAATGAAATGAAAAGGGAAGCCACAGAGCTAGAGAAACAGAAGATCAACAACATTATATACCACCCAACAGATTAGACACGGCTTAACACTGAATTAGTGATGTGGTACAAAGGCTTAAGAGAATCAATGTAGGCCCCCTCCCCCTGCACCGGCAAGGTAGAGGGAACTGTGACCACGCACAGAGCAGGCCCAGCGGCCTGCTGAGGGGCAGAGCCACCCCCCACCCCCCGTGCCTGCCAGGTGACCACGGACAGAAAAGGCCCAGTGGCCCGCGGCGGGACAGAGCTTCCAATCACTCCTGCAAGGTAGGTGGGCCTGCGACCCTCCAACAGAAGAGGAGCAGCGGCCTGCTGAGAGGCAGAGCCGCCCCCCCCCCTGCACCGGCAAGGTAGAGGAAACTGTGACCACGCACAGAGCAGGCCCAGCGGCCTGCTGAGGGGCAGAGCCGCCCCCCACCCCCCGCGCCTGCCAGGTAGGTGGAACTGTGACCAAGGACAGAAAAGGCCCAGTGGCCCGCGGCGGGACAGAGCTTCCAATCACTCCTGCAAGGTAGGCGGGCCTGCGACCCACCAGCAGAAGAGGAGCAGCGGCCTGCTGAGAGGCAGAGCTGCCCCCTCCCCCTGCGCCGGCAAGGTAGAGGGAACTGTGACCACCCACAGAACAGGCCCAGCGGCCTGCTGAGGGGCAGAGCCGCCCCCCACCCCCCGCGCCTGTCAGGTAGGCGGAACTGTGACCACTGACAGAAAAGGCCCAGTGGCCCGCGGAGTGGCAGAGCTTCCAATCACTCCTGCAAGGTAGGCGGGCCTGCGACCCACCGGCAGAAGAGGAGCAGCGGCCTGCTGAGAGGCAGAGCCGCCCCCTCCCCCCCGCGCCTGCAAGGTAGACGGAACTGTGACCACCATCAGAACAGGCCAGACCTGTAACCGAGAGACAGAACAGGCCCAGTGGCCTGAGGAAGGGTAGAGCCGCCCCCCCCCCGTGCCTGCAAGGTAGGCGGACCTGCGACCCACTGGCAGTACAGCCCCAGAGGCCTGCAGAGGGGCAGTGCCGCTGCCTGCGCCTGCAAAGTAGACAGAACTGTGACCACCGACAGAACAAGCCTAGCGGCCCGCAGAGGGACAGAGCCGCCGCCCGCGCCTGCGAGGGAGACTTTGCAACTATACAAGACCAATATAAATATATAGGGGGAAAATTCAATAGCACAACAGTTTCACCAAGTAGAAAGGAACGCGAACAGTATGAAGAGACAAGGAAAGAAAGGACCACAAGCATTGCAGGTCAACTCAACGTTAGAAGAGGTAATAGCTGCAGCAGATGGAATGTCAGATAAAGAATTCAGGATATACATGCTTCAGATGATCTGGAGTCTCAAGGAAGACATCAGACAGCAAAATCAGACAATGAAAGATCACTTCAACAATGAATTACATAAACAAATCCAAGAAGCAAAAGATCAACTATACAGGGAAATAGAGGTTATAAAAAACAAACAAACAGAAATCCTAGAAATGCAGGAAGCAATAAGCCAACTTAAAAACTCAATTGAGAATACTACCAGCAGAGTGGAACACTTAGAAGACAGAACATCAGACAATGAAGATAAAGTATTTCAACTTGAAAAGAACATAGACAGCTCAGCAAGACTGTTAAGAAACCATGAGCAGAACATCCAAGAAATATGGGATAACATCAAGAGACCAAATTTAAGAGTCATTGGGATACAGGAAGGGACAGAGTTTCAAACCAAAGGAATGAGCAATCTATTCAATGAAATAATACGAGAAAACTTCCCAGACTTGAAGAATGAGACAGAACCCCAAATCCTAGAAGCCTACAGGACGCCGAATGTGCAAAATCATAAGAGACCCACACCTAGACACATTATAATGAAGATGCCCAACATACAGAATAAGGAGAGAATTTTAAAAGCTACAAGAGAAAGGAAGCAGATCACATTTAGGGGTAAGCCAATCAGGATAACAGCTGATCTTTCAACACAGACTCTGAAAGCTAGAAGATCCTGGAATAACATATTTCAAACACTGAAAGAAAATGGGTTCCAACCAAGAATTGTGTTTCCAGCGAAATTAAGCTTCAGGATGGAAGATGAAATTAAAACCTTCCACGATAAACAAAAGTTAAAAGAATTTGCAGCTAGAAAACCATCTCTTCAAAACATCCTTGGCAAAACATTACAGGAAGAGGAAATGGAAAATAACAATGAAAACCAACAGTGGGAGGTAGGACACTAAAGGGGGGAAAATAATCAAAGAGGAAAACAAACCATGTTTAGTAACATAAATAAACAAATATGGCTGGAAGAACAACCCATATCTCAATAATAACCCTAAATGTGAATGGCTTAAACTCACCAATCAAGAGACACAGGCTAGTAGAATGGATCACAAAACAAGACCCAACAATATGCTGCCTACAGGAGACGCATTTGATAGGAAAAGACATACATAGGCTGAAGGTGAAAGGTTGGGAAAAATCATATCACTCATATGGACTTCGGAAACAAGCAGGAGTATCCATACTCATATCAAATAAAATAGATTTCAAGCCAAAGTTAATCAAAAGGGATAAAGAGGGACACTACATACTGCTCAAGTGAACCATACACCAACAAGACATAACAATCATAAATATATATGCCCCAAACAATGGTGCAGCTATGTTCATCAAACAAACTCTTCTCAAGTTCAAGAGTCTAATAGACCACCATACAATAATCATGGGAGACTTCAACACACCTCTATCACCACTGGACAGATCTTCCAAACAAAAGTTGAATAAGGAAACTATAGAACTCAATAACACAATTAATAACCTAGACTTAATTGACATATATAGAATATACCACCCAACATCAAGCAGTTACACTTTTTTCTCAGCAGCACATGGATCCTTCTCAAAAATAGATCATATATTATGTCACAGGGAAACTCTTAGACAATATAAAGGAGTAGAGATAATACCATGCATCCTATCGGATCATAATGGAATGGAACTGAAAATCAACCATAAAAGAAGGAAGGGAAAAGAATACATCACTTGGAGAATGAACAATAGGTTACTGAATGATCAATGGGTTATAGAAGATATCAAGGAAGAAATTAAAAAATTCTTAGAGATTAATGAAAACACAGACACAACATATCGGAATCTATGGGACACATTGAAAGCAGTTCTAAGAGGAAAATTCATTGCTTGGAGTTCATTCCTTAAAAAAAGAAAAAACCAACAAATAAATGATCTCATACTTCATCTCAAAATCCTAGAAAAAGAAGAGCAAAACAACAGCAAAAGAAGTAGAAGGCAAGAAATAATTAAAATCAGAGCTGAAATTAATGAAATCGAAACAAAAGAAACAATTGAAAAAATTGACAAAACTAAAAGTTGGTTCTTTGAAAAAATAAAATCGACAGACCCTTAGCCATGCTAGCGAAGAGAAGAAGAGAGAGAACTCAAATTACTAATATACGGGATGAAAGAGGCAATATCACAACAGACACTTCAGAAATACAGAAGATAATCAAAAATTATTTTGAATCCTTATACTCCAATAAATTAGAAGATAGTGAAGGCATAGATAAATTTCTTAAGTCATATGATCTGCCCAGATTGAGTCAGGAGGATATAGACAACCTAAACAGACCAATATCAATTGAGGAAATAGAAGCAACCATCAAAAGACTACCAACTAAGAAAAGCCCAGGACCGGATGGGTATACAGCAGAGTTTTACAAAACCTTTAAAGAGGAACTAATACCAATACTTTTCAAGCTACTTCGGGAAATAGAAAAAGAGGGAGAACTTCCAAATTCATTCTACGAGGCCAACATCACCCTGATACCTAAACCAGACAAAGACACTTCAAAGAAAGAAAACTACAGACCAACATCTCTAATGAACCTAGATGCAAAAATCCTCAATAAAATTCTGGCCACTCGGATACAAAAACTTATCAAAAAAATTGTGCACCATGATCAAGTAGGATTCATCCCTGGGATGCAAGGCTGGTTCAATATACGGAAATCAATAAATGTTATTCACCACATCAATAGACTTAAAAATAAGAATCATATGATCATCTCGATAGATGCGGAAAAAGCATTTGACAAAGTACAGCATCCCTTTATGTTCAAAACTCTGGAAAAACTAGGGATAACAGGAACATACCTCAATATTGTAAAAGCAATCTATGCTAAGCCTCAGGCTAGCATCATTCTGAATGGAGAAAAATTGAAGGCATTCCCTCTAAAATCTGGAACAAGACAGGGATGCCCTCTTTCACCACTTCTGTTCAACATAGTTCTCGAAACACTGGCCAGAGCAATTAGACAGACGAAAGAAATTAAAGGCATCAAAATAGGAAAAGAAGAACTTAAATTATCACTATTTGCAGATGACATGATTCTATACCTAGCAGACCCAAAAGGGTCTACAAAGAAACTATTAGAGCTAATAAATGAATTCAGCAAAGTGGCAGGATATAAAATCAACACGCATAAATCAAAGGCATTCCTGTATATCAGCGACAAATCCTCTGAAATGGAAATGAGGACAACCACTCCATTCACAATATCTTCAAAAAAAATAAAATACTTGGGAATCAACCTAACAAAAGAGGTGAAAGACTTATACAATGAAAACTACAGAACCCTAAAGAGAGAAATAGAAGAAGATCTTAGAAGATGGAAAAATATACCCTGTTCATGGATAGGCAGAACTAACATCATCAAAATGGCGATATTACCAAAAGTTCTCTATAGGTTTAATGCAATGCCAATCAAAATCCCAACGGCATTTCTTGTAGAAATAGAGAAAGCAATCATGAAATTCATATGGAAAAACAAAAGACCCAGAATAGCAAAAACAATGCTAAGCAGGAAGTGTGAATCAGGCGGTATAGCGATACCAGACTTCAAACTATACTACAGAGCAATAGTAACAAAAACAGTATGGTACTGGTACCAAAACAGGCGGGTGGACCAATGGTACAGAATAGAGGACACAGAGACCAATCCACAAAACTACAACTACCTTATATTTGATAAAGGGGCTAAAAGCATGCAATGGAGGAAGGATAGCATCTTCAACAAATGGTGCTGGGAAAACTGGAAATCCATATGCAACAAAATGAAACTGAATCCCTTTCTCTCGCCATGCACAAAAGTTAATTCAAAATGGATCAAGGAGCTTGATATCAAATCAGAGACACGCCGTCTGATAGAAGAAAAAGTTGGCTACGATCTACATACTGTGGGGTCGGGCTCCAAATTCCTCAATAGGACACCCATAGCACAAAAGTTAATAACTAGAATCAACAAATGGGACTTACTCAAACTAAAAAGTTTTTTCTCAGCAAAAGATACAATAAGAGAGGTAAATAGAGAGCCTACATCCTGGGAACAAATCTTTACTCCTCACACTTCAGATAGAGCCCTAATATCCAGAGTATACAAAGAACTCAAAAAATTAGACAATAAGAGAACAAACAACCCAATCAACAAATGGGCCAAGGACCTGAACAGACACTTCTCAGAGGAGGACATACAATCAATCAACAAGTACATGAAAAAATGCTCACCATCTCTAGCAGTCAGAGAAATGCAAATCAAAACCACCCTAAGATACCATCTCACTCCAGTTAGATTGGCAGCCATTATGAAGTCAAACAACAACAAGTGCTGGCGAGGATGTGGGGAAAAGGGTACACTTGTACATTGCTGGTGGGACTGCAAATTGGTGCAGCCAATTTGGAAAGCAGTATGGAGATTTCTTGGAAAGCTGGGAATGGAGCCACCATTTGACCCAGCTATTCCCCTTCTCGGTCTATTCCCTAAAGACCTAAAAAGAGCATGCTACAGGGACACTGCTACATCGATGTTCATAGCAGCACAATTCACAATAGCTAGACTGTGGAACCAACCTAGATGCCCTTCAATGGATGAATGGATAAAAAAAATGTGGCATTTATACACAATGGAGTATTACTCTGCATTAAAAAATGACAAAATCATAGAATTTACAGGGAAATGGATGGCATTAGAGCAGATTATGCTAAGTGAAGCTAGCCAATCCCTAAAAAACAAATGCCAAATGTCTTCTTTGATATAAGGAGAGTAACTAAGAACAGAGTAGGGTCGAAGAGCAGGAGAAGAAGATTAACATTAAACAGGGATGAGAGGTGGGAGGGAAAGGGAGAGAGAAGGGAAAATGCATGGAAATGGAAGGAGACCCTCAGAGTTATACAAAAGTACATACAAGAGGAAGTGAGGGGAAGGGGAAAAATAATATAAGGGGGACAAACGAATGTCAGTAGAGGGAGCAGAGAGAGAAGAGGGGAGGGGAGGAGAGGGGAGGGGAGGGGAGGGGAGGGGAGGGGGGATAGTAGAGGATAGGAAAGGCAGCAGAATACAACAGACACTAGTATGGCAATATGTAAATCAATGGATGTGTAACTGATGTGATTCTGCAATCTGTATATGGGGTAAAAATGGGAGCTCATAACCCACTTGAATCAAATTGTGAAATATGATATATCAAGAACTATGTAATGTTTTGAACAGCCAACAATAAAAAATTAAAAAAAAAAAAAAAGAGAATCAATGTAAAAAATATGTTAAACAGGCAAAAGATAATATAAAGAAGTCATAGCCAATAAAACAGAAAGATAATTGACATCACTAAAGTAGAAACCTTAATGAACATCAAAGAAAATGTATTTATAAATATAATATTATATATATATTATATATATATATAATATATATAATCTGTATTTGTGTAGTAAGATTGAATGTTAGGAGACAATGCAGGGAAAAAACATAACCCAAGAATATAATATCCAGTCAAATTGTCGTTCATATATAAAGATAACAGAAAGTTATTTCTAAATATTCAAAGTATTCAGTGCATACAGCATATATGAAACCTTATTGAAAAAAAGATTATTTGGTAAATACTGATAATCAAAAAACAAAAACAAAAATAAAAACCAGAACCTAGGAGTGGAAAAGAAGTGGTAAAAGAACAGGCAGTGATTATCAGATTAATTTATAACTAGATCTAAGATTTAACAATTGAATGAATTTTAATTGTAGAAGCAAATGTAAATGTTATAAAACCTGACAATATAATAATAACTAACAAAAATGAATATGTGGGAGGAAGTGAAAATTTGCTAATATTCTTATCTTGCTTAGGAAGGAATCAATTGATATGTCTATATTAAACTTGAAGTTTAATCATTGGTTAATTTTAATGATCCTGTTGCTCATGTAACCCCCATGACACTGCTCTGTTCTTTGTTTGAAAAACACATAAAAGGGATAAATCAACAAAAGCTAATTGTTAATGGAGGAACAACTGTCAACCAAGAATTATACGAGATTACTGTGGGGAATTACAAAGAAGTTGAAAACATAGTCCTTGCCTTTGAATGGCCTCCAATTTACTTTTTTTCTCTTTAACAAGCCCATTAAAGAATTATGCTTAACCTGATAACTGACTGGGCTGAGGTCTAGGATGAGTTTGCTTCACAGGACGGAAAGTCCCTACTGGCTTTCATTGCATGCTTCCAGGGGTTTGTTAATGCATTTTTTTTTTTAACTCCAAGACATCATCATTAGCATCTGTAGCATTTTAGAATCTTGTGAGGAGGATTGGTTACCCTGCTGGCAAGAGGAGAGGGTAATGAAGACAGGAAGTTTATAGGTTTTCACATTTGGAACAAGTACAGAATAGGAAATGTAAGTGAACCAGTTCTTCAATTAACCCGAACTGCCAATTCAGTAGGCTTTTAAATATGCAGGATCCTGTAGGTGTGAAGTTAAGGAGAACTAGAAAGCTTATATCAAGGATATGAGAGTCATATTCAGAGCCTATTTTGGGGGTAGCAACAAATTCAGCTCAGTGTTCTGTAACTTGTGTCTCCATTTCTTTTGCCTTACAGTGGCAATGACACAAATTACGGTTCCAAGAACAGAGGAGGTAAATGTTTGTTGAAAAAATAGATGAATGTTCTAAATAGTGAATCAAAGGCATTAAATTGTATTTATAAAGCTGCTCTTACTAAAAAGCATGACATTTAGTTTTAAGAAGACCTTTAACATCAAGTATTGATGCAGAAAATATTTGCTTATGATCCTTGAATGAAACTAGAGAAGGCTTTTTCTGAGCTATGCCTACTTGTATCTTTTAAATGTCTTACCCTTGGTCCTACATTTTTGCAATTATGTTTCTAGGGTCTGGCTGTAGAGAGTCTCTTTCAGGGAGGATGCTTGTGTCTCTCCTTTACTGTCCTGATCCCATGCTGGGTTCCCTGGCCTTTGTCCAGCTCTCTTGCTTAGTGTGTTAGTTTGGAAGCTTCTGTCTTGGGAGTGGGGATTCTCCCAGGACACAACTTCTGATGTTTATTTGGTTCCTTACACATTTTCATTTCTGAGGAAGGAGGTACTTGCCCCCCTGCTCTGACCTGAAGCCTTATAAAATTATGAGAATGACTCTTCCTCACTCATATTTCCACTGAATTAGAAGAACCATCCTGATCTAAAATATCCTTGCAAAAGTTATTATCTAAGATAGTTGAATAGTTAGCAGGGCAGATGGCAAGACTTGGGGTAATACCAATGTGGAATAAGTTATGCTACCTTTGACCTATTCTATTTTTTATTTGAGTGAACAGAATTGGATTAATTGTAGTCCTTGGTTCATAAAATACCATTATCATTGTTTTCACGAATGGCCTTTTTAATTTATTTTAATGATTTATGCTTTTCATAAAATAATGGGCAAAGAATATACTACTCACTCAAGACCTAATATCGTAATACATTACCAATAATTTATATCTACCTATTCCTTGTTTTCTTTGTTTATTTCTCCTTTCACTGATTACAGTTAGTCCTTTGCAGCTCTGAGGTAAATATCTTGATATTTTTGCTTACATATAATTTAATTTATGTATTTTTAAAAAAACTCCAGGTATTGAACTTTTAGCTGCAGCCATTCATAAAAACAATTTTAATTAACAGTTTGGTTAATTGAGGAACTGGTTTGCTTACATTTCCTATTCTTTAAAAGACTTAAAGATTTGGTGTGGAAACTCCACCTAGAAGATAAAAATTGGGACAGTTATTATTTTGACCCTAAATGGTAGGGGCACATTGGTGTGGTACGGCAAGGATGCTGCCTGATGTACTAGCACCCGTAAAAGACAAAGGCAATAAAAACTGGTGTGTTCAATGAAGAGTTATTAAAAGGTAAGGGGTACTTTTAACATTTACGAATTAGAACAATTTTTCCCCCGGCAGTGCAATTCAGAAGAAGTATGATTCATACAAATCTTCCTTCATGTTTCATATTGGCATTGGATTTCATGATCCTGGCGGTTGTGCTTCTAGTCTGAACAATTAACTCAGGCCAGACTTTCTCTTTACTCCATGCTAAATTTCTGAAAGCAAAGGAGCCCTTCAGATTAGTGATTTAGTTGTTTGTTTATCTAGAGCAGCAGAAGAATTTTTTCCCCCCTGTGGCTGGCTTGTAGTCTTATATTCTTGCCTGAGCATGCCTGGGTCTGGAAAGAAAATCCTGCCTTGCTCTACAAAGTACTTCTCCATATTGTCACTTTTCCAGGACTGGTGACTTTCTAGTTTGGAAGATTTCATTCCGTTTATTAGCTTTTCTATAAGATAAAAATTACATGTTGATTTCTGCAAAATCAGAGCTGAATTTCATCCTTGGTGAAGCTCATTATAAATAATTTGGGAAGGAAAGGCCAATGGCCACTCTTACTCTACACAGCATTTTCTCTTTATATTTCCAAGAAGTACAATTATCGATAATTGAGATTTACTTCTTTGATTTACATGTATAAAAACATCTATTCAAAGTGAAGTTTAGTTAATCTTTTACCTCCCTGGAGCATGTCCCTGCTCAGATCAAGCCATTAGCACCATCTAGTGTATCGCATGCACAAAGCTGAAGTCCAGGACAAAACAGCCCAAATATTTTAGAACTTTGCAGAAGTTATAGGTAGGATCATCTGGGACAAATTTCTTTGTAATTCATTCTTACAGCAACAATACTAATTTTTTTCTATAAAGTTGAAAACAGGGAAAAATAAGGGAATATATCAAAGGAAAGAGTAAATGAACACCAAAATTATGTAGAAGATGTGTAGGGAGCCTGGGGAAGGGAAATCAGTGTTTGTTGAGTAATTACTGTGTACCAGGCATTGTACTCTGTTCACATTTTCTTGAAGTAGAGAAAGTGAAGGTGGGATTTTTCTATCAAATCTTCTCCAGTGTGACTCCAGGTCATTTTCAGGACGTGGTAAGTCACTGTTGAGAGACAAGTCTGCATGATTTTCTTGAATGGCTAGTGAACAGAGCTCCTGATAGTCCTTTATTCTGAACTATCTTTTCAAGAATGCTTTATAGTGAGAATCTTGGAAAATGTCTTCCTCTAGAGCACGGGCTTGCTTTTTGTTGGAATAATGATGTCTCTTTCTAGGGCAAAGTTGGGCAGGTTTGCTTGTAGTGCTTTATAAGATTTTGGTTTCCTAAGCTTGGGGTTGCTCATTGGGATGTAAACCCACAATGTTCCATGCACAGCATCAACCTGGGCATTCTTACTTTGTTCCTGTGGAACTTGAAACTGTTATAGTAAGCCTGAAGCTCATGCTACTTGTTGTGGCTTGAATAATAAAGTTGTTTTATTTATTAAAGAAACTTTGTATCTTCTAGAAGCATCTATAGAAACTTTGACAGGCTAACTTGCTGCCATGTCAGTAGGGCAAAATCTTGAGGCTCTTGAAGTTTTTGACAGTCACCACCCCAAGGACTACCCAATTGTTAGATACCTGGTTCCTACAGTCTCATATAGTTTACTCTTCCCCATCTTGCAGAAAAAGAGCATCCCAGATCATCATGCCTATAATCTGACTACAGCCTTGCCCCATTTACAGAAAACCAAATATCAAGAATAATCCAAATGATGCTAGGCACTGTGGCACACAAATGTAATCCCAGTGGCTCAGGAGGTTGAGGCAGGAAGATTGAAAGTTCAAAGCCAGCCTCAGCAACTTAGCAAGGCTCTAAGCAACTTAACAAGACCTTGTCTCTAAATAAAATATTTTTTTAAAAGGGCTGGGAATGTGGCTCAGTGGTCGTAGTGTCTCTGGATTCAATTCCCCCAGTACAAAAAAAAAAAAAAAAAAAAAAAAAAAAAAAAGATCCAAATGTTAAAAATTGAGACCTGCAGATTATTAGGCACTTAGTAGATAAATTTGCTTACTTTCACAGTATGTATGTTTAATTAACACAACATTGGAATTTCAGGAACTGGTTTTTCATAGATTTAATATAGTTTTAGCTAACTGTTTATAGCATGATGAATTTCCAGGTCTCACTAGAAGTGAATGTTCATTATATTTAGCATTTCAAAAACTTAGGAGGTTGAAGGCATTTCTTCCAAGCCAGGGTTTTACAAAGATATAATTGTTTTTCTTTGCCGCAGTCCGGCTGCAGTAAAATAACCCGGGGCGGGGGGGTGGGGGGGTGACGAATAACTTGTGTAGATTGATACAGCAGGAGTAGGAGCCGTTTATTGCAGGACAGGAGCGGTATTTATACATTCCACACAGCTTATCTAATTAGCATAAACTAGATACATCAGTCAACCAATCAGGAATCTCCACACTTAATGGCTTGCTTTTGTTACTTCTCAAACCACTCCCTCTGGCATTTTGCCAGGCACCATCCAGACTTGTTTACGAACTCTAACATTCCCCTGGCAAAATGTCAGGTGTTATTTTGACTTGTTTACAGACTCTAACATTTCTTATTCCTGAAAACCTGAGAGTTGCTCTCAAGCTTTAGAATTACAGTATAGAAGTGGCTTAATTATGTGTGTGTGTGTGTGAGTGTGTGTGTGTGTGTTAAAATGCAAATTATCCAGATTCATTCTAGAATTCACTAAATCTGGGCTGGATCTAGGAGTAGTAGTAGTGTGAACTCCAGTAATTCGGATTCTATTGTCTTGAGAACCACATTCTGAGAAATATGTCTTGATACATAAATGACTCCTCAGATAAATGAATGACTTAAAACATACAAGTGATTTGTGCCACTATGGTAACTCTGATAATAAGCATGCTTATTTTTTTTTAATTTTTTGGTTGCTGGTGACCTTTGTTGTAAGAATAAAGGAGTGCCACCCAAGTGTAGGGCTATTTGTGATTTTTAAAAAAATATTCTTAGTTGTAGATGGACACAATACCTTTATATTTTATTTATTTTTATATGGTGCAGAGGATCGAACCCAGTGCTTCACACATGTTAGGCAAGTGCTCTACCACTGAGCGACAACCCCAGCCCTATTTGCACTTTCTTAGGATAATAAATGGTGGCAGAATCAGACTTTCTTTTTATTCACTCAAGAAATACACTGAGTGCTTAATAGGTGTAACAATATGCCTGCTGCTTAAGATGATTCCTCTGCTTTCCTCCCTGCATTGTTTCCAATTTTTGTAAGTGGAATTTTATAAATAGGAATCAAAATTAAAAAGGACATGGATCTAGTCTGTCTTTCTTTCTCTCTCTCTTTTTTTTCTCTCTTTCTTTCTTTTCTTTTCTTTCTTCTCTCTCTCTCTCTCTCTCTCTCTCTCTCTTTCTTTCTTTCCCAGTATTGGGGATTGAACCCAGGGGCACTCTATCACTGGATTATATCCTCAGTCCCCCTTTTCTAAAAATTTCACACAAAGTCTTGCTAAATTGCAGAGGTTGACCTCAAACTTATAGTCCCCTGCCTCAGCTTCTTGGGATCTAAACCATTTCATTGGATACTTGCAAAAATATATGAAGTAGGTTTAAAAAAATCATAGTATTCTCATTTTACATATTGGGCAGAAGTTTAAATGACTTGCCAAGAGTCACATAATCAGGAAGCATTGAGCTGGGGCTTGAATCTTGATTTTCTGACTCCCATTTGTTTTGTCCCCTTCCACCTTCCATTCTTTACACAATACTGCCTCCCTGGTGGTTTTCCACAGGGATTCTAGAAATAGAAAGCTCTCTTGTTGCGTTCTGGATATAATTTGATTTTGATGAAATGTGATTTACATGGACATTTTCAGAACAAAGAATCTCCTATTGTTTAAACATGGTACACCTGTGCAGCAAATAGAAGCACTGACATCCGCATGATGTCATTAAAAATGCCCCCAAGGAAAAGAGAGAGTTCTGTTTTTAAAATGAAGTGGTATCTGCAAGAAACAGAACCAAGCCTAATTATAGGACATCATACTCTGTCTCCCTAGGTGTGTACACTGAATATCTTACCAGCCTTCAAAATGCCCCATGAGAGGTGGGAATGGGAAAAGAGGGTGCAGAACAGGCTCGGTAACATGGACAAGGTACTATGTTAATTCTGAAAAAGATTTGGGAACCACACCTTTGGTTTCTTGTTTCCAAGTATAATGCCAACCATTGCTTTGGACTTCCTGCCTTTCCCAGAGACTTCTCTAGATTTTGTATTTTGCAGGGCATTCAGACCCTGTCTGGCTTTCAATAAGTGTTCGGTAACAACAATAACACAGAAGTGACTGTTTATTCAGATGGAAATTAACATGGATGAGATAACATTCTAGATTTGTTTCCCACCCCTAAGATTGTGGGTTTAAGCAACAAGGGAGAAACAGATTTAAAACACAATTCTGTTACTGATAAATATAAGGAATAGTTACCTGGGGGTATGTTCTCTTTACTGTTTTAAAATGCTTTCATATGTATTAGCTCCTTTAATTAAACTAAACACCTATGAAGTAAATAGAGCTGATATTTATATAATTTTTCAAATAGGGCTCAAAGAGATTAACTGATTTACCCAATGTTGCAATATTTGAGCTCATCTGAATTTGCACCTGGCTCTTGAGTTAATTTTTTTTTTTTTAAATTTACTTAACCATGTGGTGTGGAGACTTCCCTAGCTGGAAAGTAGGCATCCCTTTAGCATCTTGTACTCTGCAATGGTGCAGTGGCCAGAATGCCCTGGGTTTGATTTCAAGTTCTGCGTACTGCTTGCCTGGATAGGACCAAGTGAACCTGTCCAAATCTCAAATTTGTGCATTAATCAGGAATTTTGGATATCTGTGACAAAGATTCACATTGAACTAGTTTGGATCCTGGGAAGAATTTGATGGTGATTGTAAATGGAAAAGTAAGGGTGTAGCAGAACGTAATTAGAACTGAGGTCTTATTGAAGTTAGAGAGTTCCTCTTTGTTCATTCTCTGCCTCTCATGGGCCTGAGTTTTATTCGCTTTTACTGTGCTATATGTCAGTAGTTAGGTGCTGAGAGGAAGGGGAACTTTACCACAGTTATAATTCATAAAAATCAGAATTCTTACTCCTCTGGAAAAGTCACCTGAGACTGTGGCCTTAAGTGTAAGATACCATATGGCCCAGCTTGGGTCAGTGGACTTGGGGGCACAAGGCACAACACTGATTCCACTTGAACATGTGTTTGGA
The DNA here is from genome assembly GCF_021218885.2 of Marmota monax. Lineage (NCBI taxonomy): Eukaryota > Metazoa > Chordata > Mammalia > Rodentia > Sciuridae > Marmota > Marmota monax. The sequence goes on from NW_026695245.1 coordinate 4,642,948, forward strand.
ATGGGAAAAATATAGATATTTTTTCTTTCTTTTTAAAGAAGAAGATTGTTACAAATGAAGAAAGAAGGTGTTCTAGGCCCATGGAATCAATAGATTAGTGCTGTGAGATTTCAGTCTGTAAAATGTGAATAATAAGGTTGGCTTTTCTGGAGTTTTTGGTGAAGACGATTGATATAGTGAAAACTTTCAAAATCTGTAACTTCAGTTCTGATACCTTACTGAAGTTCTAGATCTCTATCACATTTTATTGCCAGTTGGATAGTTAGTGTGATGGTTAATTTTGTGGGTCAACTTGACTGGTATGCCCAGATAGCTGGCAAACCATTATTTCTGGGTGAGTCTGTGAAGGCATTTTTGGAAGAGCTTAGCATTCGAATCAGTAGACTGATTAAGAAGATCTGCCCTCATTGACATAGGTGGGCATCATCCAATCCGTTGAGGATAGAGCAAAAAGGCAGAGGGAAGGAAAATTCCCTCTCTTCTTCACTGGGACATCTATTTTCTTTTGTCCTCTGACATTGGAGCTTCTGATTCTCAGGCCTCAGACCTGAAACTTAGGCCTATAATCAGTCCTTCAGCCTCCCAGGTTCTCAGTCTTTGGATTCAAACTGAATTAGCTTGATTAAATCTCTACCTTGTGGATGGCACATCTTGGACTTCTCAGCCTTCATAATTGTTTGAGTCAGTTCCCAAAATAAATCTCCTCATATATCTATCATTTTGATTCTGTTTCCCTAGAGCACTCTGGCCAATGTAGCTCAGTATCCCACAATCTTAAATTCAATGGACAAAACCCAGAATTATCTTCTTCCTTAAACACGCTCCTTTTCCTTATCTCCATTAATGGAGCCTCATTTTGTCCAGCTGTCCAAACCAGAAATAGGGGCATCATCTTCAGCTTCTCCCTCTCCATTTCCAGCCCAGTCTCATTCAAATAGTCACTAGAACCATTAATTCTCCCTCTATTCTTCTCAGACTTTCTAATTTCTCTTATTTTCCACTGATCCCCAATTAAAACTCCTCAGTGACTTCCTTCTTTTATTTATTTATAAAAGGTGAATGTAAAATATCCCCTATGTGATCCTAAAGCTCCTTCAGTAGTTGCTGAGCTTATCTTTTGGGTCGCATCTCTTTCTACTTCCTTTTGGAACTTCTGATCATCTTGAACTTTGTGGTGTTTTCCCCAAACAGCATGTCTCTTTCACCTTCAGGCCTTCAAATGTGCCTAGAAGGTAGTAGGTTACTCTTGAATGTATAATTAATGAATTAAAAAATGCTAGTGAGTAGCCTATGGCAGGTGTTCCCTATCAAGAACACCTATTATTACTCCACTTTGTTTATAAAGTACCAATCCTATTATTACATGGGTCTTGATTCAATCAAAGGTCAGAATCCTCTTGTTCTGAATATCTATTCTCAAAGGTAGGAATCACCCTGTATAGGCAATGAGTTGTGGGGAGTGGCATGCTTATTCCTGGTTAAGTTCTATGATGATTGGTACAACTGGCCCTGGGCATAGACTAAAGGGTAGGGTAGCAACTCCCCCAGGAATTTCAGAGCTGGTCTAAAGATACCAGTGTTTATGCATTTCTCTTGTCTCCAGAAACAGTGCATCTGTCACCTAGCAAAAGAGAGAGAGCTTCTCTAGCCTCTTTTTCTTAGTGGATGGATAGACAGATGAATTTATTAGACAAGTAAACTGTTACTTTGGCATTTTAATTGGGGAAGAAATTTGCATTGTAGAAAAATTCCTCTAGCAGTATGGAGTTAATACGTATAAATAATCATTGTTATTATAGTTCTTTCTATAATTTTTTTCTTGTGGCACTTTATCTTATAACTTTGTCATTAGAAGGTGTGCATATTAAGCTGTGAGAGAAACTTATTTTGTCATTAAATGTCATTAAAAAGTTGATTGTGAAGAAATTTGGTTATTTTATCATGTCCAGTTTTCATTCTTTATAAGAAACGGGCAGTAAGTAAACATTATATTTATTGTATTTTATAGTCTTGCTAAAAGAATTCTGTATATTACAAATTTTGGATTTAAGACCCAAGTATAATTATTTTTTGGGACAATCTTAAACTACGTTTCAAAGGCAATGTTTAGAAAGTTTTTAAGAAAGGTAATATGAAAATTTAAGGCTCGTTGTTTATTATTTCCTATCAGAGCTGACTTTTTAATCAGGAAAAGAAGGTGAATAAATGAACATTTTTTTTTTCTTTTTAAGAGAAGAGTCACAGGGACCTATTTTTTAGATGAAGAACTCCATTTTCACATCTAATACTATTTTGTATTTCTGATTGACAAAGGACTGAGATAAATCTCCACAAGATCTGATAACAGCAAGTTTTTGGACAAATGCTTATCTCTAATTAATAGTATTTTCATCTATACTAATTATGTGGTTGTATGACATAACTTTGCAAATTGTTTCATTCTCTGGTAAAACTGAACTGATTTAATACAGTGATTTCCCCAGTGAATTTGGGGATAGTCCCGAGGACAGAATCCAGTGAGTCAGCTGATGTTATTTGGAAAAATGGTTTTTACGGTCAATCCAGAAACATGTCATCAGATTTTTTTACACAGATTTGTTTCTGGGAGATGGAAACCGATCCCTTTCTGTGATTAACCTTTGGCTCTAAAAGTTCTTGCAATTCTGTGTCTGTTTATGGACAAAAGGAAATGGTGAGGTGTCAGAGTCTCTGCAGTTGTTCAGACCACCTCTTCTCCTCTAGGACCAAAACAGATGCAACTAAGTTTACATTTTTTGCTGGTTCATTTTTCCTTCTTAAGTTTCTGTTTTACTGTGTAACTAGCAGAAACAGGTCATTTTATGTTCTCTGGAACCAAAGATGAATTCCCATTCATTTCCATGACTCCCTGCAGACATCACGAGACCTCTGTCCACTAAATTCTGCTGAGGCCATGATAGTCCCATGGCGGCCCCAACCTGCAGCAGCCACAGCGGCACCTGCAACCCTAGGTTCTGGCAAGAACAGAAACCGTGGGTGAAGGGGATCTCCTAAAAAACTTCTGTCATTTCCCACCAATTCCCTTAGTTGATTGAAGACTGAGGAAAAGAATACTAAGACCCTTTTTTTTCTCCACTACAGACCTGTGAGATTATCTTCTTAACCAGCTTTAACTCTTAACCAGTGAGTTAAGTCTTAATTTTAAGTCTTAATCATTCACTGCTTCCCCATACCAGCAGCCTGCTTAACTAGAACTAAGGGAAAAAGTGCTTCTTCGCTATGACCCGACTTTTACCCCCACTCCTGCAAACCCCCAAGTCCTAGATGTTAAGCTGAGACTTGAAGTCATTTTTTTTTTTTTTTACTGTGAAGCCACGTCACACCAAGGTGTTTGTTCCCTAGTGGGTGGTAAGCTCAAGTTTAATTTTATTTTCATTTTCAAGATCTGGTTTTGGGGCTTGACACGGGAAATTAGGTGATCATGAATGGAAAGTGCAAATACATATGTTTGATTTAGTTTAAAAGAATCATGAAGAGAAAAATACTGTCAGTGCCTTGAAGTTATACTGGCATGTTACTTCATAGCTGTTCATCAAAAAATCTTTTCTAGTTTTTGTACATAATGGGTAATATATAAATGTTTTCTTGACTCCCAAATCTTAACTACAGTAACATCACATTCTATTCAGAAATATGCTTTAGAACTTTAGAATATAGCCTTTTTGTGCTTTTAATGATAGGCTCATTTCATTGTTAGATCTTTCCTATAATTAGAGACACTTTTTTTTTTTTCCTTTTTCGGTTGTGCTGGAGATCAAACGCATGGCCACACGCACGCTAAGCACACACTACCGTTTAGAAAGATAAAACAATAGGTGGGCATGGTGGCATGGAGGATTGCAAATTTGAGGCCAATCTCAGCAGTTTAGTAATATATGTCAGGAAAAAAAAAAAAAAAAGAAAAGAAAAAAAAAAGAAAGAAAGAAACCTGCCTCTTTGTTGAGCAAATTAGCAAATGAAGACTTGTAAGAAAGATTAAACCCATCAACCACCAAATTCCGTGGCATGACCTAGGACTGGATTACCTTTGGCCCTGTCAGAGTGTTAGAGGACTTAAAATCCCTAGAGGGATCTCTTGGATTTGACAAATGTTTCCTGTGAGTCACATGCACATTCCTTTGGTTGTGGGTAGGTAGAGTGGGAAGATTCCTATAGTTTGCTGGCTTGGCAATTGCCAGGAATCCTAAGGGCTTCACTTTCCAAAGCAAATAGTCCAGGTTTGCAAATCTGGAGGATCAGGAGGAGAAAGTCTCTTCATGACCTAGAGTAAAAACAGGGACTTTTAAGGAGGACAGAACCACTCCTTTCCTCTTTATCCTTTTATTTCATTCAGAAATGATAAATTTCTTCTCCATTTTGGATTGCCTCACTTTACTCACATGCCAGGGAGAGATTCTTGGCTCAAGTATACGGATTAAACCTGAGGAGTCCCAAGGTCCCAAGGGGAAAACACAGTCTTGAGTCTCCCTCTGGTGGACATGTATGGTAAATTACATGAATCTTCCTGTCAAATTAAGGGATGAATTTCAGAAACAAATGTACAAAGAATATATAGCATACATAGTAAAAATATCTTGACATAGAAATACTGTGCATTAGTTTTTACATATACTAAAATTTTAATTTACCTGTACACACCTATAATCTTGTTTTATATAACATAATTTACTCTCACTTTGAAAAGTCTAAAAAATAGTTCCTTGAAGCAAAGCAGCCTTGAGACCCCTCTACTCCATCCCAGCTAGTAGATAAAAGAAATAAACTGTCTTACCTTCTTTATAATGATTTTATCACTTGTTATTATCTTCTGGGAAGGATATCACTGTAAATAGTCCCCTTCATATTTAGCCTTAATCCAGAGGAGATTTACTCTGGCTTTTGTACACATGGTGTCAGACAGTTTCCAGGGAGGAGTCTAGTGGCTTCCTTTGGGGCATTATTACCTAGGTAGCTCCAACCTCTTTGGAGATTTTCTTATGCTTAGAACCTCAGGACAGCCCCCTGATTGTCTCCTTTAAAGAGAGATACCAGAGCTCCTTCTCTCCTTGTGAAGGTATGTGAGAAGGCCATTCTCTTGTAAGCCTGGAAGAGGACTTCACCAAGAACTGCATATGAGGGGCCCCTTGATTTGGATGTTTTAGCCTCTAGAACTATGAGAAATAAACATCTGTCATTTAAGCCATTCCCTCTATGGTATTTTGTTACAGTACCCTGGGCTAAGACAGTCAGCAGTTGCTTCCCTTCTTGTTGCTGAGTAGTGTTCCACTGGGTGGATACACCATATAGTCGGTTTATCCATTTACCAATTGAAGTACATTTGGGTTGTTTCCAGATTGGGTAATTATAAATAGAGTTGCTATAAATATTTGTATGCATGCTTTAATTATTTATCTAAGGCACATAATTGGGAGTGGCATTGTTCAATTATGTGATGATTGTCTGTTCAATTTAAGAAACCATCAAACTATTTTCCAGAGTGGTTAGACCATTTTGAACCCCTGCACCCCATAACATGAGAGTCTCGGGTTTTCTATGCAGTACTTAGTATTCTCATGACGCTTTGTTTTAGTAATTCTAATAAGTGTTTAGTGTACCTTATCCTAGTTTTAATTTGCATTTCCTTAATTGCTAATGACGTTGAGTATCTTTACATGTATTTATTTGTCATTCTTACATTCTTTTGCCCATTTTTTTGTTTTTTTTTTCCTTACTGCTAAGTTTTGAGAGTTTTTTATATATTCTGGATATAGGTCCTTTCCAATGTGATTTATAAATATTTCCCTACTCTGTAGCTTGTCCTTTAAATCTCTTAACAGTGTTTGTTTTGTTTGTTTTATAGATAAAGGTTTTCCCTCTTTAAAAATATTTTGCTGAGATTTTGATTGGAATTATGTTAAATCTATAGGTGAAGTTGGGGAGAATTGACATTTTGAGTACATCAAATCTTCTAATTTGTCAGCATGGTATGTGTCTCAATTCATAGTTCAAAGGAAGCACACAGAAATTTTGTTAGATTTATACCTGAGTATTTAATTTTTTGGTGATATTCTAAACAATATATTTAAAAATTTTTTTTTTGGTTTTAACTGTTCATTTCTAGTGTTTAGAAGTAAGGTTGATTTTTGGTGTGCTGACCTTGTCTCTTGAACACTGCACAATGGACACTTAGAAGTAGCTGAATTGAGGTGTCTTAACAGTACCTAGCAGAGAGGACCATGAAAATGGCGACACTGACTTAGAGCCACTCAGGTTTCAGCTTCAGTGCAGATGTCATTTCTCTAGAACTTTTTTTTTATTTTTAATACTAGGGATAAAACCCAGGGCTCACTAAGTTGCTGAGTTGAACTTGCAATCCCTCTGCTTCAGTCTCCTGAGCTGCTGGGATTACACTGCACCCGGCATTTCTCTTAAAACTTTTAATTAGTGTCTATTATACTTTAAAATAAATAACAAAACTGGGTACAACATTCAACTCTTGAATTAATGCTGGGTTCTCTGAGGCTCAACTTAAGTTGAATCTTAAGCCAGAAACATCCACTCATGGAAATTTATTAAAATAATTGGCCATTTATAATAATCCAGATAATGTATTTTTATCAGTTTCCATGAAATTGTTTCTCACAGGTAACAATTTATCACAGCAACAGAGGCATGAGTCTGAATTAATCTAATAGGGAAAAATAAAGAGCCTAAGCTTTGTAGATCAATATTAGGGAAACCAACTGGAGAGTTTTTTTTTTCCCCTGTACAGGTCCTTGCACCTGGTAGGCAAATACTGTACCACCAAGCTATATCCCTGGCCCAAATAGAGATATTTTAATGTGATATGAATCATCTGGGATCTTGTTAAAATGCAGATTCTGCTTCAGTGAGTCTTAGATGGGACTTTAGTTTCTGCACATCTAACAAGCTCCCATGTGATGTTAATACTGCTGGTCCCCAGACCTCACATTGAGTAGAAAAGTCCTATAAAAGTATTTCCCAGACTTTGCTATCCATATGTACCTCATGGATGTGAATGTATAGATTCTAGGTCCTTGTCTCAGAACTACTAAGTCCGAACCTCGAGGCTCCTGGAGGGGCCTGGGAATGGGTCTGTTTGGTAAGTGCTCTGGTGGATTCTTACATCAGGCTATTTGGGAATCAGTGTCTTAAGAACCATCAGGTTTGCCTTCATTATCTCAACATCCTAAGGTAGAGGAGGGCCAGAGGTACCGTCTTGAAGTGCAGCTGGAGAGCTGAGGGAAAAGAGAGAGGGAGGCAGTCGACAAGGAACTCCACTTTGGCTACATTTTTGGGCTACGTGGGGAAATTTAAAAAATCCTCAGAATCCTTGTGATTGGGAGCAAGGCTTGGAGGTTTTTTTTTTTTTTTTTTTGAAGCTCTCTAAGTGACTCCAGTGTCAGGGTTGAGAAGCACTGAAGGAGAGGAGAGGGATGTGGCTGAGTGAGGCAGGAACCCAGAGCTGTTGCTGTTCAGAAAAGTATTGTTGAACAGAATGAAGAAATAGATGATTTATTTGGATTATAGGTAAATTCTTTATTCATCTTCTGACTTCTTTCTAACACTGGTTTTGATTCTAACACTATAGATCTGATTTGAAAATAATTTGTACATTAAGGTACAAACATATCTCAACATACCACGATTCACTGACACTGGTAGAAGAATGCAATGTTGATTCATGGAATTGAAGAAGGAATTCATGGAATTAAATTAAATAAGGAAGACACTTTGGGAGACCATGGAGAGAGGGTTGGCCGTCAGTGGGTGTTCCCAGCTGACAGAGGCCTCCAGGATCACTAACCAGCTGGCTTTCTGGAGCCATCAAACTGGACACAGGACATCTGGCTGAACCTGGAGCTTCTAGAAAGGTGTGGGCGTCAACACAGGAAAGTATCTAATTTTTTTTAATTTTCACTTTCCTAAACCAACTTACCACAAAGCAGAGAGGATCCATATCATCACGTCTGATCAGTATGCTAAACTTCATCCAAATTCAAACAAGCACACCCTGGTGAGATCTACACGTTTTTCTTTGGTAATTTACTGCTTCCTTCTCCTGAAAATCTAGTAAACCAAATAACAATGGAGTTGGGGGAGAAAAGGTATTGTTCTCATCTTTAAAATAAGAAACACTATGCTTTGGCATGGAGCAGCACAAACTTGCTACTGTAAACATCAGCGATCCTGTCACAGACAGCTGTGCACTGATGGCGCCCCCACCCCGGGAAATGTGTACACAGTTGAGACATACACACAGGACCCCGGCAGCAACAATGGAGAATAGGACCTGGAGGTCTTTTCCCAGGTTTTATCTTTAGCAGGCATCAATGTCGAATGTAGTAAGTCAGCGACTAAGTTCTCCCAGAAAGAGTCTGGTTTCCTCTGTTTGTATGAAATTTCCTCCAAGTGTGTGGCTGGAGAAGTCCAAACTCCACAAAGAACAACAGCATGGAACGGGGATTAATGTCACCTGTCTTTCCTTGTCTGCTTTGCTCCTGGGGAATAACACACTTTAAGCAATACAAAACAACTTAAGAGCAATAGCTTTAATTCCCCCCCCCAATTTTTTTTTCATTAAAAAATACTTACATCTTATAAAAAAATAACAGAAAAAAAGATATGAGCTTTACTGATGCCCTCGAAGCTAAATTGAATACTCCACCATGAAAAGGTTATTTTGGAAATGGTTATGAACATGATTTTTAAGGTGAATAAATTTCATTATTGTTTGTGGAGTCTGAGCATAGCCATTTGGCTCTTTTGAACTGATGAAAGTTAGAAAACAGCAAGGGTTTCAGAAACTTTCACTTGAAGTTTTATTTCACATAATACCATAGTATTATGAGAGTTTAATTAATAAAAACACGAAGAAATAGATTATTGAGGCATAGATTGGTAGACCTTAGAGCCAGAAGGTATGTTAAAGATCATTTAGTCCAGTGGTTCTCAACACTTGGGAGAAATCAGAATCTTACTGTTAAGGCACAGATGCCCGAGCTTTACTTCCTGAGTTTTTAATGCAATAGGTCTTTGATGGGGACTGAGACTTAGCATTTTTAATCCATTCTCAGGTGATGTTGATGCTGTGGTCTGAGGACCACACTTGGGAACCTTTGGTGTAGCCCTATCTCATTCTACAGCTGAGCCAACTGAGTTCCTGAAGAAGTCAATGTCTGGCCCGTCTTTCAGGCCTTGTTCCTATACAGGGTAGACTCTTCCACTTGCATACAAGATATTGCCCTCTCTCAAGTATATTGTTTTAATAATTGTTGCTTCTTCTGACATCAGTTTCTCCAGGTATTGACTTTCTGATTAATTAAGTCAGTCACATACAAATGTGCTGACATAGTGGTCATCTTAAGAAGATGGGACAGACTTACATCCCATCCCAGGTATGCCCTACAGAGAGACCTTTCCAGAAGGTTATTGCCATCCTTCCTCTTCTCTCCTCCTAGTGTCTCTTGGACTCAGTCCAATCAGGCTCTCATCCCAATCATTTTACTGTAATATTTCTTGTTAAATAACCTATATATTGCAGAACACGGTGGTCAGTTCTCAGTTTTGTCCCACTGTTCTCACCATCACCATAGTTGATTATTCTCCTTGAAAGTTCCTCCTTCTTTCTTGGTGTTGGGACCTCACTCTCTCAGTTCTTCTACCTCACTAGCAACCTCTTCTCATCTTCTTTGTTGATTATTTCTTCTCCTTTTATTTACCTCTAAACATTGGCATTCCCCAGGGCTCTGTCCTTAGACCCCATCCTAGCCTACATTCACTCTCTGCATGATCTTCTTCAGAAATACCATCCATGTAGTGATAATTTGCAAACTATGTCTTCAGCCTGGATCTCATCCTAAAATCCGTATTTACGTATGGGCCATCCTAGTTCTGTACAGCTGTGTGAGACATAAAAACAACTGTGCAAGCTGAGAATGAACAAAGTATTCCCAGTAATCAATGAGAAAAATTATTAATTTTTCAAATAAAAATTATTATTTTTCTAGAGATTTTAAAATTTTATCAAAATATCAGACTCTGACCATTGGTTATAAATGTATACAAAAATGAAAAAAAATAAAACTAATATTTATTTAGTACACTAATTTAAAATATTGGAATATTGAGAATTAAAGTGTTTTGTTTCTTTATAATACACTAATCAGGGGGATTTTGAGTTTGCCTTCTTTTTGAACCACTTACAATATGGAGTAAGCATTTTTTCTATGCTTTGGTAAATTATTATACTATACATTTCTATGTCGGGATCAGCTTTCAACATTTTAGCCTTTGTGCTTGCAGTGTTGTGAAATATCCCTGAGAGTTTCTAAAATGTATTTTGCCTGGATCATTTTCTCTGGGATGTCTTCATCTTTTTCCTTACAACCACTTTCCTCCTTTATGTTGATAAACTCACTTGACTAAGTATTAGTAGCTGCTTATTTATTGTCTCTCAAACAATGGCTATGCCAACATCCTGAGATCAGCTATATTGTCTATAGCTCCATTTATACTTGATTTGAGTTTCACTTCCAATGTTACCACTTTTTAGTTTGCTACTTTTTCATCTTTGCTGGACAATTTCTTTTAATTATTCATTTTCATGGAATGTCAGGTGGGTTTATTATAGGGAGACAGCAGACAACACAATGACACATTTTACCATATGTGTATGATCTAAATAGCAGATATGCAGTGATCAATCAGAGTCAGGCAGACTGAAAGAAAGTGGTCTCTACTCAGGAGGTACATCTATTATATAGAGAGTGATTTGTGAATTGAGAAGCAGTGAAGTTGTACTTTATGCAGTTACTCAGTCTATTGTGGCAACTGGATTTTGAACTGTATTGATGAAAGAGTTATGTAACTTAACTGAACTTCAGCAACTCAAATTTGGGCATGTTGGAATTCTGTAGAGAGGACTGCTTGCATCTAGCTGCCTAGTTGATGTCACCATTTGAATGTTTAATAAATGTCTTATGCATACACTGAAACTGAACTTTTACTTTTTTCAACCTCAAATCTACAATTCTCCTTGTCTTGTCAAATGTAAACTCCATTCTTTTAGTTGTTCAGGTCATTTTTGACACCTCACTTTCTCTTTATTGCATATCCAATCCATTAGCTAATCTTGTCAGCTCTGTGTTCAAAATATAATTAGAATCCTACCATTCTCACTGCCTGGTTCCTTATCTGGGCCCTCATCATCTCTTTCCTAGCTGCCTAATTGGCCTCCTTAGTTCAACCCCTAACTATCCACAGCTCCCAGAATGATCCTTTACAAATGTGCGTTGATCACTCCACTCTTCTGCTCACAATTCTTCTGTGGCTTCCGATTTCAGCAAGAGTAAAGGTCAAAGTGCTATCATGGTCTCCAAGCCCTGTGTGATCCACCAGGGCTAAGGTTACTACCTTTCTGACCACCCCTCCTTTTGCATCCCCTCTTACTCCCTCTGCTCTAGCTGCCCTGGCTTCCTTACTCTACTCTAGATAAGCCAAGCATACTTTCCCCAGGGTTCTGGCACTTGTTTTATCCCTTCTCAGGTATGTTTCTCCCCCATACATCTACATGGCTCATTCCCTTGCTCCTTTCATGCCTTTGTTCACACAGAGCATTTTATGTATGAAATAGTAATATCTATCCTACCACCTCTCATCTGACAGTCCCTTATACTGCTTTCCTTTTCCCCCCCATAGCATTTATCATTATTTTTTTAAAAATATTTTTATTAGTTTTCGATAGACCTTTATTTAATTTATTTATTTATATGCGGTGCTGAGAGTCGAACCCAGTGCCTCACACATGCTAGGCAAGTGCTCTACCACTGAGCTACAAACCCAGCCCCCATTTATCATTATTTATCATATTGCATATTTATTTGTATATTTTCCCTACTACTAGAATGTAAGTTTCCTCAGGACAGGGACTTGGTCTGTTTTGTTCAAAGCTTTATCCCCAGAGTTTAGAACAGTACCTAAATTCTAGTAGTTAGTTCCTCAACAAATTTGTTGAATGAATGGATGAAGAAAATTGCTGGTGTGTGGAAGTTCTTCAGAACCGTGTTTTCAAGTATAGCTTCTGCCAAAGCCGACTGTTAAATAGAGGGATGGACAGGGCATTGACCTTAGAGCTTTTCTTTCTTCTGATTGGAGACACATAGCTTTCCAAGAAGCATAAGTATCTACTGAAAACTTTTTGTTTTCTCTTGGTGGTGCTGGGGATTGAAAACTTTCTTATTGCAGTTAATTTTTACCTATAGAACATATACATCTTGTCTGGGAACTTCTTCTAGTAGTCATTTTGCCATCAATGACATTATCAAACAAATCTGAAAAACATTTTCCTTTGTATAAGTAAAAATTTTAAAAATATTCTTTATAATTTGGCTATTTTTGTTTTTGTTTTCATTCATTTGTTTTGGAATGATAGGGGAAAATGGAAGAAGGAAAAAGAACAAGGCTAAATCCGAGAGGTAACATATGCAAGAACCCTGTGTGCAGAGGACTGACGGAAAACGAACCAGGCAGATCCTTTACATATGGTGTTGTGTTGAATGACCTTCCCTTGGAGGTTCTCTCAGATACCTCTGACAGATGGATCTTCTTGTAAGATCCCCCTTTTTACTCCAGTCATTTTGGGGCTACCAGCTACATGCAGGTATAACTTGATAATATTTCTTCTCACTTTCTGCCCCAGAGCTTCTGCTTTTGCCAAGTGGATGTACTGGGGCTTTCTGGAGTATATCAAACACAACCCTTTTTAATGGGATGTAGGAACTGGCAGATTAGATTTCTCTCTTTCTTCTCTTAGAGGTACAGTTCTGAGATGCCTCAGTTGCCCATTGTGGTGAGGAGCTTAATTAGATTGTAATTCTTTCTTTGCTGTTGGTCTCTTGGGAATCATATCCCCCCAAATAAAGAACATATACACCAGTCTTTGCTTCAGGCATTGTATTTTGGGGGAACCTACAACCAAGACACAGGTGAAATCAAAAGCCCTTTCTTGGAAAACTTTTTGCTAATTTCTAAGGACAGCACAACTTTCTGTCAATAAACTGACCTCCAAGATGTGCCCTTCTTGCCGAGAGACCTCCATTAGCTCTTTATAACCTGTATAATAAAGACCCAGATCCTAAATTATAGAAATTAAAGCACTGACCATTCCTCTTATTTCTCCTAAATGTCATTCACATTTTTGCGTGTGTGTGTGTTTGTGTGTGTGTTTTCTTCCAAAGATTTACTGATGTCTCATGTTCTCTTAGAAGCCTTCCCTAAACATCTTGCCTCCTATGCACACTTGCTGGACTTTGTCTGGACTACTAATTTGGTGTTATGCCATACTGCCTTAAATTATTGTTTATCTCTTTATTTATATGTTCTGACTGAACTTTATTATAATGATCTGTGGGAATAGATTGTATCTTACAATTCAATATCTCTAGCAGTACCTCACACAATGCCCCGAACAACAAATGTAACTGATGCTGAAACTGACATTGTGGTGACATGATCTAAACCAGTGTTTATCAAAGTGTATTCATGGGTTATTAATAGATTATGAGAACAACAGTGTTCTGTGTTCAATTAACATGGGAAACTCGGAGGGACTTTTCTAAGTCTCTAAATTAACCAAACTTTATTGCATATCTCTAAGACGAAACACAATATACAATTTTCCCACACTTATTTGGTCATAGGAATTTTTCAAATGAAAGATTTCCTTAGGCTAGTCTCCTATAATACATGTTTCAATTGCTTCCAAATACATGGATTGTCTATACTACATAGAAATTCCTAGGATCTAGGGCAGAGTGAGGGTGTAGAGGATAGATATAGGTTTCAGAGAGAAATACTACATGGCCTGAGAGAGGCTTACAATATACAAGGGGAGACAAAATATTCACATCCTAAAAACCACCTAAAAATCACCAATGTTCATGTGTTAGGTAACACCTGTTCTAATATCTCAAATATTCTGGCACTTATTTAATGTAATCATATATTCTTTTCCTTTATTTTTAAAAATGTAATAAATTATACTAATAGTTCTTAGAATTGGGAAATCATGTTTTTCTACAATAAACTTTACTTAGTCATAGACTATAGTTTCAACAAATTGTTAGATTTGTTTGTTAATATCTGGCTTCAGATTTTAATTTTTATTCCACTTATGTGTTCTCATTTTCTTCAATGGGATACCTTTAACGTGTTTTGACATTAGTATTATGATAGAACTGTAAGGTGGATTGGAAAACCTTTGGTTCTTTAAATTTAGAGATAACTCATTAATAAACCTCTTGCATTTGTGCCATTTTTAATGGTACAGCTTTAGTATATATTTTTTTCAAATTTTAAAAAATATTGGAATGATTTAGTCAATTTGGGAAATTTATATTCTGTTTAGAACATCATCTGTTTTCTTTAGATTTTAAGGTTTGTTGGCATAAGAAAAGTAGTAGATATTGTTTGTCAATGATTTATGATTGTAGAAGACATTTTATGAGCAGAAAATGTTTCCACGTATAAACTGGAATAGTTTAAAAATGTAAATTGGATCATTTCATTTACCTGCTAACTCTTCATTGTAAAATCCAAACTCCCAACCAGGGCCCACAGAATTTTCAAGATGATTTGGCTTCTGCTTAGTTCTCCAACCTCATCGTGTGTCACTTTGTCCCATGCTTCAGTCACAGGGCCTTCCTTCTGTTCTTCCATTACAAGCTTTTAACCCACTATGACTCTTGCTTTCCCCTTTCCTCTGATCATTAGGAATAAGTAGAATGCTTTGTTGGGGGAGGAAAAATGGGATCCTAATTTAAATAGGCCATTTTTAAGGAGGTAACATTTAATAATTTAAATTGTCATTTGAAAGATGGGCAGAAACTAATCATGTCTTTACATGAGGGAAAAATGCTTTCTAATTTATGATTCCCCATTGTTATTCTCTAGCAAAGGGTGCTACAGTATTTATCATAAAATGTAAAATACTTACTTATTTACACAATTATTTGTCTTCTCACTAGATTGTAAGTTGTAAATTCCATTGGGTGTAGGAGCTCTGTCTGATTCACAACAGAATGAATTAAACATTGCATTTTTTACTAAGTGGAACAAAGTGATGAATGACTGAGCAATACTAGAGAAAGCTATGTATATGCTCAATAATATCTTGATATGTGTACAGAGTCATATTCCATCTCCCTGTGATATGTCAGAGCAGTGGGTTTCTAAGGTTTTCATGTAGTAGGAAGAAATGGACTGTAGGTCTTAGGAAACTCAACGGACAGGGCAAACAATGCCATTCTCCACTGGTGGTGGTTATATAGAAGATCTACTAAGACATCTCCTCATATAAATACATGTGTAATATCACACACTATAGAACTCTGCATTGTTTTCTTGTATTATTTATCTTTTTATTTTGTTTTGCAATTAGACAGTGAGTTCCTTACACTTTTTATTTTCCTTCATTAGTGCTCAGCACCAATTTGTGGTAGATAAGACATGCTATTTGAAGCCAGATAACTGGCATTGAGAGGCAGCTCCACTTATTACTATGTGACTTTAAGAAAGTTGAACCTTTGGTCTTCAACTTCTTGTATATCAAATAGGGATGATATTCTATTATGTTTTCATAAGAAACAAAAATGAGATAATATTCATGAAATATCTTGATAAGAAATAAAATGTATAAATTAGAGTTGCCATTATTATGTCCTTCATGAATAATTATTGATTATTATTGGCTTAATTTAAACATTGTACAATGAAAAAATTATACTTTTTTTTAGACATGGGGCGAAAAATTTTATTTTCATATGTGAAAATCCTGGAGCCAGTTACAAAAGGCTATCCTTCTGCACCTTAGTCAATAGGAGAAATAACTAGTCTCCTCTACAAGGAGAATGAGAAGAAAATTTCTTGGTAACTGGGGATATGATTATGGTGTGGGTTTTGCAGTTCTGATGGGCTCCCTGGCAGGTAGATGGGGTTCAAATCCTAGTACTGTTTGTGTCTATGCTATTTCTAAACATAGTTGACACAACAGCAGATCAACATTTCAGAAAATCACAATAGTGCAATGTTTAATGCATTCACAAGTCCTACACCTAGAGAGGGATCCAAAAATAACATTTTGCCTTGATATGATGAAGAAAACTCCATCTTTTCCAAGTTAAACTTGAGAATAGGAATGAGGAGACCATAAAGAGATAAGGATAAGAAAAGAATGATTTGGACAAAATGTGTAGGGACTAAATTTTTATAGTAGTAACTATGCAACAGGAACTTTCTAAGGCTTTATGAATGTTGATTCATTTAATCTGCATAGCAATTATATAAAGTTATTATTTTTATTTTATAAATAAGGAAACAGAGGCACAGAGAATCCACTGCAGAGTTATTTGAGATTCAAACTCAGTGTGGATTAAACTTCATGCTCCTAACCCCAAATCAGTGTGAGGGCCCTAAATCAAGATTGTGTGTAGATTAAAAGAGCAGACTCTCTACACATAACCATCACTACAGTTTGATTTTTATGTAGTAACATTTCTTTTATTTCAAAGCAATAAAAAAATTAAATTAATTGACTAGATTGGGTAGTTGTCTGGAAAACTTTCTTTTCTACCCTTATCAGTTCTTCCTTCCGTTATGTGTGGGTGAAAACAGTCACCGAGAAGTGATTACATATTAATTTGAAAATAGTGTGAACAGTAACTTTTAGAGCACTGATGGTTTCAACAGATGTCATTTTGGGACTGTTCCCAGCATCATGACAATCCTGTGAGAATAGCCCCATATGACAGTCTGGAGTAAAGGGGCAGGCCTGTCCTGAGGGCCCTTCCCAATCCTATGCCACATCTCCAGGATGGCACTGGGGATGCCTACCAGGACTACCAAATCTGTCAGTTTACTATCAGCACTATGCTCAGAACTGGATTCACAAGGAGGCTGGGAAGATAACTGATGAATGTCAATTGTCATGAATTTGGTAACATGTCAATTGACATTCATCAGTTATCTTCCCTTGCCTTATAGTCTCTCTTTCCTGGGCAGTGTGGATGTTGTGATAGGAAAGGAAATCACTGGCTCTGGAAGGAGAGAGGCTAGGCTAGATCACCTCTGCTGACTCTGCTCTTGGATAAAGTTTTATTTTTAATATTTTTGATTTGTTCTAATTAGTTATATGTGACAGTAGAATGCATCTTGACACATCATACATAAATGGAGTATAACTTCTCATTCGTCTGCTTGTATATGATGTAGAGTTACACAGGTCATGTAATCATATATGCACAGAGGGTCATAATGTCTGATTCATTCAATTATTGAATAAGGTTTTTAAGCTCTCTGTACTAGAAAGGACTCTGGTTGCATGTAACTTTAACCTAATTTGAAAAAAGGCAAAAAAATAAAGGAATTAATTGGAAGAATATTTTGTAAGGTTATTGAAGAGATCTGAGTCAAACTGATTCCAGATTTCCATGTCCTTAACCTGTTTGGATCTGACCACTGTGGTGCTACATCTCCAACTTGCACTACGGGGATCATCAGCAGATGTTGTAGAGGGGGCTAAGCTCTGACAGATCACTGGAGGAGGAGGGAATCTATAGCAGAAACATTTCCTAATGTAGAGCTCATTGTGAATTGAATGAACAGGAAATCTATAATCAGTTTTTGAATTGATTTTAATATAAGTTGTGAGGTTGGGTCAAGGTTGCCCTGCCCCCATCGCCCCATGGATATTCAACTGCTCCAGCACTATTTGTTGAAATGTCTATCCTTTCTTCCATGAATGATGTTTGTACCTCAAAAACTAGCTGGGCATATTTGTGTGAGTAGGTTTCTGAGCTCTCTCTTCTGTCTCACTGATACATGTGTTTATCCTTCTTCCAGTGTCACACTGTCTTGATTACTATAGCTACATAGTAGCATAGTAAGCTTTAACACTGGAATGACTAATGTTCAGTTTTATATTCTTTTTCAAAAATTGTTTTGGCTAATCTAGCTATTTTACCTTTCCATGCAAATTTTAGAATGAGGTTGTATATATTTGTAAAAAACAAAAAACAAAAAAAAAAAAACCTTGGGCTGGGATGAGGCACTGGGTTTGATTCTCAGCACCACATAGATATAAACAAACAAACAAACAAATAAATATTTATCAACAACTAATACAATATTTTTTTTAAAAGTACTGATTTTTGATAGAAATTGTGTAAATCTTATACATCAACTTTGGGAAAACTTATATCTTTATTAGATTCCAATCTGTGAACAAAGTTAAATCTCTCTCTTTTTTTTAAATTTTTTAATATTTATTTTTTAGTTTTTGGCAGACACAACATCTTTGTTTGTATGTGGTGCTGAGGATCGAACCCGGGCCGCACGCATGCCAGGTGAGTGCGCTACCACTTGAGCCACATCCCCAGCCCAAAGTTAAATCTCTCTAATAATCTTGGTCTTTTTTGATTTCTTTCATTATATTTTGTAATTAAAGCATATGTATCCTATACGTGTTTGTTACATTAATACCTAATTATTTCCTTTCTTTGAGCATGTTTAAATAGTACTGTGTTTTATTGTAGTTTCCATACGTTCATTCCTTATGTGTGTGTGTGATGCTGGCGATTGAATCCAGGGCCTTGGACATGAGAGCAAGCACTCTACCAACTGAGCTATATCCCCAGCTCCCATTTATCCATTCTTGTGTAAAGAAATCCAAGTGATCTTTCATATTTGGTTTGGTAAACATTCTACTTGGCTAAACTTATAGTTTCAGGATTTTTTTTCCTTTCTTTTTTTTTTTTTTTTGTGTGTGAATGCCTTGAAATTTTCTACACAGAAACTCATGTCGTCAGCAAACAGGGACAGTTCAACAATATTTTATGTAATTTTTAAATATACCAGAAAATTTGAAAGAATATTATAATGAATGTCTGAATACCCATAATTGTTAACATGTTGAATGTGTGTTGTACACACACACACACACACACATGCATATACACATGTTGACTGCACATCAGGATGCTTTACTCCATATACATAGACATATCTATAAGTATGCTTCACATATATACCTATATATAATACATATATGATATAAATACTTCATCATGTATGTATTATTTATAGGTATGTTTCCCTACATAATTCTAATTCTAGTATCATACATCAGGAGTTAACATTTTCCTACTATCACCTAATATCTAATCCACTCTGAAATTTCCTCAGTTTTCTACCAGTATGTCTTTTACTTCTTTCAATGAGGACTACACAATTTCATACATTGTGTTTGGTTATTATGTCTCTTATTTTAAAAGTCTGCCAGTTTTTCCTTTTCTGAAATTGACTTCTTGAAGAAACTAGACCAACTGTGTACATTTGAAGAACAAAACAGTGATGACAATGGTTTAGCAAAGACATTTAGCTGGGATGGTATAGTGTTTTCTTAAGCATGTCTCCAGATAGTTAGGGGCTAAGATATGTACTAGGCTTTTGACTTCAGCCACCTTCATTTAGCAGTGTATAGACTAAAAATGTGCTGAGCTCTCCAAGGCAGTTCCTATCATTCTTGGGCACAGCTGATTATAGGAAAAGTTCTTAGTTATTTGAAAACTAAATAAATTAATACCCCCACCCTTCTAGTAGTAAAGACCACGGGTTTTTAAAATACAGAGGACCTTTCCTTTTCCATTTCTTCCAGTTGTTTCCTTGTGGTTTTGTGGAGGTATTTTTTCATGCTTCTGGCCATTAGTTCTGCAGTTTTGAGAGCAGTCACGGTGTCAAGTATCAGGGACCGCAATAATACTGTAATGAGTTCTCAGAGGGGGGCAAAAAGAAAGTATTTTCGCATAATTAGAAAAAATACATTAAAAATTTAAGGAAGTGTGTATGTGGGGTGTCTAGGTTTTGCAGTTTGCTTCCTATTCCACCCTATATTAGAAGAGATGATGTAAAGTAAACATGGCATCATGGCAAGATTACTTTTGTATTGAATACATCAAGATGGAAAACATTAAAGATACATTATCTGAACACTTTTTAGGTAAATAAATTCCCAATTTAATCTCTGAAACTTCTGTCTTTACAGGTCTTTGTATTTTCTGTTCTGACTAAAAGGCCCACAGCGTTCTCTTTGGGGATCTCCAGTTGAGTTTGTTCTCAGCACATCATTTTTCTGAAAGGCCCGAGTATGGCATTACTTCACCCTACAGTCCCCACAGGGTCTGGGCAATGTTCTTGGAAACACAAAGATGATCTCACACAGTTGGAAGAAGGGTCTCATAATAAAATAATGGTCCTTCTCTCTCTCAGGCCACTGCACACTGCTAAAATATATTGCTTCTTGACCTTTTGGCTAAGCTCCCATGTAGAACAACTAAAATATTAGTATCCTGTCAGCTTTACCACATTTAGAGCTATAATTCTTGACAGCTGTAAGAGATCTTATGCTTTGTGGGGGCCCAGATGAGCTGTCTTTGTAGAGGCCCCTTCATGATAGCTGAGTTTATGCAAAAAGGCGGGATCATAGACTATCTGGTCTAGTAATCCACATATTAAAAAAAGAAAAAAAAAAGAAAGAAAGGCAGAGCTAAAGACAGAGGGCAAGTAAAAAATAGAAATTATACTGCAATGATAAAGTAGCCTTACTGTTTATTCACAATGAGTTCTAGATCTAACCAGTGGAAAAAGCCCTCATGTAGTGGACCTGGTGCGGTATAAGAAATTGATAATGTTTCAGTTCTTTACATTATGGTTCCTTAGTTTAAAAAAGAAATAATAAATTAAAAGAAGCATTTAGATCAAAAGTAAAAATAAAATCCTGTTGCTATACATTTTTTTTTTTATAAAGATAGCCAAGATTTCATTTGAGGTTTAGGTCACTTCTCCAAACTTCACCTATCCCTTTATTTAACAAACAAAACCAAAAATAAAAACCATAGTATAAAATAAAAATTTTAAAGTTTAGTTTTTAGATCATCTGGTTTATTTAGGTAGCTAACGATGTGATTTTGTTTAAACAGTTCCATATTCAGGTCTTCAACCCCCTCCATTTGAAATTAGTTACTATACTTTTATTGTTCTTTCATTGCTGGGATTGGACCCAGGGCTTCAAGTACACTAGGTGTGTGTTCTACCATTGACCTATACACCCAGCCCTCATTGCCACAATTCTTTTAAAATTTTTCCTTATTTTTATTGCATTTAGTTGTATATAATGATAATATTCATTGTTACATATTTGTACATGCACACAATATAACAATACAATTGGGCCAATATAATTCCCCAGTATTTCTCCTTTTCATTGCCATAATTTTCAACAGTGACAGAAACATATATGGGAGAGATGGAAAGAAACACATTCTCTGTTGGTACATTCTGGCTGAATAAAAGGAAGTGGGCTTCAGGAGATAAAATTGAAGGATGAGTTGAATTTTCCAATGGGGAAAGAGTTTAGCATAACCTTCCATGGAAAAGATTTCTAGGTAAGTTCAAGAGGAAAATTATCTGAAGCTGAATATCATAAGGAAACAATAATTCCCTTCAGATTAATGCCTTATGTTCATAGACAGCATTTCCAGGATAGACAAACAGCAGTGCCACATTCCAACTTTTAAAAGACTCCTTTCATAAGTTGGACTCTTAAACCTTCTTTAGATTGCTCTAATTAATGAGATGCATGCCAGCATGCATGATTAGTAATGGGATAATTGTACTTTATTTTTCTTTTGTTTATGCAGTGTCATAGTTACATTTTTGGCTATGTTTTACAATGTTAGGACCTGGACTGCAAACAAATTCCTGGTCAAACTGTTATGGGATATTTGTAAAATGATTTTGGAGAGTAGTTTGTTTTCACTTCGATTCTCCTCTGCTACATGTACATGCATGCAGATGCACACACACCATCCATCTCTTTCAGAATAGTCACAGAATTTACTGGTTTTGTCTAGCACAAATACTATAATTATAGTTCATTTGTAGCTGAATATTGTTTTGTGAATCACCATCAATTCTTGAAGATTTTTACTTTTAAGACTTCATAGTAAGTGTAATATACAGGGTGAAAAATCATCCCTGTGCCTATACACATTCTGTGCTTTAACCGTAGTGAATTCCTTGCAGACATTTAAATGTATTATGATATAACCTCCTCCAAAGCTTTGCATATGCTCTTTCCTTTGACTGGGATGTCCTCCTTTTCAGCTCAGTAATTCTTTCATACTATACTATAAATGTTAATCTACGTTTAGGTCTTTTGTTTAAAATTATGTGCCTACATATTTGTTTTAGTCAGTTTTTTCATTGCTGTGACTAAAAGTCCCAACCAGCACAATTATAAAAGAGAAAAAGTCTATTTGAGGATTCACGGTTTCAGAGGTCTTTGTCCAGAGATGGCTGGCTCCATTCCTCGGGGCTCAAGGTGAGGCAGAACATCATGGTGGAAGAGTGTGACAAAGGGAAGCAGCTCACATGGTGATCAGAAAGCAGACCCAGGGACTCCACTTGCCAGATACAAATATATACCCCATAGCCACACCCCCAGTAAAAGACTTCCTCTAGCCACTCCCTAACTACCTCCAGTTACCACCCAGTTAATCTCACCAGGGATTAATTCACTGATTAGGTTAAGGCTTAACCCAGTCATTTCTCTTCTAAACCTTCTTGCATTATCTCACAGGTGAGCTTTGGGGCACACCTCACATCCAAACCATAACAATATTATATCATTTATAATAGGTATCGCTACTATCTAAGACCTAATAGATGCTGTTATGGTTTGGATATGAGGTGTCCCCCAAGAGCTCCTGTATTAATGCAGGAATTTTTGGACGTGAAATGATTGGATTACGAGAGTTGTGACCTAGTCAAGCCATCCTAGTCTGAGTGGATTGACTGGGTGATAACTATAAAAAGGTGGGGTGTGGCAGGTGGAGATAGGTTACTGACGGCATGCCAGGGAAGAGTGAATCTGCCCTGTGGTCCCTTCTCTCTCTTTCTGTCTGTTCTTCCTGACCCCACCATGAGCTCAGTAGCTTTCCTCTTCTGGCTTCTTTCCCCATGATGTGCTGCCTTACCTTGAGTCCACAGCAATGCAGTTTGCTGTCTGTGGACTGAGAGCTCTGAAGCCATGAGTCCCCAATACACTTTTCCTTCTCTAAGTCATTCTTGTTGGGTTATTTTGATCACAGTGGTGCAGAAGCTGTTAACAAATGCAAGAAAGATTTCCTTAAAGTGGGGTCCTTTTTACTGTCTAGAATAGGTGCTTGTATTGTATATTCTCACAGAACATTTAACTTCTCCTTTATAGCACTTATCAGATTTGTAATATATATATACTGATTTCTGTAATTGTCCCATCTGTTCTTTTCCTAGATTAGAAACTCTGTGAGGGCAGGAGCCATGTCTTTTGTCTTTTCCTTGTTCTATTCCTGTTGCTGGCACAGAGCCCAGAACAAGGTATATAGTGAGTAATCATTTATTAAATCGGGAACAATTGAATAAATAGATCTCTGAGAGAGAAGTTGATGAGGAAAGTGGTGTCCTTGGTTTTTGTTGGATGGAAAGGTTTGCAAAGTGTGTGATAGAAAAAGAATAAGAATGTAGGAGAGTTTCTTAAAAGCTCCACTGGAATACTAACTATATAGTGTGAGGAAGGCAGTAAGAGAAGAATGGAGTAGAAAAGCACAGGGCTTGGCAAAAGGAGAGTAATGTAGGAGAAGATTTTACTGCCCAGGCTGCCATGGTGGGTTATTGTGATGAGGGCCACAGGAAAGTGAAAGGCAGGAAGGGTGGGCGTGATTGGAGTTTACCTAACGTGGGTTTCAAATAAAACTTTGGCTTAATGATTTTTTTCATGGACTCAGTAGCTTTCCTTCCAAAGACAAAATAGTTCTGCAGAAAGTTTTGACTTGATATCAACCAAGCTGGTTTGAAAATGCAGCTATCATACTTATCAGCCATCTGACTTTGCATAAGACATTGGACATTCCTGAGTCTCAGTTTTCTCATTTGTAAGAAGACAATCATATGCATCTTGGAATGTTATGTGCAGTTAAATGAGACAATGTTCATAATATATCTAACTCAGTATCTAGTTCAGAGGAATTACTGAACAAATGGTAGCGCTTAATGATTTTGACCAGACTTAGTCTTGATGGGGCTTTTGAATGGTTAGTGTAAGGTATTCTTATCCAACTTGAAGGTGACACAAAATTGAGAAAAATAGATAATCTGTTAGTTAACAAGCAAAGGAGCCATAAAAATCTCAGCGACCTAAAAGGAAAGGCTGAAATCAGCATGCTAAAATTAATAGGGATAAATTTAGACTTTTGCTTTTGTGTTTAAAGCAGCTAAAACCAGAATAAGGGAGATCTTGCTTAATAGTTTATAAAAGAAAGAGAAAGGCCCAGGAGAGTTAGCTGTCAGCTTAACATAAGCCAACTGGGTGAAGGCTGCCAAAATACTAATGTGATTTGAGGTCATGTGATGGAAATAGAGTATCCAGAAGAAACGAGGTGATCGTCCAAGTGTCCTTGCACTGGTCAGGCAACATCAAGGGAGTTTTATTCAGTTCTTGGCCAGAACTTTAAGAGAGGGAGAGAGAATCTAGAAGAAGGTTAACCAGAGGGTCAGAGTTCTGGAAAACATGTCACTTGAGCAATGGTCAAAGGCACCAGGAATGTTTAGTCTGGAAAGGATGTCTGGAGTGGTGCAGGTTGGGAGTGGAAAGGGGGCAATGTGGAGCATGCTAGTGCCTTTAGATATTGGAAGAGTCAGACTTGTTCTTCAGCGTTCAAAGGATGAAAGCAAGATTATGATTGAAAATTGCAGGGAAGGAAATTTTTAGTCAATACACGTTAAAGTATATTTACCATCAATGTACTCATTAGTGTTTATAAACTATGTTCCAGGCTCTCTGTTTAGCTCATATATTACCAATTTTGTCCTTACAGAAACTCTGAAGGGTGGATATTATTATCTCATTTTATAGGTAAGGAAACTGCTGCTTAGACTGAAAAACAGATTTGTCTAAAGCTATGCAACATGTTAAATGGTGAAGCTGAGGTTCCAGCTTAGGCTCTGTGTGATTAGAAAGCCTGAGATTTTTAGCCCTATGTAATATTTCATAGGTTTTTTTTGGGACACAGTAGTTTCAGTACTAAACCCAGGACAGTCCCTGACAAACCATTTTGGTTTATTCAGCCTAATTTCATAGTATGCTTTTTCACACTCCAAGGTAGAGAACTTTTCTGCCTAGAAGGATAGGATTATAGCTTACTGTCTGCCTTTGACCACTTTCCAAAGCACTTCCAGAAAATTTCAACTGTTCAAATATAAAAATGGTTTATCCTAAGTGACAATGAGTCCCTAGTTCTTGGATGTAATGAAAAAGAATGTGGGTGCTACTACTTGTCAGAGCTGTTAAAGAAGAGAATTTTCTATTTGGCTTGTCAGTGTAGGCCATTTCTACAATCCTTCTCTCTCTGTCATGCTGTGATTCAGACATGGAAGTGTCCTTTCTCAGACTCTGAGGTGATTCCCAAGGATCTTTTATATAGAATTAAGAGCACAACATGGGGGCTGGTTTGACAGGATGTTTCAAGAAGCCTGCAAATATGAACCATCTCCCTTCTTGTGGTCATTTCCTTCTGCTAAATGTTGTTAAAAGCATATGTACAAATGTTTTGAGATTTTGCCCTCAGAGCATACATGCCTTGAATTTCCAACCCAAGGCTCTTCCAAGAAAGATTCAGACATGGATTTACTTTATAGATGTATTTTTGTCATTAATATGTTTATTCATTTAAAAATCATTTCAAAAAGAGGAGAAATAAAGCAGATCTCAGCTTTCCCTTTGGAATGTACTCTTCAGTGAAATTTCATTTCACTGAAGGTCTTTCAGGCCTTGTGACTGAGTATCTGGGAGCTCATTAGTATTTTGAGAAACATCTTTGAACTTTTCTTGAAAAATTTCCTGTATCTGCATGTTGTTATCTTTGTGCTGCTGTAACCAAAATATCTGACAAGAACAACTTAGAGTAAGGAAAGTTTTTTGGGTTCACGGTTTCATAGATTTAGTCCATGGTGGGCTGAATCCATTGTTCTGGGCTCAAGGGGAGGCAGAACATTATGACAGAAGGGCGTGGTGGAAGGAAGTTGACGAGGACATGGCAGGGAGGCAGGAGTTGGAGCTAGGGAGGGACTGGGGAAGGGTCAACAGGGAAGATGCCTCCTTCCAGGGCACATCCCCAGTGTGCCATGATCTCTTCCAGTCATGTCCCACCTGCCTATATTTGTCACTCAGTCCATTCAAACTAGGATGGACTGATCAGGTAACAACTCTTATAATCTAATAATCTCATCTCTGAACATTCCTGCATTAACACAGGAGCTTTTGGGGAACAAATACCTCATATCCAAACCATAATAATCTGTGTGGTATTGTCTTGGAAAAAGTTTTCTTTTGTCTTGTAACATACACTGAAGTAAAACTGATATAGAAAGAGTAAAGTGACCATTCGAATACATTGGACCCACATATGTTTGGACATTCTGAGCCATCTGCTACTACCTCACTTTGGAGAATTCTATGGGGCAAGTGATGCTGGGGAAGCCCTTGTCACTTGGTGAGTGTCTCTTGTCTGCTGAAGAAGATGCCCTGTTGTCCTTAGCAATAATAAAAAGCAAATGGACAACCTGGAGAATTCTCTCCTGGGGAAACTGAAAACTGAGTAAAAAACTGAGTAAAAATTTCCAAAGACAGCATAATAACCTATAAAAGGTCCACATTTTATTCCACCTTTGCCCTTATTCTATGTGTGTCTTCTCTGTGAAGACCCAAGCAACAGAGTCATTTTTCATTTAAGTTTAACCTGCTCATTTCTTTTTTCTTGTATAGTTCTACTGTTTTGTGTTTTCTTTACTAACAGGAATCATTATTAAAGACCCACATGTAGTCAAGCTCTGTACTAAGTGTTTTCCATTATTGTCTTCTCTACTCTCACAATGACTCTCTGAGGCAGGGCAATGTCATCTCTTCTTTTGTAAGTGAGGGACAAGAAATTCAGAGAAGTTAAATATCTTGTCTGAATTAATATAGCTAGTAACTGGAAGGCTGAGATTTTAAAAAATTGATTTTAAAATTAAATTAGCTACAAGTTAGCTAAATTATGCTAAAATGTATATTACCTCACATATTTTTAATTTTTGAGTGTATTGGTGGTGAGAACACTTTAAAAGTACTCTTTAAGTAAGCTGTTTTCAAGAATATAATACATTACTATTAACTATAGTCACTATGTTGTACAATAAATCTCTTGAACCTATTCCTCCTGTTTAACTGAAATTTTGTGTCCTTTGACCAACATCCCCCAGCCCCTTGTAGTTGCCATTCTGATCTCTGCTTTGGAGCTCAACATGTTAGAGTCCATGTATGAGTGCGGTCATGTAGTATTTGTCTTTCCCAGCCTACCTTATTTCACTTAACATAGCATCTTCCAGGTTTGTCCATGTTGTCTCAAATGATAGCATTTTCTTTATCAAAACCTGTTTTCTTTTTATTATGTTTTAATGTGACCTGCTTTAATGTGACTGGAGTTTGCTTTCTGCACAAAATATAACTGAAATATGAAGAAGGTTTTTTCCCAAGAATCATTACTTTGTTTATATTTTCCCACAATTTGCTTTTCCTGAGCCCTTAAACCTCAGAGAAGTTTTACTTTGGATCAGAACCTTAATCTTTAATGCCTAAAGTCCTTAAGTGGTCATTTGGAACTGCTCCTTATCTATCATCTCCCAACCAGAATCATTGCCTGGTTTCTCCTAAGGAAATATCTTCATTGGCTCTAACTAAGTCCAGTCTTCATGAATTTCTCATTGAACATTCTTATATACTGACATGAAAATAATGTTATTTAATATAAGAAATATATTTTAACATCATACTCCTCCCTTTCACTGATATATTGATTCCAAGCTCTTGGAAAAATCAAATATCTAACTGAAGCTATGCTATTTGGGGTAATAAGAAGGGGGACAGGAATGTAAACTATCTGCTTTCTTCCTGTTTCTATAAAAGAGGATCTTTTGATAAGAAATCTGCATTTAAGGGGAGGAAGAGTCCATCCTCTTCCCACAATTCTTCCTTTGTTTGTTTGATAGAGAACATAATTTTTTTTTGGTCTCTTTCCATGTGTAAACCAATGGGTTACTTTGTCACAAAGTACTAAATAGTCAAATAAGTGCATGTTCTGATTTTCCTTATATTTTTTTCCCTCAGGTTGGGTAGTAGTTGTGGTTGTCTTCTGGTGCATTGGGGACACATAGAGCTTACCACACTAATTATTTTGAATTTTGGGGAGAGACCACTAAGAGGTTAGCTTCCTGATATCTCTGGTGAGAAAGGCCCCAAATATATCTCTGGAAAACTAGGAATCATTAATATTTCACCCATTACTACTGGGGTCTAAAGTGTTTTCTCTATGATTATTATTCTCCCTTCACCACCGTAAAAGTCTGCATGTACCATTCCACTAGTGCTAGCTTCACCTTTTCTCCAATTATGTCCTTCCAACTGCAGTAGACAGATATAAGAGAGACGGGTATTTTTATAAAATTTACAAAAATCCATTTTTCCCTCCAACTTTGTTCCATGTGGCTCCCTTAGAGGGATGGGGTGATAGTATACTAAACCAAGAGGTCATTCCTACATTCAACTTTTATCTTTTTGGTCAAGAACTGTGTTAGTTCAGTAATGGAATCCAGTGGCTTAATAAGAATTGTTTAAATCTTCTAGGCTCCCTTTTAGACAGGGTGACACCTAGAGAGTGTATCAAGCATGTTGACCTAGGATTGCTATTAAAGGAAAGAAACTAGTATCATGCCCCAGAATGGTCAGGGGAAAATACCAGATTTTCACAATGAGCCTATATAGAGTGTGTGTGTGTTCCTTTCTTTTTCTTGACTGCTAACCAGGCAGAAGGTGAAAGGAGATGAGCCTGTTATAGTTTAGATAATATTAGGTGTCTCCCAAAAGCTCATGTGTGAGACAATGCAAAAAAGTTTAGAGGTGAACTGACTGGGTTATGAGAGTCTTAACCAAATCAGTGCATTAATCCCCTGATAGGGGTTAGCTGAGTGATAACTGAAGGCAGGTGGAGGAAGGCTGGAGAAGGTAGGTCATTGGGGGCATGACTTTGTAGTATATACTTTGTCCTTGGAAAGTGGAGTCTCTCTCTTTCTCTCTTGCTCTCACTCTCTTTCTTGGTGGACACATCCTGCTTTCTTCTGCCACATTATTCTGCTATAATGTTCTGCCTCACCTCAGGCCCCAGTGAATGGAGCCAGCTGTGTATAGACTGAGACCTTTGAAGCCATGAACCCCCAAATAAACTTTTCCTCCTCTAATTGTTCTTGTCAGATCCTTTAGTCACAGCAATGAAAAATATGACTAAAACAGAGCCCCTTTTGAGAGGCGGTGACTTTCAGTTGACCGTGGAGTTGGTCTCCTTAGTTAGGCAGTCATCAACGTGTTCTCTCTCCGTTTGAGCCAGGCTTTGTTGCTCCATTTTCATAATCATGTCTTTTTCATTGCCCACCTGGTAGCGGGGTGGGTGTAAGCAGTATCTAAGGTACCATTAAGTGAGTTGTTTTAATTCTGAAGAACCAAAAGATTCTTCAGTCTTAAATCATTTTGTTTTTAATTAGCATGTATTAATTAGATACATTCATAGGATTCATTGTGATAGTTCAACACATGCATATAGTGTGAGATGATGAAACCAGGGTAATTAATGTTTCCCTTTCATCATTTTTTATGTTTGGAGTCTTTGATCTCTTCTTGTCTAGATCTTAATAAAATGTGTAGTACTTCTATTAAGTGAACTGTAGTCATCCTTCTGTGTGTCAAACACCAGAACTTATTCCATCTATGTAACTGCTTTTGTACACATTATCCAACTTACCTTTATTCACCCTCATGTCTGCTGCCCCCCCCACCCCAATTTCTAGTAATTGCTATTCTACATTCAGGTTGACACTTTTTAGCTTCTACATATGAAAGATACTATGAAGTTTTATCTTTCTGTGTCTGGCTTATTTCACTTCACATAATGTCCCCCAGTTCCCATCCATTCTGTTATAAACGGCAGGATTTTATTTTTCTTCATGGCTAAGTAATATTCTATTGTGTGTGTGTGTGTGTGTGTGTGTACCTACATTTATTTGTTTATATACCAGATTTTCTTTATATATTCATCTGTTGATGGGCACCTACAGGATAAGGATGATTCCTTATCTTAGCTATTGTTAATAGTGTTACAGTAAACATGGGAATGGAGGTATCTCTTTGGTATACTGGTTTCATTTCTTTTAGATATATATACCCAGAAGTGGACCATATGGTAGATCTAGTTTTGTTTTTGAGAACCCTATGTACTACTCTCCACAGTGTCATCCTTTAAATATTTACTTCTGTTCACTGTCAGGTAGGACAGTGGAGGATCCCATACTGTACAACCTTGCCTTGGTAAGAGTATTTTAGGAAGGCTTTTATCTCTGAATCTGGTCCATAGGGCCTTTATCCTTTCTGTTCTAAAAGTTATGTTTCTATCAGCATCCCATCCTTGTCCCTAAAACTGTTGGGTCTAGGGTGTGATTTTATCTTCTTACATGTTTGGATCCTACTTATTCTACTTATAATTTAACCTGTTATTGTTTTGTGGACACTGGCAGAAGACACAAGATTCCCGGGACAGTGACAAAAATTATTACTCATGGCCCAACAAGCAACATGAGAATTAGCATTTTCCTTACCCTCAGGCCTGTGGAGGTTACTTGATGGGTCCAGATGGATTCTGTGCACACAATGGGTTTGTGTTGTGGCCACAAAAGTCAGGACCAAGGACCTAGCACTTTAAGAGCAAGCAGAACTTCTGTTCACCCCTCCCTCGTGGTATTAGAATTTCATATCAGAGAGAACATTTGACATGAAGGGAGGGAGGAGGAATAGGAATAGGAAAGACAGTAGAATGAATTGGACATAACTTTCCTATGTTCATAATGAATACACCACCAGTGAAACTCCACGTCATGTACAACTATTATGTACAAGAATGGTATCCTAATTAGAATAAGATATACTTCATGTATGTATGTTGAAATACACTCTACTGCTATGTATATCTAAAAAGAACAAAAATTAAAAAGTAAAGAAAGAAAGAAAAAAGAGCAAGCAGAAAGCAAAATAGTCCCCATCCATCTAGGACTGAGAATGATAATCAGACTGTGATTACCCTGACCTTCTTCATTGCCCATATGAGCAGCTATAGAAATTTCTTAGCATCAAGAAATGTATAAACCTTGCAAGCTGCATATTTAGCAAGAATTGTTAGTGACACTCAAGGCCCATGATGACTGCCTCTCCCAACAGTGATGAGGTGAGTATTGGAAGGAACTTTCAGATTGTGCCCATATAAAGCTGATCTGATTCAACATATAGTTGGTCCCTACAGCAGCAGTTGGGCCAGAATAAATAGTTAAGGGCCCCACACAAGTGAGGCTCATGGGGATGCATATAAATTTTCTGAGACAGCGCTTTAGAAATATAAGGCAATATTTTTCTTCTTATTGTTATCATTACTATGACTACTCCAGGATGGTTTGTGGTTCCTTTTCTACCCAATAGGATTCCAAATGCTTTGAGAGAGGGCTCTGAAATCCAGTTGGGTATCATAGGCAATCCTGCTTGCTTTATTATTTCCCTGAGTGGAATACCATTTTTTCCAATATGGAGGATTGAACTCAAGGGTGCTTTAATGAGCTATACCCCCAGCCCTTCTTATTTATTTATTTTCAAATTTTGAGACAGAATCTCATTAAGTTGCCAAGGCTGGTTTCAAATTTATGATCCTCCTGCTCAGCCTTCTCAACAAAATCATCTATTTAGTCATTTAAAACAGTGGAGCCAAAGAACACCATGCTCATAAATAAATTCCAATTTCAGCTGGGGAAAATCTGAGTATTAGAAATATCAACAATTAATTAATACATAATTGAAAACTTAATGGATATGAAGCATATACATAAAAAATGTTGTTGTTTGTATGTGGTTTCAAAACAAACAACTCAATATGCTTTCTTTGGGACACTTACTAGTAGAATGCACACCAAGGAATGTTATCTTCCAGTATTGAAATTTTGAGGACTTAAAGCCCAGACACCAAAACCATAGTATTGTAGGTCCCACATACTTGGATTAGTCTCGACAGAGCACATCTAATGAATATATGAAGTAGGTTGTCAACTGTCAGTGCTATTTAGACACTAACTATGTTCCTCTCCACCAACTAACCCCCAACAGCTCATTTTTGTGCCTAAAGACCAAATCAGCATTTGGTCTTTTGAATATTGCCCTATTGGAATATGAACATCCTTAAAGTGATACTAAATAAAGTTTTTTGTTAGCTATATAAACCCTTCCAGAAGGGCTGTGGTCTGATGAAGTTGGAGGACAAGAGAACAGTGCAGGGTTTTTGTATGTTTGTTTGCTTGTGGCACTGGGACTTGAAACCAGGGGGGCATTCTACCACTGAACTACATCCCTAATCCTTTCAAATTTTTTTTGAGATAGGGTCTTGCTAGGTTGCCTAGGCTGGCCTCAAACTTGTGATCCTCCTACCTCAACCTTTAGTGTTGTTAGGATTATATGCATGTGATACTACACCCTGCCAGTACAATTTTTGGTATGGAAATATTTTTAAAATAACTCCATTGGATAATAACAAGGAATGTTTGCTGCTGCATATGATGAGAGTATATTTAGTTTTCTAACAAACTGCCAAACTATCTTTCAAAGTGGCTGTACCAATTTTCATTCCTATTAGCAAGGAATGAGAGAGTTCCTGTTGCTCCACATCCTCATCAGCATGTGGTGATGTCAGTGTTCTGGATTTTAGCTGTTCTGATAGTTTTGTAGTAGCAACTCATTGTTGTTTTAATTTGAATTTTCTGATGACTTATGATGTGTACTATCTCTTCATGTTTATTTGCCATCTATACTTTGGTGAGAAGTTTGTCTAAGTCTTTAGCACATTTTTAATTGGGGTGCTTACATTTTTATTGTTGAGTTTTGAGAGGTCTTTGTATATTTTGGGTGATAGTTCTTTTTCAGATATGTCTTTTGCAAACATTTCTTCCCAGTCTGTGTCTAGTCTTCTCATTCTTTTGAATGTGTCTTTTACAGAAAAGAAAATTTTCATTTTAATGGAGTCCAGCTTATCAATTTTTTTTTATTGATTATGTCTTTGGTGTCACATCTAAAAAGCTATCACCACCCCAAGTTCATCTAAACGTTATCTTTGAGGATTTTATAGCTTTGAATTTTGCACTCTGGTCTGTGTTATAGTTTGGTTGTGAGGTGTCCCCCAAAGACTCACATGTAAGACAATGCAAGAAGGTTCAGAGGAGAAATGATTGGGTTGTGAAAGTCTTAACCCAATCAGTGAATTAACCACTTGATGGGATTAACTGGTAACTAAAGTGGTAGGGTGTGGCTGGAGGAGTTGGGAACTGGGGGCATGGCTTTGGGGTATATATTTGTATCTGGCAAGTAGAGAGCTCTCTCTCCCACCATGATGCTTAGCCTCACCTCAAGCCCTGAGAAATGCAGTTGACCTTCTATGGACTAAGACTTCTGAAACCATGAGCCCTCAAAACTTTCCTCCTCTACAATTGTGCTGGTTTGGTCCTTTAGTCACAGTAATGAAAAAGTTGACTAAAACAATTTGTGATCCATTTCAGGTTAATCTTTAGTGGATGAATGGATAAAAAAATGTGACCATTGTGTAGTGGAATTTTACTCAGCAATAAAAGAGAATAAAGTCATGGCATTTGCAGGTAAATGGATGGCATTGGAGAAGATAATGCTAAGTGAAGTTAGCCAATCCCAAAAAAAACAAATGTCAAATGTTTTCTCTGATATAAGGAGGATGACTCATAGTGGAGTAGGGAAGGGGACCATGGAATGAATAGATGAATTCTAGATAGGGCAGAGGGGTGGGAGGGAAAGGGAGGAGGCAGTGGGTTAGCAAGGATGGTGGAATGTGATAGACATCATCATCCAAAGTACATATATGAAGACACAAATTGGTGTCAAAATACTTTATACAAAGCCAGAGATTTGAAAAATTGTGCTGTATACATGTAATAAGTATTGTAATGCATTCCACTGTCCTTTATTTTTTTAATCAATAAAAAAGAATCTTAAAAAAAGAAAGAAGGGTTTAAGGTCTGTGTCAGTTTTATTTATTTAATTTTACATGGAGATGTTCAGTTGTTCCAGAACCGTTTGTTGAAAGACTATCTTTGCATCATAGCATTGCTTTTACTTCTTTGTCAAAGATCAGTTGAGTAACTTTATGTCAGTCTATTTCTGGGCTCTGTATTCTATTACTTTTATCTATTTCTCTATCCTTTCACTAATACTACATACTTGATTACTATATCTTTATAGCATGTCTTGAAGTCAGTTAGTTTCAGTGTTCCAACTTTTTCTCCTTCTTCAATATTATGTTGACTAGTCTGGGTCTTTTGCTGTTCTTTATGAGCTTTAAAATCAGTTTGTTGATAGCTATAAAATAATTTTATGTGACTTTGATTGAGATTGCACTGAATTTATAGATCAAACTGGCAAGAACTGACATCATGACAATATTGAGTCCTCTGTCCATGAACATTAATGTCTCTATTATTTAATTCTTTGATATCTTTCAACAGTTTTGTAGCTTTTCTTTTTTAAATTTTATACATGTTTTGTTATATTTATACTTAAACATCTAATTTTGGGAATGTTAACACAAATGGTATTGTGCTTTTAACTTTAAATTCCATTGCAAATATATAGAAAAGTGATTGACTTTTTCTGTATTAACCTCATATCCTGCAACCATGCTGTAATTGCTTATTAGTTTCAGAAATATTTTTGTTAATTCTTTCAGTTTTCCTGAATAGACAATCATGGCATTTATGAATAAAGAATTATTATTTCTTCTTTCCAATGTATATACATTTTATTTCCTTTTCATCTTTTTGTATTAGTTATGACTTCCAGAAAAATGTTTAAATGCAGGTGGTGAGACAGGACATCCTGGCTTATTCCTGATCTTCTGGGAAAAGCATTGATTTTCTTTTTTTCCTTTTTTTTAATTGGTGCAATATATATATATATATATATATATATATATATATACACACACACACATACACACACACACACACACTAGTGAGCTTTAAGTTTCTTACCATTAAATATGATATTAGTTGTATGTTTTCTCTGCTCTTTATTGAGTTGAGGAATTTTCTCCCTATTTGTAGGTTACTGAGAGTTTTTACATAAGTGGGTGTTGCATTTTGTCAAAGGTTTTTTGGCACCTATTGATATGATTATGTTATTTTTCTTTTTTAATTTGATGTGATAGATGACAATAATTGATGTTCAAATGTTGGATCAACTTCATATATCTGAGACAAATCTCACTTGGTTGTGTTGTATAATTCTTTTAATACCTTATTGAATTCAATTTGCTAATATTTTGTTGAAGGTTTTTACATCTATTCACAAGATATATTGATTTTGACTTCTCTTTTGTAACATCTTTGGTTTGGTATTTGGGTAGTGCTGGCTTCAATAATGAGTTAGGATATTCCTTTTGCTGCCATCTTCTGGAAGAAATTGTAAAGTTTTGGTAGAGTTGAAGAATAATTTTGTCAGGTACAGAATTTTAGGTTGGTGTTTCCTGCTCCCCCCAACAGTTCTCTTTCTATTGCTTACATGGTGTGTGAGGAGAAGTCAAATGCAATCTGACCTTTGTTCCTCTACAGGTAAGGTATTTTCCCCCTCTGGCTTCTTTAAGGATTTTTTGCTTATATTTGACTTTCTATAGTTTGAAATGATATATACATATATCATTTATATGTATAACATATAAATATATATATATCATATAATATATATATATTTTTATATATATAACATTTTTATTATTTTGGAATTTGCTTCCATTCCTTCAAGCTTTCTTGGTGTGTAGTTTTGTTTGTGGTAATACTTTGGAGAAAATTTCAGATGTCATTAATAGAGATATTTCTTTTGTCTCTTTTTCTTTTCCTTGAATTCCTTTTATGTATGTGTTATGCCTTTTGCAGTGGTCTCTCAGTTCTTGGATGTCCTCTTATTTTATTCGGTCTTTTTCTTCTTCTTCTTTTTTTTTTTTTTTGCTTTCTGGTTTTGGTGGTTTTCATCGATATATCCCTAATGTCAGAGATTTATTTCCCTTCAGCTGTATCCAATTTACCATTAAAGTCACTATAGGCATTCTTCATTTCCATACAGTATTTTTAATTCCTAACATTTCTTCTTTATTCTTTCTTAGAATTTCCATCTTTCTGCTTATATAGCCCATCTGTTCCATCATGCTATCTACTTTACCCATTAGTACAGTTGGTATCTTTATCATAGTTATTTTAAAGTCCTGATCTGATAACTCCAACCCTTCTGAGGCATCTTACTCTGACTTTGGTGCTTTCTCTCTGTCTCTTCAACTGTGTTTTTCTTTTCTTTTTAGTATGTCTTGTAAGTTTTTCTTAGTTGCCATATATGATGTACCAGGTAACAGAAACTTCTCTAAATAGGCCTTTGTAATGCAGTGGTAAGATGTGGGGAGGGGAAAGTGTTCGAGAGGCCAGTGAATAAATCTCATTTTTTTTTTGTGACCCTGAACCAAGAAGGGACTATGAAGCATGTTTTTCAGTCCACCTTTCCTCCTCCTCAGTGGGACAGAGTAGAGAGGACTGCAGTTGGGTATTCCTTTTCTGTCACACAGAAGGCAAAAGCTGTCTAGAGTGGAATATGGCCCTTTACCCCAGTTAGGCTCTGTTAAAAACATAGCAGGTTTAATTCTGCTTAAATAATTTCTCCTGAGGGTAGATCCTCTGTGAAGGAAGAATAGTGCTCTGGTATATTAAAAAATGTTTAATTTTCCCTTCCCTCAGTGGGAAGCATGAAAGAATTTTTCTCTCATACTCCTTGTGAGAATCTGATTGAACTCCTGGAGGCAAAATTTGCAGAAGTGTTTAGGGCTTGATGACTGAGTCTCCCTAGAGTTTTTAATATCTTAGACTTGTCTGCACTGAGCCTCCAGCAATTCATCAGTTATAGTTCAGGTTTCCCTACCTTGGCAGTGCTTCCTACAGTTTATGCTTGTGGATTTCTGCTCTGGCTTGCCAAGATTTTCTGCATTTGCCTGTCAGTATCTCTAGTTTTGGGAGCAGTGGTTTTTCTTGCAACTCCACATTTATGATGGGTTTAAAGAGAGTGGTTGTTTTTTCCCCCATTTTTTTTTTAAAAAAAATGTTTTTAGGATGAAATGACGACTTCCAGATTTTTATATGCTGAACTACAAACCAGCAGTCCCCTAGTAATTTTTTTTTTTTAATTCATAGACTGTTTCTTCCATCGTAGTCTAAATAGAAAAGTTTTATATGACCTTATAATAGTTATCTTTGGAATCATTTGCAAATTCATGTCACACAAATATATGCAAAGCATGTCACCCTCTTTGAGTTTTTACTCATTTTCCCTCTCATATGCTGGTCACACCTGCTGTTGGTTCTATGTGTGCACATCTTGCATTGACACTTTCCTTTTCATATCCGCATTGGCTGCTTTATTCTTACTCTAAAGTACTATGGTATCCTAATAGGTCTTCTTGCTTTTAGTTTCCTCATTCCCAACATTGCAACCAGATTAAACTCCTTAAAACTTTACTTTTATCATATACGTTTTCTACAAAAACTTTGTTTCCTTTTTAGAAGACAGTCAAAATTTCTAAGCCCAACATTCAAGGTAGTCTAGGTTCAGACCCAGGGCATTTATTAAGCTGTTCTTTCTCAGTGCAACCCCCACTTTATAGTCAACCCAGTGAGGCTGGGCCACTACTCTATAGGCTACATTTCTGCTCTGACACCTGGATCCCTGTTGAGTCTGTTATTGGGGGTGCTAGAAGGGGATTGGAGGCCTGGAAGGTAGAAGGGACTTGCTGCTGCTCTTGTTTCTTGTGTGATTATTTTCCTGGGAGTATAACTCCCGCCTCATTTTTTCACATTGGTGGCCCCAGTTCCTTCCAGCTTGCCATTGCTTCCGCACTTCAGTCTCACTGAATCCCCTCAGAGAATCTAGCTCCAGCCCCTCCTTGGAGGTTTGGGTTCTAGATACATAAATCTCTTCCTTTAAGCTATTAAATTTCAAAACTCTTTCTTCCCGTTGTTCTCCAGCTGTAGGGGTGATAGTGTTTCCTGTGGGTGCTACCTCCACGATATCTTAGAATTTTCTTTTTACTCTTTCAAGTCCTTACTTAACAACTTTATACTTAGTTAATAATTCCTTATATTGAATTTTCTTTGATGAAATGGTGTGGTTTTTGCCTCTTCATTGGGCCCTCAGTGATACCGATATAGGCACTACTGAGCCACAGCCACAACTGTTTAAATTCCATTTCCCAAACTAGACCTTCTGTTTCAGTTGAGAAAAGTCTATTCTTTTCATGGATTCCTATGTGAGTATTTCCTTTTCTCAACTTTGAAAGCTTGCCTATATCTTCCACAACTTAAGAAAGCTATCCAACTTCTGCCAATCTGAATCTGCAGTTGGGTATTCCTCTTCCGTCAGAAGGCAAGCTATCTAGAGTGGAATATTGTCCTTCTAAAGCCCAGTTGAAATCCATCCCTGGACTTTTCTGAAATGTGATCTCTTACCTTTCTAGTACACAGTGATGTCTCCTAGGCATGGATAAGTCATTTAACAGTCCCATACTCCCATCCTCCCCACGCCCATCCCCCCTCACTAACTTACAGATAGGTTGTGTTCTACTGGTTTGCTTGTAAGTCAGTTGTTTAGAAGTTCAGGTGTATTTTCCTGTAGAAATAACTTTAAACATGGTGGCTAAGGCAATAAATGGTACATATATTTCAAACTGCTTCGTGAGTCCATTTAACTCACGATGGAACCAAATTCTAAAGATTCAGGAATGGAATCTAACAAAAATACGTATCATTTTTTGGGGAAAAGTTTGACACAGAATCCTGTCCTTTATGGTCCCTGCCCATAAGAATAGGACATCCTTGGGTATATGAAGACTCAGCAGTGGGAGTTCCTACCAAATCTTCTTAGGGAGAGAGAGTTGAAAGCTGTGGTGGCAGGGCCTCCTTGGATGCTCATTTGTTTGCGTGCTGAGTCTTTAAGTCAGGGACTACCTGGACCATGTGGAGGTCAGCACTTTCCTAAGTGGTTCTTCCTTCCAAACCTTCCAAAAGGGCAATACTGTACCTTGTATTGCATTTTTACACAGTACTGAGGCCCAGTTTCCCCAAAATATGTCTCCTGATACTAGGCTATTTCTGAAAAAGATGATCTGGTACTCTGACTCTTCTTATAGTCTGCCTACTGAAAATGAATGCAGTCAAACCTGTTTGCTGTACATGTAGCACCATTAAAAATAAGGTTCGAATGTATACTTAAATAACAACAACAACCTTTCAAACCTTTACTAAGTGGAAAAGGGAAAGAGGACAGGAGTTGTCCTCAGCTGGAACTTCCTTCTAAAAAGCTGATACTTATTGGTCAACTTCATAGTATAGTAGAAGCATGATGGCCCAGTGATCAGTCAGACCTGCACTGAAAGTCCAGTTCCATAACTTTCCAACATGAAACATGAGGAAATTTGCTTAATTATTTACAGCTCAGGTTCCTCGTTTATAACATGGTGATAATAATATTAACCATGGAATGATTTTTGAGGAATAAAAGAGATAACAAATAAGATATCTAGTGTGGAGTTTGGCATATAATAGGTATTTTATATAGTCAGTAAATGTTAATTCCTTTTCCTTTCCTTTTAGAAATAAACTTATTTGTAACTTGAGTGCGAGAAGACATATTCAGGCTGTCTCTCCCTCTAGAGATGGCCTGCATTCTCCCTTGAATGTGTATCTACTTTCCTAAATAAACCTGTCTGTGTCTCTGAAAAGAAGGAGAAGGAGGAGGAAGAGGAAATATCCACTGTTGCTGTGAACTGTGAGCCAAGGTCTGAAAAGTGGACAAAGTAACTTGCATCAAAGCAGGAGATTTTGAGGATACACATTCTATTCTGTGAGCCTTAAATAATAACTCACA
This sequence comes from Marmota monax, assembly GCF_021218885.2. Classification (NCBI taxonomy): domain Eukaryota; kingdom Metazoa; phylum Chordata; class Mammalia; order Rodentia; family Sciuridae; genus Marmota; species Marmota monax. The sequence goes on from NW_026695245.1 coordinate 4,683,224, forward strand.
AGGAGTTGCAAAAAAACTATATGCAAATTTTTTATGCAGGAATACTGTCTATACATATTATATTATCTCAGAGTAATTCTTGTCTGAAATAATATTTACCAAATAACAAGAATGCAATAATTCTTGGACAATGAAAATTTGTTTGCTTCTAGGTAGAGTACTCTTTACATACATTCCCCTGAAATTGGTTCTTATCAGAATGGGTTTTTTGAAAAATAAAAGATAGTATTCTTTAAAAAATCAATTTAAACCATAACAACATTGTTTTTCTTTTTTAAAAAATTTATTTATTCTAATTAGGTATATATGACAGAGGAATGCATTTTCTTTCATTGTACGCAATTGCAGCACAATTTTTTATTTCTCTGGTTGTACATGATGTGGCATTGCACCATATGTGCAGTCATACATGTACCACCAACTTTCCTGCCCCCATACCCGCTTCCCTCCTCTATCCTCCATCCCCTATGCCCAATCAAAGTTCCTCCATTCTCCCAATACCCCCAGACCCCATTATGGGTCGGCATCCACTGATTAGAGAGAACATTTGGCCTTTGGTTTTTTGGGATTGGCTTACTTCACTTAGCATGATATTCTCCAACTCCATCCATTTACCTGCAAATGCCATAATTCTATTCTCCTTTAATGCCGAGTAATATTCCATTGTGTATATATACCACAGTTTCTTTATCCATTCATTTATTGAAGGGCATTTAAGTTGCTTCCACAGCTTAGCTATTGTGAATTGAGTTGCTACAAACATTGATGTGGCTGCATTACTATAATATGCTGATTTTAAGTCCTTTGAGTATAGACTGAGGAGTGGAATAAGTGGGTCAACTGGTGGTTCCATTCCAAGTTTTCTAAGGATTCTTCATACTGCTTTCCAGAGTGGTTGCACCATTTTTCAGTCCCACCAGCAATGTATGAGTGTTCCTTTTCCCCCGTATCCTCACCAACACTTATTGTTGTTTGTATTCTTGACAACTAGCATTCTGACTGGTATGAGATGAAATCTTAGAGTAGTTTTGATTTTCATTTCTCTAATTACTAGAGATATTGAACATTTTTTTTTTGTATATTTGTTGATTGATTGTATATCATCTTCTGAGAAGTGTCTGTTCAACTCCTTAGCCCACTTATTAATTGGGTTGTTGTTTTTTTTTTTGGTATTAAGTTTTTTGAGTTCTTTATATATCCTGGGATTAGTGCTCTTCTGATGTGCATGTGGCAAAAATTTGCTCTCAAAATATAGGCTGTCTCTTTACCTCATTGATTGTTTCTTTTCTGAGAAGAAGATTTTTAGTTTGAACCCATCCATTTATTGATTCTTGATTTTATTTCTTGCACTTTAGGAGTCTTGTTAAGGAAGTTGGGGCCTAATCCGATGTGATGAAGATTTGGGCCTACTTTGTCTTCTATTTGGCACAGGGTCTCTGGCCTAATTCCTAGCTCCTTGATCCACTATGAGTTGAATTTTGTGCATGGTGAGAGAGAGGGGTTTAGTTGCATATGGATTTTTTCCTTTTGCCGCATATGGATTTCCAGTTTTCCCAGCACCATTTGTTGAAGAGGCTATCTTTTCTCCAATGTATGTTTTTTGCACCTTTGTCTAGTATGAGATAACCGTATTTATGTGGGTTTGTCTCTGTGTCTTCTATTCTTTACCATTGTCTACATATCTATTTTGGTGCCAATACCATTCTGTTCTTGTTACTATAGCTTTGTAGTATAGTTTAAGATCTGGTGTGTGATGCCTCCTGGTTCACTCTCCTTGCTAAGGATTGCTTTGGCTATTCTGGGTCTCTTATTTTTCCAAATGGATTTCATGATTACTTTTTCTATATCTATAAGGAATGATGTTGGGATTTTAATTGGAATCACATTGAATTTGTTTATCGCTTTGGGTAGGATCGCAATTTTGATAATATTAATTTTGCCTATTTAATGCCATGGGAGATCTTTCCATCTTCTAAGGACTTCTTCAATTTCTTTCTTAGTGTTCTGTAGTTTTCATTGTAGAGGTCTCTCACCTCTTTTGTTAAATTGATTCCCAAGTATTTTATTTTTCTTGAGACTATTATGAATGGAGTAGTTTTCCTAATTTCTTTCAGTTGATTCATCACTGAGGTATAGAAATGCATTTGATTTATGGATATTAATTTATATCCTGCTACTTTGCTGAATTCATTTATTTTTGTTGAGAGAGAGAGAGAGAGAGAGAGAGAGAGAGAGAGAGAGAGAGAGAAAGAATTTTTAAAAAATATTTATTTATTTATTTTAGTTTTCGGCAGACACATCTTTATTTGTATGTGGTGCCGAGGATCAAAGCCCGGCCGCACGCATGCCAGGCAAGTGCGCTACCGCTTGAGCCACATCCCCAGCCCCTGAATTCATTTATTAATTCTAGAAGTTTTCTGGTAAAGTTTTTTTGGATCTTCTAAGTATAGAATCATGTCATCAGCAAATAATGATAGTTTGTGTTCTTCTTTCCCTTTAATTTCTTTCATCTGTCTAATTGCTATGGCTAGAGTTTCAAGAACTATGTTGAATAGAACTGGTGAAAGAGAGCATCCCTTTCTTGTTCCTATTTTTAGAGGAATGCTTCTGATTTTTTTTTATATTTAGAATGATGCTGGCCTTGGGTTTAGCATAGATAGCTTTTAAAACATTGATGTATGTTTGTACTATTTCTAGTTTTTCTAGTGTTTTGAACATGAAAGTGTACTATATTTTGTCAAATGCTCTCTCTGCATCAAATGATATTATCATATGATTCTTGTTTTTAAAGTCTATTGATGTGATGAATTACATTTATTGATTTTCATTATGTTGAACCAAACTTGCATCCCTGAGATGAACTCCACTTGATCATGGTGCACTATTTTTTAAAATATATTTTTATATGCAGTTTGCCAGAATTTTACTGAGAATTTTTGCATCAATGATCATCAGGGATAGTGGTCTAAAATTTTCTTTCCTTGATGTGTCTCTGCCTGGTTTTGGTATCAGGATGATACTAGCTTCATAGAATGGGTTTGGAAAGGTTCCCTCCTTTTCTGTTTCAAGGAATAATTTGAGGGGTATTGGTATTAATTCTTATTTGTATGTTTTGTAGAACTCAGTTGTGAATCTGTCTGGTCCTGGGCTTTTCTTGGTTGGTAGGCTTTTGATGGTGTCTTCTATTTCCTTGCTTGAAATTGATCTGTTTAAATTATGTATGTCCTCCTGGTTCAGTTTGGGTAAGTCATATGCCTCTAGAAATTTTCCAGTTTCTTTGAGGTTTTCTATTTACTAGAGTATAAATTTTCAAAATAATTTCTAACTATCTTCTATATTTCAATAGTGTCTATCGTGATATTTCCTTTTTCATCATGAATTTTAGTAATTTGAGTTTTCTTTCTCCTTTTTGTCAGGGTAGCTAAGGGTTTGTCAATTTTATTTATTTTTTATAAAACCAACTTTTTGTTTTGTCAATTTTTTGAATTGTTTCTTTTGTTTCAATTTTACTGATTTCTGTGCTGATTTTCATTATTTCCTGTCTTCTACTACTTTTAGTGTTGGTTTGTTCTTTTTTTTCTAGGGATTTGATATATAATGTCAGGTGTTTTACTTGTTGATTTTTTATTCTTTCAAATGAATGAGTTTAATGCAATGAACTTTCCTCTTAGCACTGCTGTCATAGTGTCCCAGAGATTTTGATAAGTTGTATCAGAGTTCTTATTTAACTCTAAGAATTTTTTATCTTCTCCCTGATGTCTTCTGTTATCCATACATCATTTAATGGTGTATTATTTAGTCTCTAGGTGTTGGAGTAGCTTCTATTTCTTATTTTATCATTGATTTCTAATTTCATTTCACTGTAGTCACATAGAATGCAGAGTAGTATCTCTATTTTTTTTGTATTTGTTGTTTTGTGGCATAACATATGGTCTATTTTGGAGAAGGATCCATGTGCTGCTGAGAAAAAAGTGTATTCACTGGTTGATGGATAAAATATTCTATATATGTTTGTTAAATTATTAAATTAAATAGTCTAAATTATTGATTGTTTTATTGAGTTTTATAGTTTCTTTGTTTGGCTTTTGTTTGGAAGATCTATCCAGTGGTGAGAGAGGTATATTAAAGTCACCCAGTGTTATTGTATTGTGGTCTATTTGATTCTTGTAGTTGAGAAGGCTTTGTTTGATATACATAGATGCCCCATTGTTTGGGGCATAGATATTTATGATTGTTGTGTCTTGTTGATGTGTGAATCCCTTAAGCAGTATGAAATGTCCTTCTTTATCCCTTTTCACTAGCTTTGGTTTGAAGTCCACTTTATCTATATGAGGATAGAAACCCCTACTTGTTTATGTGGTCCATGCAAGCGGTATTTTTTTCCTCACCCTTTTACCTTCAGTCTGTGGATTTTTCCTGTGAGATGAGTATCTTGAAGGAAGCATATTGTTGTGTCTTTTTTTTAAAAATCCAATCTGCTAGTCTGTATCTTTTAATTGATGAGTTTAGGCCATTGACATTCATGGTTATTATTGAGACATGATTTGTATTCCCAGTCATTCTGCTTTATTTTTGGTTTTTACCTTGACTTGGTTTCTCCTTTGATTGGCATTTTCTTCAGTGTAGTTCATCCCTTTGCATATTTTTCTTGGTGTTTTTAATTTCCTCCTCTGGAATATTTCGCCAACAATTTCTGTAGTGCAGGCTTTCTGGTTGTATATTCTTTTAACTTTTGCTTATCATGGAACATTTTTTATTTCATTATCAAAATCTAATTCTTAGTTTTGCTGGGTATAAGATTCTTTTTCTTATACCATTTCCTTTTTCTTTCAGAGGTTGGTATATGTTGTTCCAGGATCTCCTGGCTTTGAGGGTCTGGGTTGAAAAAAATCTGCTGAGATCCAAATTGGTCTTCCCCTATATGTGATCTGTTCTCGCTCATGGCCTTTAAAATTCTATCTCTATTCTGTATGCTAGGCATTTTCATTATAATATGTCTTGGTGTAGATCTGTTGTAATTTTGTCCATTTGGTGTCCTGTAAGCCTCTTGTATTTGATTTCCCAATTCATTCCTCATGTTTGGGAAATTTTCTGATATTATTTTATTGAAGAGATTGTGCATTCCTTTGGTTTGAATCTCTGTGCTTTCCTCTATCCCAATAAGACTTTTTTTAAAAAATTTTTTATTGTTGGTTGTTCAAAACATTACAAATTTCTTGACATATCATATTCCACACTTTGATTCAAGTGGGTTATGAACTCCCACCTTCACCCCATACACAGATTGCAGAATCACATCAGTTACACATCCATTGATTTACATATTGCCATACTAGTGTCTGTTGTGCTCCGCTGACTTTCCCATCCTCCACCATCCCCCCTCCCCTCCTCTCCCCTCCCCTCCCCTCCTCTCTCTCTACCCCCTCCACTGTATAACCCTGAGGGTCTCCTTCCATTTCCATGCAATTTCCCTTCTCTCTCCCTTTCCCTCCCACCTCTCATCCCTGTTTAATGTTAATCTTCTTCTCATGCTCTTCGTCCCTACTCTGTTCTTAGTTACTCTCCTTATATCAAAGAAGACATTTGGCATTTGTTTTTTAGGGATTGGCTAGCTTCACTTAGCATAATCTGCTCTAATGCCATCCATTTCCCTGCAAATTCTATGATTTTGTCATTTTTTAATGCAGAGTAATACTCCATTGTGTATAAATGCCACATTTTTTTTTATCCATTCGTCTATTGAAGGGCATCTAGGTTGGTTCCACAGTCTTGCTATTGTGAATTGTGCTGCTATGAACATTGATGTAGCAGTGTCCCTGTAGCATGCTCTTTTTAGGTCTTTAGGGAATAGACCAAGAAGGGGGAATAGCTGGGTCAAATGGTGGCTCCATTCCCAGCTTTCCAAGAAATCTCCATACTGCTTTCCAAATTGGCTGCACCAATTTGCAGTCCCACCAGCAATGTACAAGTGTACCCTTTTCCCCACATCCTCGCCAGCACTTGTTGTTGTTTGACTTCATAATGGCTGCCAATCTTACTGGAGTGAGATGGTATCTTAGGGTGGTTTTGATTTGCATTTCTCTGACAGCTAGAGATGGTGAGCATTTCTTCATGTACTTGTTGATTGACTGTATGTCCTCCTCTGAGAAGTGTCTGTTCAGGTCCTTGGCCCATTTGTTGATTGGGTTGTTTGTTCTCTTATTGTCTAATTTTTTGAGTTCTTTGTATACTCTGGATATTAGGGCTCTATCTGAAGTGTGAGGAGTAAAGATTTGTTCCCAGGGTGTAGGCTCCCTATTTACCTCTCTTATTGTTTCTTTTGCTGAGAAAAACCTTTTTAGTTTGAGTAAGTCCCATTTGTTGATTCTAGTTATTAACTTTTGTGCTATGGGTGTCCTATTGAGGAATTTGCAGACCGACCCCACCGAATGTAGATCGTAGCCAACTTTTTCTCCTATCAGACGGCGTGTCTCTGATTTGATATCAAGCTCCTTGATCCATTTTGAATTAACTTTTGTGCATGGCGAGAGAAAGGGATTCAGTTTCATTTTGTTGCATATGGATTTCCAGTTTTCCCAGCACCATTTGTTGAAGATGCTATCCTTCCTCCATTGCATGATTTTAGCCCCTTTATCAAATATAAGACAGTTGTAGTTTTGTGGATTGGTTTCTGTGTCCTCTATTCTGTACCATTGGTCCACCCGCCTGTTTTGGTACCAGTACCATGCTGTTTTTGTTACTATTGCTCTGTAGTATAGTTTGAAGTCTGGTATCGCTATACCGCCTGATTCACACTTCCTGCTTAGCACTGTTTTTGCTATTCTGGGTCTTTTATTTTTCCATATGAATTTCATGATTGCTTTCTCTATTTCTACAAGAAATGCTGTTGGGATTTTGATTGGCATTGCATTAAACCTATAGAGAACTTTTGGTAATATCGCCATTTTGATGATGTTAGTTCTGCCTATCCATGAACAGGGTATATTTTTCCATCTTCTAAGATCTTCTTCTATTTCTCTCTTTAGGGTTCTGTAGTTTTCATTGTATAAGTCTTTCACCTCTTTTGTTAGGTTGATTCCCAAGTATTTTATTTTTTTTGAGGATATTGTGAGTGGAGTGGTTGTCCTCATTTCCATTTCAGAGGATTTGTCGCTGATATACAGGAATGCCTTTGATTTATGCGTGTTGATTTTATATCCTGCCACTTTGCTGAATTCATTTATTAGCTCTAATAGTTTCTTTGTAGACCCTTTTGGGTCTGCTAGGTATAGAATCATGTCACCTGCAAATAGTGATAATTTAAGTTCTTCTCTTCCTATTTTTATGCCTTTAATTTCAGTTAAAAAAATAAAGCTAGTTCCAATTTAACACTGCTTGTTATAACAAGTTTTAACTATCATATAGCAATTTATTTTGGATGCATCCTCTATCATTATTTTCCCAAACTATTCAGGATTTATAATAAATTTTCTTACCGCCAAAAAGCATCTCCCCAATTATATTTTTGTTCTTCCTACTCTTCTCTTTACCAAAACAAAAGCTATATCCCTTATACTCTACCTCTGAGAATCTAGAATGGATCACTCTATGAAGGCAATTGCCAATACTTTTCATATTTACAAATCCAGTTCCTCTTTGATCTAGGAATTCTTTTTTGAGAATCTGACAGTTATTCCTGTAAATACAGGAAATGAAATGTATTCATTATTCTTTTTCTTCTAACATTCAAAGACTGGCAACAACACAAGTGTTCATTTATAGAATATTGACTTGTAAATGGGGGTAAATCCACAAAATGGAATACATGATAGCTATAGAAGACGAGGAGAAACAATACTGGATAGGAACTAGGAAGAGAGCACATCTCCTCAGTGCATTTAGTGTTTTAGATGTAACTTATCACCACCAGCTTGATCCAGTTCTAGTGTGACCGAGGCACCAGATGAAAGGCCTCTTTATTGGGCAGCAGCCTCTTGGTTTCTATGACACTAGGATTAGCCCTGACTGTGTTGGCCTCACTGCCCCAAGGCCAAGTTCCTCAAATGGAGCTTCTCTGGGACTGTGGAACACCCATTTTGAAGGATGTTGCACTAGTAAGAAAAAAGCAGGCACACTTTTTTCTAAATGATTGGACTATTAGCGTAACAATTCATTTCTGATTATGTCTTTAGAATGTGTTCCAGCTAACCTTTTTTGAATATATTAATAAATGTTTTTAAGTTTACCACTCCTGAGAAGGGAGAGGCATGATGAAACTTCAGAAGAGATATTTAATTCTGTGAACTCTTACTGTTTGGGAACTAGCATTACTTGAGATTCAACATTCTTACCTAAATGACATGCCGAAATCCTAATCCTTCTTTCCAGGCTGGGAAAACATTCAATGATGCAATAGGCTATGGAGTTGCCTTAGTTTTGGGAAATATATGAAGTGTTAAAATAGCTAGGACCCTAGGGATGGTGATGCACTGGGCCAGCTGTGGACCAAGACTTATTCAAGTCTCCTGACTTTGGGACACTCGGTTTCTCAATATGAACAATGTGGAAGATAATGATTTTCTGCAAGCTCATTTCCCAAACCAGCTGGGTTTGTACATACTATTTGATACTTACTTTTTTTTTTCAAGTATGTTCGTAATTGCTCTTTGAAACATTTTTATTATTATGCTTTAAAATTCTTATCAGCTAATTCCAACATCTGGGACATCTCAAGGTTGGCCTATATACTGTCTTTTCTCATTCAAATTGAGATTTTCCTTGTTCTTGGTATGATGAGTTACTTTTGTTTTTATCCTAGACATTTGGGGCATTATGTTATAAAATTCTGGATCTTATTTAAATCTTCTCTTTTAGCAGGCTTCTTCTGATTCCCCACAAGGAGGCTCTGCCTTGTTCTATTCTCCCTGCCAAGTGGGGATGGAAGTCCAATTCGCCTTTAGCCTCCTTTAACACTTGGAGGCAGGTTTTTTTTTTTTTTTTTTCATGCTGGAGGTGGATGAGGAACTGGCTCCTCACTAGGCCACTGCTGACACCACACTGGCTAGCTAGGGAAGAGGCATCTTGTGATTGACACTGAGGAAAACAGGGAACTCACTGTCCTTGAGAGGTGATAAAAGTCCTGGCTTTCCACCCAGCCTCCTCTGATTGTACCATAGCAAGGAGAGTGAGGTGTTGGAACCATTACAAAAACAATCTGCTGTCATAATATATCTAGTTCTCATCCTTGTTTTTACTTTAAAAATCATTTTACACATACATAAAAAAGAATATAACGAACTTCTTATATTTTGACAATCTACTTTCATCTGTCTCCCCAAACTTTCTTTTTCTTATTCATCTATTTTATAGCAAATCTAAAAAATTATTTAGCAATTTGCACTACATATGGAATTTAAATTTTTCATAATCTCAATTCCATTATCATTCTTAACAATAATCTTTCATTAGTATTTGATACCAATCTTCATTCGAATGTTCTTGATTGTCAAAAAAAGCCTACTTTATAGTTCACTTTTAAAATTGTAGCTCTGGTTTGAAAAGCAAACAAACAACCTAACATACATTGCCCTCTTGGTAATTTTTGATGATCAAATTCTGTAAAAAAGACATCTAAATTTGTTGTCTAATTCTTTACTTCCTGTTTTCTCTATAATCTACTTTGATTAGGATTTTATCCTCCTAAGTTCACTAGAATCACTCAACATCAACTAAAGATGCTGTTTTCAAATTCAGTGGTTCTTTTAGTATTTACTCAGCTCTTAAGCAGTTGAAAAAACTGATGTTTTCCTCCTTCTGGAATACTTTTCATCACTTGGTTTCTGGGAAATTATGTTCAACTTCTTTTTCTGTTTTACTTGTACTCCTTACCTTCTTGATCTCCAATTTTTGAAATACTCTAAAAAGTGCTTAGTTTTTTCTTGAGTACATGCATGTCTTTCTGAGAAGATATCTAATTTTTTCACATTTATCCCAATGTTTCTCCTGACCTCCAAGCTATGTGTCAAATTAGCATATTCATTGTCTTCTTTTGGGTATCTAATAGGCATCTTAAACTTAACAACTTCAAGTTTTGACTCTAAATCAGACTGTGCTCCTCCTCAAGTCTCCCTCATATCAGTAAAGGGCACGAAAACAATGAAAGGAAAGAGAGCAATGTATTCACTTGGTTCTGTAAACTAGGGTTGTCAGTAGAGGCCTCTCTAAAGAGGTGATACTTGGGCAAAAATTAGAATGATGAGATGGATCCATTCAGGAACCAACTAGGCTAAAAACTGAGAGAAGGAAGGAGTGGAGGATAGAATGGGGAGGGGATGGGGGGGAGAGAGAGAGAGAGAAAGAGAGAGAGAGAGATATCATACTAAGAATCAATTTTTCTTTTCTTCTCCCTACATCTGATCTATTAACACATCCTATGAAATGAATCCAAAATCTGATCAATCTTCATTACTTTATTACTCCTACCTTTTTCCAAATTACCATTATTTTTCTGCAGGACCACTGCAGTAGTTTTCCAAGTAGTCTACCTTAGGAAAAGGACCTGTTTTATTTACTGATGTACACCCTGTGCTTGCAATAAATCCTGATTGATATCAATGCTAAATAAATTATTAGTGAATAAATGAAAGATTTCTCTACTTTCATGAGCTAGAATGATGTTTTATTAAGGCTCAAGGCAATTATGCTCAATAAATTCCCTTTAGTGGCCTTGTATCTTTTCTTTCTTTCTTTGGTGCTAGGGCTTGAACCCAGGGCTTTATGCATGCAAGGCATGCAACTGAGCTATATCCCCAGTGACGTTTTTCTTGATCCTTCTATTCCAGCCACACTTGTTTCCTTCATGTACTCCAAATATGCCAAGCATACTCCTATTTCATGGCTACACATGCTTATTCCTTCCAATTGGAGCATTCTTTCCCCAAACATCACCTGGTTGACTCCATCTCCTTCTAATTTCTGCTCAAATACTTTCCTCACGGACTAGCCTTCCCTGACAACTTTAGAATGTCAACTTCACTCACTACTCTTTGTTTTGACTATGATTTTTTTTTCTTTAGAAACTTTATATCACTGCAGGACATTTATTATTAATTTACATCTTTATTGCCTAGTATATTCATTAGATCCTTGAGGCATCCATTTATGCAACTTGAGCTGAAGAATAATGCTGAATGAAAAGATGTATTGATTCAATGATTATAACCTTCTTATCTTGAAGAGGAAAACATTAAGAATCATAGAGATGAGGTTGCTTGCTAATTTAGTGATGGACCTGGGACTCTGCTTCTGTCCTTTGGCACCCCAGTCCAGATCAAATTTGTCTACAAGACACTGTCACAAGGCTCTATAAAACTTCTACTAATCCCATTCCCTGCCCATTACAAATGCAGAGCTTGCTGTATGTTTTTCTCATCTTTCACAATAATTTAAGCTGGCTGGCACTTCCCAGGATTTCCCAAAGCGGAGAGGAGGAGCAGAACACCTCTGCTGGTTTCTCCTTTGAAATGGAGACTTTGCAACGTCAGCTGCTGTGCCATTGTTGGACAACAATATGTGTCTCAGAGGCAAGGAAAAGTTCCCACACTCAGTGCTTACCAGACGCCTGGCTGGTAGGCCCTGGTCTCCCCATTACTCCTGGGTTCCTTGTTTCTTTTTCCTCTTTCTTTGTTATGTCATCTATTCATGACTGGGGCAAGATGCCATGCTATTCTTTCTTAACTCTGGATTGGTTTGTTATTAGCTATTCTCCTTGGGTGCCCTATTCATAAAAACCAAACCACCCCCAGTTGCAGTAGGTGAACTACGTGGAAAAGTTCAAGGCACATTTTTCCTGCTTGGTTTGTACGTTTCCTGTGATTCAGCAATCTTCAGAGGGAGCTCTTCATCATATTAACCTGTATCTGTGGGTTCAAGGAGGCTAAGTCCACTCCAAATATTGTGGATGTTCTCAGGGAATACTAAAGCTAAGTTACAGCAAAAGTCTGTTGCAGCAAAGTTAGTCTTTGTTGTGCATTTGTCTGGCCAATCTATGATTCTAAGAGTTCTAAAAATGGAAATGTTCTCATGGTAAAAGCAAGTTGATAGAGAAGGTTCAATACATGGTGCTCAGGTCACTTAAAGTTAAACTTTAATTTTTCTCCAGGTGTCTTTCTTCTTTGCACCACTAAGTTACCCTGCTTTCTGGACATCAGTTTCCCCATCCCATAAGAGGAGTTGAGAGTAGCAACCAGCCTGATAAAATCTGGTGTTTTGTATTGTGCTTTTAGCTATTTTTAGTAAGGAGCTAAATCTAGGCAGAGCACCATTTCATCTGCAGAGCTTAAGTGTAGGATGTTGGGAAGCAGGACTCTGTTTACAATGTGCTGGTTCTTTTGCTTGTGAAGTTAACATACTTTTCCCCCCAAGTTCAGAAGTTATATACAGATAATCACTAATTTATAATGGTTTGGTTTATAGTTTTTCAACTTTATGATGGTGTAAAAGCAGTATGCATTCACTTGAAACCATATTTTGAATTTTGGATGTTAATTTTTTCCTGGGCCTGGTGATGTCACTTGACCATGAAGGTAAACAACTGAAACTGTACAGTGAACTGTGTTGCTAAGCTATGATGTTCAGTAGGTTAAGGATATTAAATGGATTTTCAATTTGTGGGAATTTCAATTTACGGTCGATTTGTTGAGATAAATCGAGGAGCATCTATATTTGTGTATACACTTTGTGTGTGTGAATGAACTGAGTCCTGAAATGCCTTTTGAAATATTATCAGATAAAATGGAAACAGTGCAATATTACATCTTAAATTTACAAATTGTCTTATCTTTTTAAAATTTTAACTGATACATAAAATTGTCCATGTGTATGTGCTACCATGTAATGTTTTGATACAAGTATACATTGTGTAACATCCAAATTAGGGTAAACATAATAATTTCCTCCAACAATTATTATTTTGTTGTGCTGAAAACATTAAAAATGCTTTCCCCTGGCTATTAAAGAAAATAAAGTGTATCAGATTAAGTATTTTAGTCTGTAAGTATTTTAGTATTATATCTTAAATTTAAAGGTTAAGAGCACAGAATATGTGCTTTGGAGTCAGACACCTGGATTTAAACTCCTACTGTACATCTTGCATAAATTTTCTGATTTAGAAGTTTCTTTTCCTTTTTGGTCCTTTATTTTCTTATATGCAAAATAAAGTTACTAGTATTAGCAACTTCATGGAGTAAGCATGAAGGTTATATAATGTATATGTATATAAAATGTGTAAATGCTTAGTATTGTTCTGATAGATGGTAAGTGTTCACTAAATATTATCTGTAATTGTAATTATTAATGTAATACATAATGCCATAGAATCATAGATAAAATAGAATTGGTGTTTTCTAATATATCCCCTTTTCTTAGAATTTGATTAGCGCTTCCTATCCCTAATTTCGCACCTTCCCCAAAACAAACCTCTTCAAATACAATATGTTCACAGTGGTCTTTTGAAATAAATCTCTTTATTGTTCTTTTTATGGAACTCTTTTCCTGGAATTTCCTTTTTCTGGAACTCTTTTCCTAGAGAATCTTAGGAGAATCTACTATATCTTTTATTTCTCCCCTAGTTCAAGCTATTTCTGAGGATTCAGGAAGGGGAAAAGTTATTGTATGGGATTTATTCTCTCCTGTGTCCTTGTAAATAAATTAACTCCATCTAAAATGCCCATGATGGGCACTGGGACAGCAAAAGAAGTAGGAAAGAAGGTGGAGGGGAAAAGGAATATGGAAATAATAGTTTACAGGGTAGGACTGAATTTGGCCACAGGTAATAAATTCTATATAACAGTGGCTCAAACAAGATAAATCCTTACTTATTTGATGGGGAAAATGTTCTCAAGAAGGTGGGCTGGTGTTAGTGTAGAATTCTTTGGTCTTCTGTGACTAGATTCTACCATACTTTCTTTCTGTTGTCCTTGATGTGAAAGTTTTGACAATAAGTTCTCCTTAGTGTCACTGCTAGTTTTAGTCTTTATATCCACTTTCTAGGGGCATAACAAAGTAGATAAAATATAGGATCCCAGTTGAATTTGGATTTTAGATAAACAACAACTGATTTTTTACTATTAGTATGTCCCAAACTGCCTAGGATATTTTTATACTAAAGAGAATTGTTATTCATCTGAAATGCAAATTTTGTGAGGCACCTTTATTTTTACTCACTAAATCTAGCAAATTGACACAGTCTAGGCAGACAGGAGGAGGAAGGAGAAAGAGCAGAAGACCAGAGAGTAATCCCTCCCAGTTGAGGAAGGGCCTTCCACCATACATTAGTTAACTCTAGCTGCAAGAGAATAAATGCCTAGGAGATTGGCATTCTGTTAGTAAGCAAGGGGAGAATAGATACATAGATTTCTGCCAAAGATGGAAATTTGTTCCAGTGCTTTGGTCAGATGGATGAAAAGGATTGAGAATCTCATATCACTTTTAACATGTTCTCAACTGGAGACATCTTAGAATTGTCCCTTCAACCTCTCTACCAAGCTAGCAGTGTTTGATGCTACAAACTAAGAGCCTGAGGACATTGTTCATTTTTCTGGAAAACTCTTCAGATCCTTTCTGTATAGGGTAAAATAGAAATTAACTTAAAAATAAAGCATATTAAGGATTGTTTTTGGAATGTCCCTGATTTAGGGGATTGTTGAGGAGGTTTTTTGGACATACAGTTTTGGGCTTTCTGCTAAATATTGACCCATTCTGTGTAGTCTCATGATCATCTCCTGAGATATAAGTATAAAAGACAAAAAACAACCTTATAATAGTTTAAAATAAATGAACAAACTTTAATCTAATAGGAAAAAAGTTTGAGCTTTCTAATCTATGTATTCTCTTTTCTCTTGTGATAAGTCAACTAATGAAAAGATTTTCTTAAAATAATAAATTTATTGTTAATAAGTAATTTATTATTATTTTTTTTCTTTTTTTTATTGGTTGTTCAAAACATTACAAAGCTCTTGACATATCATATTTCATACATTAGATTCAAGTTGGTTATGAACTCCCAATTTTACCCCAAATACAGATTGCAGCATCACATCGGTTACACATCCACATTTTTACATAATGCCCTATTAGTAACTGTTGTATTCTGCTACCTTTCCTATCCTCTACTATCTCCCCTCCCCTCCCCTCCCATCTTCTCTCTCTACCCCATCTACTGTAATTCATTTCTCTCCTTGTTTATTTTCCCATTCCCCTCACAACCTCTTATATGTAATTTTGTATAACCATGCGGGTCTCCCTCCATTACCATGCAATTTCCCCTTTCTCTCCCTTTCCCTCGCACCTCATGTATCTGTTTAATGTTAATCTTTTCTTCCTGCTCTTCCTCCCTGCTTTGTTCTTAGTTGCTCTCATTATATCAAAGAAGACATTTGGTATTTGTTTTTTAGGGATTGGCTAGCTTCACTAAGCATAATCTGCTCTAGTGCCATCCATTTCCCTGCAAATTCCATGATTTTGCCATTTTTTAGTGCTGCGTAATACTCCATTGTGTATAAATGCCACATTTTTTTAATCCATTCATCTATTGAAGGGCATCTGGGTTGGTTCCACAGTCTAGCAGTTGTAATTGTGCTGCTATGAACATCGATGTAGCAGTATCCCTGTAGTACGCTCTTTTAAGGTCTTCAGGGAATAGTCTGAGAAGGGCAATAGCTGGGTCAAATGGTGGTTCCATTCCCAGCTTTCCCAGGAATCTCCATACTGCTTTCCAAATTGGCCACACCAGTTTGCAGTCCCACCAGCAATGTACAAGAGTACCCTTTTCCCCACATCCTCTCCAGAACTTGTTGTTGTTTGACTTCATAATGTCTGCCAATCTTACTGGAGTGAGGTGGTATCTTAGGGTGGTTTTGATTTGCATTTCTCTGACTGCTAGAGATGGTGAGCATTTTTTCATGTACTTGTTGATTGATTGTATGTCCTCCTCTGAGAAGTGTCTGTTCAGGTCTTTGGCCCATTTGTTGATTGGGTTATTTTTTTTCTTATTGTTTAATTTTTTGAGTTCTTTGTATACTCTGGATATTAGGGCTCTATCTGAAGTGTGAGGAGTAAAAATTTGTTCCCAGGATGTAGGCTCCCTATTTACCTCTCTTATTGTTTCTCTTGCTGAGAAAAAACTTTTCAGTTTAAGTAAGTCCCATTTGTTGATTCTAGTTATAAACTTTTGTGCTATGGGTGTCCTATTAAGGAATTTGGAGCCCGACCCCACAATATGTAGATCGGAGCCAACTTTTTCTTCTATCAAATGCAGAGTCTCTGATTTGATATCTAGCTCCTTGATCCACTTTGAGTTAACTTTTGTGCATGGCGAGAGGAGGGGATTCAGTTTCATTTTGTTGCATATGGATTTCCAGTTTTCCCAACACCATTTGTTGAAGATGCTATCCTTCCTCCATTGCATGATTTTAGCTCCTTTATCAAATATAAGATAGTTGTAGCTTTGTGGATTAGTCTCTGTGTCCTCTATTCTGTACCATTGGTCCACCCGCCTGTTTTGGTACCAGTACCATGCTGTTTTTGTTACTATTGCTCTGTAATATAGTTTGAAATCTGGTATCGCTATACCGCCTGATTCACACTTCCTGCTTAGAATTGCTTTTGCTATTCTGGGTCTTTTATTTTTTCATATGAATTTCATGATTGCTTTATCTATTTCTACAAGAAATGCCATTGGGATTTTGATTGGCATTGCATTAAACCTATAGAGAACTTTTGGTAATATCGCCATTTTGATGATGTTAGTTCTGCCTATCCATGAACAGGGTATATTTCTCCATCTTGTAAGATCTTCTTCTACTTCTCTTTTTAGGGTTTTGTAGTTTTCATTGTATAAATCTTTCACCTCTTTTGTTAGGTTGATTCCCAAGTATTTTATTTTTTTTTTGAGGATATTGTGAATGGAGTGTTTTTCCTCATTTCCGTTTCAGAAGTTTTGTCGCTGATATACAGAAATGCCTTTGATTTATGCGTGTTGATTTTATATCCTGCCACTTTGCTGAATTCATTTATTAGTTCTAGTAGTTTTTTTGTAGACCCTTTTGGGTCTTCTAAGTATAGAATCATGTCATCTGCAAATAGTGATAATTTAAGTTCTTCCTTTCCTATTTTTATGCCTTTAATTTCTTTCATCTGTCTAATTGCTCTGGCCAGTGTTTCGAGAACTATATTGAATAGAAGTGGTGATAGAGGGCATCCCTGTCTTGTTCCAGATTTTAGGGGGAATGCCTTCAATTTTTCTCCATTGAGAATGATGCTAGCCTGAGGCTTAGCATAGATAGCTTTTACAATGTCGAGTTAAGTTCCTGTTATCCCTAGTTTTTCTAAAATTTTGAACATAAAGGGATGCTGTACTTTGTCGAATGCTTTTTCTGCGTCTATTGAGATGATCATATGGTTCTTATCTTTAAGTCTATTGATGTGGTGAATAACATTTATTGATTTCCGTATATTGAACCATCCTTGCATCCCAGGGATGAATCCTACTTGATCATGGTGCACAATTTTTTTGATGTGCCTTTGTATCCGATTCGCCAGAATTTTATTGAGGATTTTTGCATCTAGGTTCATCAGAGATATTGGTCTGTAGTTTTCTTTCTTTCAGGTGTCTTTGTCTGGTTTCGGAATCAGGGTGATGTTGGCCTCATAGAATGAATTTGGCAGAGCTCCCTCTTTTTCTATTTCCTGAAATAACTTGAAAAGTATTGGTATTAATTCTTCCTTAAAGGTTTTGTAAAACTCCGCTGTATACCCATCTGGTCGTGGGCTTTTCTTGGTTGGAAGTCTTTTGATTGCTTCTTCTATTTCATCTATTGATAGTGGTCTGTTTAAGTTGTGAGTATCCTCCTGACTCAGTCTGGGCAAATCATATGACTTAAGGAATTTATCGATGTCTTCACTATCTTCTATTTTATTGGAATATAGGTTTTCAAAATAATTTCTAATTGTCTTCTGTATTTCTGTAGCGTCTGTTGTGATATTTCCTTTTTCATCCCGTATGTTAGTAATTTGAGTTCTCTCTCTTCTTCTCTTCATTAGCATGGCTAAGGGTCTGTCGATCTTATTTATTTTTTCAAAGAACCAACTTTTAGTTTTGTTAATTTTTTCAATAGTTTCTTTTGTTTCAATTTCGTTGATTTCCACTCTGATTTTAATTATTTCTTGCCTTCTGCTACATTTGCTGTTGTTTTGCTCTTCCTTTTCTAGGGCTTTGAGATGAAGTGTCAGCTCATTTATTTGTTGGTTTTTCCTTTTTTTGAGGAATGACCTCCAGGCGATGAATTTCCCTCTTAAAACTGCTTTCATTGTGTCCCATAGATTCCGATATGTTGTGTCTGTATTTTCATTTATCTCTAAGAATTTTTTGATTTCCTCCTTTATGTCTTCTGTAACCCATTGATAATTCAGTAACATATTGTTCATTTTCCATGTGATGTAGGATTTTTCCTTCCTTCTTTTATCATTGATTTCCAGTTTCATTCCATTATGATCAGATAAAATGCATGGCATTATCTCCACCCCTGTATATTTACTGAGGGTTGCCCTATGGCATAATATATGGTCTATTTTTGAGAAGGATCCATGTGCTGCTGAGAAAAAAGTATATCCTCTTGATGTTGGTTGATATATTCTGTATATGTCAGTTAAGTCTAGGTTGTTGATTGTGATATTGAGTTCTATAGTTTCTTTATTCAATTTTTGTTTGGAGGATCTGTCAAATGGTGAGAGAGGTGTGTTGAAGTCACCCATAATTATTGTGTTGTGGTCTATTTGATTCTTGAACTTGAGGAGAATTTGTTTTATGAACGTCGCAGCACCATTATTTGGTGCATAAATATTGATAATTGTTATGTCTTGTTGGTGAATGGTTCCTTTTAACAGTATATAATGTCCTTCCTTATCCATTTTGATTAACTTAGTCTTGAAGTCGATTTTATTCTATATGAGGATGGCCACCCATGCTTGCTTACGAGGACCGTGTGCGTGGTATATTTTTTCCCAACCTTTCACCTTCACCTGTGTATGTCTTTTGCAATCAGATGTGTCTCCTGGAGGCAACATATTGTTGGATTTGTTTTTTTAATCCATGTTACCAGCCTATGTCGCTTTATTGGAGAGTTTAAGCCATTAACGTTTAGAGTTACTATTGATATATGGTTTGTACTTCCAGCCATGTTTGATTATTTATCTTCTTTTTTTAAAATTTAATTTAGTTTGTTTCTCCATGGTTAGCGTTCCCCCTGCCCTCTGTTTTTATAGAGGCACTTCCCACTGATGGTTTTGGTTATTGTTTTCATTTCTTCCTCGTGTAGTGTTTTGCTCAAGATGCTTTGCAATGCTGGTTTTCTGGCTGCAAATTCTTTTAGCTTTTGTTTATCATGAAAGATTTTTATTTCGTTGTTGTACCTGAAGCTTAATTTTGCTGGATACAGAATTCTTGGTTGGCATCCATTGTCTTTCAGTGTTTGAAATACGTTGTTCCAGGATCTTCTCGCTTTCAGCGTCTGTGATGAAAAATCCGTTGTTAACCTTATTGGTTTACCCCTGAATGTAATCTGCCTCCTTTCTCTTGTAGCTTTTAATATTTTCTCTTTGTTCTGTATATTGGATATCTTCATAACAATGTGTCTTGGCGTTGGTCTACTGTGATTTTGTGTGCTCGGTGTCCTGTATGCATCTATAATTTGTATATCCGTTTCCTTTTTTATTTCTGGAAAATTTTCTGTAATTATTTCATTCAGGAGGTTACTCATTCCCTTGGTTTGAATCTCTGTACCTTCTTCTAACCCGATGACTCGTAGGTTTGGTTTTTTTATGTTATCCCATATCTCTTGGATGTTTCTCTCGTGATTTTTAACCAGCCTTTCTGAGTTGGCTAGGCTCTTTTCAAGATGATATATTTTGTCTTCATTATCTGATGTTCTGGCTTCTACTTGCTCCACTCTGTTAGTGATACTCTCAATTGAGTTTTTAATTTGGTTTATTGTTTCCTTCATTTCTAGAATTATTGTTTGATTTTTTTTATAATCTCTATCTCCTGATAAAGATGCTTAACTTCTTCTTTTATCTGTTTATGTAATTCATTTTCAAAGTGTTCTTTCACTGTTTGGATTTGCTGTCTCGTATCTTCTTTAAGGTTCCATTCCATCTGTCTAAGGTATTCCTTGAGTTCTTTATATGACCATTTTTCTGCTGACTCTAGGTCCTCCTGAATATTTAGGCTGTCCTGCATTGTTTGTACTCCTTTTCTTCCTTGCTTTTTTATGCTGCTCATGTTACTTCTTGTTCTGTTTGACTGCTGAGTTACTGTTTACTCTTATAAATTTATTTGATGCTTGGGAGGAAAGATATTAGAAGGGAAGGGAAGAAGTCACTAAAGAGAATGAGAGTAGGCAGGTAGAATTCAAGGAAGGGGGAATAAGAGAATTGAAAAGAAATGAAAAGACAAAAGAAACAAAAACAAAACACACACAAAAAAATTAGAAAATAAAGAAATAAAGAAAAGAAAAATTTTTTTTTTACAAAAATAATAATGATAATAAAAATAATGAAAATTAAAATTTAAAATAATAATAATAAAATTTTAAAAATTAAAAAAAATTAAAAACATTAAAAAAAGTT
Organism: Marmota monax; assembly: GCF_021218885.2. NCBI lineage: Eukaryota > Metazoa > Chordata > Mammalia > Rodentia > Sciuridae > Marmota > Marmota monax. Next base: position 4,703,885 of record NW_026695245.1, read on the forward strand.
AAAGAACAACAACAACAAAAAATTGAAAATGAAAGAAAAAAAAAGAAAAAAATGATAATAATAATAATAATAAATGCAGTCATAGAGTTCGATTAACTTCTCTTCCAGTAGGTGGAGCTGTGCCCACTGGGCCAAGCTTCTCCTCTCAATAGGTGGGAACCAGTCACTGTGCAGCAGCTCTTCCTCACAGACTGGGCGGGTCTCCAATCCTGAGTGCCTAGGGCCTTCTCTTGTGTTTCCTCAAGCCAGGCCGTGCTCACCTGTGACGCTCACCACAATACTGGCTACACGCCAGGTCTGCTGCTCCTTGGAGCCCTGTCGCGCTGGTTTCAATGCAGTTATCTCCTCCGCCCGTGACGTCAGTTCTCTGCCAAGGTGGTATCCCATGCAAATGGTGACTGTTCGTTCCCTTTGCCGGGTGACCAATGCAACGGGTGGGTCCTGACTGTCTCTCCCAATCCCCGTTTCAATCCTGTGGCCACTGCCTATGAAGGCTCGGTTGGCTTTTACCTCTGTAAGTTCATAAGGGCCAACCAGTTATTTCAGCGGGATCGTTAGTGCTGAGTCACGAGAAGCAGGCGAACCGGAGCTTGAATGCCGCCGATCCGGGCTCTGTGTGTGTGTTCTGAGGTGCCCAGACTGTACGCCCCAGATCCATGTCAGCTCAGAATTGCCTAGTGATCCTGAGCAATCAGCATTTATACAATTTACAGCTCCCTATGCCCGCGCAGTTGAGGAGGTCAGAGACTTGATCTCTCCCCACCCGCTGCCATGTTAGATCTCCTCAATGATATTCATGTTGCCCTTACAGCTTCCTGGCATAAGCAAGTTCTTGGGATTATACAAACTGCTGCTTCTGTTTCCAGTCCAGATTTCTAGAAATGAAACCCTGCCGCCGTCGCCTCTGCCCCGGGGCCGCGCTCACGGGCGTGACCTTAGCGGCGCTGCCGCCTGGTGCCCGGCCCCCGGGGCCCAAGCGGCTGCTGCCACGGCTCTCCGGCCCCCTCCTCCGGAGCTCAGGTCCCCTCGCAGGGGGATGCAGAACGACCCCAGAGCAGGTTCTGCCCGAAGGTGCAGCGGCGAACAGGCAACCCAGGCGCTTGAGGCCGGTCCAGCCTTCGGAGGACAGGGCTCGGCACGCAGCCCAGCTCCAACCTCTAGATGCGGCTGCCGGAAAATGTAGACAGAGCCATCAAGACAGCAAGCAGAAAGCAAATGGCGGCTCCCGCGGAGTGGATTTTCGGCACAGAAACCACAGCCCAGCCAACAATCCCAATCCACAAACTCTCCCTGTATAAAAATATTCAAAAAAAAAAAAAAAAGGAAGGCGGGGCGCACTGAGCTTTCTTTGCCTCAGGTACTTACAATCCACTGCTGATTACACATTCAGCTTCTCTGCCCGGAGCGAAGCGAAAGAGGAAGCAGATGGGAGCAAAGCGCCCGCGGCTCTGGGCGGCAAAGCGTCCGGGAGCCAAGCGTCTCTTTTTTGATCTCTTTGTTCTTCCTGCTGCTTGGCAAAGTGGTCCACTACAGATTAACGGTGAAAGGAGCTCTTACAAGCTGCGCGAAATCTCGATTAAAGCCGCTGCTCTGAGCACCACGCTCAGCACTTCAGCAACCCCCATGCGCAGCGGCCATCTTCTCAGCTCCATTTTCCATTATTGTCTTATATTCCGTAATTTATTATTAACAAATTATAAGTAAAGTTTTTTGTTGTTGTTGTTGTTTGTTTGGGATTATTTTGGTACTGGGGATTGAACCCAGGGGCACTTAACCACTGAGCTGCATCCCCAGCCCTTTTTTGTATTGTATTTAGAACAGGTCTCACTGAGTTGCTTAGGGCCTTGCTAAGTTGCTGAGGTTTGCTTTGAACTTGAGATCCTCCTGTCTCAGTCTCCTGAGCTGCTGGGATTACAGATATGTACCATAGTGCATGGTTTAATAAAGCATTTTAATGTACCACAAGAAGGGGGTATTTAGTGTGCTCAAAGGCAACCCTAGTCATCAAACAAGAAAGGAAAATAAGTGTATAAAAACGGTATATTTGAGCTCTTAAATATCTTGTGTCTATAAATAATCAGTTTTTAAAAGAATTCTGGCAATAGGTACAGAACTGATATAGTAGAATGGCATTGAGAACCTCATATAGTAATGACCTTGGATTTTATCATATATTAGCTATAGGACTAGTTAGCCCTGATGGTATAAGGGTAATCCAGTAGCATCCCTCCATGATGACTGGTGGCCTAGCAATCAAACCACATAAATTGAGCATTGCAGGAGGGAAAGTGTGTAGCTTGAAGGCCTGAAAAATAGTATCTGGCCAGGAAGCCAAGCAGACAGCTCACCTAAACCATTACACCAAAGGGATTAACCAGAGAAATAAACCCAGGTACTTGCCCAGGTACCGGGGCATGTAGGTTAGAATGAAAGTAGAAAGCGGAGCATCCTACAGGCTTGCTCAAGATCTAAAGTAGAGTGATGAGGACTTTTTAATAGTGTCCACTGAGGCTTTCCTGTGGGTGGAAAGATGCCGTTATGAGCACTCTGCTAGTTTGGACATGGGCCAAGGAGAAACAGTATGGTGATAAGAAGTAAGGTGATCCCTGTTTGCCTGGAACTCAGTCCTGGAATATGGGACTTTCAGAACAAAACTGGGAAATCCTCATCATTCTATGAAGAATGCAGTTATTTGTAGTCATAGGAGGCCTTTGGCCCACTAGACCTAGAAGTGGGGGAGGAATCATAACTCTAAGAGGCCATGTAGGCAGAATTTTTAATTCAACTTAGATCTTTGTAGACTACCCTCAACTGGCACTGTCTGAACACTTCTAGGTGGTTTGCGGTTATTTATTTATTTATTTACTTAAGCTATTTTTATGGTACTGGAGAATTTTTAAAATGGAAAGTTACAAGGAAACAGTCTTATTTTATCTAAGAACAAAATAATCTTCACATGTTTCAGTCCCGTCCCTAAATAACTGAGCATCTAACTCATACTAAAATTAACCATCCATGTCATGGACAAACAGAATTGCACTTGGAAAGATGACAGGATTTATAGCCAGAGGACCTGGGTTTGAATCCCAGCTCTATCATGTATGAATTCTTTGACCTTGCCAGATTAGGAGGCTCAGAGGGATGAGGTGGCCTGCTTAACATAGCAGAGCATTGCAACAACCTAGAATCTGTGCCTCAGAAAACTCAGCCCATATTTTGAGTTCTTCAGACAATTTTGCTTTATAAACTAATTCTCTTGAGGTGTTGGTTAACATAGTGCTAATGTTAAAACAGAAATCTGAGGCTCCTACTGATACTCTTCAGGCTATCATGACACCAAAGAATTTAAAGAGGCCCATATCTTGATGACATATCATTTTAGTGCAAAAAAAAAAAAAAGAGAGAGAGAGAGAGAGTGCATGTTATTACTACGCATCTGCAGCACAGCCTGTAACTTCTCAGTTGGCTTTAACTGCAGTCCCATGACTGACACAGATGTTATTGCTCCCCAATTACAGTGTTTTCTGCTTGGAGGCATCTTGTCCTCTGTAATATATCATGAGGCCAGAGCCCCAGTGCTAAACATTAGCTAGTAATTTATGATCATACCTTCTGAGGCAGAGAGGGCAGCCATAGCTCACTTTGGACTTGGAAAAGCACTCCAGGTTTTCCCTCAGCTCTTTTTTCCCTCTATTCTCTTTCTGCATTTGCTCATTACTATATCTTTTCAATTTAGGGATGGCCTGGATCCTGCCATGTAAATCAAAGAAGAGAGGACCTGACTCAGCCGCCTAGCCTGGGTCACCTGGAACCCATTATGATACAGAATCATAAACACCTCCATTTTCCCTTCAGAGAGAGACCAGAACCACTGAAGTTAAGCTACCTGCATAAGAGTTGAGTGCAATCAGCTGTACTTAATCTTTAAATGTCCAACCTACTGATAACCTTTGGTTTGCTTTGATAACTATGAAATAAATTCTCACTGCATTGGATGCAAGCATTCTGGTTTCCATATATGGCTGTGGTGCAGATGTCATGGTATCTTGGACTGGACAGCAGCCCTTGGAGCTCTCTGGGGCCAGTTACTGGCTTTCAGGTACTTATTTTCTAAGCCTCCCTCTGCCAGCTCTAAATTTCTATAGGGAATGATATGGCATTTGTGCATTACCCAGCTTTAGGTACTCTAGGGAGAATACCGTTTGGAGGTGGAGGAAAGAGCCGGAAAAGCTTTCAAAATCAAAGCTTTATAACATAGTATAATAGAAAGAACACAGTCTGAGTTAGTTTTGAGCATCATGGGTTTGAATATAACTCTTCTCACCACTCTTACCCTGGCTCAGCAGTGAGCTCTTTGAAAAAGTTTGTTAACTCTTTAAGTTGTGGTTTTTCTCCTCTGTAAAATGAGCGGAATGGCAAATGCTTCTCAAACTTTAATGTATATATGAATCACTTGGGAATCTTGTTAACATAGAAATTCTGAATCAGCTGGCCTGAAGTGGGGCCCTAGATTGTACATTTATAAAAATCTCCCAAGTGATGCTGATTCTGTGTACTACTACACTTCTTGTAGTAAAGGACTAAATCGGTAGTTCTGGTTAAATCACATAAGAAGGAATTAAAAATACTGATGGCCTCACTTAAAAATCAGTTAACTCAGGATCTCTGGTGGTATAATCTACGTCATCTTAAAAATGCCCAGGTGATTCTGATAGGTTGAGAATCATAAACTTAAAACAGTGGTTCTTCAGTGTGCATCAGAACCATTGGAAGGACTGTTAAAACACAGGTTTTTGGGCCCTTAACCCCAGAATTTTTAATTCAGTGAGTTTTGCATTTGCCAAGTGATGTTGATACTGCTGGTCTGGAAACCTCACTTTGAAAATCATTGGCCTAGATGATCTCTGAGGTCGTCTACAGTATAAACTATGTTTAGAACTTTTCCCATAGCACTTGTTCAAGTAGCACAGGTCATTTGTGACTACAGTCACCATTACTTGGAGTTGAAACAAGGCATGTATCTACTGCACCTTTTTTTTTTTGCTAAAATTCTTCTCATTCTGACCTGGTTATAAACATAAAGCATGATCATTATAAAAACTAGGGAAAAGAAAGTTAAATATAATAAGGAAATAAAAATGTCATAAAACTAATCACATTTTCATCCAGTATTTTCTTTCTAAGCAAAAATATATTTATATATTACAATAATTGTCTTTATATAGTTAAACCACTTATAGTTTTTAAGTGTGGGCCCTAAAATGCTGTATCTGGATTTTTATCCTGACTTTACCACTTAGCAAGCTTGGGGATCTTGGGCAAGTTCCTAGTTCTCTGTGCTCGACTTATCTATAAAAATGGAGGTAGCAATAGTGTTTGCCCTGTAAGTTTTTTGTGAGGATTAAATTATTTAATATATAAATTTATATAAACTTGTTAGAAAAATGGCTTGCTCATGACACTGAGCAATAAAATATTCATTTTATTATTATTTAATATAATAAAAAATTTCCCACATCATTTTAAAAGGCTTCATAAATGTAAATATATCTAACTTTTGAAATATTCTCTAGTATGATTATTCCTACCATAATTTATCCATTTTTCTATTTTTTAATTATAATGCTGTTCTAAAAATTTATGTATGTGATGCTCTTTTTATGGTAATATACATGAATTTCTTAATAAGTAATAAGTAAATCTAATCAGTTTCACTAAGGTCAAAATTAAAATTCACTTGTGGTGACAAAATTCATTAAATGAAATGAAGATTATGGATCCTGAATGTATTTCTGGAATTACATCATCAAGCTTACAATTTATTATTGATATTAGCCACTTTCTATCCACTTCTAGTTGTGCTGGAAAAGGAAGTGAGTAGTTGAGCTTCTTTCTATTTTCATCCCAAATTATCTACTCATTCAGCAAGAATCAAAGCATCCTGGCAACTTAAAAAATTAGTAATAATGTGTTGGCTAAATTTCAGCAATTAATAATCAAGCCAAATTAAATATTAACCAGTGCTGAATTGATTCATATAGAAGTATAAAACCAAAACTGTCCATTTTATTATACTCCCTCTTTCCTTTTGTTATCATAAAACAGAATTAAGGTCTCTTCACTGGGTCAGTCCCTCTGTAATCACACTCTGCTCCCATCCTGCTAAGATAGCTTCCTAGTGTCAATAATTTGAAGCTTCCATAGTCAGGTAAGCCAGTCCTCTCTATTTTCTGACATCCTCTTGCTTATTCCCACCTTCATGCAGAGCTCTTCCCCCCCCCACCCCAGGGAACTTATAGTTCAGTGGAGAAAAAAGATATTAAATAATTACTGTAAAGTGAGGGGAGTGTTACATGAAACTCTGTGGGGTGCCATAACCATAGAGACCAGGAGAACCTAATGTGGTGTTTCTGAGAAATGCCATTTATTTATTCAAAAATGGATGAACTCATAGTATGGGCCAAGAATGTAGTATGTCTAATTAGATATTTAAGAGGAAAAATTATAGACATGATCTCTAAAACTGATGCTTAACTGGAACTTGAAAGATAAATAGGAAATAACCATGTAACAGGAGGTTAGGAGAAGAAGACAACTTCAAGGATCTGGCAGGAGGGCCAAAGGATGGTTTAACATGGGGTGAATGCAAGTGAGCTGAGTCAAACGTAGTTTTGGGTTTGGTACTGTGTAACTGGGTAGATGGGGGTGTTATTTACAGAAATTATGAATAGCTAGTTTGGGGATATTTATTTATTTATTTATTTATTTATTTATTTATTTATTTATCTATCCATCCATCCATCCCACAGTTACTTATTGATTATAACCTATATACCAAGTCCTATTCTAAGCATTAGGAATATAAAGGTGAACAAAGGGACCCAAACTCCTGCTATGATGTAGCCCACAGGTCAGTGGATGGAAGTGGACAATAAATAAAGTACATAGTATGTTTAATATCAAACAGTGTTATGAAGACAAATCAGCAAAAGAGGGTAAGGAATGCTAGTTTGGGGGTAGGTTGCAATTTTAGATAAGGTTTGAGGGAAAGCCTTATCAGAAGGTGATATTTGACTTGTCTTCAAGGATGTGAGAGAGAATGTGCTTACATCTGGAGGAAAAACACTTAGAAGAGGTTCAAAGGCAGAGTCCCTTGCAGTGGGAGCGTGTATGGCTAGAGTGGTGTAAGCCAGGAGGAGAGTAACAGGAGACTAGTTCAGGGAGGTGAAGGGCGTGTTAGTCAACTTTGCATCGCTGTGACCAAAATATCTTACAAGAACAACTTAGAGGAGGCAAGCTATATTTTGGCTCATGGATTTAGAGGTCTTAGTCCATAGTTAGCTGACTCCATTACAGAAATATCATGATAGAAGGGTATGGCAGAGGAAAGCTGTTCAGTTCATGGCAGCCAGGAAGGGTGGGGAAAGAAAGGACAGGAGAGTGCATGCACCAGTGCATGAGCAGATGAACAGAGAAAAGATGTACTTTTCCAGGGCATGCCCTCAGTGACCTACTTCCTCCAACTATGTCCCACCTTCCAGTAGACCATTCAGCTATGAAGGGATTAATTTATCAATGGATTAATCCACTGATAATGTTATAGTCCTCTTGTTTATCAGTGGAATAATCCACTGATGAGGTCAGAGTCCTCATGATCCAATTTTGCCTTAAGGTCCCACCTCTGAACATTGCTGCATTGGAAACCAGGAGTTCAACACATGTGCTTTTGGGAAGACATTTCAGATCCAAACCATAATAAAGGGTGTAACAGATTGTGTAAAGCCTCTTAGGAATTATAATACTTTAGGATAGATGGGCATTGGAGGGTGTTGTGTAGAAGGGTACAATTTAAAATGTCACTATGATCAAGTTCATTTTTAAAATGCGCTTTTAAAAATATCAATCCTACCAAGTTCAACTTTGGGCATGCTGATGTTGAGACCCATAAGACGTCCAGATGATTTATTCAAAGATAATTGAATATATAGGTCTGGATGCAGAGACATAGTGATAATAATACCTTGAGCCAGGCAGACAATGAGACTAACCATGAGAGTGTACAGAATGCAAGGCACAGTGATCCTGCGGTGGTGTAATGGGGATGATGAAAGGTAGGAAGGAACCCAGGAGACAGAGATGTCAGAAAACTTGAGGAAGAGCCCTGAGAAGAGTTGGGGTAAAGAGTGACCAAAATATGCCAAAAGGTCACACCAGGATAAGATAGAGCCCATCAGATTAAATGACAGAGGAACCCTGATACCTTGGCAAAAGACAGTTCAATGGAGATAATAGAAAAGGAAGATAAAGAAATTTGGCTGTGAACAGGAACAAAAGATAGGGTAGCAGCTGAAGGAAGGGGTTTTGTAAGGTGGAAAAGACTCAAATATGGATTACACATTGATAAAAAGAAGGTGTTACTGGAGAAGTTTATTTTCCAGAGAAAAAGAGTGTTATGGTTTAGATAGGAGGTGTCTCTCAAAAGCTTGTGTGTGAAACAATGCAAGAATTTTCAGAGGTGAAATGATTATATTATGAAAAGTATAACCTAATCAACTGATTAATCTACTGATATTGGGGGAAAGTATAGGCAGGTAGGGTGTGGATGGGGGAAGCAGGCCACTGGTAGTGTGCCTTTGGGGTTTATATTTTGTCCTTGGTGAGCTAGCTGTCAAGAATGGGAGACTTGGGTGGTGTTTTACCCATATGTCTAATGATATATGGTACATGGAGTGACAAGCACAGGGGGTGGATAGAGACCACTGAGTACAACCTGATATAGATACCAATTGCTCAAAAGTCTGAGGAGCTCAAGAGGACAGACTTATAAGTGTGCCTTCTTCTTGCTTGCAGAATATCAGGTGACCATCTGACAGGATCAGGCCAAACATTATGAAATGAAAAATCATTTCTATCCCATCATTTTGTACCAATTATTCCAGCTGAACATATATTTTGCAAATGTTCTTGTGAGGATTCATTTTATAAGCTTTAAAGAAATAAAGTATTGGGGCTGGGGCTGGGGTAGAGCGCTCACCTGGCACACATAAGGCAGTGGGTTCGATCCTCAGCACCACATAAAAATAAAATGAAGGTATTGTGTCCACCTACAACAGCAACAACAAAAAAAAAAAAAAAAAAAAAGAAAAAGAAAAAGAAAAAGAAAAAGAACTATAGTATTTATTGAACTAAAAATTTTATAGAACTTTTACATTCACTTTTGAAAATTATGACTAATTTGTTAGCTTTATTTATTATTCAATCAAATGAAATTTTTTGAATTCTCTGTGAAACCCACTTAGAAAAAGAATATGGCTTAGCAAAGTATATTAAATTCTTTTTCTTTTTGACTTTTTTTTTTTTTTTGCTTCAAGGAGCCTACTTCAACAGTTATAAGAAGAAATATAAATTTTAAATGTAAAACAGCCCCCAGTTAATCCAGTGTTACCATTTCTTCTTAATTACTTGGTCTATGTTTTTCTCTTAATGAATTTACCAGTCATGCCACACTTTGCCACTACATGGGAAAATGACAAGGATGTGCTTTTGGGAAGACATTCCAGATCCAAACCATAATACAGGGTGTAACAGATTGTGTAAAGCCTCTTAGGAATTATAATAAGAAAATCATGATGTAAACCATATGGTTTACAACAACTTTGAAAGATTTAACTTTAAGCTTAATTTTAACAACCACATTAATTGTTCAAGGGATCTATCCACCTTGATGAACTGACCTTGCCAAAACATTTCTAGCCTTGAGTCAAGTAAGAGAAGGCCTTGAATATGAAGGGAGGGATAAAGATGAAAATCATATTTAAAAGTATGGCTTCTCTTCCCTTTCTTCCTTGAATAGATGTTTATTATTTCTGTTTTTCTTACTTGGTACAAACTATTGATTTATATCACTTCAGGATTGAAAAAAAATTTTTTTTTGGTCCTGAAAATTGAACTCAGGGGCACTCAACCACTGAGCCACATCCCCAACCCTATTTTGTATTTTATTTAGAGACATGGTCTCACTGAGCTGCTCAGCACCTCACCCTTTGCTGAGGCTGACTTTAAACTCTTGATCCTCCTGCCTCAGCCTCCTGAGCCTCTGAGATTACAGGCGTGTGCCACTGTGACTGCTCAAGATTAAAAATTTTTTACTGTGCTTGGCTTCAAGGCTTGATATGAGAAGGAAACATGGAAAATGGTCAAAGACCACCAGATCTTAAAGAAGTCTGGAAACAAACCTTTAGCTTTCTTTTGATTTCTTTGTGAGAAACTGTTCATGCAAAATTCTTTCATCTAATGCAGTGTGATAATTTGTGAGAAATTCTAAAGTATGATACCATCTTGAAAGCACGTTAGTACCTGCCTTCTGAGAGAAAAAAGTAGAAGTTAATTGCTGAACTGCTTGTGTAAGCAGGGTGGTGAAAAACTCCATCACTCTCAGAGTTGTGTTTGCTTCAACAAAGCATTATTCACAGGGAAAGAGACTGAAGGATCCCCAAATAGTTGACCCTTCAAGTTAAATCATTGCCTTTTAAAAGTCTGAAGTTATAGATACATAATTGTATTAATTAGTGTCTGGGGAAGCCTTTACTTCTTAACATTTAAAAAAAATTTGTAGTCTTTATATTCCTGCTTATGAGATTTCAAGTCTCCTCCAAACTGGAAATCTGAAAGAGTTTTGTTATAAATTATTTGGAATTTTCTCTTTGTAGAATTATGCAACATGTCAAACATTCCATATATCTTATGACTCAGGCACCTACTTAAAGCTTTCTCTTCTTGTGTTTGATTATAAAAAGAGTCCTTGAATAAGAAAATTAAGACATTTGCTAGTCTTCCCTGGAGCTTTAATCAGTTGGCATCTGACAGGTGCTTTTATTTTCCTGGCCTTGAAATCTTTCTGGATGGGATGTGGGAGAAATATTTCAAATGTCCTCTTAGTTAGCAAATAAATCTTGGCTTTTTTGTTTTCTCTGGTTTTTTTCCCCCATCTGTATTCTTAGCCTGCTCTCCACTCTTTCCCTTTCAACCTTCACATGCACGTCTCCAGAGTTCTTGTTCCTTTTCTTCCATTAGTGGTGGAAAGAAAAGCCCTCAGAATGGACTGACAAATTTGCAGCTGTATCCATGACATGGATCCAGACACAACTGTAATATCTTCAGGTTCCATAAGCCCATAGGTACAGATGAGGTACATAGCATTAATACCTGGATTCTCCTTCCCATAATTGTCATGCTGGACCATAGTGCCCCTATAGTGCAAAGTTCCCCTATACATTCCTGGCAATTCCTAGGCTGTCTTGCGTTTTTATCAGACTGCCTCAGTGCCAGCTGTGAAGGGCCTCTCTGGTGGCCTACTTGGGCACTCACTATACTCAACTGGGCTCCCTCCAGTGCTTTGCTGTTTCTTTTACTATTCCTCCTGGCCAGGGGTAGTTCTGTCCTGGCTCAGAGGCTGCCATTCAATTTTCTTTTGGCTTTTCCCTCTAATCCCATCTCTTCAGAGCAGATCAAAAGCTCAGTTAACAAGTTTGGGTGGAAAACCAGATGTCTCCAATTCCCTGCTTCTGTGCAGGTCACAAGAACCCTTTATTTCTCTTTAGTCTAAGACAAAAGGCCTCAGGCAGATTAAACTCATGCAAAAGATCGCAATCCCAGATCAGGTTGATACCTTGATACAGTCAATTTTTAACCTTCAAGATACAACTTGAATTGGAATATAACAAACAATCCTAAGCTTCTACTTTATACTCTGCAGTATTATGTGCTTACCTTTGTAATTTAAATCTTGTGTCCTTTTGTATTGCATTGTTTATTATGGTTGTTAGTCCCCTTCTAAAGGTGAGATAACTGACAAAGAAAGAGGAAAAGGAAGTCCCATACCAAGGATCACAAATCTGATAAGGGCTGAGTTAGGATCTGGTTCCAGGGTTGAGGCTTACTCTCTCCAACATTGCCTCCCACTCTGGAAAACAAGTTACTTTCATCTTAGCAAAACATATCATAGCTGTAACAAGAAAAATGGCTCTAAAAAAGACATAAATAACTCAGTTTTTCATTAAACCTAAAACTGCTAAAAAGTTTAAGCTCTATCCATTAAAAATAAAAGGACATAAACACTTTTAGCTCAAGCAAGTTAAGAGATGTATTTATACATCCTGATCATCGCTCTTAAGATATTCACAAGAATAGTTGAGTGACACATTCACGTGAAACTTCTTCAAAGGCATTATATTAATATGTGCAGATTACAACATGAGAATGAGTAAGGAACTACCTTTTTACATGGAATTTACATTATCCTCATCACCTGAAATGGACCTGTAGTTTGGTGGGATGTTTGTATAGTATTGTGAATCTTTACCTGTTGGATGAATAAACATAAACTCAGACTTTATGGCTGCTGATCTGACACTTTTCACTGACAGTAAATCTCCTTAAAAGATTCTTTCCTAGGAACTAAATATTTTGTAGAAGCTCTTTTATTCTCGTTCCAGAAGCCAAAACCCTTATGTTGCTGTTCTGTTGAATGAAATATAATACGAGAGAGTTAATCTTGCAATAATTCCTGTAACTATGACTTGGGAAAAGGAAGGGAGTGGAGCTTCACGGACAGCTCACAACCACAGGGAATGGGGGTGTGGGGCGGGAGGCGAGTGTCTGTGTAGAAACTGAGGTAGCGGGAAGGACACAGGAAGACAAACCCTGGTCAGACAGCCACTTTCCTGGTGAGAGATGATGAGTGTGGTGCACAATATTGATATCTTGGTTCCATTGCTAACTGAGAGCTGTTAGGATGTTGTTTTACCTTTCTGTGCAAAGTATCTAGTTTTATTTTCCATTTAACTTCCTTTGGAATGAGAAAGGACAAGGGATATCTTTATATTTGGGGACTTCCAAAGGACTTTAGTTATTATTCATGCATTTTACTTATTTTTTAATTTTATATGCAGATGGAACATGTAATTTAAAGAATAATTGACTCAAAGCTGCTGCAAGTACCTAGGAATCAATAGGTTGAGTCCCTTCCTCCTGATACCTAGATCTCTTTCACAAGTTTGGGAGTACTTCCTCTCCTTCTTAAACCCTTGACTTCAATGGATGCCACATTGAATGCAACTATAGGAAAGTATTAACATTCTTCAAAAGTTACTTAGAGATGGCTAAAAAAAATCCAAAAAGCGCGCGCACACACACACACACACACAAATGGCACATGTTCCAATGTCTCAATCTTCTATAATTATTCTCTTAATTTTTCATTTAAAAAAATGTCATCTTTGATGACATCCCTTCATGTTTCGCCCTATATCACTGGTCCTAACTTCTGTCATGGAGGGAATGTGGCAAGTATTAGTGCTGTCTTGACATTCAATTAAACTATCACCCATATGGTGTTCACTGTGCTATGGTATTGTTAATACTTCATGCTCTTTTGGTTGCTTTTATTACAGGGTGGACGTAAATAATATTGGAGCAAATATGATTGGTTTGGAAACTCTGTGAATCTAAGGAAGAGTTGATGACAAATACTCTCTGGGAATTAGTATTGATGCTTTTCCTTCTATGTAGAAAACCAGTTTTGAGCCATAACAGACACTTCTGCAAAGATGGTAGAATTAAAATTACTTCTTACATCATAGCTTTTTCCTTACTAATTTAGAGCCAACATATGAGGAATGTGGAATGCCCAAGCTAGCAGCAATTCAAATGAATCCCATAAGAACAGGAAACCGAGTGGAAATCCAAATATAAACTATGCCCTAAAATTGCCATCAATAATCCCTGAAATGAGAACAATGAAATTAGAATATTGTTTGGGTTGCCTTCCCACCTGATAACTGAAAAAGGAACCAGCCTATTTTCATCCTTCTAGTTCAAGAGTTAATGAGGTGGAGAAAGTCCAACAGAAACTGGGCAGTGACGTTTACTCCTTTGTCAACGACAAAATCATGTAGCAATTTCCTGGCCTGCAAAAACATCCTAATAAATCTCCTCTGTATACCATTAGGAAGAAGTTTTGTGGAGCTGGGTGGACTTCAGAAGGCTACTAACCTTGGGCAGCTCTGCTGTTATCCTGTTCTTATTGCTCAATGGAAAGTTCAGCAGAATTACCAAGTAAGAGGAGACTAGGTTCAGGGCTGTAAATCTCTAAAAGATGCTCACTGACATCCACAGTGCTCTGTGGAGTGAGTTTAACAAGGTCATCCTTGCTGAGCTTCCTTTGAGTTGGAGGCTACGGCTTACTGTCAGGCCCAGAGCCAGGCTGTTAATCATTAGGAAACCAGAGGGTGAGGGGTGGGAGGCCACAAAAGGTAACTCTTAGGCCTGGTCCCACTGTTGAATGGAGCCCGGTTGGAAATCCTATATAAAATGGTAGCCCCATGGGGGTCTCTGCACTGAAGCTGAGATCCTTTTCCTCACTTGCTTCTTTAACCTCATTAGTCAGTCCTTCAGGTGCTTTCCATCACTCATTGAATCAAGTAGAAACTTCTGACCACTGTCTTCAAAGTCTTTTCATTCAACTCCAAATATCTAAACCTATCTTTGACTCTTGAATCTAGCCACAGTGGTCTTCTTTTGATACCTATATCTGACTTTCTTCCTTGCTACCCACTAATGGGATGACTGGATTTAATTCCTTTGAATTTGTTGTGAATTTGGTGAAAAAAAATACCAAAGAACATGTTTATCTGGAGCCAAACGCATATTTGGGAGCTCTTTGTTAGTAGCTTTTGTGAGGGGCTAAGACTCCAACCAAGGTGAGGAATTCAGCCAACATGAAGATTGGACTCAATCTACCTGAGGAGGTAGGAGGGTGTCTTGGAGCCGCTACAAAATTGCAATGGGAAGATGAGGAACTCAGGGGTGCTCGTGCACTATGTTTACGGTTTATAAATATTTAGGTGCTACTTGATTTGTTCCTTACCATGTTGTCATAGAGTAGACAAAACTAGCATTATTATTGCCCATTTTGAGGTAATGCAGCTGAAATTTTGAGAGATTACATGACCTCAGCCAGTAAGTTTGAACCCAAGTGTTGTGATCAACTATATATATCCTATGTTGAGATGGTCAGCAGTTTCCTTGTATAAAGGCCCTGATTATAAATACTTTAGATTTTGTAGGCCACATGGTTTCTGTCACAACCACTCAACCCTGCCATTGTAGCACAAAAGCATCCATAAACAATACATAAACAAATGGGCATGGCTGTGTTCCAGTAAAGCCCTATTTACACAAATAAGCAGTGGGTCAGATTTGGCCTGTGGGCTGTAATTTGTGGACTCCTGTCCTGTGCCATAAAAGTGTAACTGGCCTTCTATCAAGATTAAGGACTCACAGCCCATTAAATACTTTTGTGCATTTGAATCTTGAAAATGTAGATAATAATAGGGTGTAAAGGAACACAGCCTAAGCTAATGTGATTCACTTAGCAAGGGAAGTAAGTCAATGTGGAGAGAGGCAGCAAAAGAGGAACTGAGCAGTTGATTTTCTAAGTGTGTCTGTAACATGACTGCTCTGGAAGCTTCTTGGCTCTTTTCTCAGCTCTCTACCTTATTGATCATGCCTCCAATGAGCTATACGCTGGACATTGTTTACTCTGAGCACTTTTCCTAGAAGCTGTCATCTCCCTTTGGATGTGACAAATATCCCAGACCCTGCTTCCTGACAAAAAGATGCAGGCTCTGTTCTGATGTCAGGACAGGAAGCCCTGCCAGGGAAGAGGAGTTGGGAGGCTTGATAGGGGACCAAAGGGATTAAGCCCAAAGTTGTCATTTGGTGATAAATTTTTGTTCACTTTTTATTTTTATTTTGCTGTTTCAGGATGATTAGCCCTGTCAATAAGAGCAGGAGAGGAAATAGGAGAAACTCCAAAGACTGGAACTCACGCTTTGCATATTGTAAAATTCTATATTTATACTCACTCAGACAACTGGTTTACTAAGAAGTGGACCCCAGGAAGCTCAAATTCCATCTTATGGTCTTCAATGTACATTTCTAGTAGGGCCTTATACCTGTTGTTCTCTGCCATTTCCTTCACCCCTGGTATTTTCCCATCACTCCTCTCCCTACCCTACTCACTTTCTTCCCATCTTTAGACCCAACTTGGCAACTTTGAGGAGTTGTTGCTTCTTTCTTGAATCTTTTTCTGTTGAATCCTATACTGCCTGCACCATTTATTTGGCATTTTCTTTTATGCTGCATTATGGTCTCTCATGTTAATCAACTTTATGTGTGTCCTGTTCTGCAATGATAATTCAGCTACTTGAAGTCATTGACTGGATTTTAAGTTGTCTGCATTTTCCAGCACAGTGCTAGACTCATAAGTACAAACACCTCTTAAATGGGCTCTACCTTTTAATTGGCCTCGAAGATGGAAGTTTTTTCTCTCAGTTTCTTACTATTTTCCTTGTGTTAAAGCACTTTTATTTGGTTAATTCTTTTGGTTTGCTACCATTCTCTTCTCCCTCAGGACATGAGATAACGTCTCTCAGGGGCATGTTGGGCGATATGAGTGTTAACACATGCAAAATGATAATTTTCTATTGATCCTCAGTCATTGTATTTATTTGAGTCTAAAGGATCAAGTCTAATCAGTTTCCTGTAAAATCCATGGGAAACCATGTCTGATTTTGCTGACAACTACATTTCCTCCATTTGGCAAGTGCCAGGCATATGATAGATATGTAATAATTATTTGTTGAATGAAATAATGAGTGAATGTTTACTAACTTGATTTGCTTCTGGGTGAATCCTTTGCTTTGTGAAAGAGGTCTGATTGGTAAGAAATAAGGACATGATTTCCGTTGTCTGTCTTTGTCAGAGTACCTCAGCCCCTTAATGTTCTGCTATTTCATGAGGCTGATTTGACCTCACACATTGGAATGTTTCATGGCCCACTCCAAAGGACCAAATCGCTAAGGACCAAATTAACACTGTTCTCCTAACAGGTAATGAACAGACACCAGACTTATGAGATCTCCTAATATAACTCAAGAAAATTCCACTCATGTTTCCTTCCTGGTTTGTAGATGTTTCATGTTTTGAATTTTTGAAAACTTTGAAGACCCTCTACAGAGTGGGTCAAACATGTAGTGGTACTTAGTGGTGACCAATAGGTGCTTTATTGATTATTAAGGGAAAATGTAATCTTCCATATGTAAGATAGTTAATCTTTCTGAATAATGTTTTAACGAAAGTATTTTCCTGGGCTGGGGTTGCTTAGCATGTGTGCTTACCTAGCATGTGTGAGGCACTGGATTTGATTCTCAGCACCAAATATAAATAAAGGTCCATTGACAACTAAAAATATATTTTAAAAGAAAGTATTTTCCTCATTTGGGCATTATGTAATAAAATACTCAAGGGTCAGCTCTATCTAGTTAATTAGCTCTTATGCATATTTACCACAAGGTGGCAGTATAGCAGAGTGGGGAGATATTTTTTTCTCCCTTAACAAGTTTCCATACTCCAGATATTTTGTAGTTAAGTAGATTTTTAAAGTAAAATACATACCCACTTAATTTCAAATTATCTCACACTTAAAAAACCCTCATATATAACCTGATGAATATTTTACATATTCTGTAGAACACTTAGTTCATCATGTATGAATATTATGCAGTAATAATTAAACTTCTCTTATGTAAGTAGGCAAAATCAATTTTAAGGCTTATTAATACAACTTTTTAAAGCAGTATGCAAAGAATAATCTACTTAGGGTGTGATACTGTCATTACAGACAAGATGCCTCAATAGTTTAGGTTCAGGATAGGGAGAGAACCTTGAAATAGGGTTATCTGAGGCAGGAAGCTACACAGTGAAGCTATAAGCCATTACCTTTTGGCTGCAAGTAATTTCTGAGCGCTAATTGTCCCTTATTGTCTAAAAGCTGGTTTTTGGCTACAAAGAGTTTATGATCCAAACCTAAGACACCATCAAGGAAAACCTAGCAAACATGTGAGAAGACAGGTACCATTTCCATCATGAGAGACATGGAAAGAGTGGAAATAACACAGTAAGAAACATTGATTTTATGTGATTTTCCAAGATGAGAGAAGTGAGTAGAAACAGGCAGGATGGAAAGGAGAAAAATCTTGGGAATAATGAGAC
Organism: Marmota monax; assembly: GCF_021218885.2. Lineage (NCBI taxonomy): Eukaryota > Metazoa > Chordata > Mammalia > Rodentia > Sciuridae > Marmota > Marmota monax. Next base: position 4,721,999 of record NW_026695245.1, read on the forward strand.
CTGAATTCTTAGCTCTGCCTCTTGTCATTCCTTGTCACCTCATTTTCCTCATGTGTGGAAGGGAGCATTTTGGACTTGGTCTTGGAAGCATTAATAGAAATATATTCTACCAACATTTGATGTTAATGGGTACCCTGCAGGAAAGATTTGTTTTGAAATAAATGAAGAATGCAAATTATTAGATTGCATATCATTCTTTCCTCCTCCCTCTTAGAGAGTAACAATGTACATTAGCACATAAAGGCTCTGGGAAGTCTGGAATAATTTGGTTTAACTTTGTTAAACTTTATATTTCAACCTTAATTTAATTGTGGTATGCAATTCCTCCCTCTACCCATTAACATCAAAACACCCATCAACATCAAATAAATGTTAGTAATCTTTGGTAGATAATTTGGGAACCACCGAATTAAGAGCTCTTTAAAGCTTGCTCTAGCTCAAGGAATTTGGATCAAAAATTCTAGGAGAAGGGCTGGGAATATAGCTCAGTTGGTAGAGTGCTTGCCTCTTCTGCACAAAGCCCTATGTTCAATCCTCAGTACCACAAACAAAACAAAACAACTCTAGGAGGGGAGGGAACTGTGTCTGACTTCTTTACTTCATCCCCACTGCTTGACACAGGGAAGGTGAACAATATTTGCAAAATAAATGGATGAACTGTGGTAGTGCAGGTTTTCTTCCTTTTTGCTCCCCTATGAAGTGTAGGCTATTTCTATCCCTCTTCTGAAGTTGTCTACATATCATATTAAAGCAAGTCCAGCTAGAGAGAGGAGACAAAGGCCTTTTAAAAAAATCTAAAAATACAGGGGAATTATGGTAAGAGTCTTTCTTGGCAATGTAAAACTGTGGTTGTCTTGAAGATATTTGACCCTAATAGGATTGCTTTCCCATTTCTTCCTCTGTTCTTATGAGTGGAAATCTTATTCAGATTGGAAGAAAAAAATCAGTTGGAAGGAGATGACTGACAGCTCTATTTTGAAGATCAAAGACGAAAAGAATGCCTGATAGGAGAGAATGAGAGGTTTTTAAGAGACCAAGAGGCTCTTGGTAGTGGAAAGTGAAGAGAGTCTGTGGAAGTGGGAAGCTCCCTGAAAGATAGGGAAATGGTGACCAAGTGGTTGGCTTCTAACTTAAGAAGTTTAAAAAGTTGGTGGATGAGCTGAGGAAGGAAGATAAACCACATTTGGTGCTAGGTAGACACTGTATGAGCCACAATGGGCATCTTGAATCAGAAGTGAAGAACTCAGGGGTGTTGCCTACCAATTTCTGTAAATGTGAGAACTCAGTTACAAGGAAAAAAAATTTTTTTCAGGAACTAGATGATACCATTCTATTATTAAAGGCATCCTAAGTGAAAGGACAAAGATCTAAAATGCTATTCAACTGATGGGAGTAGTAATACAGATTGTAGTATCTGCTGCCTACAATTCATAATTATGGTTAAAGCAAGTTCTAGAAGATGTCTGCTAAAATGCAATGTATGACCAGAGGAGAAATAACACACTGACCCAACAGTAGTAGTTATATTCTCACTGCAGAGAATAGAATTCTAGAAAACAGAACACTGGACAAGTAAATTGTGCTGGGGGGAAGAGAAGCTAAGAAGTGTGGGGCTGTGCTGTAGAACAGCACTGCAAAGGTTCTGGGAGTTAGGAGTCAGGCCTGTGGGTGCCAAAGGCTTGAGGTACTGAAGATGTATGTTTAAGATAAAAGATATGGGAGATACTAAAGGTGTATTTTATCTACTTTACCATTTTGTTCACAGCACATAAAAAAAGAGACCCTGTCAGGTCAGAAACAAAAGATCTTGGAAGACAGCCCGGACATCCCCATTTCTGCTTTATATCAACTGTCCTGATTTTATTCATTGATTTGTAACTTATAATGACTACTAATATTTGCAATTATTAAATATGTGTACACATATCTGTATAGAAGTTATTTTAAATATTGTAAATGTGTCTTCATAATTATATAAAATACAAATAAAATCAAATCAAGGTTTAAGGTTTTTTTTTTTTTTGTAATTCTTTCTTTTTCTCTTGCATTCCAATGTCATGTCTGTTTTTGTGTGTGTGGTACTGGAGATTGAAGTGAGGGTCTCAGGCACACAGTTTGCCCAACCCTACCCAACCCCAAATATTGTTTCTTAATAAGGATAAAAAAGGAAAGTGGTTGTAGCTGGCACTCTGGAGTTGCATATAGTCTGTAACCAGTAATATTTCCATAAAAAACCAGAGGACTTAGATACTGAAGTAGAGTTATTAACTGTAGTGATTATAAATTACTGTGTTACTCCTCTTCGATACACAAAATATGTAGAATTTCACTACCATGAAGGTATTCTATGGAAGTGGAATTCTTTGGAATGTGGGTTAACATGCAAAGAAGGTTCTAATGGTGGATTGGATCTCTCTCTCCAACATTCACATGGAACTTCACTGCAAACTTGAATTGAGACAAATCCTTTAGACATGTGCATACCATTTTCAAAACCACAAAAATTTAAAAAACACTCTATTGAAATTTCCACCCACTAAAAGTTCCAGTTCAGTTTTACATTTTTATTATTATATAGTATGTGCTAATTTTCCTAAATAAAACATATGTTAAAAATACCATTATAGGGGCTGGGTTGTAGCACAGTGACAGAGCTCTTGCCTAGCACATGTGATGCGCTGGGTTTTAGCCTCAGCACCACATAAAAATAAACAAATAAAATAAAGGTATGCTGTCCATCTACAGCTACAAAAATAAAAAAAATGTTACTAGACATTTAAAAAAATACCACTATAATATTTGATATGTGATGATTCCCATGACAGAAAGATAAGCTATTGAGTTTGTAAAGAGTAAATAGATATTAACAAATATACATCCTTCTATACATAATTCAAAACATCGTGTTGTTTCTGATAAATATATTTAAAGGAAACAAGAATTATCCATGTTTGATGTCAAGGTAAAGCATTCATTTTTATGCAACAGGAAATGATTCTACTCAAAATCTTTATTTCATCAGCTTGTTACAGTTGTTTTTAGGCAAAAAACTATTAATTTTGATGAAAGAGCATGATTTATACTGCTGTCCTTGGTTACCCTGAAGATTTAAATGTTATGTCAACTTTTCAACATTCAATGCAGAAAGAAATTCAAGTACAAAATTATCTTTCATAAAGAAGAATTAATAGGTTATTCATATTCCCATGTCACCATCCACCTTAGCAAAAACAAAAAGAAAAAAGTACCCAGAATCAACTTGTTAAAATGCTACAACTATATTTTTGGCTTTTCAAGTGATTGATACGTACCATTTTGTACAAAGAAGTGTTGCTTAATTTTTTATGCTAGAAGAAGTCAGCAAGAGATTTTATATGATGTTGACTGACAGTTAAGTATCTCTTATTGGCCATGTATAGAACACAGTAGGGGAAACATAGGACCTACTATGTATGTGTGGTAGACAAAATAATGCCTATTCCAAAGATGTTAATGTCCTAGTTTCCAGACCTGTGAATAGGTTACTGTACAGGGGTTTTACAAATGTGATTACTTGAAGTATCTTGGGATGGGGAGACCCTCCAGGATTATCCTGGTGGGCTCAATGCAATTGCAAGCATCTTTTAAATTGAGAGGTAAAAGGGTCAGAGTTGGAACAAGGAAGTGTGACAACAAAAGCAAAGCTCGAAATGATGTATTTTGAAGATGGAGGAAGTGTCCACAAGGAAAGGAATGTGGTGTAGGTCTCTAGAAGCAGCAGGAAATGGATTCTCACTTGGAGCCTTCAGAAAGAATGCAGCCCTGTCAACAGGCATAAACCTTGCTGTTAGCCCAGTGGGATCCACTTTAGACTTCTGACCTCCAGAACTATAAGATGACAAACTTGTGTTGTTTTCAGCTATTAAGTTTGTGGTAATTTTTTTTAAAGCAGCAGTAGGAAACTACTATATTATATGGCTTAAAGTTCCACTTTTTTCCCCCCATATTATCTATCTGGAACATATTAACTCCCAAGAGTTAATATGATGAAGTAGAAAGAGAAGATGGAATTAAACAGATCATTTTTCAAATCCTGATTTTTGCCATTTCCTCTCTGTATGACCTTGAGGAAGTTATTTATCTCCTTTGACCTCAAGTTTCTTCATCAGAAAAAGAGGATGTGGTGAGAGGTAAATATGGTAAGATGCAAAATGTCCAGCATGATGCCTGGAGGACTCCCTTCAAGATAGACCTTCAAGAAACGTGACCCTCAATCTCCACCAGATTGCCAAAGATTTATTGCATGAAAGTGATTCACTTGGCAGTTTCTTGTTTGCATTAGGAGCCCCCAGAGCCTTCTGGGAAGATGCCTGTCCTAGGTTCACAGTGTGAGTCAAGGCACAAAAGGCTAGCTTGAGACTGTGTCCAAACCTGCAAGCTAAGAAAAGCTGAGAACCATTCCCTGGAATTAGGGTGGGCATGCTCTGTGAACTTTTGACTTTTCTTGTTTCACCTTGTCTGTCTGTGACCCAGGAACAGGCCTGTCCCCCCACCCCTGCCCCGTGGCGCTATGTTGATTTGCCAGCAGGGTGGAAAGCCTGCGTTCACAGATGGGGCACAGTGCTCCTCAATAGCAGCTGCCTGGGTTTTGAGGATTAAATCCCAGGCTTTTGGCTCAGTGACTCAGACAGTGCATGCTGATGCCTGTTTGCCTGTCCTGGCTGCTTGGCGTGTTCAGTGTTAGCAAACTCGGAGCCCACATTTCCAAGCATGGGCTTAGGTGACCTGGAGAACATAAACCACTGTACAAAGCTGTTCTCACTGGAGAATATGGAGCGATCCCAGAAGAAAAACAGATTTGAAGGGATTACACTTAAGCAATGGAGATAGTATCTTTCCTCATACTTGAAATCTCATAATCCAGGGTGAGGCACAAGGACACATTTTTGCTGCTAAATTTCTTTGGGAGATCTACTAGTTTTGTCCCTTTTTGGTATGTGGGTTTTGAAGAAAATTGGTCTTTGCCTGTATTTTTTTTTTCTCTTAAATTTAGCCATCAGTAGATTCAAAGAACAGAATTCAGTTGTAATCAATGTGGACATTCAGATGTTCTAAATCAAAATCTCAATTCCAGCATATTTTACTCACAACAAAGTTAATTTGACCTGAATTTAATAATCTGCATAACTGCAGTTGTTCCAGATAGTTATTAGGCATAAATGGTAAGTAGTTTCTTACAAATTCCTGTAGTTACTGTTTCTTGTGCACAACGAACTCATATTTTAATGACTTTTTGCTTTTAAATCTTTAGCTAGAGTGATCTATAAAGTAACTATTGTTGCAATTCAGGTTCAATCTTCAAGCACATCATGTATATTCTGGTCCTCTAAGAAGTAGATTTCTAGATGAAATTAGACGTTCAAGATATTTCCTGGGGGAAACCCCTGTGATGTATAAAGAGGAGGGGGCAGGAACAGGCAGGGCCAAGATGCAGACCAAGAAAGCAGATTGGGTAGAAAGAACAGAGTGTTTTCAAAGAAGCTTTGGCCAGTCCAATGGGGTGTTCTTGAATCCCAGGCACCTCTTAGAGAAACCCTGATTCTCACAGGAATGAGCCTGTGTTAGTTTCCAGCTGCACTTGGTCATCATTGTTTGGGAGCAACTTGCTGGAAGCATGGCCTGGGCTTACTATGGATCCACCAGAGCAGTAGTGAGCCTATGTCAGCTGTGTGCCTTATGGCAGAACAGCTGAGCAGTGCATTTTCATGGCCACCCCCACTTCTTGCCCACCCTTCAACACTGACACATTTTAAGAAGCAAGGATCTGTGTGCTTACTCCACACTCAGTACCTGGGACCCCTATTCTCATACTCCTTGGCCTATTTTCCAGATCCTGAACACCATATTTCAATGGATAATCATTGCCACCACATTATATATTTGTGAGAATTCTGTTCAGCCTAATCTTGCACCAAAGACAGTTTACTAATAAATGATTTTTAAGTAATAATGGCACTGTTTCTTAAAAACCTTCACATAATGATCATATTCCACTTTTAGGGGGGGCAGGAAATTTGGCATAAAATCTGTGATAACTATGCAGTGAAATGAGCCATTCTTGGTCACTTTATTATTATTATTATTATTATTATTATTATTATTATTATTAGAGTCATCTCTGGGCTGTGTATTCTGAATTTTTTTTTCTGTTTCAAAAGAAAAGCTGGGTCCCAGATGGGTTGGTTCTGTATGAATTTCAAGCACAAGTACATTATTTGCCTATGTGAGAAAATTGGGGAAGGACTGAGAGAACACACTGGATTGTTGATTCTGGGCATCTTGGATTAGAAAGAGGGATTTGGTAGGTCCAGGGTCTGTGATGGGAAGGAAGAGGCAGATGGAGCACTTGCCAGAACTAGACCACTAGCAGTCAAGGAACGTGGGCTCATCATCTTGGGAAAATTTGGGAAATTGGGAAGGAGATGTCAGGTCCGTCTCTCCTGATCCTTACCAAGGCATATACCCCTCAAGGCAGCCTGTGTGTCCACCCTTCTAATCACCAAATAACTCCTCAGAAGCCAGCTGATGTCTAGTATTAAAGTCTTTTATTCCATAATTAGAAAAGTTTAAAGGAAGTCTAGTTCACTGCAACTGTGGTCAATTGCCTGCTTGTTATGTGCACCTGGTCCTTCTCTAGGCTGTTTTTTCTTTAACAGTTTCTATATCTAACAAAATGCTTGGTACAAAGATGATTCTGCATATATTTAGGTTGAACTAAATGGAATCAAAAGATGCAGATACTTGGGGAGAGGCAACAGAATAACCAAAGTGAAATTACATGAAAGTGGATAAACACCTCTGAGTGCAAAACTGCAGACATTCAGATATCCTGAATGCAAATCTCAACTCCATCACATTCTGCCTATGGGAATACAGATGATGCTTTAACCATTCTACATTTAATATCCTTCTTATGAGTGTGAAGTGCCTACCCACTCCTGTATCAAATGATAGGGATTCTAAAAATACAAAGGTGGATAAAGTTTTATGGTGTGTGTGTGTGTGTGTGTGTGTGTGTAGGAGTTAAACTAAAGACAACTAATGCTTGTATCCACAAAATCACAGAGACAGGGTTTCAGGGATATTCAAGTCCGCCTGGGCATGGAGATATTTCAGGCCATACAGAATCAGGAAATTCTAGATATTTTTTTAAAAAATGTAACTCTACTTACAAAGCATAAAGTGATACATAGCTCACATTTAAACAGGTAACTTTCAGTCCTTCCATAGATGGTATTCACTTACTGCATTTGATTTTTGTACTAAAACCCTATTGCAACATAGCCACCCTTTTATTGCTAGCAGTTGGCAATTGAGTGAAGCATACTCTTGTTTAGTTCTTTATGGTTTACCAAATATTTTAAATGCATGTTACTATTTTGACTCCTCAATAGTACTCTGGAAAAGAACAGTTTTCATGACACCTCACCACTTATTATTTCAGAACTCTTGTTTTTGTTTTTTAGTGCTGAGGATTGAACCCAGGGCCTTGTACATAGTAAACATGTGCTCTACCACTGAGCTAAACCTCAGCTCCTAATTCAGAACTCTTAAAGGAATTCTACAACAAAAATTTGGATGATGGTTAAAAGGTCAGAGTAAGACCTGGTTTATTCCTGAGTTTTACACATTCAAGTTGTGTGACCTTGGAAAAGTAAGTAACTTATATCAAACCCACTATTACTCAAATGTTTTCTAGATCAATGCAATAGCTCTGCATTCATATTTCAAAGGAGAAATGGGTCTTGAATTGGAATGAGCCCTAAGGATTTTCTTAAGTAGTGCTCATAGTCAAATTAGCTGAAGTGAGGCATGTGGAATTCTTAGCATAAAGTCTGTCACGTACTAAGCAATTAATATTCAGTGTCAGCATTAGCTTTACAAATTTGTCATTTACAGAGTATTATCATATATTTCATTCTGTCATCCCAATAACTCCATAAAGTTTGGCTTTATAAATGGAGAAATCAAAGCTCAGGGAACTTATGATCTGTTCCAGTTATACAGGCAGTTGCATGCCAGAGCTTGTCTGCTCCTCTCCGTGATGGACACTGCCTTGGTGAATTAGGGAAACTGGTCCCTGGGGTGGATATCAAGGAAAAGTAGATGGGGGTGGGGAAGCAGTAATATGAGTAGACTACCTCCTAGAGAATGAAAAGATGGAGGCTTCTGCCATCTTCTGCCATAGGAGACATAGAGTTAACTGACAAAGATGCCGGGTTCTGTGAACAAATGACCTAAGAGTATTTCTAAGTTCTTATAAATTCCCAGCAATATTTGATTATTTTTATTGGTTTGGAAAGAAAGAGTTTGGGGTTTGTGTTACCAATTGATATGTGCAAATATATGGGGCAAGTTAATTGAGGTACGGGAGGCCTTGCAGTCCACCAGAAAACCAGCATCAGGAGGCTGCTGTGCAGCTAAGAGTGGTAGAAACAGGGGCTCCTCTGGAGTTGAGGTCAGGGTTAATTTGCAAGATAGGTACGACTCTTGTGGGTGATACCATGGTGAGATGTGAAACCATGAACCCTGAGTATAAAACAAGATTGGGTAGGAGAGGTTAAGAGAAAGAATACAAGGGGAGAGTTGTAGAATTTCCTTTGATTTCCTAAACAGAAGAAGATGTGAGGCAAGATTTCAAGTCAAGGAAAGCTATAGAAGACAGCCAGGTAAGGTTTCCAGCTAGGGAGGAAAGGATGTAGAGACGGTTATTTGTTCACTCGCTCATTCTTTCATTCATTTACCCAGAAGGAATTGTTGAATATTCATGTACAAAGAGCTCATGGGACTTCTTTTTAGGAGAAAATGGTGGCATGATCCCCAACTGGAAAGGAGGCATCTCTGCAATACAGACACCTCAGTGATGAGAGTGTGTTTAGAGAGCAACTGCAGATGATTTCAGAGACTCTACAGTTGTCTATGCTGAGGAGCCTTACAAAGAAAGAAATGGCAGTCAGGGGAGGGCCAGTCTCAAATAGGCTTACAATTTGACTTAGATGTCTGTGGAATTCACATAAATGAAATGCCCCAAACCCCTTGTTGCCATTGACAAGGGACTGCTGCTGGGAAAGCCTTTTATTCCTAGTCTCTTTCAGTGATACATACCTACATAAGACAGTCACGAGAGTTTTGCCTTCACTTAGACTTGGTGACTTGTGACCAAAAAAGTCCTACCATGTAGCCAGTTTTAGCCAACTTGGCTTTACAAAATGAAGAACCTTCATTCTTTGTTTAAAAAGTCCTGTTAATAGCTGGGTGCAGTGGTGCACACCTGTAATCCCAGTGGCTTGGGAGGCTGAGGCAGGAGGGATCACAAGTTCAAAACCAGACTCAGCAAAAGTTAGGTGCTAAGCAATTCAGTGAGACCCTGTCTCTAAATAAAATACAAAAAAGGGCTGGGGATGTGGCTCAGTGGTTGAGTGCCCCTGAGCTCAGTCCCTGGTACCAAAAATAAGTAAAATAAAAAAAAAATTCTGCTAATGTGACTTCATAAATGTAATGCTAGGAAAACATCAGATGTCTTTAAGATGCCTGGACTGGGAACTAGGAGCTCAGGACTCGGAGGGGCATAGGTAGCGCCTGTGTTTGCCTTCAGGAACAGAGATGGTTGCATGTGTTTTGTTTATCAAACCCCTTGTCAACATTGGATTATGGGGCTGAGAAGAAGAGTCAACAAGCTTAGCAGTGCATTCTCCAAGTCAACAAATACCTATTGAATTGAACTGAGGCCGAGTAGAAGAGCTTCCAGGTGACTTTTCCTCTCCAAATGACTTTCTCTGTGCCTAGCAACTGAATACTTACTTGAGTTGACATCATGCCAAGGTCTAACTGTTGGTCATATATTTTCTAGATAAATGACACTAGCTTGCCTTGATTTCAAAGAGGGAAAAGGAGTTTGAATTTAGGATGGGGCCCTGAGGACCTTCTTAAGTCTTGCTGACAAGGCTCCAGATGGGTTAAGGATATTCTTAGTGTTATGAACTGAGAAGTCTAGCCCCACAAGTGTGCACACAGGCTACCAAGTCTTATGAGACCATTTGGTAACAATAAATTGCATTATATTTTTAAGATGTCTTCTTGGGTGGCCAGAATATTAGTTATTAGCAAAGATTGGGTGATAAAAACTCCATGCCTTCCACACCCAAGCAGAAGTCAAAGTTAAACTAGGATCTACTTTTTTCTCTTCCTGTTTCCTCTCTCTGTCCTCTACTTCCATATGTTCATTAAACTCATGCTTACTAGTCCCATTTATGTCTTGTCTTCAAGGCCAATGGGATTCGAAGCCTGTGCCTATCCTTCCACTATATTTTGGCATGAATGAATCCAGGAGCTTATGTTAGACTTGCCTATCCTTACAAATAAGGCCAGCTGTTCTCTGAATGTGCAATGATTTTGTCAGGATCTTGGGGAAAAAGGAAGAATGTGTATAGAAAGATCACCCACATCCAACTTCCTTTCTCATCTACCTGCACATCCCTACTCAGAGCAAATTTATAAGCGAGCTATGAAGAGAACTTTCCCATCAGAGGCTTTAAACTACATATAAGGATATTTTGCAAGAGCAGCAGAACAGAAACAAGTTCAAAAGGACAGAGGAAAAAAAACGGTCCAAATCTCTGGCAAACAGGATTTCACTGAAATTTACAGGATTCCTTGGATATGTCTTTGATTCATGCACTGATTTCCCAACACTTTGAAACGATTTCAAGTGGTATTAAAATAGAGAAAACTTTTCTCTGTAATGAAAAAAGTAAAAAATGTCTACTTTTATGAGAAATTGAGAAATGACTGTCGCCTGTTTGTTTTTTTAAGTTGAGTGCTTTTTTTTTTTTAATTAGGAGGTGGCTATAAGAAACTACATACTCTGTTGCTCTATTTTAACTGCAAATGAAAAACATTTGTGATTTAGCCAAAGGAAGTTAAAGATGAGTCTTTGGGGAGAGGAAGTAGTGCAACTGGTTATCATGTTAATCTTCCACTGTAAGAGTCGGGCTCAGAGCCAGATTTGCTGCTAATAGCAAATGAACAGAACTTGAATGGTTAAAAAAAAGAAAAAAATCCCCCAATCTTCAGATCTGGTGCCTGTAAGCCAGTTTGACATGTTTTCTAGTGTCCTTCTCCTTCACACATGCTAAATACCTAAAGTGACTAGAGATAAAAGCCAGCTTATTAGATACGAAATGCCTCCTCATTTATTCCCCTGTAGTAAATGTCTCTGTGTAACCATGACCATAAGCCACCTTAGAATTGCACTACTATGTCAGGTTTTTTTTTTTTCTAGAAAGTTCTCTCTTCTTGGTCTCTGTCTGAATTTTCTAGTCTGTTCATGGGAATTTAAAAGGCAAACTGAGGAGGTCTTAAGAATACAAGATGATAAGTTTATTGTGGTATGAAAGTAGAGATGTGGGGTTGGCAGTGGGGTAAATGCTTCCTATTTTCTATTGGATGCTAGGCTTCGTTATTGGTTTAAGTGTCTTTAAAATTTCTCCTTTTATCAGATCTCTTTGAATGAAGTTTAATATTTAGCTTAGTAGTGATAGTGTCAATGTGTATTATTTTATGGTTGAGTTATTTTAAAATGAAAGAAATGATTTTTAAAATAGAAGAATCTGGGAGTGTAGCTCAGTGGTAGGGTGCTTGCCTAACATGCACAAGGCCCTGAATTCAGTCCCCAGTGTGTGTACATTGGGTGACACTCAGAAAAGGTGTGGCATATTGGAGGAACAGTAGTCTGGAGTCTGTGTTCTAAACTGTCTCTATCAAGAATTTGCAGGAGTCCACTCAGTGGTTCAAAGTTGGTTTTATCACAATAACTTGATAAAGTTAGATGCCCTCTGACATGACATGTGAAAGTTATAATAATAAACGACCTCTGACAACCAAGTTCCCTGAAAAGTTCCCTGAAAGATTCAGTTGAATTGACCTGCTTCTGCCTTTCAGCTTTTGATTCATCACTTTTTCTTGTAAAATTGTAAAGACAAATTTTAGTAATATATACAAAGTCTCTGGCACAGCTGAGATAAACAAATTTCTCCTTCCTTTGTTTTTGCTCACAGTAGTTCTTTTCTTAAAATTTATTCAGAAGATGTTTATTAAAATCTACTATGTGGGCTGGGGATATAGCTCAGTTGGTAGAGTGCTTGTCTTGTATGCACAAGGCCCTGGGTTTGATCCCCAGCACCACACACACACACACACACACACACACACACACATCTACTATGTGTCAGGCCTATTCTAATATGTAGGGATTCCATAGTGACCAAAATTCCTCTCTTATAGAGCTTAGAAAGTAGTGTTGGTTGACAATCAGTGTAGAAAAAAAATACACGTACAGACAGCCCTGACTACAATGGTCCAACTTATCATTGTTTATGGTGGGGTAAAAATGAGATACATTCAGTAGAAGTCATACTTCAAACTTTGCATTTTGACCTTTTTCTGAGACTGGCAATATTTGGTCCCATGTACTCTGGTGATGGTAGACAGTGGCAGTGAGCCACTGATTTATGATGTGTTGATCAGATGTAACCCTATCATTAGTGGAGGAGCATCTGTGAATGTCAGTGGTAAGAGATATTATGAGAAAAAATGGAGCATCGAGAGACAGGCATTGGTGCAGGGACAGCAGGGTCTCTTACACAAGATGGTCAGAGAAGTTCTCTTATAAGGTGACATTTGGACAGGGTCTTTCAGAAAGTTAGGGGGAAGGTTTTGCTGATATCTGAGGAAAGAACAATCTATGTGGAAAGAATAGCCAATTAAAAATTCCTGAAGTGGGAATATACTTTATTTGTTCAAGTTTAGCAAAGATGCCGTGGGTTGAGTCAGAGGAAGAAGAAGAGTGACAGGGGATGAACTTGGAGAAACCGGTGGGCCAGCGTAGATCAACCATAGAAAGTCTTTTAGCTTTTTCTTTAAGGGATATAGAAAGCCATGTGGGAGGGGGCGGTTGAGCAGAGGGATGACATGACTTGATATAATTTGGAGAAGCACCACTTGGCTGGTAAGTCGAGAACAGACTATAGTGGAGTAAGGGCAAAAGGAATGAGACTAGTTAGGAGCCTCCACCAGTTCAGACCAGAGATGATGGTGACTTGGGCCAGCATCGTGGTGATGGAGGTGGTGAGAAGTAGTTGGACCCTGGATGCATTTTGAAAGTAGAGACAGGATTTGAAATGCAGTATGAGAGAAAGAGAGGTGTCTGGGATGACTGTTGTGTTTGTGTTGGGCAACTAGAAGACTGGGGTTGTTATTTTTTGAAAGGCAGAAGAGTTCAGAAGGAACAAGTTTTGAATAGCATGAAATCAAGAGTTGGTTTTAGGTATGTTAAATTTGAGATGCTTAATAAACATCCAAGTATAGATGACACAAAGTTAGATCCTTAAATCAGGAGAAAAGCTCAGATGGAATATATATATATATTCAGTATGTTGCTACCTGATACACACACACACACACACACATATACACACATATGTATATATATATACACAATAATATGTATACATACATATATACATATATGTATGTATGTGGCTTTAAAGAAACTCATATACATTGAGTTTCTTTAAAGCCACAGGACTAGATGAGATCACTTAGGGCCTAGGCCAATAATTCTTAATCTTAGCTGCATATTAGAATCATTGTGAGAACCCAAAAATGTATAGGTGGCTTGATCCTATAACTAGACCAATTAGGGTATAATTCTGGGGGTCATTCCCAGGCACTGGTGGTTTTAAACAAGCTCTCCAAGTCATTCTTATATAAACCAAGGTTGAAATCACTGACCTACAGAGTGAGTGTTGATGGAGAAAGGAAGAGTCTTGCTTCCTGTTCCCCTACAGTGTTTGGAGATCAGGAAGTTGGGAGGAACCAGCAAAGGAGACTGAGTAGCAGCCAACAGTGAGGGAGGAGGGGAGTGTTGTGTCCTGGAAGTCAAATGAAAAAAAAAAGTTTCCAGAAAGAGAGAGTGATCATCTGTGTAAAATGTTGCTCAGACATTAAGATAGGGACTGAAAAATGATCACTGAATAGGATAATGTGGAGGTCACTTGTGACCTCAGTGGGAGTCACTAGATGCTGTGGGAACAAAACCTGTTTCTATTGTTTTAGAGAGAATGGGAGGACTGGAATTGGAAAGGGTAAACAGAAATAAGGCAGAAGCTGGTGGAGGACTGAAAGGCCTAGGAAGAATATTTTCAGATGAGAGAGATTGTGGCATTTTTGAATGGTAATGGAAGGAGGGAGAACAACCTGTGATCTGGAAGAGAAAAGTAGAGTCCTTGATAAGAGTATCCTTAGGAGTCCTGAGGAATTGGGATCCAGGGCATAAGTGAAGGAGTTGGATTAGTTCAGCCTTTTTGGCAGTAAGAGAAACGTAAAATATGTGGACACAAATGTGGATAAACTAGTGAATTTGGTAGTGGGAGTGTGTAGATATTTATTTTATTCTCAGCATTGGAACCTGTGTACTTGGAAGTCTGGGATATGTCAGATTAGTAAATTACATAAAATCTTGAGAATCTGGATGTTTGTAGTCTTTGGAGGTATACAAATAGCAAGATCGAAAGAAACAAACAGTAAAAAGGTGCTACATTAATATAACCAATTATCATATAAATATTTAAAATCTTCATTTGATGATTCTAATTTTTAGAAGAATCCATATTAAGTGGAAAACACTTAAGCACATTACTAAATGAAAAAAGAATATTCTTCAATGGTATGAATCATATGCTCTGAGTTAAAAAAAATACATTTATTTTTTAAAAAACTGTATATGTTCCATCTGGTTGGTGGACTAGGTAACTTTGATTTTCTTCTTTGCACTTATTAGTATATTATTACCCTTATGTAATCATCTTAATATGAAGTTTCTAAGTGATATACTTAGAAAAAAAAACAAATTCTATAGAATAGAACTGATTTAAAGCAAAAACACAAAAACAAAATGATTTTTAATTTTTATATTTCAGAGTTGTCACAACAGAAGTATAAAATTATGGAATCTGACTCTAGGTTAGACTAAGATTTACAATGAACTCATGCCTCAAAAGAAATCCACCTGTGGGTTCTTTTTTTTTTAATTTATTTTTTTTATTGGTTGTTCAAAACATTATAAAGCTCTTGACATATCATATTTCATACATTAGATTCAAGTTGGTTATGAACTCCCAATTTTACCCCAAATACAGATTGCAGAATCACATCGGTTACACATCCACATTTTTACATAATGCCCTATTAGTAACTGTTGTATTCTGCTACCTTTCCTATCCTCTGCTATCCCCACTCCCTTCCCTCCCATCTTCTCTCTCTACCCCATCCACTGTAATTAATTTCTCTCCTTGTTTATTTTCCCATTCCCCTCACAACCTCTTATATGTAATTTTGTATAACAATGAGGGTCTCCCTCCATTACCATGCAATTTCCCTTTTCTCTCCCTTTCCATCCCACCTCATGTATCTGTTTTGACTTACTCCTTGAAAATATTTACAGACAAAATCTTCCATAAATCAAACTCTGTGATTGTAATTGGGGATTGATTTTTTTGTTTGTTTATTAATATAAAATGTTCAGTATGTTGCTACCTTTTCCAACCAAAGGTGTGTTCCTGCTTCCTCTTCCTACTATGGTTTTTAGATTTTTCTGAGATTCTCTCTTTATCTTCATTTCAGTACAGATTATGGCCCTGGTTCTGATCAGTTAGGGCACCATAAATCAGAGAACCAAATTTCTCAACTTCATAATGTTTGTTTAGTAAAACGAAGCTAGCATTATTAACTGACCTTTCCAGGTTATGTTATAAAGCAAAGGAGGACGCATTGATAGTCATGATCAGCTTGTTGCTGAATGTTACCAAATGTTGGTGGTCTAATGCTGATGATCAATGGACAGTTCTGTCCAGGATAGGATCTGAAGGGAAGTCTAAGAATTTGCCATAGAGAAAACTTGGAAGAACATAGAGATAGAGAGACCTTTAGAAAACTGGGAAACAATACTTACCGGGAATACAACATTCATTAGCACAGGATAAGGACAGAGAGAAGGAAGAATAATGGTGGACTCCAGTAAAATGAATTATGTTGTCCCATGCCTCTTCTGTAGAACCAGAAAGGATTATACATGGCATCACAAATTAAAAAGTTTCAAGTAAGTAGTCAACAGTTATGGCATGGTGCCATTGATGCTTCAAAGATGGCACCTGTAATAAGTCAGAGACCAAGGTCTGGAGACTGACTGGAGCCAATTTGGAGGCAGCATTTTATGAATGACATCAAACAGGACAGCAGGACAACTTCAAAGCCTGAATCTAGAATCAGCACGTACCTCTAAGAAAAAATACAAGTTCAGGTTCAGCTTTGGGATTTTTCTTGGAAGTAACTTAGAAAACTAAGCACGAATTTAATGTTGGATATATAGCTACTACATAATGTATTTTGTTATATATACATGTACATATTATAGAATATACTCATACAGAATCCATTCTGTAAGTTTAGAGGGCTGAACAAAAGGGAAGAGTCTTGGAGATGTTGCTATCTCAGGATAAATATTACTTGGTGAATTTGAGGGCTCGAGAGCAGTGAGCTCTGTACTTAGTGCAGTCATCAAAGTTGATTGTGGTGTATTGCTGCCAACAGGCCTCTCACACCAGCAGGTGCCAGGCACGGAGAGCACCGCTCCCTCAGACATTGACCCCGTGTTGGGGAATACGCTGACGCATTCTGTTTACTCCAGGAACGAACAGGGAGGCTAATGCCCCTCTCCTCAAGGAGCAGCCCACGTACCATAAAGGTTTTATAGCTGTTCAAGATAGACTTCAGGTTCATTCTTTCCAGATTCATTCACAGGGAGGGAGAAGAATAGGGAGGGGATGGTAACAGTAGAGCAATGTTTAACTCAACAGATTCCAATGTCTCAGTGGTGAAGATGATCAAACCCCCACCTCCCCAGCCTGTTGGCTCCACAAACAGAAAACGTCAAGAATGGGCAACCTGCCAGATGTTCCAGCCAGCGGCTGAACTGAAACAGACTTACCCTGGGAAGGGAGGGAGAGAAACACAGCCAAGGAAACCTAAGAAGGAAAAAATGGCAAACTACCCCCAATAACTTTGCTGCTGACCCATCTAAGTGTTCGTTAAGCTGTGAATTAGAATGTGGTTGAAATGTTATGGTTATTACTATTACTATAATTCTAATAGCTAAAATTCATTATGTGTCAGACACTGGATTAAGCATGGAAGTGCACTTTCTCATCCGTACCCCTCAATGCTACAAGCTAGGTTCTATTATTATCTCCATTTCGTGGAAGAGGAAACTGAGGTTGAATAGTCTGTTCTTTAATGGAGTAAAGATTTGAAGGTATATCCGTCAGGTGTGATTAAAACTTGAGGCATGGGGTATCAAAAATCAAAGAACAATGTGCACATTGAAGGTTTAAGTTGCAGGCCCTCAGGATGGAAAGAAGCCAAGTTTTTGGTTATCAAGTACTTTACAAAAATTTTTTGTTTTCTCACAGAGTTGATATCAATTGCCTTGTTTTAAGGTAGAATAGGCATTAAATTTAGGTTTCCCTGGCTCCAAAGCTTCTGTTTTCATGGAACCTTTCTGGAAGAAAAGAAGAAATAAATATGAAGCTCCATTTTCAATGAAGGTGACTTTACACCATCCATACTATAGGAGGAGTCGAAGTGACAGACTGTTCAAATCTCATTTTAAGCAATAGTTTTGACTCCCACTAATGATTACTAATGAGAAATACTGCCTTATTTGAAGTTAACTTTCCTGGAATCTTCTAGTCGACAATAAAAATCTCAAAAGAAAGAATACAAAACCTAGTTTGACTTTGTAATTTGCAATTTACAGTGTTTCCAAAGCACTTTCTTAAACTTTGCAACAGTTGTTCCAGTCCAGTTTTGTGATTTCCCAGTCTCCACTTTTTACAAGGTGGCAAGTCAACAGCAATCCATAAATATTTATTGCACTGTTATTATCGCCGTCACTACCATTTGGGTATCAGGGACTATAACAGGCATTATTTTGTTGATTCTGCAGAACAACACCTTGGAATAGACAGCCTCTTTGGACCAGAGGAAATAAGGCTTCAGGGTGTTTTGGTGGCTTGCCAAGGGCACAAAGCTAATAAGGGAAAAAGCTAGGCCTTATCGAGCTTTACCAGTATTCTTCTCCATTATAACTGTTTTTCCTTCGAGAGTCAAAGCAAGAAAGCTGGATAGTCAGCCTCTTGATAATTGAGAGCTATAGGGAAAGATAATTTGGTCTCTTTACCTACTTTTACATATACTGAAACAAAGGCAGAGAGGAAGTAATTAATCCACAATTGTTCTTTCAATAGATTCTTATTTGAATTCTCCTCCCCAATATCTAATTCCATAATCCCGATGACTAGTTTCCCTGAAGATATGTTTTGACAACAATTGATGAAGGAAATATTGCATATTGAAAAAGAGAGATTGAAAAGGAGAAAAGAAGTTCAAAAACAGGAAAGTAGATTCAAATAAGCAAGTGAATCAACAATAAAGAGATTAGACAAAAGATAACTATTTCTACTTTGCACAGGGTAAAATTCTGGGCATAGAGAAATGTGAGAATTGATCAACTGAATGAAAGTGAGACTTCTCTTGGGTACTTCCCTTCCTGAATTGTCCTAAATCGAGCTTCAAAACAGTATACCAAGGTTCTATCCATTTAAATGTGTACTTGGAGATAAAAAATCCTAAGAAGTTAATAAATCCCATTGTCCTTATCCTTCCCTAAAGATATACTTTTTAATGACACATCTACCTCATTGTCCCCAAAGTCCCTGCTCTTCCATTGCCTATAGTTGAAATACTTTGCCCTTTTGCTCAATACCATTCCAGATACTTGCACTAGTTAAAGTTTTGATAATGGCAAATAAAAGGACTTCTTGATCCATGGGCCCACTTTGTCTAGTGGCTGGTTGTTCTAGAGATTGCCATCATCTGTGGATATAAAATGAGGCCCTTCCCTTGTTCCTCTGTTCCCCAGGTCCCCTAACTGTGTCATCTTTTGTTAAAACCAGCTTCTCAAAAATAACATGAAAACAAAGCTGGGTTTATTCTCGTTAAAATAAAAAAGAACACTACTTTGACAGCATCTTAGTGTCTCAGAATGCGGAGGGCAAAGTGGGAATCTTTATGAGGTTTTGGAGTCTAGTTTAAGGTAGGCCTTTCAATCTTGGAGCTTGATTGGGATAGGGATCATGATATAATAGTCTAGGAATGGAGGAGAGTAAGGCAAGGATTTGAGGCTAGGGATTCAAAGAGTCTTGGGATGAGCTAACATTTTTTGCTATCTATTAAAAAGTGAAAACATTTGATGTCCATTTAAATGGCTTTTCCAGAAAGTTTCTAAAGTAAACAATACATTTATTTGCAACTTTTATCTTCTTGGGCAAGAGTTCTTAAAATACTAAAATCATGTTAATGAACACTGTAGAATAGTACAGTTGTATCGATGTAGTTAGTAAGCTGTATGGATATAAATGGGTTTTGCTTCTCAGTATCTCATCCATGGTCATTGTTCAGCCTGAGCTAATGAATCACCAGTCACATTCCTTATGTGTGATATCCATCAATTAACCTATCAAAAAGAGCCAAACACCTGAAACTTACAGTGAGTGAAACACTATCCCCAGATTTAGATGGTCTAAATTTATGATTGTATATATTTAATATTAATAATTAATATTAATAATATTAATACCCTGCCCAATTTGCAGGTATCAGCCAGAAGGTGTCTATGCTGCAAATCCAATACCAGTCATTGGGAGTCACCTTTTCATCATCTTTGGGCTACCTATCTACATAGGGTAGGAAAAAAGGATTCTAACATTTTAGCACTGCTCATCAAATGTGATCCAGTACCAAGCAACTAAATTTAGAATATTTAGAGAATTGAGTAACTCTACAGCAAAAGTGAAGCCATGTGTTTTATTCATGACATCAGTGAAAGTGACTCAGTCTCCACAGATATTGCATCTCTTTCCTAGTTTTTTTTTTTCAACTTCTGTTTGTGCAGGAGTTTGCTTACAAAAGCTCCAGGCTTTATTTCATAAAAATATTATTTAGGATGATGTTGAGAAAAGGCTGGTTAATACCCATTGATGGTAACATTGAGTGTATTGTATGAATTCCCTGGAATATTTCGCTGTTTGTCATAGTGTGGAGTCTAGAATCAGAGGTGGTAATCCTAGGTGAATGGACAGCTATAGTTCATAAGGGGAGAACTGATGAACCCCAGATGGAACTGATTTCATTGTCATTAAAGCCAATGACAAGAGTTTAAGTAATAAAAGATTGAGAATGTGAAAACTTTGCTAATTTGAACTTTAAATTCTATTTGTTCCTTGTTCTTCATGCCTTTCCTGACAATTGGGGCTGATATTGACAGTAAGGTGTCTGGATAAGTGGCAGAACTTTGTAAACCTCTTAAATAATAATTCCAGGATACTGATTCTCTATTAGTGTGTAGCAAGTTAGCAAAGTAGGAAGTTAAAGGCACCAACACTTATTAACTCACAGTTTCTCTGGATCCTGAGTCTAGACATGGCTTGTCTGAAAGCTCTGTTCAAGGTTTCTTAAGGCTGAATCAAGGTGTTGGTCAGGCTGCATTCTCAGGTGAAGCTTTAGAGAAGAATCTGTTTCTAAGCTTAATTTGTTGAAAAAAAAATCATTGCCTTATGGTTGCAAAACTGGTTTCAGCTTCCTGATAGCTGTCGGCTGGAGGTTGCCTTCTGTTCCTGGCAGCTTCCTGCAGATCCTGGAGGATTTCCTTAGTTCCTCACGGCAGGGGCTTTCCTAACACAGCTGCTTACTTCAATAAGCCAGGAAGGAGAGTCTTTGAGCAGGTCTAACAAGGTGAGTCATTATGATACATCACAGGAATGACATCCTATCGCCTTGTTGTATTGGTTAGAAGTAAGTCTCAGGTCTTTACTACAGTCAATGGGAAAAGATTATATAAAGAAATAAACTCCAAGAAATGGAGCTCATTGGAGCCAAATTATTATCCATCCAATATACCCAGTAAAATGGGTGTTCTTGTTTCTAGAAAAATGGATTGGAATTCCCTAAATTGGCAGCATAGCATCAAGTAATATTAATTTGTAATTTTTAGAGCCATAGTTCTTCAGGAAGGAAAGGATTCAACCCATCCCAAGAATTAGAAGAAAAAAATGTCCGTGTGGTGGCACATCACAGTAATCCTAGTGACTCAAGGAGGCTGAGGCAGGAGTATTGCAAGTTCAAGGTCAGCCTCAACAACTGAGCAAGTCCCTAAGCCATTTAGTGAGACCCTGTCTCAAAATAAAAAAATAAAAAGGTCTGGGGGCATGACTCAGTTGGTAAGCATCCCCGAGTTCAATCCCCAGTACCCCACGCCAAAAACCCAAAGCAAACCAAAACAAACTAAACCAACAAACCAAAGACAACAAAAAAACCTCCAACCAAACAGAATTAGGAAAAAAATCCCACAAAAGGATATATAACAAACCCATTGCAAGGTTTGATAGATGAGATTCATTTGGAGGTATTCAAAGTTTTCCTGAGACTTGGTCTCTTGTCTGTGTCTCATCTTTACAGTCTTATCAGGATGATATGTGCATTGGAGACACCCTCAGAAATTTTAGTAGTTTTCCAACCAATGAGTTTAATTGTTAGTTTGTCCTTGCCAATCTGCCTTTGCAGTGGTGGATAATTTCAGCAAGATTCCATCTGAGGTTCTCCAATATACCTAATCAGCCATTTCTTAGAGCATCAGAGACTCTCCCCCATGTAGTTTTTCTTCTGAATTTTCCCCAGCACCACTTTTCTTGCTCTAGTGCCAATCACTGGCATTCTATAACAGTCTCTTTGAATTTCCCCAACAATGTAATCTGTTGGATTATCATCCGGGTGGGCATTTAGTGAATACTACCTCTCTGGTGTACAGAGCTGCAGGTATCATCATTTATATAAGCACCTACTTTTATCATAGCCATCTCTTTAGAAAGCATTAGAACATATAAAGTTTCTTTAATTTTGCTGACCAACCTAAATTGGGTTCCTTCTGGTGTCCGAAACCCTTGTCTATAAAACATTCCTAAAGTATGGACTACTTTCCAGAACATACATATATCCTATCAGTGGAAATTATCCTTTTATCTCTAGCTAACTGAAAAGTACTGAGGTATCCAATAAATTCTTCCATCTGGAAGATTTTGCTTGTGGTAAGGGGCAGTATTTTTAGCTGATATGTTGCTGCATCAGTCTTAAGATATGACCCATCCACAAATAAGGTTAAGTCTGGATTTTCTAAAGGGATTCCAAGTAAATCTATGTGTGGCATAGATAATTTGTGAGCAGAAGTTGAACAGTGATGAATTTCTTCTGTTTTAGGTAATAGAAGAAAAGCATCACAATTTTTAAAGTCCTACAACAATGAATGAAAATATGTGAAAGAAATAATAGGATTTCATACAAGGTAAGCCTTTGTGCTGCGTAGTATATTCTTTCAATGAGTAGCAAAGACTGTGTAGTATGAGGAACTGTCAAATTTAAAGGAGACTAAAACTAAGTTGGCAGATACCTCCACTGGTTTAGCTTCTGTGGCTATTGACAAGGTAGACAGGCTGTTGCCAGAATACCAAGGCCTTGTTCCAATCTCTGAGTTATAAATAGGTAGAAAGAATAAGAGGTTGTTGGAGAGCTTATCATTCACAAAAGACATGTTCATGTTTAGTTTTCCAGTGAAGTGACTTGGTTGCTGAGAACTTTTTGAAGTTGAATGGTGAAGGGACAATTGGAAAAGTCAAGAACCCAGTGCACTTGGGGCACTGAGACTGAAGGATTCTCTTCACTATTTCTGGTCTTGCAAAGTTTTAAGTGACTGATAGCTGGTTAAGAGTAAGGAATTTACTTCCCTGGAACACGATCAAGTCATGATTTTTACTTTTTCTGTCAAGGGCCAGATAATAAATATCTTAGACTTTGTGAGCACAGGCTTTTCTGTCACAAGTATCCAAGTCATTTGTCATTGTGTTCATTTAACCACAGACAATACACGAATGAATGATTATAGAATGTAAGTATTCAAATAAAATTATATTCACAAAAGTAGGCAGCATGCAGGATTGGTTAGTGGTTGTAGTTTGCCAATATCTGTTCTGGGTAATGGAGCTCCTTTGACATTTTTGCCTTGACTGGGTTGAAACAGTATGTAGACAGACAGAGTCAGTCTTAGTGTTTACCTCACTTTAAAACACAACCAAGGACTGGGGTCATGGCTCAGTGGCAGAATGCTCACCTAGAACCTGTGAGGCACTGGGTTTGATCCTTAGCACCACATAAAAATGAAATAAAGGTATTGTGTCCACCAACATACATATATATATATATATATATATATATATATATATACATATATGTATATATTTTTCCCCTAAACACAACCAAAAGTTATTCACATATTGCACAAGGGTAGAATCACAGAGAAATCTAAGGTCTTTGTGGTCCTAGTTGAGGATTTATGAAAACTAGGAGGCCTCAGGACATCCCTGAGATTTCGAGTCCAGATTGTTGATTTTTCCCAGAGAAGGCAAACAAGTATTGATTATTTTGACCCAAGAGGGCACTAGTAAATGCAAAACACAGATTTACCATTGTATAATATATAATCTCAGGAGGCACCTAATGCAAGCTAGTATTGAGATGGTGTACTAGGGAAGCCCTGAATGGACATTTTATTTATGGTCCTGAGGTCCTGATGAATCTATATTCTTGCCTATTAGAGGTTTTGACAGGGAGGAGAGGAGACGTACAGGAGTATGATGGGTCCTTTCTCTATTAAGTTTTTAACAATCACTTTTGGCCTTTCTTTAGCCTCTATTTTAAGAAGATTTTGTGAAAATTTTGGGAGAAATGGGTTAATATGGATCACGAAATTGGTTAGATGGGCCGTTGTAGTGAGAAGGCTAGATTTGATTTTGATGGACTTTCAAAACTGTCAAGTACTGGATCCCTGAAAACACCAACAAGATTTATAAATAAGATAACCCAGTTTTTCTTCAACCCAGTTCAAGGAAGCACTTCCTTGTCAAAGTTTTTGTAGTGTCTTTTACAGAAAAGTAGAAATTTGTGTAAATATTTGGAATCTGGTTTAAGGTGGGTCTTGCAATATGCGGGTTTGATTAGGATTAGGTATCATGTCATGATTTAATGATATAGAACTATAAGATAGTTTCTTTAGGACTGGTGAATATAGAATGATGAGATTTTTTTTTCTAGTATCAGGGATTGAACTCAGGGGCACTTAACCACTGAGATATATCCACAGCCCTTTTATGTTTTATTTTGAGACAGGGTCTTGCTAAGTTGACCTTGCTAAGTTGCTGAGACTGGCTTTGAACTTGTGATGCTCCTGCTTCAGCCTCCCAAGCCGCTAGGGTTACAGGCATGTACCACCATGCCTGGCAAAAGGAGCTTTTACTATGAGGAAATTCAACATATTTTGAGAAGTAAATTGTCATTTGAGACCATCTGAGATAATTGAGCAATTTGATGATGATCACTTGAATAATATAGTTGGTATGAAGTTGATCACTGGGCTCCTCTTACCAATTTATCTGAGCCCAGGGAGACAGAACATTTATTACTTATAGGCATCAAGGGACACAGAGAACTAGAAGTCATGTGAAACACATTTATTACTTATAGGCATCAAGGGACACGGAGAACTAGGAGTCATCTAGAGCCAGTATCCTGAGGCTTGGGAAAGCCTTCTGGGGTAGATTGACTCTTGACTGTGCATGCCTCACTTGTACACTAAGGGACCCAGAAAGCAGCCACTCTGGACTTTCTACCTGGGGAAACATTACTCACTGGACTAAACCATTGAAGAACACCCCTTTCCCATGAGGAACCGGAACAGAGCCTGGGCTACTCTGGCCAGTCCCTCCCTACTGTCGGGATGCTTTGTCCCCAGTACACTATACACTATATATATAAGGACTGCAAGTGAGAAAGTGGGGAGGGCTGGGTCATCCCAAGCCCACTCAAAGCCTGCAGTCATTTCAGTGTTTATCTTCCAAGGCAAGAGTTTCCTGGAATAATAAGGTCATTTTGATGAAGACAGTGGAATAGCAAGGCAATGTTAACATAATCAGCGAGCTGTGTGGGTGTAGATGGTTTCTGTTTTCATTTTTCATGCCTGAGTTCCTGGCTTGGTTTCCTGTCTGCTATCCTTGTCGTTACAGGGCTTGGGTACTACCAGGCTGCTAGGACTCTCTCCCATCTTTTACTCTTTGTAGTTGGCTCTCCACAGCTTCCCACAGAACCGCACTCCCCACCTTCCACTTGGCTCCATCTATAATCCAATTATTTGCTGTAACTTTGTCTATTCCTCTTGGCTGTGTTTTCTTGTCTTTGACCACCTGAGTACAAAAACTTTGCCAAAACCTCTGCTTGTAGCCAACCTTCTTCCAAATTCTCTTCATGGTATAATGGATTTGAGTCTTGGCTCTGTCAGTTACCAGCTGCACTGTAACTTCCCTCCTGTCTCATTCTTCCTTTTTTTTCTTTCTTTCTTTTTTTTTTGCTCAGGGTGGGGCCTTCCATGATTTTTTGACTCATCCAATAGATTTGTCTGGTTTCTGACTCAAGGCCATCTCAAACTTGGTCTGCCTTGTCCCCGACAGAGATTTTGTGTAGAAACCAATGTTCTGGGCAAAACCTAAGCTATAGAAAACCCAATGTTGGTTGGCCAGGTACAGTGGCCCATGCCTATAATCCTAGCTCTCAGGAAGCTGAGGCAGGAGAATCACAAGTTTGAGGCCAGCCTGGGCAGCTTAGACCCTGTCACAAAATAAAACAGTAAAAAAGGGGCTACAGATGTACCTCAGTGGTAGATGACTTGAGCATGCTAGAGGCCCTGGTTTCCATCCCAAGTACTAGAAAAAAAAATCCAATGTTGGTTTTTTAAATCTTACTACGTCACTACCTATTAAGTCTGCTCACTTCAGATTCTTTGGTTTTTCCCTGGGAAATCCTGTCTCCCCTTTCTAAGCTAAAACTCCCTAGTGGTAGTCATTAGTTGGAGATGAAAACAGCATGTTTTCACTAGGATGCACTCTTCAAAGAACCTTAGAAATACTGGCAGTAGAAAAACCAATGTTCCAATAGGGAAAATGCACACCTGTTTTCTATTTCATGCATGGGATAACTTTTTTTTTTTTTTTTAAACTTGTCTTCATGGACTTCACCAACATGAAAACATTTTATTTTGTTCTATTTTCATTTTGACAAATCAAGGCTTCAGTTTGTCAAATATTCACCTTTTCTGACTTATGGGACAGATGGAGGAGAGCCAACACAATAACTAGATCAGAATTGTTATATTCGTAGGTAGAGCTTGCATGATTATGAAGACGGGTCTTCAATGTGCTCTTGAGGACCTTCCTGTTTTATTATCCCCTCTGGATACTTCCATTAGAATCTGTTTTTAGGAAATATTGTAAACTCATCTACATCCAGGTGCTCATGGAAGATACTAAGTGATAATATATTGTGGTTATTTGCATCATAGCAAATATTTATTGTTATAAATATTTATTATTATTATGAGGTTATTTTCCTCTTTATGATGCAGAAAAGCCTAACTAACAGGTGAGTCCTTATTTATCACAGGGTCCTTATTTATCATTGTAGTGCAGTTTAGGCAGCACACATTAACTCCCATAAATTCACATTAACTCCATCCTGACAGGAAATAAAACCTGCTTTCTGCCATAAAGGGAGATTTTGAGTTGAACTGGTAATTTGAGTCGTGCTGCAAGGCTCTAAATAGCATATGATGATCAGTGAGAAAAGGAAAACTATTATGAAATAAATACTTGGCTAGACCACAGCAAGCACTTTGGCAAGTGCTTTCTCAGAATGTTGTAGCAATTCTTCCTTCACCCACAGGAGTGGCAAGAAGCAGATGCAAATAACCACAATATATCATCACTTAGTATCTTCCATGAGCACCTGGATATAGATGAGTTTACAATATTTCCTAAAAGCAGATTCTAATAGAAGTACCCAGAGTGGATAATGAAACAGAAAGATCCTCAAGAGCACATTGAAGACCCTTCTTCATAATCATGCAAGCCCTACCTATGAATTTAACAATTCTGATCTAGTTATTGTGTTGGCTCTCCTCCATCCGTCCCATAAGTCAGAAAATATTTGACAAGCTGAAGCCTTGATTTGTCAAAATAAAAATAGAACAAAACAAACTGTTTTCATGTTGGTAAATTCCATGTAGAAAAGTTTTAAAAGGAAGGTATTATATATTCCATTTATGTATCGATGCGAAATACATTAGAATCAATGCTGCTTTTGAAATCCAAGTTTCCTGATTCTTAATTCTTAGTTCCCTGACATTAATTATCTGTGTGACCTTGAATGTATCAATGTTACCTCACTAAATCTCACTTAATTCCTCAGGCTAACTTTTTAATTCAAATTTGACCTGATAGGAGGGTATTGCTATAATTCAGGTGAGAGAAGTTAATGAATTGAACTAGGATAGCGCAGGAAGACAGAGACAGATTATGAGAATTACCATTTTCAACAAGTTTCTCAGGCAATTTTTGTGCTTGCTAAAGCTTGAACTCCTTTATATATTTAAGCTATGTTTGTTAAGAATTCAAATATTCAGGCTTTTCCATCTTCTCATAGAATAATACTTTTATCTGTATGAAATAGAAAAACCTCTTTTTTGTATTTAATGTTATTTGCTTGAAATTCTCTATTGTATGAGAGTAAAACTTTTACATCTGTTTCCTCTTGGTTAACATTAGTTTGCTATAACTTTTCTATAATGTTTTTAATATATACTTTTATTTATATAGTAGGCTCCCCTTAGCCATGAATTTGCTTTCTGTGGTTTAATTTACCTGTCATCAAGTGTAACCTGAAATTATTAAGTGGAAAGTTGTAGAAATAAATAATTCTTAGGTTTTAAATTGTATGCCATTCTGAGTAGTGTGGTGAAATCTTGTGCTGAGTACTCTATTCCACCGGGCACATGAATCATTCTTTTGTCCAGCATATCCACAGTGTATATGCTACCCTCCCATTATTCATTAGTGGTCATTTTAGTAATCAGATTGACTGTTGCAGTATTGCAGTACCTACGTTCAAGTAACCCTTATTTTACTTAACTGATGGACCCGAAGCATAAGAGTAATAATGCTTGGCAATTCACATATGCCAAAGGGAAGCCATTATTAAATGCTTCCTTTAAGTGAAAAGGTGAAAAGTACAATAAAATATTTTGAGAAAGAGGGAAAGAAGCCACATAATTTTTATTACAGTATATTATTTACCTTTTCCTATTTTATTATATTGTGGTTTACTTCTTATTATACCTAATTTATAAATTAAACTCTGTCATAAGTATGAATGTCTATTAAAAAGCATACTATGTAAAGGGTTCAGTACTATCTGTGGTTTCAGGCACTGTTAGAATATAACCCCTTCAGAAAAAAGAGGAATTACTATATCATATCATATCTGAAGTATAACTGGATTTTATCCTCCCATGATCTGATTGAGAAATTTAACATGCACAGTTCTTGTGATTAATGATATAATGGATTGTTAACATCTTATTTTATTGTTTCATCTTGCATGCCATCTTCACTTCTCTCATTCTCCTTTTCCTCCCCCTTTTCTCTATCCCTTTATTCCTTATTATTTCCTTTTTCTTTCTGATCATATTTTATTTATTCTAATTCCCTTCTTCTAGTGGCTTGGAAACCAAATATCCTATACCTATTCTAGAAATTTCACTTAAATTTTAATGTACCTAATTGAATTTATCTTATTATCTATGTATCTGGAATCACTTAGTTTTTATGTTAGCCTGTTTCTATCTTTCCTGCACTGGGACAGGAAATTGAGCAAGCTTTCAATGCTCTCTATTTCTTCCAGTCTGACCAACCCTTTATGTGGATATTGTGATGGTTAATTTTATGTGTTAGCCTAAATGGACTAAGGGATGCCCAAATAATTGGTAAAACTATGTCTGGGCATTTCACAGAAGAAATACGATCAGTCAATCAATATCTGAAAAAATGTTCAACATCTGTAGCAATTAGAGAAATGCAAATTAAAACTACACTGAGATTTCATCTCACTCCAGTCAGAATGGCAATTATCAAGAACACAAGTAACAGTAAAAGTTAGTGAGGACGTGGGGAAAAAGGTACACTCATACATTGCTGGTGGGATGGCAAATTGGTACAACTGCTCTGGAAAAGCAGTATGGATATTCCTCAGAAAACTTGGAATGGAACCATCATTTGACCCAGTTATCCCATTTCTTGGCATACACCCAAAGGACTTAAAATCAGCATTCTAAAGAGATGCAGCCACATAAATATTTATAGCACCTAAATTCACAATAGCTAAGCAATGGAACCAACCTAGATGTCCTTCAACGGTAGAATGGATAAAGAAACTTTGGAATATATACACAATGGAATATTACTCAGCCATAAAGAAGAATGAAATTATGGCATTTGCCAGTAAATGGATGGAATGGAGACTATCATGCTAAGTGAAGTAAGCCAATCCCCCCCAAAACAAAGGTAGAATGTTTTCTCTGATATGCAGATGCTAATTTACAATAAGCTGGGGTAAGGGCACAGGGTGGGAGGATAAAATTTTCACTGGATGAGACAAAGAAGAATGAAGGAAAGGGAGTGAGAATGGGAATAGGAAAGACAGTAGAATGAATTGGACATAACTTTCCTTTGTTCTTATACGAATCCATGACCACTGTAACACCACATCATGTATAATCATAACCACAAGAATGGGTTATACATGATATATACTCCATGTATGCATGATATGTGTATCTAAAAAGAAAAAAATTAAAAAAGGAAAAAAAATAAAATCAATAAAAGCAAAACAAAAACAAAAACTATGGGTGTGTTTGTGAAAGTGTTTCTGTAAGAGATTATATTTGGATTGACTGCACTGGAATGCCTACTAGTGTTGGTGGACCCCATTCAATTTGTTCAGGGTCTGAATAGAACATAAAAAGATGAAGAAAGAATAAATTTGCTTCCTGTTTGAATTGGGACATCCATCTTCTCTTGCCCTCAGATATTGGCACTTTTTGTTCTTGGGCCTTTGGACTTGGACTGGAGCTTACACCATTAGCACCTCTTGTCTTCGGCCCTCTGAACTTAGACTGGATTACACACTGGCTTTTCTGGTTCTCCAGCTTGCAGAGAGCAGACTACAGGACTTTTCATCCTCCATAATTGTGTGAACCAATTCCTATAATGAATCTCCTTATGTATATTGGTTTCATTCCTCTGGAAAACCCTATTATTATATATATTATATATTATTATATAAGTTATACACAGATATTTTCTGGATTTTTACTTACAGATTATTATTAATTTTATGGATCAAAATTGTCTTAGATAATTATAAAATATACTTATTCATTGGCTCACAAGTTTTCAATATCTATTGTATTTTTGTAATACTTTTTCATTTTAAGAATGTGTGTGATAATTTTTTGAGTATTTACATGCCTATACATTTTTTATTTTGCACTTGCACTTCAATTCTAATTTAACTGAATATGAGAATTCTAGAGTCAAATTTCCTTTAAAACTTTTGAAAATGATATTTTTATAAGAACTACTCTTATAATAACAAGATAAGAAACAAATAACAAAAATATGGTAAAAGTATAACTACCTGGAATTTAAGAACTGTTCTTTTAGTTAACCATTGGAGTAAAGTAATCAAAACTGAAATTCTAAACTAAGTAAGACATAAGAGAGAAAATTTAATAGCAGAATCCATGCTGCACAAATAAAGCTCAACTCAGAAAAAAATAATCTACAGTCTTAATTATTAACAAAATAAGACTGCAAACAGAGAGGGGACCTGACAGCTGAATTCAATTTGGAAAAGGTGGGGGCAGCAGAAATATATTTAAATCACCATCTTTATTGCTGCTAACACTTTCACTGTTGATTTTAATATTTAAAACTGAATAATTTGAAATTTATTTTGGTTGAAAGTATCAGGATGGATCTTACTTCATTTCCCTCCACAAATATCTAACTGGTAGCCTCAATAATATTTATTGTATCATCCACATTTCCCTCCTTGAGTAAAATTCCACTTTAATTATAGAATGAATCCTCAGTGAACTTTGGTTTATTTTTGCACCATCTCATTCAGTTTTAATCAGTTGAATATAACATCTTGGTATAGTTTCCAGGCTGCTTCAATTACTATAGTTTTTTAGTGCATTTTGATACCTGGTAGATCAAGATGACAAGGGCACCATTTGTTTTATTGGCTCTTTGTTATTTCTATCATATTTTAGGTACATTATTTTTTTTTCAAGTTATAGAAAATAACCAATTGAGAATTTGAATGAAATTGATTATACAATTAAATTAAGAATTAACATCTATTATGTTGTTCTGTCCCAAGAACAAGGCTTCAATTCCCATTTAAAAAACTTCAGACTTCTGGTTTCTGCTGAAATATGTGAAGAGTTTGGATATTAGAACTTCAATCCCAGCAACAACAACAAAAGCTGAACAAACTAAAAAATCAACAACTCATTTTAGATGCGGAAGAGAATGAAGGTCACGGGGCAAACCAATTCCTCAAAAACTGGAAGATAAAAGAGGACAGAGAATCCCAGCTTACTGTAACAGAAACTTCTGGAGCTAGGAACTTAAACTGTAATAATGAACTGCCTGGAACACACACACACACACACACACACAATCACACATTTCCATGAGTTTTACTTTCAGAAAACGCACTAGATTTTCTTTTATAGTAAGTACATTTCTTCTCTGCTAGAGACCCAAAAGACTGGGGGAAAGGACACAGTCTTTTTTATATCCCTTTCACTCTGTTCCTAGTCGACTCCAGAAGAAAGAGTGTGTGCATATGAGTGTCTGTTGGTTGGTTGTTTTAAATGGCATTTTCCTACTTGTTCATTCCTTCACTGACTGCACTAATAGATGAGAAATAGAGGTGTACCCAGTTTTATTTGATTATATAATGCTTTATAAAGTGTTCGAAGATGATAGACCTAAACTTACAAAGGGAATCTTTCCGGTTCATTATGATGTTTAATTGGGGGAAAATATGTTTGACCCACAGTAAAAAACTTTCACAATAAAAAAAAAAAGGCAGTTTCCACTTTCCACAAACAGGAGTGTTTCTAGCACAGAAGCAAATGGGAACCAAGGGTGGAGAACCCAGTATTTTGTAAGAGTTTCAGGGAAATGGACTTCAAGGGAAATACATAGAAGTTGGAGATAAAATCAAAAGTAGGATGCTAACGAGACCTAGAGATGGTAAGGAACATATTTAATTACACAGTGGGTCAAACACATGAGATAGAAAAAGTCATTATGTATACTAGACATTAGTTTAAGAACTACGCTTTGCATAGACAAGACAAAATCAAACTGAACTTTCTGGATATAATCTTTTATTTAGAATAATGCTTTGATTTTGTGATAGTCCTATTAAGGAACTTGGAAATACAACTTTCAGGCAGGTGTATCTGCTAGGCTTTTATTCAACTGCAAGTACTAGAAAACCTTACTTTAGTGGCTTAATTTTTCTCACATGGAAGAAGGTTGCAGGTGGGTAAAATATTATGTGTGGTTCATTAATTTGATTAGTTCAGTACCCATGTCTTGTTGATGCTCTTGGTCTTTCCTGACTGTTCAGAAAACGTCTCCAGCTGTGATGTTCCTGGTCAAGGGGGGAAGAAGGAGAAAAGGACTATGCTAGGGTATTCTGTTTATCAGAGAAATAAAAAGTATTAAGGGAGATTATTTTATACCAGTTTCCTTAGAAAATAGAGACTTGGGCAAAGTTTAAGTGCTAATGCTTTATTGGGAGGTACTGTCCTCATCAGGCAAGTGAGGTAAAGGATGAGGAGGGAGCAAAATGAAATTTTATCTATTTCCCACCAGTCCTGCTTCTGTGCCCAAGGTACTACAAAACATAAAATACCTACTCTTTGAACAAGTTTACCCTTTTGGCCATATGAGATGTTGCCAGATAGACTACACTGAAAAGTTCTTTCTTGAAACAGTCCAATACATGTAGCAGTGGAAAAAAGAACTTATCTTTTGATTTTATGTCAGTTTCTGTCTCTTATTGGTTTACGTTCTTCCCATGGGATTAACTCCCTTACATTTCTGGGTTGTGTTATCTAGCTTCTTTAACAGCTACCAGGGAAACCAAATTTCCATGCTTTGAAATGTGATACTTCCACTGATTTGGGGCAAAATAGAAGGAACCAGAGACTCCAGATGTCAGGTTCATGTAGTAGAATTTCACACAGCATGGAGTTCACCACAGACAGTAGAGATTGGAGATGGTGCAAGTAGCTAAGGGTCTGGGGGGCATGTAATGTTAAAAGTATGAGGAAACATAAAAGTTATATCTATATATCTATTATCAGGCTTGTGTGTGTGTATGTGTGTGTATGTGTGCAGGTGTGGGTGTGAGTGTGTGTTTTGCTGGGGATCAAACCCAGGGCCTTGTACATCATAGGCAAGTGCTCTATTAACTGAGCTGTATCTCTAGCCCTGTACTTGCAGATTTGTGATTAGAACTTGGTGTCACATGGCCACCCTTAGCTGAACAAGAGAGAGGGATGTGAGTAGCTTGGTGTCACATGGCCACCCTTAGCTGAACAAGAGAGAGGGATGTGAGCAGCTTGGTTTGAGTGAAGCACTTGACTGATCCTTCAGAAATCTAGGTTAAGTTGACAACGATGATGGGCAGTTTGCTATTGGGTAAGTAACAGTAGGTGTGTGCCAGACAGAGGTTTTTGTTATACACAACAATAACAAATTATCCTAAGAGTGAAAAAAAAAATTGTTGAAAGAATCTCAGCAGTTCATAGGAGGCTCACCAGAAAGGCTGAAGAACCAGGTTCCTGCTTTTTTGGAAGAAAAAAAAAAGATGATAGTTTTAGAAATTCAGGTAGCCAGAACCACATCCAAAATTAAGCCACGTTTAAGGTATACCACCGTAATGGTGCCTTACTTGACACAGGGTATTGTCCTTGATGATACTGCCACCTTTATCAGTGGAATGGATTAATCACTTATTTGTAGCTAATTCTTCAGATTTAAATTCCTAGACAAGAGCAAACAATTAGTTGAGCTAGGTGTGCAAGCCCTTGCTGGAGGGATCAGGGGGAAAAGTTTTCTGATACTTTCAGTTTCCATCGAGGTGGACAAGACTGTGGTTCCCACTGTGACACACAATCACTAACTCTTTGTACTTATCCAGGGATTCAGATGTCAGACAGTCAGAAGAAATTGGAAAAACTACTACCATGGTCCACCACTTTGTCAACCCGACATCCACGTACATGCTAGCCCACTCATACTCTTGCCCCTCAAAAATGTTCTTTGTAAATGTAATGCTACTACCTCTCAAACCCAAACCTTATTTATTCTGTTCTTAAAGTGAAACATTCAAATGTCTCCCATTTACTGCGTTCATCTATAAGAGCAGGGTCTTTGGACCTCATCCATTCTTCATCTAGGTCTGACAATTCTTTCTTGATAGTCTGTACCATATGGGATATATCAGAAATTTACCCACCACCTGCACACCTTGAGTTTCTTCATAGCCTCTCAATTTCACCTATGTCAGGAACCCTTGGCCATTGGCTTTGCCTTGACTGCTGCCATTGTGGGTGGCAAACTGAGGGGTCTCGTTTCTAGTTCACCTGCATGTAATCACCGTGGAACAGTAGCCATAGCATTATTCTACAAGGTTCCTGAACAGTGGTGAATGGCTTGGCTTATTGGTCTGAGGCCTGGAAGGAATAAGAATAGAAAGTACAGGGCAAATAGGGAAAGAGGATATAGATCCATGAGTGGTCGTAAAGCATATGGATGTTTACGTCCCATATTAAAACCTCTAAGAGAGCAAAAGAGGCTTTCAAACTTGAATCCATCCATAATTATCTTTCTCACATCCCATTCCCAATCCATCTGGACATCTTAATTTGTCTATCTTAAAATTATATCGAAAGTCCAATCACTTCTCACACATCCCCGCTACTATGCTGGTTCATGCAAACATAATTTCTCCTCCAGACTATTGAAATAGCTCCCAAATGGTTTTAGTGATTCAACTTTGCCACTTCCCTTCATTTTATTCTTCAATACAATGAACAGACTGAGCTTTATAATAAAATACAAGTCAGATTTTGTTATTTCTCTATCAACATCCTCTGGTGGCTTCCTATTTTCATTTAGAGTAAATGTCAACAGTCCCTCCAAGACCCTACATCTCTACACCCCTCTACTTCATCTCCTGCTCACTGCTGGATTCACTCTGTTCTGGCCACACTACCCATTTTGCTGCTCCTTCAACATGCCAGCCATATTTCTGTCCCTGAGTCTCTCCTTACTCATTCTTCTATCTAGGCCACTCTTATGGAGTGTCCTTGCGGCTTGTTCTATACCTTCTTCAATTCTTGGTTATACGTCATTTTTGCAGTGAAGCCAAACCTCAATCTACAATTGAAAATTTCAGTCCCTACCAGTATATCAGCACTCCTGATATCTTGACTTGCTTTTTTCCCCCTAGTTGTTAACATTTTCTATATAATTTGCTTATTTATAATGCTTATTGTTCCCACCCACCCACCTACAATAGGAGTTCTAAAAGAGAAGGGACTTTTTCTGTTTGGACATTGTTGGACCCCTGGCATTTAGTGCCCAGTGTATGGTAGGGTTCAAAAATATTTGTTGAAAGGATGAGTATATTTGAACAGTATTGTAAGCTCCTGGCAGTCCATTTCTTGCTAGTGCCAGCATATTGTATGAAGCTGTAATAAAACCAAGCTCAGTTAGCTGCTCATAAAGAAGTTGTCAGTGAGAACAGACTGATTTGAGAAAGGTGTGGCCTAAGGAGGCTCATTCAAAGAGACATGTGTGCTGGTACTTCCTAGACTTTATTTGAAATCCAATGAAGTGTTCCAGTAGAATCAGGAGAGTAGGCAGTAAATGGGGAAACTGAGACCCTGGAAAGTTGGAAGACATCCTAGTTGGAAGTCATCCTCGAGGTCACGTAGCAACTCAGTAGCAGAACAGTGTACTTTCTGGAAAAAGAGAATCAATGTATTTCCTTTTGTTAAACAAAGATAAAAATGAAAGTGTTTTACAAATACATCATTAGTGGGCCCGACACGTGGGTGCACATTTAAGAATTCCCCCAATGTGTAATATTCTTAGCTGTCTGGTTTCAAAGAAGGTTAAACATTTCTGTTGAGTGGTATGACACTATCAGGACCTCTGTGGCGGCTAAGAAAACACAGAAAACACGTAGCATGGAAAAAAGACTCAGTCACAACAAAAGCCAGCCTTCCTTATCAGCATGAACCCAAGAAGCCAGTGAGCACCCCCAAATATACATTGATGATGAGGCGGTGAGTCACCACATGACTCATAGCTTGCTGACCACTACACAACAGCAACATGAGGAATAATTTACTGCCTCGGCCAAAAGGACTTGAAAGAAGTTTCCCACCCACCACATGAGAGATATATCAAATTAGGCACAAGGCGCCATCCCTTTCTTCTTCTTGGAGTGGATTAGTTCTTCTTCTTTTTGTGTCTCCCCCAGAGACACAAGGCCAGATAAGCCTCTGGTTTTACTAATAATCTTCTCCTAGTGAACTGTTCCATTCCTGTACCTGCCTACTTGGGCTCATTCTGCAAAGAAATCTACCCCCTACGAGTGCCTCAGCACAGAAAAATGTACTTCATCACTCCTCAGAGCAAAATGGCTTCTTGGATCAATGTTTTATTCCTTCCCTCCCTTGACCATGACACTAAACAGACCCATAATAAACCGTCTCTGACTGAACAAGCAAGAAATTATTCTCAGGGCCAAGACATTTTGTTCTTCAGAACTGTTTCTCTCTTCCACTTGTAAGAATCAAGGACCCAGAGAGACCACATTTGGGGACATAAAGAAGATTGGCGGAAATGTTCATGTTTCTAAAAGAATAAAGCCTTTTACTCTGGAGCACCGTCTCAGTGGGGCTGCTGTTTTACTCACAAGATCTGTGTGCCTGGGTTGTTGATGTTATTTTTGCTCTACCCAGGAAGGAGGTTGGGAGATACTGCCAGAGATCACAAGGCAGGGCCTTCACATGGGAAATGCCCACTTTGAAGTTTCTCTCTCTCCTCAGCTGTGCTGACAACTGCCCAGGCCATTTTTGAGGCCTTAACTACACCATAGCTGGTGAAGAAGGCTATCTGGCATCTGGATTTTCAATTATTCAGTGGACAACACTTTTAACTAGCCTCTCACATCCACCGAGTGTCCCCTTTTTCTGGAGTAATAGTTGCTCTGTAAGGAAACACCCAGGGGAGAATGTTCTTCCCTTGCTCATACTGTTCCTTCCACACTTAAATAAAACTCTTAATATCACCAAGAAGGCATCTTCCATCTGGGACCTCCAGTGCTGCTCAGGGATCATCCCATTAGGAATGAAGTCTGGTGGGCAACCACGGGGCACCCTGGTTCCGTCTGGTGTGAGGGCTGCCCCAGCTTGTTTTGCTACCCAAGGTTATTTGAAAGATCCTGGGGATGAGAAGTAGAAGTAACTGCACAGGATGTTCCTGGGTAAACGTGAAAACTGCAAGGAGAGCTCTGCCTTGGTAGGTGAGCCCTGGAGCACGTGGCCTCCATTTCTCCCTTCATTGAGATTTCTCTGCTGTTCTCATCACTCTTTTAAGAAGCATCAGTTGAATTTCTACTTAGTGTTTGAATTAAGCTAGGCTTGGAAATACTGAAATAAATACTTCCTGAAATAGAATAAGAAGAACCGAAGGATTGAGGCAAGCCTACAGATGTAGGCTTATAGTGGTTGTTGAATCTATGAAACCAATCCAAACCGAACACCTTAAAACAAAGCTCAAGTCCAAAAGGCAGACCAAAAGTCAAGAGCTCAGATACTTGTTGAGGTTGGAGCTAAAGTTTCGCGGTTCGCTCGTCTTGGGTTAGATCTGTACAGACACTCTCCCTATTGAAAGATCAAAGAGTATCTTCATTAGGGTCTACTTGATAGAATCATTTGTAAAGAAAAATTATTAATTTAGTATTTTTTTAAGTCGAGGGAACTCACTTCTAATTGGAACATTTTATTCATAGCTTAAATATGTTACAGGTACTTAATACTACTTAATCTAAACTATTGCCTAGTTTTTAGACTTTAAAGTTCATCACTTATGAAATAATATAATGTCAGAGATTTGCTTCAAAGTAATTCAATGGGAAAATAGGTGAAGTTGGATGAGGCTAGACAGACCATAAATTAAAAATTGTGTAAGTTGGGTGGTGGGTACACGAGGGTTTGTAATTATACTAATTCTGTTCAACCAGATAAAGACTTGGTAGTTCTTATTCCTTTAAAATGAGGTCCTTAAGCATAACTGGGTCAGTATGAAAATTTGAAAAGTACCAAACCCAGTTTTGTCATGACCTGGTTGACTGTCATTTGGCAAACTCTAAGCTGTCCTAGGCCTCTGTGTTCATTGTAAATGGTAATTAGTTCTGATTTAATGCCTTGAGGATTTCAGGAAAAAAAAAAAGATGTGTTGTTCAAGGGAAATGTCTTAATCACTAATGAAACTTGAATTTTATTTCACCTTACTTTATTTTACACAAAATAAAAGTACTTAAGTGCCATCACTGTATTAGATTTTCAGCCTTTGTTTTTTATAAAACAGTGAGATTGGAAAACATGATATACATTTATGTGATAGAAAGAGAGATGGAGAGAAAGAGTGGAAGAGGAGTAAACATGTGAAATGAAACTTTAAGGAGAATCTCCAAAGCATTAATAATTAGACAGTGAAGAGTGACTTAGTGTAGATTTTGGTGCACACACTCTACCTAGAAGTAATTTTTAAACTAAATAGACCAAATCATCCAGGAAAGGCATGAAAATGGTTACAAGTCACTTGGGGAAAAAATGTCACAAAAAGATAGCCGGGATTTTTAGAGGATCTTCAAATCAGTGCCAGAGACAGAGCAACTAATTAAGGGCGTGCATTTAGTAAACTAAAGCAAAGAAGGAGTGAGTATTACTTCTGAGAAAAGGTGATTGACTATTACACAATAGTTGTATTTTACTCCTTCCCAAATCCCATCAAATGACAATAAAGGAACTTTTAAAAAGGCTAAATTCACAAGAAGGGGAAGATCTGAAAATAAGACAAAAAATAGAATTTTGGAAGTAGGAAAGGAAATCAGGATGAGTGACATTCTTGGAAGACCTGGGAAAAGGGAATCTGAAGCCAGCAGTGAGGAAAATAGAAACTACAAAGAAGAATATTCTTCTGGAAGAGGAACTGAGAGTAGAGATTGAATAAGGGGAACTGGCTGAAAGTCTGTCTCAGAACTATCCAAATCTCATACTGCCTCCTACATCCTGTGAACCAACTGATGGCCGCCATTCCTTCACCTTGGAAAAAGAATATTCTCTAAAAGGGATAAGCAGAGGAAACTTCAGGCTCAGGTGAGGATTCGATACTGGACAGAAAAAATTTTAAAAAGATACTTTGGTAGTATTTGCTAATATTCTGAGCTGGCTTTCTTCCTTCATTCATGTTCCGGAATGTTGGCCTCAATCCTCTGAGGAGGACACTGGGAATGTTTTTCTCAGAGAGAATGACTGGCTTAAGAGGAAATACCTAAAGATGTTTTGAAATTTCCCTCTTATGAATAACCAACTGAGACAGCTCAGGGCAGACTAACCTTCTCATACACTGGAGGTTTTAAAGTGCCCCTATCTTAAATATAAATATTCAACTGATGTACATCAGGTGGAGTAAACTATAGAGATTAAAATAAGCTTCTGGGTCATCTGGATCAAAATAAGCATGCCTATAGTTCCAGCTACTCAGAGGGCTGAGGTGGAAGAACTATGAGTTTGAGGCAAGCCTGGGCCCCCATCTCAGAAACCTTAGAAATAAGAACAAAACAAAATAGGCAAAACAAACAAACGAACAAATAAAAAACCCCAAACCCAAAAAACTAAAAAGCAAAACATAGAGGAAGTGTGTGTGTGTGTGTGTGTGCACGTGCGCACTTGTGTATGTGAGTTTTAAAATAAGTCTACAAATTTTTTGATGCTTTTCACATCAAAAGGTGAATTTTGACTCCTCCCTCCCTGAGTATGGGCTAGCCTTAGTCACTTGTTTCTAAGAATCTAATGTGATGAATTGAGGCTGATGGATATTTAAGGCCAGGTTAGAAAAGGTACTGTAGCTCTCATATTACTCTACTCTCCTTTATCTCTGTCTCTCTGTCTCTCTCTGTCTCTCTCTGTCTCTGTCTCTCTCTGTCTCTCTCTCTCTCTCTCTCTCTCTCTCTCTCTCTCCCTGTCTTTAGGAAGTCTAAGCCACTGTGTTTTGAAGAAACCAAGTAGCCATGGGCAAAGATGGCATGAGATGCTCTTCTCATAGTCCCAGCAGAGATCCTAACCAATAACAAGTATCAATGACCAGAAAGATGATGAGTAAGTGAGGCTTCAGGTGATTCTTACTCCCACCTTTTGAACCACCAATATAGTGCCAAGTGAAGTAAAAATGAGCTGTCTTCATAGGGTTCTGCCTAAAGTACAAATTTGTGACAAAATAAATACTACTATTGTGTTAACTCAGAAATTTTTGAAGTGGTTTCCAGGGGAAAAAAAATTTCAAAATCTAAATTTGCAGGAAAAAAGAATTTTCAAAATCAAAATCAACTCATCTTTTGGCCAAAGAATAAGTATAGGGATGGGATTTATCCTACTGCTTCAAATAGCTAAAACTGCATAAAATATATGAACCAATGGCACTTAAGATCTTGGGCCTCCAGTGAAAAGACACATTGATCTCTGGGAAAAAGAAGGCCAGTAAGGTAAGCCCTGCAGTTGCCCTTAGATTTCTAAATGGAGAAGATTTCCAGTCTGTGTCCAATAGAGAAGGAACTCAATCAAAGTCTGGGGATGATTTCCTTACATTAAGGAGACTGAGCTGAAAGTCTAAGGAGACCAATGGGGCTCCAGATTTCAGGGCAGAGTATAGGAGAGAAGAGAGCTGCACAGAGAAGGGGAGCTTTGGAGATCTGAGAAATCCTGTCAACTCGGCTTAACATTCATCTGAGTACTGATCAGTGCATACTGTGAGGAAATGACTCAGGGCCAGGGGAAGAACTCCCCAAGGATCATATGAACAACCCTCAGAGCTCACAAAACGT
The DNA here is from genome assembly GCF_021218885.2 of Marmota monax. Taxonomy (NCBI): domain Eukaryota; kingdom Metazoa; phylum Chordata; class Mammalia; order Rodentia; family Sciuridae; genus Marmota; species Marmota monax. Next base: position 4,763,414 of record NW_026695245.1, read on the forward strand.
ACCAGAATAGTAATTGTCCCACCAGCCATAGTGGAAAAATCCCATAATTTATAGGAAGTCAGGTAAATTTCAAAAGAGACTTTTGTTTCAGTGGTAGTGCAAAATTAGACCCAGAGCAAATGCTTTCTAGTCTCATTTAGCAAAGCTCAAAAGTATTAACCTGTTTCTAAGAAACTTAGCTACATCCTAGATTAAAGCCCCAAGTATGTATAGGAATACCACAATATTCAGCACCCAGCAGGTAAAATTTATCATGTGTACCATACAATAAAAAATCATCTAGGCATATAAAGAAGCAGTAAAATATGACCCATAATAAGGAGAAAAAAATTGATCAACTAAAATTGACCCCAAAGATAAAATGAGTATAAATAAAATTAATTATTAAAATAATTATTATAATTATATCCTATATGTTCAGGAAGCTGGATGAAATATTGACAAAGTTAAAAAGTGGGATAGAAGACATTAAAATTGAATGTCTAGGGCTGGGGCTGTAGCTCAGTGGCAAAGCATGTGAGGCACTGGATTTCATCCTCAACTTCACATTAAAAATTAACAGATAAAATAAAGGCATTCTGTCCATCTACAACTACAAATTTTTTTTAAAACAATTGAATATCTAGAGATAAAAGTAACAGTTAAAATAAAAATTACTGTATTTTACATTGGATGGGATTCATGCATGTAAGAAATTGTGGAAGAAAAGATTAGTGAAGTTAGCTAAAGATATCACAATAGAAACTATCCAAAATGAAACACATAGCGAAAAAGAGATGAAAAGAATGCATAGGGGAAGGTTGCAGAAGAAATCTTTGAAGAAATATTGTCTGAAAATTTTCCAAATTTGGCAAAAATTATAAACTGCAGATTCAAAAAGCTAAATGAACCCCAAGCAAGACAAACATGAAGAAAACTACTTTAATGCACACAAAAATGAAATTGCCTAGTGATATTGAAAAGAATTTTTAAAAGTAGCCAGAGAACTAAGTCACATTATGTATAAAGGGACGAAGATAAGAGAAAGAACAAGTTTGTTGTCACAAACAATAAAGGCTAGATAACAATGGAATAGTATTCTTAATTTATTGAAAGATATAGTTGTCAACTTAAAATTTTTTTACCCAGCAAAAATAGCCTTCAAAATACAGCTAAAAAACTGAAAGAACTCATCACCCTCAGATTTGCAGAGTAAGAAATGTTAAAAGAAGTTCTTCAAGCAGAATAAAAATGGTACTAGATGGAAATTCATATCTAAACAGCAACAACAAAACCAAAAATCAAACAACAAAACTAAATAAGAAATAGACCCAGAAATGGTAAATACATAAATAAAGTAAATTTTTTTTTATCACTTAAATCTCCTTAAAATATAATTAAATTATTTAATGCAACATTAACATCAAGCTATTGTGGGACTGAAAACATACATAAAATGCATACCAATAGCATAAAAAGAGGAAACCAAGAAATATAAGGTTATTATAGTATATGTGAAAGTACCATATCATTGAAGGCAGACTTAAATAATTGAAAAAAACATTTTAAAGGCTTACATAAATCACTGAATTAAATGATAGAGTAATGACAAATTAGGGGAAAAGCTATAAAATGGAAAAACAGCAATTACTCCTTCTAAAAGAAAGCCAAAAAATGAAGAAAAAAGGAAGAAATACATTATTGTGCCAAAAATGTGGCTTAAAGGACAATACATATTGTCCCATGTTGCTAATGGTTTAGATATTAGTTGTCCCCCGAAAACTCATGTGTTAGAAAATGCAAGAAAGTTCAGAGTTGAAATGATTGGGTTACAGAGCCTTCACCTAACCAGTCATTAATCCCCTGATAGGGATTAACTGAGTGGTAACTGTAGGCAGGTGTTGGTGTGGCTAGAGGAGGGGGGTCACTGAGGGCATGGCTTTGGGCTTTATACTTTGTCCATGGTAAGGGTCGCTCTCTTTCTGATTCCTGGTAACTATGTCCTGAGCTGCTTTCCTTCACCTACATTCTTCTGGCATGATGTTCTTCCTCACTTTAGCGGGGCACAGAGCAATACAGTTGGACCTCTGAAATAGTGAGAGCCAAATAAACCTTTCTTCCTCTAAAATTGTTCTTATCAGTCTTTTGGTCACAGCAATGAAAAAGATGAGTAAAACACATATTTAAGCCAAACTATTAAAAAATGGCTTAAATTCACATTATATATTGCCGCAGTCTGGCTGCAGCAAAATAACCAGGGGGTGACGAACAACTTGTGTACACTGATACAGTAGGAGTGGGAGCCCTTTATTGTAGGACCGGAGGGGTATATATACATTACATACAGCTTATCTTAATTAACATAAACTAGATATAGCAGTCAACCAATAAGGAATCTCCACACTTAATGGCTCGCTGGCGCTACCTCACAAACCACTCCCTCTGGCAAAATGCCAGGCACCATCCCGACTTGTTTACAGACCCTAACAATATATGTATGTTTATAAAGGATGTATTTGTATATACAATATATTTCATATATACAAACATACATACAAATACATGTTTAACAATAAATGGGTAAAGAAACTGAATAGGCACTTCACAGAAGAAGAAATATATGAAACAAATATATGAAAAAAATGTTCAACATCTCTAGCAATTTGAGAAATGTAAATTAAAACTACACTGAACCCTATCTAGGGTTCGTCTATTCCTCCCATGCTCCCACTCTCTATCCTACTGTGAATCAGCCTCCGTATATCAAAGAAAACATTTGGCATTTGGTTTTTCGGGATTGGCTAACGTCAACATTTTAATGGATGTTCTAGCCAGAGCAAGAAAAAGACAAAAAAAAAAAAAAAGCTATCTAACTTTGAAAGAAAGTAAAGTACTTCTATATGCAGAAGTAGTACATAGTCATAAATAATCCCCCAAACCTATTATATCTCATACATGAATTTATCAGAATTGTAGAATATAAGATTGATGCAGAAAAATTTTTCTCTACTGTAGCCATGAAAAAACTCCAAAAATGTAACTACAAAATCAAATCCATATACAGTAACTTCAAAAATCATTGATTTTTTAGAAATAAATTTATCTAAGTAGTGAAATTTTTACTCTAAATACTATAACACATGGTTGAAAGAAATTAAAGAAGCCCTAGATAAGTGGAAAGGTGTTTCAGACTCATGAAGTGAAAGACAATATTGTCAAGATGACAATAGTTGCCAAGTTTACCTGCAGATCCAATGCAATCCTTATCAAAATTTCAGGTTTTCTTTTATTTTTTTGCAGAAATTGATAAGCTGATCTCAAAATTTATATCAAAATGAGACAATCCAAATAGCCAAAACGATTTAGAAAATGAACAAAGTAGGACTCACACTTCCTGATTTCAAAACTTAGTACAAAGCTACTATGTATAGTACTGAAGTGAGGATAGAAATACAGATAAATGGAATGAAATTGAGAACTCAGAAATAAAAACAAAAATAATTGTTGACAAGGGTGCTAAGACCAATTTGATGGGAAAAGAATAGTCTTTTCAACAAATGGTGCTAGAATAACTGGATTGCTATGTATAAAAGAGAGAAGTTGGATCCCTATATCATAACACAAAAACTCCATAAAATGGATTAGAATCTAAGTGTCTGAGATAAAACTATAAAATTTTAGAAGAAAAATTGATCATGACTTTGGATTAGTCAATGGTTTCTGAGCTATGACACCAAAAGCAGAAGTGATAAAAAGGAAAATAAAAAACTAAATTGGATAGGGAAAACAACCCACAGAATTGGAGAATAAATCTGCAAATCATATATCTAATAAGGGACTTATATACTGAAGAGATAAAGAGCTCTTAGAAATTATCAATAGGGCTGGGGATGTGGCTCAAGCAGTAGTGCTCGCCTGGCATGCGCGGGGCGCTAGTTCCATCCTCAGCATCACATAAAAATAAAAATAAAGATGTTGTGTTCCCCGAAAACTAAAAAATAGTATTAAAAAATTCTCTCTCTCTCTCTCTCTCTCTCTCTCTCTCTCTCTCTCTTTCTCTCTCTCTCTCAAAAAAAGAAATTATCAATAAAAACAACCTAATGAAAAATGGGCAAAGTATTTGGATGGACAATTCTCCAAAGATAGACAAGTGGCCAGCAATCATATGCAAAGATGCCCACCATCATTAGTCATCACAGAAATGGAAATCAAAATGACAATGAGAAAAGCATCTCATATCCTCCATAATGGAAAAAAAGAGACAATAACAAGTATTGATAAGAATATAGAGGAATCGGAACCTTCCAACACTGCTGATGGAAATGGAAATGGTACAGCTCCTATGGAAAAAAACTTGATAACTTCTCAAAAAATTAAAAAGAGTTATAATATGGTCCAGAAATTTCATCCCTAGGTATCTATCTACTCAAGAGAAGTGAATATGTAGAGCCATATAAAAATGTGTTCAAATATTCATAGCAGCAGTATCCAAAGAAGCCCCAAAGTGGAATCAACTCAGATGTCCATCATCACCTGACCAATGGATAAACAAAATGTGTTTTGAGTTGTTCCTTGGAAGGTATGCATTTTACTCTGTCTTCAATTGAGTTATGGATTGCATTCAGCAAGTGCAAATGGTGATACATATTCTGTTTTCTCATTCTGTCACTCTCCTAGATGGTCTCCAGTAGAGAAATTATCCTCAGTTTTTAATGATTATGCAGAAGCTTGACTTTGGCATAGGTTAAAATTTCCCCAGATCTCAGCTATGACAATTAGTATTCTTCTGGTTTGAAAGTTACAGGGGTCCTGACATATAACTCTAAGGAGGATGGAGGTGTTTTCTCTCTAGTTAACTTTCATAGTAGTCTGATAAGAGGATCATGGTTGTTCAAGTTGGCTAGAACCTTAGGGAATCTGGTTCAAAGCTGGGCTGAGATTGCTGATGGGATGTGTTCCAGGTCAAATGGTTTAGCAGTAAAGATAAGGGCTGAAACACAAGATTTTTTTCCCCTTCATTTCCATTCCTTTTGGCCTTGTCTTTTCTGGAGTCTTTAAAAATGAACTAGATAAACTTTCAAGGTTATTTCCAGCATTGGCATTCTGTGGAGTATAGTACAGTTTAGAAATTTTTGTAAACTTAGTCTTGTTTCATTTGTGGTAAATTTCTGAAAGAATGCAATTGTTTATTTTGAATTATATAAAATACCAGAGAAATTATCCCACCATTTACAATGTATTTTTGTCAATGAGTTGGAGCATGGCACTGTAATGAAAATGTCATTTCTAGGCTGTAAGCTCCACTGGATGTATTTGGTTCTATACTTTTTGAAAAGATACTGGGGAACTAAGTATTGTGGACATCTCTTTGGAGATGCCAGTTAACACAGAAAACAAAGAATGTTACTATTTTATTGAGAAATGGGGAAAATAATATTAGTCTTCTGGGTCCTACTTATTTTATGGAGTATGAATGGATCATTTAATAGCTCTGGATTCAGGTTCAGAGAAATACTGTGGGTCATTAGAGCAAAAGCACTACCAATGACATCACATTATGACTTACGTTAATGATGATCACTTAATTACTTAGCTGACATCATGGCCCTGGATTATATGGATAGGACACTGACTTTTATGTTCTTAACTACAACTATTAATTGGATTCATTCTCGAATATAGATGTTGATTTTTCAAACGTAAATTTAGACGATGGCTAAATATTGATCAGAATTGTGGATGAGTGCACTGATAATTGGGAAACTCTTTGGGCCTCTGGGAAATAACAGTTTCTGCGTGGATGAGGTGCCACCAGACTTGATATTTATATTCATTGCTTATTTTTTAATCATTAGAGGCAGGGGGTTCTGAGAAGGAAAAGGATTGTCTTGCAAGGCTCAGCATTGCCGTGGCTGCTCTGTTAGTCCATGCATATAACTCCTGGGAGAAAGAACTTGCAAAAATCCACAATACCAAAAATATGCAGCACTGTGCCTGGGAGTTATTTGACATTCTAACAACTTCTTTTTTGTTTCCCATGTGCTATTTTCAATCGCTTGTTCACCAAGAAACTACGGAGGAAGAAGAGGTATGCACAGGCACAATCCTAGAGGCCTCAATTACGTTTTGAAAGATAGATAATCCACCTGGGTCTCCATGAGGATTCCGTGTTTTCCACTGGGTATAAAGGATTCACTCTGCTTTCCTGTTGCATTGGTCCTTTCTAAGACCAGTTTCTTAATATCTCTTTTCTTGGTGTGAGGTTATCCCCAAACAACATCATTTTCCCTTGCCTAAGGAGCTGCAGCTATTTTGATATTCCCCAGAACCCTCTTCACCCTGTCTCCTCCACTTGTTGCTTGGGAAAGTAAAAGCAGCTTCCTTCCTTGGGGAACTTAAATCTTTATTTTATATTTCTAACTTTGAAGCTGAGCTCAGTAAGGGCTGTCATGTTGTCACTCACTGTTCCAAAGACAGAAGGACCCTTCTCTATATAGCCTCGAAGGGGAGGGGAGTGCAGCCAGAGGAAATTCATTGGCTGACATGGACCTGAAGCACAGACTCCACTTTAGGGTAATTGTTGCCAATACCTTCCTTAATTCCCTTTGTTGGTCAGGTGCTTTCTTCAGGCCAGGTAGCCTAAGGTTCCTGCAGTTGGGAACTCTCTCCATGACTGTCTCGGAGTTCCTTTGGCTTTTTGGTGAGGGTATTTGGCCTAATCACGACATACTTAGGAGTTGGCTTCACCCACAGAGTGGAACAGGGACTGTTGGCTGAGAAAAGTGTGAATGTTGAAGCTAAAGGGCAGAGTTGGCTTATGGAATATTTTATCTGTTCTGAGTTTCTTGTCCCAGTACGTCAACAAATTTGTTTTTTCTTAAAGACTTTCCCACACGAATGTCTGCCAAGTTCAGATGACTGCTTTTTGAGATTGATCTTAGTTTTCTTGGAACAAGAGCTGGGATTATATAATAAGCTCAGTTGGTCTTGGTGAGAAATAGTTGGGAGATTCTATTTCCATATATATTAGACAGGTCTGGACGTCCAAGAAAGAAAAATGTAGAAACTGGTGGGTGAGGGTGGGAGAGAAACTATTGAAAGGTGGCATTCTTGTGTGTGCTTTCCGTACTTTGAGGCTCTCTGGGTCATTTGGAAGTGAGGCACCGAGGCTGCCATGTTCCATGTTGAGATTGACCCTGACCATATTCTCAGTTGATTTAACTTAGTTTAGTTTATAAGAAAAGGGTCTTTAGATTCCTAATTTCTGTATTAGTAGAGCATTACCAGTATCCAGAGCAGCCTCAAAGAATACATTTATGAACTGGAAGACTCCTTTCCTCTAAGGCATGAAAAGTACTCCATTGTGATATCTCACTTGCTAGGGAATACTTAAGTGAAAGAGTCTGAAAATGGAAGGCTCTGTCTCCATAAAGGAAGAAGGTACTGTTTCCTCACTGTGAGATGCCATGTGTTCCTTGAGAATGACTTATATAGTCTTGTGCCATGGGGCAGTGAAATAAGAGGAATTTCACTTGAAACAGAAGTTTGTATAGACTGCAGTGTCCATCATGAGTGCTAACTGCAGCACAGGCTTTTAGCGAGGAAATGGATGCCCACCATGCCCACATTCAGAGAGCAGCTTTGCCTTAGGATCCTATCAACACGTGTCAATGCCAGTCAGATGTCAAGTGGGTTGCAACAGTTAGAGGAGGACCCAGTAAACATACTCTTTCCCTGACTAATTTTGTGACATGAAACAAAGAATAAGTCAGATAGAGACTAAAGATCACCTGTTATAATCTCAGATGTGCATGCCAAATAGGAATTTTCATACTAATACTTAATACTTGAAATCAGCCTGACCCCCCAGCCTTGGGCAGTGCGGAGGTTCTGCAGATTGTGCTGTGTGGAGTACTGCCCTGTAAAACTTCTAGCCTGGAACAAGTCTAATGTGGCTTGCTCCCAAAAGGAAGAGGGTGATAGGAAAATGCTGAGATATACTTGTCCAGTTCCTTGCTCAAACTCATGGAATCATGGTGAAAAGTAAGGAGTGGGTCAAGAAGCCAGAAGTGTTTGGAGAAACTCATTCTTCAGAGAAACCAGAGGAGTAGAATAGACATGTTCCTTCCTTATGACAAGTTCTCTTGGTATACACACTAGAATTTTCATAACCAACACCATCAGCAATAAGAACACTGTATTGTTTCCAAACAGCTTTGGGTAGGGGAAATAGCAGAGCAGTGGATAAGATGAATGTTTAAAGGACACTGGGTTTCCTCATCATTGTCAGTGTGTTTTAGCCTGAATGCCAGGAGTCGTTCTGATTCCATTAGCCCATGAAAGTGATGCATAGTAGGGTAAGGGGTAGAAAGAGAATAACGTTATAAAGAATAAAACAAATGCATATACAGTCACATGTCTTTGAGGAACAAGCATTGGTCAGTTCAAGGCATTTTTTGAAAACTCAGAGTTCATAAAAAGTTTATAACCTAATGGAGAAGACAAAAAACAACCAATGAAAGGAAATCAGAGATCTGAAAATATAAAATTTTATTGGAGTGAGAGTGGTTTTGATGGTGAATGGGGTTAAAGGGAAAGTTTGCGAAAAAAGGAAAATGATGAGATGGGAAATGTGGGAACGGTGGCCTGGAGGTGCTGGTTATATGGTGAAAATCCATAGAAACATGCTAGAGAGTCTCTCTGATGTCATCCAAGGTTGAACATGAAATATTAGGATGATGTTGCTGCTGCTGCTGTTGATGGAAGGAAGATAAATGTTGTGACAGACGCCCACAAAATTTTTGGCAAGAAATAAAATTCCATTTAGTATGATGCATTTCAAGGGAATGACCTTTAGCATCATGCAGATGTGGCATGTTTTTGGCTCATTGCTAAACTATGGAGTTTGGGATTTATACAAATGTGGAAGGCATCAGGTTGAAATGCAATACAACATCTCTTGGCCAAAGTCATTGACAAAGTGAAAATTGCAACAATTCCCCACATCATGTTGCAAGAACAGAAATAATACCAGGAAGTGCTTTCTCAAAAAAAAAGAAAAGTGAGAAAAACATTTAAATGAATTATAATCTCTACCTATATTGCTAGTTTCTTTGGTGTGATTAAAGAACAACTTGTGTCATTCACTAAAGCCAAAGTGATAGTGGGGGGGGGGGGTCAATAGAAGTTTCCTCTGTAATATTTCCGATTCCCACTACTCTCTCCAGTGAAGACCTTAGTGCATGTACTTGTATTCTTGTTTTTAGCTTTTATCCTTTCAATTTATTTGACTCAAGGCTCCTGATAAGTATTTCTAACAAACACTCTTTGTATAAACTGCCAATCTAAATTTTGAAAATGGTTCTCCACTTTCTACAAGATATAAAAAAAAATTCACTAACCCCCTATTTGAAGTTACAGAATAAGATGGACCTGTCTTTGAAAATTCTCTAATTTCATCACACAGATTTTTCAGTAAACCAAACTAGTTTACTTATTGTTTCTCCAAACATGGATTTGAATTTTCTATTCACTAGGTCTTTGCTCATCCTAGTCTTCCTTATTGCTCCCCTTTATCTAAATCCTTTCTGTAAGTACAAGATCAGGGAAACTCTCTGCTCTATGTGAAATTCTGGCAAATCATGGCAGTCAGGATTTTTAGAAAATTGTACCAATTGTGTGTCATTTATCATATTTCAAGTGTATTGATAATTTTATGTACAAAAATGTCTTATAGTTTTGGACATACTTCTCCAAAAAAGATTCTTGAGGAAAGAAGCATTTTTGCATCCTTTCTATGTCTAGCAAAATTCTTTCATCTAATAGATTTTAGTCATTAGGAAAACATTTTTAGAAGAGGAAAAAGTGAAGAGTGTGCTGCAGAGGTGAGCATAGTAGCTTCCTGGGATAATAAAGCACTTTTGAACTAAATGGTAATGAAATGTGATATCAAATGTTGAGGGTTGTAGCTAAAGTTCACTTCAAGAAAGTCTGTTGTCTTAAATGAATACATTAGAAAATAAGAAAGGCTAAAAAAAAAACTAATGGAGTGGGCGGGGGGCAGGAAGTGAGGGAGGAATGGAGGAACTCTAGATAGGGAAAAGGGGAGGGAGGGAAGGGAGGGGGAATGGGGATAGGAAAGATGGTGGAATGTCATGGATATCATTACCCTAGGTACATGTATGAAGATACAAATGGTGTGACTCTACTTTGTGGTACAATCAGAGACTTGAAAAATTGTGCTCTATGTGTGCACTATGAATTGAAATGCACTCTGCTGTCATGTATAACAAATTAGAATAAAAAATAAATTTAAAATAAAATAAAAACCAATGGACTTGGGTTTCTAAAAGTTAGTTAAAAAAGTATTAATTAAAGGCAATAAATTAGAAAGAATAAAACAAAAGAGAAAGGGAAAAATTAGTAAAAAAAAAGAAAAACAAAGAACTTCTAAAAGGTTAAAATTTCTTTTTCTAAAAAGACCAAGAAAGTTGGTAAATCTTTGGCAAGAATGATCTGGAAAAAGAGGGTTGGCGAAATAGCCAATATCAGAAATGAAAAAGGTGACGTCATTATAACCTAATCATTAAAACAATAGTAAGGTATTATAGAAATCTTTGTGCCAGCAAATTTGAAAAATAAATTAAATGGATGAATGATGTTTTAGTCAGCTTTGACCAAAAGACCTGATCAGAACAATTCTAAAAGAGGAAAAGTTTATTTGACTCTTATGGTTTCAAAGGTCTCAGTTCATAGACAGCCAACTCCATTGCTCTGGGCCCAAGATGGAGGCAGAGCATCATGGCAAAAGGGTATGGTGGAGGAAAGCAGCTCAAAGTACAGAGCAGAGAGAGAGAGCTCTGCTCACCAGGGACAAAATACAAACCCCAAAGGACCAACCTCAGTCACCTACTTCTTCCAGCGACACCCTACCTGCCAACAGTTCTGGTCTAGTTAATCTAAGCAATGAATCAATCCACGGATTGGTTCCACCTCCCATAATCAAATCATTTCACCTCTGAAATTCTTGTGCTTGTCTCACACATGAATCTTTGAGGGACACCTGATATCTAAACCATCACAGAATAGCAGGTCCCTAGATAAATTAAAACCTAAAGAAAAATTAGAAAATCTTTTAGGTTAATAATTAAATTTATAATTTAATACTATCTTATAATAAAACTCTAATCTAGATGTCTTTGCTGATGGATTCTACCAAACACAAAAGAAATCTTATCAATCTTACAACTCTCTCAGAGAATATTAAAAAAGTAAATAAAATCTTATTTATTTTGTGAGCCAATATAACTTTATTTTCCCTTTATTATTTTAAAATTTTGTAATAATTTTAAATACACAGAAAAGTTACAAAAATAGCACATAGAGGTTATAATTTTAGTACAAAAAATTTTGAAAATTTTTGGTGGATATTGATGAGCTGATTTTCAAATCCAGATGGAGAAACAAAGGCCAAGATTGGTCATGTTGCTCTTGAAGAAGGAGGAAGAGGAAGAGAAGGAGAATGAGGAAGAGGAATCTGTTCTATTAGATATCAAGTCATTTAATAAAGCTAGAGAAATTTGTACAATGTGGTAATGGTCAATAAATGGATTAGAAGGCATAGACATATTCATTTAGAGGGGCAGACTTGATTAGGACTTAATTTTTGACAAGAATGACCTTTTCAACCAATGGTGCTAAATCAATTTTATGACCATTTGGAATAAGTGGAACTGAATCCCTGTCTCCTACCAAACATGAAAATTAATTTCATGTAGCTGACAAATCTGTATGTGAAAGGCAAAAGGATAAAACTTCCAAAAGATAATATAAGACCATCTCTTCATGTCCTTAGGGATAGAGAAAAATATATTGACTAGAATATAATAAGCCTTAACCTTAGGGGAAAAGATTGATAAATTGGATTACTTGAACATGAAGAACTTCTGTTCAATTGCAGACTTCCCTAGAAGAAGTTCAAAGGCAAATCACAGAATAGGGTAAGGTATTGGCCATGCATGGACTACTGGTGGAAGTGTAAATTGGCAGAAATCCTTTAGGAAACTGTTCAGTATTTTCTATTAAAATTAAACATAGAGATGCCTATTAGCCCAGTGATTCCATTCCTAGTTATACAACTCAACAGAAATGTTTGCCATTTAAGGATACCCAAGAATAGGGTTCTATTATTAAGCTTATATAAAACGTTTGTTTCTATTGAGGGAACTTTTCTTATTTTATAATAATAACACTGTAAATATTTATTAAAAAGAAATGTTTGCCATATACACTAATAGGTACAAAAATGTTCACAGTAGCATTATTCACAGTAAACTCAAATTAGAAACACCTTAGATTAACAAAATGGACAAATTAGTAAAATGGACAAATTCATGTGAGACAATACATATGTTTTTGTGTTAATTCTCACCTTCTGCAAATACTTCTCCACATAGCTGGAAACTGACAGACAATGGCTCCTAGGTTTGGCATCTTGTGTTTCCAACCCCCACAGAGCAGCTACTTTTCTTCCTGATTTCTAGGACAAAATTTTGGAGGTAAGGAAGGACTAGTCCAAGTTGTGTCTGTGGTTATGGCTTGAAGTACAGAATCTTATAAATAGACATAATCTGTGTGTGGGCCTTTCACAGAGAAGGAGAAAGCCATAAAATGAGTTATATGGCCTAAAACTCATGGTATGTCTACCATGCATGATATGGAAAATGAAGCCAAGGTGCACATATTGCCCTGTTGTAAAGCTTACATATGCACGAGAAGTGTCATAATTTATCTGTGATCCAGGACTTTCTTTTTAATGATCATACTTCCTGGTAGACAAAGAGATGAGGGTCAACCAGATGAAGAGTGAAAGACTGTGGCTAGCTATATTATTTTACTGAGACGTATTTGAATGCAGCATATCTAGTAGGCAAAGGAGGACCATAGGAACCAAGGAGTCAGCAATTAATTTTGGGAAGCAGGTTTTGAAAATAATTTTGCCCCAAATTTCAAAAAGTGTCCATTTTAAGCTATTCATACTGTATAGCAGCTCTGAAAGTTAAGTCAGGTAGGATAAGAACCTGTAACTATTCTCAGATACTTTGCCAAATATTTTTTCAAAACTGTTTTGTGAACTTATAAAAATTAGTCTTTAGACTGAAGGCTCTTTAGATGTGGTTAAAAAACAACGGTTTCCTGAAACTTTTAAGTTCCAACGAGAAAAGAATGCAGTTTGAGTTGTGGGTCAAGTTTGGGGTATCTGGTGAATGAAGAGAGAATGATGTCACAGTGAAGCACACTTAATTAAGGGGAAAGAAAGTGTCTCGTTTCCCAGAATATTTGCTAGGGAAAGGTGGAAGGAAAAGGGGAAACTACCCACACAAAATTCTGCTGGCTTATGCTTGATATTCTATTACCATGCTTAATAGATGATTTATTCCAGTAACACAATGTTAGAAATTCACTTATAAAAAAAGAGAGAAATGTATGCTTTAAGATTTATTCCTCCTGTCCTTGGAAATTGGTCTGTAATTTAGCACAAATGTTAGCATGCCTTATATGCTATTATGCATGTTTTAAAGTTAAAATATATATATATATGTGTGTGTGTGTGTGTGTGTGTGTGTGTGATCCGTTTGTATCTATATGTAGAAATTACTTTGTTCTTTTTTGATGGCCTAAGAGTTTCAGAGTATTTATGGATTACCATAATCAACCAGAGACCTAGTAAATGGACTTTTTTTAATGTCTAATCTTTTGCTACAACAAACAATACAAAATAAGTATACCTGTATACATTCCATTTTGCCATTATATATTTTGTAGATAAATTCATAGAAATAGAATTGTTTTATCAAAGTGTATGTGCATTTTAAATTTTAATAGGCATTACAAATTACTCTCTGTAGTGACTTTAATCAATTAATATCTATTCCAGTATTATAAATGTATATATATCCAGGTTAATATAGTGTGTTATCAAACTGTTTATCATTGTTCATCTCGTAGGTGATAAAAAGTGAATGCCTAAGGGTGATTTTCCATTTGTTTGCTTGTGGGTAAGGTGGAATTTTCATAGGTTTAAGAGCTATTTGAATTTCTTTTCTGTGAACTGTTTGCACCTAACATAACTTCCATCTACTCTTCTGTTGGGTTCTTTTTTATTGATTTGTAGGAGCTCTTTACATATTAAGAATATTAGCCTTATGCAATGAAAGGAGTGGGAATTTTAAAAAGTATAGTTATGGTTTGTGCTTTGGTGCTGTTAAAATTGTATTCACATGCACATTTAAAAATTTTTATGTAGTTGAATTTGTTAATATCTTCTTTTATGGTTTTCTCATTTATAGTTTATAAATTCCTCTATGGTTTATATTAGTTTTTAGTTTGTTATGGTTTCTTCTTCTTCTTCTTCTTCTTCTTCTTCTTCTTTACTTTTTCATTTAAGCCTCTGATCCATCTGGAATTAATTTTGCTGTACATGATTTAATTAAGTTCTGATTGCAATCTGGCTATTCTCAATAAGTATTGAATAAGCAATCTTTCCTATTGATATGAAGTGCCATCTATAATAAATTAACTCCCTATGCTTATTAAAAGATTTTTCTAGAATCTTTCTACACTTGAGATAGTGAGATTTTCTTATATTACCCATGTGGGAAGAATCTAATCAGATGAGTCCTTAAAATTAGAGAAATTTTTCAATCAAACTTCAGAGTGTGAGAGAAACGTGATTACAGGAAAATTTCAAAGACATCTAACATTGTTGGCATTGAGGATGAAGGCAGGGGGCCACAAGCCAATGAAAGCAATGACCTTTAGGAGTTGGAAAAACAGTGAGGAAACAAGATTCTCCCCTAGAGCTCTAGAAAGGAATGCAGCCCTGCCCACACCTTGGTTTTAACCCAGTGAGACCCGTTGCAGATTTCTGACCCCTAGAACTGTAAGATGATAAACTTGTGGTATTTGAATTTGTGGAAAGTTTTTTTTTATAGACGTCACAGGAAACGAATATGTGTGTTCTATTGTATTATTGTCCTAATGTCAAGTGGAGCTGGTCCACCTCTGCCCCATGACTTCTGAACTTTTCCTTTGCATTGTCCTGGATATTTTTTTTTTATTTTTAATATGAATTTTATTTATTTATTTGTTTATTCTACTGGGGATTAAACCCAGGGCCTCATACATGCTAAGCATGTACTCTACCACTGAGCTACACTCCCAGCCTAATATGAATTTTACAGTCAAATTTTCTAGTCTCCATGCCCTCTGCCCACTCAACCCCCCACCCACACACAAAAAAATCCACGTTGGCATTTGGAATTGGGATTTTATTAAATTTATATGTTAACTTGAGGAAATACTGTCTTTGTGATTTTGCATCCTCTAGTGTAGAAACATGATGTACTTCTTCTTGTGTCCAGGTCTTTCTGCCTCAATAATGTGGCAAACATCTTTTAAAGAAGACCTTACTTCTTAAAGAAGATTTCTAGATATTTTCTTTATTTGCTGTTTACTTAAGGTCTTCTCTTCAAACACCTTTCAGGGATGTTTGTTTGTACTTAAGATAATTTTGTCTCTTCTAATTTTTATGCTTCTGATATAATAGGTTTCTTTAGACTGGTCCCTCCAAACTATGTGTGTGGCGGGGGAGGAAGCAATGAAAGCACACCTTTTCTTTTCCCTGAATTTAATGGGGGATACTTACTGTGTTTCCCAAATATGACATCAGCTTTGGGTGGTCACAGACATATTTTATCATGTTAAGGAAATTGGCTACTCTAGATGAGATGATCATGTTCTATCAAAATGTGTTCCCTTTCTTCCTGGTAAAAGGAGTAGCTTGCATATTCCAGCCTATCTGTAGTTAGATCTGGTCATGCTCCTAAGTTCTCTCCAAGGAACAATAAGCCAAGAAAATTACTCTCATCATCTCCCTGTATTAGTACAAAGCAAATTCCAAATATTACATTTCATTCATAAACATTTCAGTATGTATCTCTAAAATGTCAGAACTTAAAAAAACTATAAAGACATTACTATTACTAAAAGTTTATTAATGTTATTATATACTCAGTATTAAAATTTCTGGTTATCTCATAAAAGTTATTTATTTTGCCATAATTTATCAATTCAGGAATATTATATATATGAAATTATGCAGCATATAGAATTTTGGATTGTCTTTTTCTGACCCAGTACAAGTCCTTTGAGACTCATCCAAGTTGTGTGTATCAGTGTTTATTCCTTTTATTTGCTTAGTAGTATTGCTTGATGTGGACATACCCCAGTTTATTGAACCACTTACCCATTGAAGGTCATCTATATATTTTCAGTTTGGGGCTATTACTAATAAAGTTCCTATGAAGATTTTTTCACAGATTTTTATGTAAGTTTCCATTTCTATGGAATAAATTCCCAAGACTGCATTTGCTGGGTCATGCAATTGCATGTTTGATTATGTTCAATCTTTACCTTACCATTTGTGTATGTACAGTGTTTACATTTAAACATTTAAGACTGAATCTGCCATTTGTTACCTATTTTCTGTTTCCTCATTTCTTATTTTTCTTTTCTTGCCTTTCTGTGGGTTGCTTGCTTTTTGATTCTTTTACCTTCCCCACTTAAAAATATATTAAGTGTCATCTGATATTATAATTTTTGTTTTGATCATCAAGTATGATTTCTAAAACACATAGGAAGTATTGTCTATCATATATATTCATATTTCTGTCATTTTTGCTGTTCTTTCCTCCTTTATGGTGCTCCAAATTTTCTTCTTTTTATCATCTCCTTTTCTGTTTGAAAAATATCTTTAGTCATTCTTCAAGGGTAGGTCTGCTAAGTTCTATTTGTTTGCCTTCATTTGAAAATTAGTTCTGCTTTATTTTTTCTTCATCTGAAAATGTCTTTATTTTCTGCTTCACTTCCTGGCTTCTTTGGTTTAGAAGAAATCCACTGTCATTCAAATGCTTTTTTCCCCCCCTTACAGGTGAGATGTTGTTTCTCTCAGGATGCTCTCCAGATGTTTTCTTTGAATTTAAGTTTTCAAAAAGTTTGGTTATGATATATCTGGACGTGGGTTTCTTTGGGTTTAGCCTTTTTGTTGTTTGCTTAGTTTCTTTAACCTATCAGACTTTCACCAAACTGTGAAGCAAAGCCAGCCAGTGATGTTCAGTAAATTCACAGAATTCTGGTTAATTACCACAATCCAGTGATGCAACAGTTGTGTCATCCCCCAAACATCCCTTGTGCCCATTTTCTTTCACAGTCCCCACCTCCCACGTTCACACCCATGTCTATCTCTAAGAAGCCGTGATTCTAATTTCTATCTCTATTGATTTTCCTTTTCTGAATATTTTATATAAATGGAATCAAGTAACATGTAATCTATTGCATCTGGTTTCTTTTACTTAGTATAATGTTTCTAAAGTTCATCCATGTTTCCTCCATGTTGTAGTTTGTTTCAGTACTTCATCCCTTTTTATGGCTAAATCATATTCCATCCTATGGACAAACCACATTCCATTTACTCATTCATTGGTTGATTGCCTTAGATTGTTACCACTTTGGGATATTTTAAGCTATGCTGCTATGAACAATTACATACAAGTTTTTGTGTGAATATATGTTTTTATTCTCTTAGGTGGGTATCTGGAAGTGAAATTGCTGAGTTATATGGTAATTTTATGTGTAACTTTGTAAGAAATTTCCAAACTATTTTCCATAGTAGCTGCACCATATTACATTATCATTAGTAATGGGGGCTAACATTTTATTATTATTATAATTTTTTAAATTGCAGCCTTTCTAGCAAGTGGGAAATGGCATCTTTTACTGTTATATCTTTGTGTAGTTGTGGTATCAGGGAACTACTGGCCCCATAAAAGGGTTGGGAAGTTGTTCCTTCTCTATTTTCTGGAAAAGTCTGTGAAGGATTGGTATAAGTACTTCTTTAACTGCTTGATAGATTCATCACAAATACCATGTGGATCTTCTCAATTATTAACTCAATTTCTTTGCTTTTTATAAACAGAATCAAGTTTTCTATGTTTTTCTTGAGACTGTGTTATAAATCAGATTTCTATCACTGAGACAGAATAGCTGAGATAAAAAGAGGAAAGGTTTATTTGGACTCACAGTTTTGGGGGTTTCAGTTCATGGTCAATTGGCCTGTTGCTTTTGAGCCTGTGGTGAGGCAGCCCATCATGGCCGGAGGATGTGATAAAGCAAGCTGCTGGCCTCATGGCAGCCAGGAAGTGAAAGAGAGAGACAGGAAGGGGCTGGACATCCCCTTCAAAGGCAACCTCCCCCCCAGCCCCAGTGACCAAACCTCAAGGTTTAGGACCCACCTAAAGGCTTAGGACCCACCTAAAGGCTTCACCACTTCCCAATACTACTACAGGCCAGTGAACAAGCCTTTATAACACATGAACCTTTAGGGGACACTTATCCAAACCATAGGAGAGAGTTTTCATAAATTTGTCTAAGAATTTGTCTATTATATCATGTTGTCTGACTTGTTAGCATAAAGTTGTTCATAGAATTTCCTTATAACCTTTTTATTTTAAGGTTACTAGTGATGTCTCCTTTTCGTTATAGATCATGATAATCTGTGTTCTCTTTTTTTTTTTCTTGGTTGTTGTCCTTTTTGTTGATATTTTAACAAAATTGGTATTATAGGCCACCAGGAATACATGCAAGCTTATCAAGGCTTCCTATAGCTCCCCTGTTCCCAGAGTCTCTCATTCATTTCTGGTTGGCCTCCTAATCTGTTGCTTATCTCAACCAGGACTGTGACCTCAGGCTAGCCCCATGTGGATCTTCTCTGAATGTCTGCCACAGAAATAGCTTGTTTTCATCGATGCCCTGGGTAAGGAGAGGGAAGAAGGCACACAGCTTCAGTTTGTTATCTTCTCAATTTATTGTGTGCCCTGGGACAATTTCAGTCTCACAGAAGTTGTTTTTTGCCTTTTTTTGTTTGCTCAGTTTTATCATTGCTTTCTGGGGAGAAGATTTGCCAAGCTTCTCATTTCACTGTTCTGGAAGTCAAGGTATGATCTCGATGAGCTTTTGATCTCCTGTGAAAGACCTCCACAGATCTTTCAAATTCCATTTGTTCCTACTCCTTCTTTGGAAATAACATTTCAATGTAGTTTGAACCTCTGTTCTCTAATCTGTATTATTTTATCTTACATAATTTTCTTCTCTGTGTCAATAACTTTTCATTCTGAGAGAATTTCTGAATGATCACATTACACAGTTACAGTTTTTAGTTCCTCCAAGTATGATTTTAATGCTGTTGATTACATTTTCTTTCTTGAAATTATTCTTTATTCCCTTTCGTCTTACTTTCTTCTCATGCCCATACAACCTTTGCTGCCTTTTCTATTCAGCATTTCCCTCTCTATTCAACTCTCTGATCATGGATTATGGTGGTAATTTCTTCTTGTTCTCTATTGATAATACCAAGCAATTTTCAATAGTTATTTTTTCTTATTCTGTAGTATATAATTTTCAAATGGATCCTTGGTCTTATAATTTTTGTGGTGCTGCTTTCATACATTGTTCATAATACTTTCTACTTGGTCTTGCTCTTTACTCATCCCTTGTTCAGAGGAGATTAACAAAGTTTTCCTTTTTATTTTCTGTCTCTGTCTCTCCCTCTCCCTCTTTCTTTCTTTCTGTTCTGGGGTTGAACCCAGGGCTTTGCACATGCTAGCAGGTACTGGGCTACATCCCCAACCTTTCTAATTTTTTTTTTTTTGAGATAGCATCTCACTAAGGGGCCCAGGCTAACTTTGAAGTTGTGATTCTCTTGTGTTAGCCTCTTGAGTAACTGGATTGGAGGCATGTGCTACCATCCCCTGTAAAATTTTTCATTTTTAAGGAATAAAATGTGTGCATTTTTCTCCTTCCAATCTCTATGTATCTCTGATAATCATGCTTCCTTATTTGATCTATATTTGTGAGGCCAGTTTTTAAGAAGGCAGAATGCCCAGTTTTGAGCAGGCATACTATGACAATTTTACTTTATTCAGGGGACAAATTTTCCTACTGCATTGTTAATGCATTTCTACATCTTTTTTATTTGTTTCTTTGAAGCTCAGAAGTAATGGAATAAACTAAAACTCAGCGTTTCCACAGTAAAAAGCTACAGACATTTCCTCATCTTTATCCTTAGTTGGAAGCATAGAAGTGTTATCACTAATTTTGTATCTCCTTATTGCACAATTGTTTTTCTTAAAATTCATATTCTCTGAATCAATATAAAAAAGATGGTTAGGAGGATAAGATGCAGAATATATCTCTGGTTGCTTCGGAAATTTGGGTCTATGTAGTAAAGAAATAGTTGTAGAATTTGTCATGTTCATGCTGAATTAAGGCCCTGAGTCATGGAGTAGACAGGGGAAGAAGTATGGCATGTATTCTCACCACTTTTAAAAAATAATTTGTACCTTGTTTTGTGAGCTGTCATGAGTATGTTTTCCCTTAGTTCCCTGATGTCCAGGTCATTGTCTTTTCCTTATGCTGCATTCATGATTGAGGTACCCACAATTTTTTTTTATCCCCAGGAAGCTGCATACCCTGTTTCTGTTTTTGCATGCCATGGTTTGAAATATTTTCCCCTATCAAACTAAAGTTTTAAGGATAATTAATTTTCCTCAATAACTGATTCACTAATGTCATGTGTGATGCTAGCCAAAGCTTCAGACTGACATGAGATAGCCAGGGTTATTCAAGAAGTCGATAATATTCAAAACCAAAGAAATCAGATTGTTAGCCCATCTCAGCCTTTGTAGGAAATGTAAAATTCCCATAGGTTTCTTGAAAAGTTGATACTCTATCGGAACACCTCATTTTTACCTCTGAGAAGGACTAGAAGCCTAGGGATGTGTTAGTTGGAATTATTGTATCCTTAATGTTCTGAAGTGGACAGAATTTGGTGATCTTGGAGACATTGCAGGTTCCTGCTGTTTAAACTTCAAACTAGATTAACCCAACACAGGGCATACCAGTTTGAGGGATTATTGCAGATTATCATACATTACAGATTATCAGTTACATGTGTGTGTGTGTACATATATATACATATATAGTTCAATATATTTGAAATATATGTATACATGTTTTCTCAAATATCTCAAATATTTGTGTGTATAGGTGAGTGTACACACTGGGTCCCTGAATGAGTTTCCATAAAACCTACATCAGTGCAGAGGTACTCATGGAGTGCCTTCAATAAAAAAGTCACTGCGTATTATGCGATAACATTGAACAGACTCCAGACATCCTCTTATCTTAGATATACAATAATGTAGCATAACTCAAGCCTGAAGGAGAAGTTAAAGCATTAGGTAACAGTAGCAACAGTAGCATGTTAGTGGAGTAATAACTCTCCTGGAGGATAACCCAGGATGGTTTTTATTGAATTGAGTTTACTTAGCTGGGATAAACCCAGATAGGCATCACATTTACAAGAAGGTGCTAGCAAGAGGGCAGGTTATTACAAGCACATTTAGAAGATAAGCTGTAGAAAATTGAATAAAATCAGAGATCAGGAAGGGAACAGAAGTGGTTCCTGGTTCAACTTGTTGCCTTCATTGGTTCCATAAGAAAAAATCATAACGCAATTATGCTCAGGCATTGCAGGGAGGAATGGCTATGAGCTTTCTTAGGAGCCGCCTCTGTTACTCTTACTGACGAGCTTTCTTTATGTTTAATTAAAGTTGCTCTTTTTGCAACTTAAGTACAAGTTCTGTGTTTCTATGGTCTTTGGAGGATTAATTATTCAAAATCTCTTCATATTAGTTATTTAAAAAATGTTACAATAGTGATCACTTGTTAATTTCTTTGGCTTCCTATACCAACTAACTAACTGTCATGCCTTGTATTTATGGTATCTTCATCCTCTTTAACTGTGTTTCTGTTTTGTTTTGTTTTGTTTGTCTTCCTTACCTTTTCAAATTTAAGTCTGATGGATGTTTATGTTGCTATTTCTGTATTGTCTGTATATCTACCCATTGAATTTTCTAAGTGTAGATGAGATGGGTAGATATATGGATTGTCTCCCCTGCTGGAACAATTCCTGAATTTTGTGGTCTTCACCAATCCTTGTCCAAGAGATTATGTCATCTATATGGCTAAACTCTTGCTTGACCATTCTAGTGATTTTGGTTCTGGGGTATTCAGCAAAACGGAGAAAAGTCATGCCTCAGCTATCGTTGAATTAAGATGCTATGCTTTGAAGACTTTTTTTTTCTACTGATAAATATTAGTGGATAGAAGATATACCCTTATATGCAGGTATCTTTTGGCAACATTCTGTTCTCATGGTTTGCTGAAGTCTACTATGAATATGTTCTGAGACCATCACCACCGCCCCACAGCTGCTTCCTTTACCAGAACCATGGACTTAAAGTGCTTCTTGGTATTTACGCATGGACTTCTACTTGTAGATGTGGTTTCTCATGCATTTTAAGTAAGTTTATAGGAGAGAGAGAGACAGACAGACAAAGGATGATTATTTGCATAAATGGAGGGATAATATTGTGACTTATTAACAGATAAAATTTTATTTGTGGTATTTTGATTTCATTTCAAAATTTTTTCTTCCTTCCCTCAATGACTTGTATTTTCTCTAAAAATGTTCTCTTATTAGTAGACCTTGACTTGGAAGTTGATTTTCTAGAGGAAAAAAGTCTATTTGCACAGTCTCCTGATCCTTTGGATGCTTCATAATTTCTCCTGTACCATGTAAGCACTTTTTCCCTTCCTAAAGATCATGGTTTTAAATCAGAAGATATTCATTCACTGACTACTCTGTGAAGTATACTATGCTTGGCACAGTGGAAAGACAGATGATAAATACTCAAGGTGTGCTGTCTCCTAAGACCTGAGAAGAGAGATTCAGGCACAAATGTAAATAACTCATGTAGACAGAAAGTGCTTATGTTAGGAGAAAAAGTGTTATTAGTTAGATTAGGAATAGATATGTCCAATAGTCATATATTTTCATCTTTAAAATCTTCTCTATTTTCTTGACATCTTACAAAATCAAACTTGTGTCCATTTTTAATCTTTAGTTAATTCTCTCTCTCTCTCTCTCTCTCTCTCTTTCTCTCTCAAACACACGTACACACATGCTCACTCTTTCTCTCAATAAAAGGGGCACTCAAACACATTACAAAATCCCTGCCCAACTATTATTTTTTGAGGAGAATCTGGAATGGCTTTAGACACCATCAGCACTTGAAGTTGCCTGGGTGTTTGGGGAGTAGGTTGGGGGTAAGTAGAAAATTCTTACCTGTCTGTCATTTTTTATAATAAAGTTAGAAAAAGGTCTGAGTCTCTGTGTGTGTGTGTGTGTGTGTGTGAGTGTGTGTGTGTGTGTGTGTATCTTAAATAGGAGAGTAAAGTCTAACTCCTGTGAAAAGGACATAAACTAACTCTGGAAGCCACCAGAACACACTACTGCACGAATACCTCTGTGGATTCGGTTACCTTTCAATGACCGCTGTGCCCACCGTGGCCATATTCCAGCACTGTGGTATGTGGTATGCACTCAAGATTCGAAGGTGTCAGAGACATTTCCTTCTTTCATCGTGAGGCAGGGTGGACCCAACGTCTCTGAAAGGTAAATACAAACCCCCCTCCGCGTGTGAGAGTTCTCGAGCTGTGTTTACAGTGTGTCGCCTTTGTCTGCTCTGCACATACTTCACATTTTCTCAGAGGTAATGGGCGACCTGCCAATGACGTTGCACAGTGCTGGGGCCGCACAGTGTCTCTGGGGATATAATTCCTCATCTGCTTTACCCTTTCCCTTCTAGTCTTACGTTCCAACCTGGCTCTGTGCAGGGTGCCAGGCAGCACAAATTTAGGCATCTCCTCATTTCTCCTTCCTTTGATGGCCTTGAACTCCTCATCTGGTCAGCCCTTCACCACCCAGAGGAAGGTGGTGGTGGGACGTGCTTCTGTGGTGGAGCTGTATTGTTTTATATTTGTCTCCTGCGACACCCCTTCTGCTGTTTTTGTTCCCACCTTAAAAAAAAGATCCAAGAATATGAATAGCTTAAAGTGAACTAAACTGGTCATTGTTATTACAGGAAAACTTTATACAAAAATACAAGCAATAATCCGCTTATATACACTCCACTCTCTTACACAATAACTCACCTTTCATCACTCTCCTTTGCTTGGCAGATGGAGTAGCCACCTTCTCTTTCCCACCCTACTAAATACTCATGAAAAGAAGCCCACAGAGCTTCTTTGATTTGGATTTCATTTTTTGTTTTCTTTGTTGGCTTGAGCCTAGGTGCCAGCACAGGGCCGGCAGCTGGAGGGCACTTGTGCTGGTAACTGCTGTAGAGGGAGCTCTCGTGTTTTATAGAGAGGGTGTGAGGCTACCCCACGGCATTTCACTGGAAGGCGATTTTTTTTTTTTTTGTAAAAAGCACAGCAGCTTTCCTCTGATGCACTGACATGGTAACATTGACCCTATTCAAGTGGAAAGAGGTATTACAGCACATTGGCAGACATACCTTCATTGGAGATGTGTCAAACCATATGAAAACCAGCCACTACAACTCTGCAGTCCACACAAAGTTTCCTGGGTTCTAGATGAAGCCTCTTCATGGGCACCCTGGGGATGGCAAGCTGCATAGTTTCTGGGTACATTACTTGGCTTATTTGGGGGATCATTATACCCTTTTCTGTTTTCCTATACCTTCTATTTCAGAAATGCCCCCCAATTCCAACTCAAAGCTTCGTCAAGATGTGGCTAAGTTATTGCACATGATTTTGGAAAAAGAATCCACAACTACAAATATGAATAACAACTGTCCTGGATATTTTGAATTTGTGAAATGAAGCCAGTGCTTTGCAATGTAAACCTTCCTCATGTAAATTTGAAGTTGCTGATAAACTCCAAATGAGATCCCTGATTCCTGAGGGAACAGACAAAAAGTTGAGCATTTTATGGATATTTAGTATCTCTCATCTGTCCTTAACTTGAAATAGAGATATTCTGGGCTAGGACGTCCTATTTAGAGTATTGTCATTCTTGATTGTTAGTAAAATCTCAATGCTTTTTTCCCCTAAGTAGGACCAAGAAACATTTAGCACAAGCTAAATTGTCAGCTGAATGATGGAGTTAGTCAAACTCTGTTTACGTCCCTGCTGCAGGCCAGGCACGGAGATGAGTGTCCTGGAGGATACCCAGATCCTTTGCTCTAGGAGCATGAGGACTACAGGAAACTAAGATAAGGAGACAGCGCTTCAACCCAAGACATTCAGAAAGGTACAAATAAAGCACGTGGATTCTGTTCATAGCGACCTGGGAAACAAAAACAAAAAGAGGTATTTTAAAAATACTGACTTGGAAATTCAACTTTCTCTAAGATTGATGTTCAATTCTCCTTCTCTGTCAGTCTGGAGGCAGCAAGATTTTCTCTCTTGGTGTCCTGCCATGGCAGCCACTTGGGTTACTTTATTAGGATTAACAACAGTTTATGAAAGCCAAACAGAAGGACCGTGATTTACTTAGTCTCCCTGTAGCATCCGTGCAAAATCCATGTGGAGGTTTGAAAAAACGTTTTTAGACACATTTTTGTGGTTTGGGTTTGATTCCATCTATAAAATCGTTGCAGAGTTCAAGGCTTTGATGAAAGGACCATAGATCTTCAGAAATAAAAGAGCCATAAGCAGATCTATCCAATTTCTTGTTTTCAAATGAATGTTTTTCTTTTCTGCTTAATGGGCGCTATTTGAGGTTAAACACGTCACCTAAAATTGCATATGGCATAAGCCTAGGAAGACTCAATTCATGGTTTCCTGGGAGAGGGCTGTTCCTTCCACCCTACCATCTTTTATAAATGAGAAAATTAAACCACAAAATCCTGGGAGTTGGAAGATAACTCATTTTGGGGACAGAGGGAGGGCTGACAATCTAAATTTCTACCTATAAAATAACACTATTCTCGTAAACCTTTATTGCTCTCTATTCTCATTATTTATTCAAGATGTATATCATATCTATTTCCAAAAAAATATTTAAATATGTTGCAACCTAATACACCCTGCAAAATTAAACATCTAAAAATAGAACCAAACCAAACCAAACAAACCCAAAATAAATAAAAACAGAATAATTTTTTTTCTATAACAACAACAAAAAGTAGTTAGCACATATCTAGAAGCAATCACTCTATTCCCGAGAATGGAATTTGGTATTCAGTTTCTTGGCAGATGAAATAAAATTATAAGTAGGTGAGACTATGTTATTCCCACCATCTTACCTGTTGGCTTTAAATTGGGTTTCCAGATTTAACAGAACACAAATAAGGGAGAAGAAAGTACTTTTTAGCACATCTTGTGGATTGTCCTTCAAGTTTATTTGTATAAGGCATTCGAATAAAACACAAAAACGTATAAGGACATTACGTCTCAGTTCTTGAGTGGGTGATTTAGAAGGATAATAGTAATTTTCTGAACCTGTGACATGTATTGGTAAAGTTCCTCTTTTGCAAGGGGAGTTTATTCTAATTATTTTTACAATGCCCATTATCTGTAGAATGTTTTTCCCCCAGAAAGAGCATCAGTACTAGCAGCTTTTGACCATAAAATTATGATAAATGGTCTCAATACTAATAACCACTTGGATTATGATGAGGAATCAGAATACACACTGTTTATGAAGATGTATTGAACACTGCGAATGCTTTGGAAGTGTAACGTATGACAGCAGCCCCTGGTACCCTTATCCATTTATCAAAGGGTTACCCAGTTTTGCTTACTACCTCAATAACACAGTTTTTGCTTGAAGCATGGATGCTAAGCCCTTCAGCAGGTCAGAATCTCCAACCTCCCTCTGTCTCCCCCTATTCAAGATCTCTTCTGGAAACGGGCCAGTGGGGATGTGTGGGAATTCAGCCCTTTGTTTTTGGTATTTGGTCTGGCAGCCTTGGTCACCGATTGGCTTCCTTCTTTGGAGATGAACATCTTCTACTCCTTTGTGCTTGTGTGACAAAAACTCAACCCACACCTGCCAAAATGAATAGCCCAGAAAACTTGTTGTGGTGGTAGGATCAGTTTTTTTTTTTTTTTTGAAAAAAAGAAACCCTCCAATCACCAGGAATTCTAAACATAATTGGTTCGTTCCCAGAAATACAATAAAAGGAAACCAGAAGTATTATTTTAGTCCCTGGTTGTTTGTGAATAAACCCGATTTTATTTTTCAGACTTTGAAGGTCACAGAATCAAATCAGGTGGAGTCACAGAAGGGAAGTTTCCCCTTCCATCAGTTCCTCCTGTCCACCTTTCTCCCCAGTTCTGTGTTAGACATAGGGGTTTGTTAGACTTAAGTAGAAAGTAGAACACTGCTCAGAATTTCAGGGTCAAAGCAGGTTACAAAGATAGCTACCTTAGAAATTACTGGAAGGCAAGCAACAGTGATAAATAAAGCAGGTCCATGAATTCCTTCAGTGCACCCCAGCACTGCTTCTCTGCTAGTGTGCAGTCTCCGCATTTCTGCTGGTCAGCAGCAGAATCCAAGGAAGAGGAGCTTACTCTTATTTTCCCAGTAAGCCAGGACACCTCACCTCTGGAATGGGAGAATGAGCATGGAATTGGATTTGTCTAGGAAGTAGATAATTAAACCTGGACCTTAGATCCACATAGGAAGATGACAGAAAAATAAAGAATGCATGTATTATTTTCTAGAGATCAAATCTTAAGAGCCTCTATATCCTTTTCATAATGTGACCTTGAACGCAGCAAAAATCTTAACATATTGCTGGGCCATAGTAGGTACCTGAATAATGTAAGTTCTCTTTCCTGCTTCTTTTACTTTTTCTGTACATCAAATAATATAATTTTCGTCTCACCGTCTAAGTCATTCCGTAGCATCTGTTGTTATTCCATAATATAAACACGTTCACATTACTTGTATTTCTTTCCTTAGAGCTTACTGAATAGTAAGGAAATATTTTTCTAATTGATAAGCTTGTTATACAATTCTAGAACCTCCTCTCAATGCTTCTTATATCCAAATTGTACACCCTGGCATAAGTTTAAACAAAAGAAATGTTAAAAATAAGAACTAAGATGTATCAAGTGCCAAGTATGTGGAAGGCATATTCTAGATGCTTTATATCAGGTATTTCATTTAATCCTCAAACTAACCCTAACAGAGAGGATAAATATTTCCCATCTCTGTGTAAGAAATCAGCCTCAAAAAGATCTTACTCCAGGTCTTTCAGTTAGTAGGTCTAGAGTACAGCTTACTCAGATCCCAGTCTGCATTCTTTTTAGCTCACCACAATACCCAGGTTGTACTAGAAATCCAGAAAGCTGGAGCAAGAGGTTTTTCTCACTGCCTCTTTCAATTTTGTTTCCTTGAGAGCACTGGAAGAAGGGACCCATTCTACTAGCCACAGACAGCATTTGTGTTGCAGCCAGACTGATCTGGGATCGGTCTGGGGTACTTTCATAATTCTCAATAATTCAACTGTTTGCTTCTTAGAGTTTTAGGGACTGAGTAGGTTCCCAGTAATAGAAGTCAAACTTTGTCCTTGAAAGATGTCCTGATGTTTTCAGAAAACAAAATAGCAATTTTAGAGCAGGACGGCAGAGGTCAGATTTCAGGGGAGAGTCAATTGACCCCTATTCAGCCTAAGAAAGGGGTATGAAAAACAGTGAGTCTGCCTCAGCAATGAGGCAGAAGATCTGAAAGAAGATGCAGTCCTAAGCATAGCTGGCTTAATTTCTTGAACCTGCCCTGATCCCTGGAGTAGGAAGGGGACTGAGGTTCTTGCACATAGGTAGGGGCCACCGGCCCATGAGAACTGGTCACCAGTGTTACTAGATATTCATAGTAGGAGAAGCCTGGAGTTAAATTTCCTGAAAAACAAGGCTTGTGTATAGTGAGTAGGTATTACTTTCCTGTAGGATTACACATCTTACCCAGATAGACTGCGCAAAAATCCCTAATGGTTATGGATACTTTCTGGCACCAACAACAAAGATCCCTCTCTAACTTGACTCCTCCTTCAAAGTGACATACAATAGAGAGGTGCTCATGGTGCATAAAGTCCAGTGACAGTTGCTTTTAAATGTGCTGCAACCAGACTTAGATACTTTATATGGAGCAGCTCATCCTGACTTTACTAACAGCCAGATAGCCAAAGGCAGAGCCTTGGAGGGCTAATGGGGTAACTGTGTAGCCACGAAGCGTCCCTGTGGAGTACTGGCTGTGAGGCTTACTGAGAAGGGACACTCCAGTACATGCACTGTTTGGAAGTCCCTGAGACAATGTGAAGATGAGAATTAGCTTAGACAGTGGCCCCCGAGATGCTCAGTGGGTACAGCTTTCCAGGTCCCCCCAGTTCTTCACCAGATGTGGCTTAGGCTTATTGGCCCTCATGTGCTGCCTGTATAGGGTGAAGTCTCAGCAGGTACTGGGAAGGCTGGGTGAGGCCACTGAGCCTCTTATACCCTACCCCAGCACTCTGGACTCCAGCAAAATGACATCTGGGGTTCATAACTTCTTTTGGTTCATGGATCCTATTGGCCTTGTGGTGAAGCCTACAGACTCCTTATCAGAATAATGTTTTTAAATGCACAAAATAATATATCTAGGGTTCTAAAGGAAGCCAAATATACAGAAGAATGGTCTGAAATGTCCCCCAGGGACTTCAAGGAATAATTAGAATAGAATGGAGAGAAGAATTTTCAATTATCGGGTTCCTCCTATGCAGGCAGGGTTCCAGTATCAAAACATTTAGGAGGCAAAATGTATGATGTGAAAATATATGTGCTTCTTTAGTAATGCAACAAATAACAAGATTTAGCAGCAGGCCTAATACCATGATTCCAATAATTCCAATGCCATAATTCCACAACGCTAATATTATAATTCCAAGTAGTGAGGAGTATAAATGATATTTTAAGGTATCTGCTATAAATGAAATATGATCTGAAAAACTTGTAATTTCCATTGATGACAAGATCACAGACATAGTATAATACTGATGTGCTGTGTTGTTTCCATTCATAATTTGAGAAAATGTTCAATTTCAATAAAAGCTTAATGAGAATTAAGATATACTTTCTCCCCATCCTTTTTCAACCGACCTCCTAAATCCTCTCTGTGGATCTCAGACTAAGAACTCCTGTTTTATGTACTTGTGGAAAATGACTTTAGAATGGTTCTAGGTTCATTTTCTTACCTTACTACCAATATCACCTAGCTACAGTGACTTCCAGGTAATATAAAAAATCCCAGCCCCATTGAAATGATGTGACAAAGACCATGACCTTGTGAAATTAATTTGTCTCCAGAGTCTTGGAGGGTTGAGCAGGTTACACCCACCATGGCCAGGGCCAAACCCTGTGCCATTTACTGGAAATAAAGGAAAGTTATAGTAGCTTCATGAGATGGAGCAATACTGCAACCCAGTTAGCTGGACAAGGACTGATTTCAGGGTAATTTCTAAAAAAAGAATAAGGGGATGTGGCTTAGTGGTAGTACGCTTGCCCGGCAAGCTTGAAGCCAGGGGTTCAATCCCCATTACCACAAAAATAGATAGATAGATAGGTAGGTAGGTAGGTAGATAGATAGATAGATAGATAAAATAAGGACAATAAAGAGAAGCTAAGACCTCTATTTAAGCTCAGAGTGGAGTGGTAGAAAGTATGTGGGCCTTGGACTTAAGTCCTGGTTCTACCCTTGATACTGGGTGACCTTGGGTAAGACAAAAAATTTTCTCCTTAATTTCCTGTCCTCTCTGTTGGTAAAATGGGGGCAAATACTTCACACAACTTTTGTGATGGACACATACAATATATGTATAGAAGAGTGCTGTGTAAACTGTAAAGCCTTGTGCACATATTTGCTATTATCATGTTACAAAGCCTTGGTGTTTAACTTTACTCCAGATGTGTCACCCGGCAGTAGTCTTACTGTCTCGCTCTTGCTGAAGTTTGCAGGTTGAGGCAAGACTGCTGTAGTGTCTGTCACGTTTTCCTTTCTGGAGACATCCCCATGACTGCCAGCTCTACCGAACTGACTGACTATTATCCAAAGGCCAGTGAAAGACCTTCCATCCTCCTAGGATCTAAGACCTGCACCCCTGTTTTTCTGAGGAAACTCCTTTGACCCTTCTATTCCTCTGGCCTTCCTTTCTCTTACATTCTCTCCCCTCATCTGGTCTGGCCTCTGTCCAAAACCCTGGGATGGAGGTGAGGGGTGGGAGCCATAGGCACAGGTGCTGGGAAGACACTGCAATGGTGGAGAAGACTCGCTGGTCCTCAGGCTGCTCCCTGAGTTCTGTGGGGTGTGGTTTCCATAGAGCCAGCAGTAAGAGTACACGGAATAAAGTAGATTGAAGTCATTCAGCTTTGAAGACTTCCTGTATACTTTTAAAGCTGCCCCATGACATCATTTTGCTGGGCGGCTCAGAACAATAGGCGGGGGTGGGATGAAATGAATCAAATCTACAAAGTGCCAAGAACAGAAAGTAATGGGTTGAAACAGAAACAGCCACAGTGGATGTGAACTTTCCTGAACCAACCGGGAAAGAACTGGCCCCCCCCATTCTCCAAGATGGCCCGAGAGCGCCCCCTCGGCCTGCCTCCCAGGCCCTTCCACCCACGCAGAGCCTGCTCACTGCTCCTTGTTTTTCAACTGCAGAGTGACCTCTCTCTGTTGAGGGGAACAAACAGGGGCAGACACACAGGGAAAGTCATGTGACTTGCAAAGGGTTCGTCCATCCAAGTTCAATAAATTAGCAGCCAAAAATTTTAATCAGATATTTAATCTTTCCTCCCTGTAAG
Source organism: Marmota monax (assembly GCF_021218885.2). Lineage (NCBI taxonomy): Eukaryota > Metazoa > Chordata > Mammalia > Rodentia > Sciuridae > Marmota > Marmota monax. The sequence continues at coordinate 4,795,223 of NW_026695245.1, forward strand.
GGAGAAGGGGTGTTTACTGTGGCTCTGGGCCAGGTTAATCTCAGAGAAGAAAGATTGCTGCCGCATCCTTGGTGCTGGGAATCCTTGAAGTCACTTTTGCCTGTTGAGCCCTCCTCAGCTGGTAGGTTCGCCCTGTCTCTTGTAACTTTCTGCAGTTTGTGACAGGACTTCACAGTGACTGGAGGAGGGATTCCCACATTTTTCTAAACAAATTCAGATAGGAAAGGACTCAAAGAAAACCTGCAAAGCTTACTACAAGGACAATCTGGTCTGATGAGTCTGATGGGTTGAGCTCTTCTCACCCACTCTGCACCCTCCCATCTATGCCCTCCCAGTGTCCTTGGGGAGAAAGACTTGAAGGAGTCCTGCTGGGGATCTCCTAACTCTGGTGGCCAGACTTGCCTAATTTGTAAATAATTAACTGATGTCTATGATTCTGACTATGGTTGAACTTTATTAATTGATCTGACAACGATTGACTGCCAGGCACTCTTCTAGGTTCTTAGGACAAATCAAAGTACAAAAATAGAAAAGTCTCTATCCTCATATAGCCAATGCTGTAATGATGGGAGAGAGTGACATACAATAAACATGGTAATCAAATAAATAATATAAAGTTAGAAGGTGACAACTAATATAAGGTGGCAGGGCATATATGTATGGACATATTAATTTGTAAAATAATTCACTGCAACATTTCCATGGTTTCCATTGCAACTCCCCCTGTTAATGCTGTTTGATTTTGCCATGAATGTGCAGGGAGAAATCCACTCCATAGTCGAGGGTGTAAGCTGGCTCATGAAGAGAGGTAATGGTAGAGACATTTTGGAGGCTATTCCTCTCCCCATAAGAAATAGTTTTGTGATGCCTAGGAGCAGCTGTGAGTGGATTGTGGAATTGAAATTTCCTGTAGGGGAGACATTGAAGACCCTGGCTCTGTTTGGAAAGAGAAATCAGAAAGAGGTATCAAGCTGTAAGTGACTAGACTTTCCCACATGTCTAGTTTCGAGCTCGGATAACCATAATTATGAATGGATTTTTAATCCAATGTGGAAGTCAAGAGAGGCAAATTTGAAGAGCTTGATTTGGATGGCAAGTATTTAGATACAGCTACAAGAGTCATGTTCATAGTGCTGATGTGATAAAACCACCAGAGTGAGAGGAAAATATCAAATGTAAGATACAAAGAAGTGATTGAGAGAAAGTAGGACAAACATATTATCTTATGAATATAGCAAGACATGGTTTTAAAGCAGTGCTACTCAAATTTTGCTCCCATTAGAATCATCTGGACAGATCTGAGCATTCCAACACCCCAGGTTGCACCTATACTAATGATCGCAATCCCTGGTGGTGGGACCCAAGAGTCAGTAGTTTTCAAAGTTCTCCAGGTGATGCCATTTACAATCAGGGAAGATAACTATTTTTAAAGCAGGAAAAATGGATAACAGCTACACACAGAGCAGGTGTGAAAGAAGCCAAATTTGAAGACTAGCAGAGCACTGATGGCCCTTTCTGGAATGATTTACCAGTGTGTTGTTATTTCACAGGTGAATGGACTTAAGACAAAGTGGTTGGATTTAGTAACCTCCCCAAGGTTGCACGAATGGTAAATTTTAGTGTTGAGATTTGTTTTTTTTTTTCTGGTACTACGGCCTATATTCATTTCACTCCACTGTAGTAGGGCAGAGATTGGAGAAATGGAGGTGTTTCTATTGACTGATTTATTTACTTTTGGTAAAATGGATGTTGAAACGAGAACCTCATGACTTGAAGCCTTAGGCACAGGTGGCATAAGGAGTTGGGGCTCCCCTTTTCTGAATCATAGTTTTTGACCTTTGCTGTTAACTCGGTGCTTTAATATTTGGGGCTTTCTTCTAATCTCTTGTTTGGAAAACAACAGGATTTAAAGATTCTGTGAGTGTGGAGTGTGGTGGCGTATCAGTGCAGATGAACTAGAGACAAGCTGGATCCCCAGGAATTTGGTTTGCAAGGGATCAAATCCTCAGTTTGGCTACCTGCTCCTGTGACTCCAAAGATGAGAATGTGTGTGTTAGCTGGAGAGGAGATGCATGCCAGAGAAATGTCCAAGATGACTTTGAGGAGCTGAGGCTGGTCCAGAGCCAGGGGGTGGGCATGGTGAACAGGACAGGTTGAGAGGGGGAGATCTAATTTGACAGGGATCCCAATGCTTGCTGTGAGAATCCAGGCTGTGGATGGGGGGCGGGGGGAGTGGAACTTGAGAGCTGGTAGGAGGAGAAGAGAAGCATTAGTGGGCCAAAGGTCAACGAGGTCAAACTTCAGCAGGAGAAGTGATACTCAACCAAACAGTGGATGTTGTTGAAAAACCACTTTGGGATTCCAAAATAGGAAATTGGATCAAATGGTTTCTATAAACATTTTTAGTTCTATCTTGTATCTTATGATGCCACTGTATCTTTGGTGAACAGATGACCTCCTTGCCACCCAAAGAAAGTTTCCTAAAGGAATCCTAATTTCAGTTTGGAAATGTCTTCTTTAATTGGGTATTCTAAATATTTCACCAAAGTATATCACTTTAAGCGGGAAAGTTTTGTTATTTTCTGATAAAGTGATAAATGATAAAGGCTGAATGTTTACAGAGAAGCAGGTCATTTTTATGTTTTGGGCAATGGATCCACAACTCTTTATGACCTTTGCATATTTTCCTTGTATAAAACGTGCAGTCACTCAATTCTTCTAAACATTGTTTCCCACATCTTTGATTGTCACAACCTAACTTTGTTTGTTCACATCACTTGATTAAGATGATGAATATCATAACAGGTCTGTGGACATTCCTTTTACTGTGACACTAAAACAACAGTGGTGACAAAGAGCAGGTTAAGGCATAATGGATCTCCCTCTTCTATGGAATTACCCAAGACAGAGTAATAGAATCACTGAGGACTGCACTCAATTATTGTGAAACTTGTTCATCATGATTACTTCTCAAGACTTCACTATTGAAAAGCGTTTATTCTGAGTCTTGTTGGTTCAGAGAGAGAAAGGTATCAAATGCTCCATTCTCACCTTAGTGCTTCTGTTGACACAGGCAAACAGTGAGGGAGTGAGTTGACATCTGGAAAATCTGACCTACGGAGTCAACAAAATGGAAAATTGCTGTCCTTAAGATCAGTGTTTTTGAACATTAAAGTTTATTGATCTGTTTATTTGGTTAATTACCTTATACTTTCATGAACTTATTCATCAAATATTTGTTGAGTTCTGTTCTGTCAGCTACTCTGCAAGGCACTGGCAATTTAGCAGATTTAGAAATAGAGATGTTGAATCTTCACTTAAATTTAACAGTTGAATACAGAATACAAATATTAAACAAGTAATTGTCATGAAATTATGAAAGTTGTTTAAGGCAAAATCAGGGTATTATGAGAGTGGAAAGCAGGTGTGAAATCAGCTCTGAGTTTGGAGAGAGACCTCTGAGGAAGGAACAATTGTGGAGTAAGCAGGATCTGGAATTATCCTTCTACTGTAAACAATGAGAAAAGTGGGTGAAATATAGGAAGCAACTATTTTCAGATATTAGGCAACAGGACATGTGGTCTTCTAATCCCTCAAAAGTGGGATTACAATTATGCAAACCCTGCCACCATTAAAGTTTATCTACAAGTTTAAGTCCAGTTTCAGGTGCTGGGAGCAGGAACTCAGTGTTCAGCAATCTTTATGAGTTGAGAGGATCAAATTTTTAGGAGCCTGGGGGATTTAGAAATTTGGGGGACAGAGTACCCAAAAATAGTTACTCAGAGAAAGAGTTTCAGAAATCTTCACAGAAGCTCCCTTTAGTCTTTGGTCAAATGTCAAAACAGAAGTGCATAGGGTGAAAACTCTGACACCAACCAAGAATAAGCGTTAAGGAAAGTTCTATTCCTGGGAAGCTGTGTTACAAATAATTTCAGTAACTCAAACTGAGTTGAAAATTGTCCTAATTTCCTTCAGCCAGAGAGGAGGGGCCTCATTAAATACTTGTACCATAACAGATACCATAGAAGAGTAATGTCTAGGAATGGGGCTAAATTAGTTCCAGTTAATAAAGGCTACTTTATACCTAGCTTAAAATAACTTAAAAATAAGCCTAAAAAATTTAAACTTAACTCTCTCCTACAAAAAGTCCAACACTCCTAAAAGTTAGACATAATCCAGTAAACAACATAAAATTCAAATTGTACTGCAACCAATAAACAATTACTAGACATACAAAGAAGCAGAAAACTGTGATCTATAACCAGGAAAAAATAAATAGAAAAAAAATATATAGAAATAACTGAGATAATGGAATTAGTAGATAAGGAAATAAAAATAATTATTTTAAATGTATTCAAAGGTGTAAAGAAAAACATAAAACATAATGAAGAAAGAAATGAAAGCTGTAAAATAGAACACCATACCAGAGCATATGCTTCTGCTTCTAGTTAAAGAAACCAGAAAAACAAGAGCAAATCAAGCCAGAAGTAAGTAGAAGAAAGGTAAACAATAAAATTTGAAGAGAAAAACAATACAGAAGAGAAATTAAATTAAAAGCTGGTTTTTAAAAGATCAATAAAAATTGTTAAGATGCTAACTAGACCAATTATAATGAAAGGGGCATAACTGCAGGTATTACAGAAATTAAAAGAATAATAAAAAATGTTTTGAAAAACATTGTGTCAGTAAATTAGAAAACTTAGATGAAATTAAAAAGTTCTTTGAAAGACACATTTTATCAAAATTGACTCAAGAAGAAATAGAACATCTGAAAGACCCTACAGGTATTAAGGAAGTTAAATTAATAAATGTAAATTTATTTTATTTAGAGACAAGGTCTCACTGAGTTGCTTAGTGTGCGCGCGCACGCGCGCGCGTGCACACACACACACACCCTTCGACCTGGGTGGCTTTACTGTGTATTCTGTTCAGATTTAACAAGGTAATAATACAAATTCTATATAAACTCATTCAGATAGGATAGGAGGAGAGAACATTTACAAAAAATTTTTGAGACAAGGTTTGCTTTTCTGACAAAACCAGAAGAAAGTATTATAAAAAAAGAGAAAATGAAAGATCAGTATACCACATATACATGATTGCAAAAATCTTTATAATAAATTAGCAAACAAAATTCAACGATGCATAAAAGTATGTCATGACCCTTTGGTATAAACACTCTCAGAAATCTAGGAATAGAAGGGAGCTCCTTGAATATGATGCATTATCTATGAAAAACTTATAGTTAACATCATGATTCATTCTGAAAGAACTGAACAATTTCTTTTGATATTGTAAACAAGGAAAGGATCCCTATTCACATGATATTTACTCAACATTATACTAGAGGATCTGTTCACTGAGAAAAGGCATGGAAAAGAAAAATGATACTGAGAACAAAGAAAAGAATTATACTTTTACTTGCAAATAATGTGATTGTATTCAAAGAAAATCTTAAAAGACTCTACAAAAAAGCTACTAGAACTAATAAACAAGTTTAGAAAAGTGGTAGAATATAGGGTCAGAATACAAAATCAACTGAATTTTATATACTAGCAATGAACAAATGTGAATTGAAATTTAGGAATATCATTTACAATTGCACCAAAAAATGTGAAATACTTAGGGATAAAAATAGCAAAATAAGTATAGCACTCTTACAATGAAAATAATAAAACATTACTAGCAGAATTAAACCTCGCTGGGCACAGTGGTTCATGCCTGTAATCCCAGTGGCTCGGGAGGCTGAGGCAGGAGGATCAGAAGTTCAAATCCAGCCTTAGCAAAGAGCAAGGTGCTAAGCAACTCAGTGAGACCTTGTCTCTAAATAAAATACAAAATAGGGCTGGATATGTGGCTCAGTGGTTGAGTACCCCTGAGTTCACTCCCTGGTTACCTCCCCGAGAAAAAAAAATGAAACCTCTAAATAAGTTAAGAGATATACCATGTTCATGAATGCAAAGACACAGTATATTTAAGATGCTCATTTTGCTCTCCTTCCTTCCTTTCTTCCTTCATTCTTCATTCCTTTTTTCTTTTGCTGAGGATCAAACCAAGAATCTTGTTCATGCTGTCAGGTGCTCTATCACTGAGTTATTTCCCCAGCAAAATGTTCATTTTATGAAATGTCATTTATCCAACACATTCTCAACTATGTTTCAACTATCCAAACAGATTCTAAAATTTTTAGGGTAGTGCTAAATCTTTAAGAATTACAGATAATATATAGAAGAAAATCTTTAAACCTTTTAGAGTAAGCAAATATTTGTTATAACATAAAAGTCATGGACCAGAAAACATAAAATAGTAAAGAAAATTTATTCAAAATTTAAAACTTTAGCTCTTTGAAAATGTTATTGAGAATGTAAAAGGTCATATTATTGACTGTAGAAAAATCACAAAGTGTATAACTGCCAAAACAGTTGTATTCAAACTGCCTAAGAACACTTAAAACTTAATAAGTAGATGAACAACCTAAGTTTTTAAATGGGTGAACTATTTGAGCATTTAACTACGAAGAAAAAAAAAGACATAAACAGCTAACAATCTCACAAAACGATGATTAACATCTTTAGCTATTAAGGAAGTGCAAATTTAAACTACATAAAATATCAATAAAACCCATTAAAATAGCTAACATCTGAAAGACAATATCTAGTATTGGCAAGAATGTTGACAACTGGAAGTCTCACATTGTGGGTGGAAATGTGATACTTGGAAAAACAATTTTTTATGGAGCAAAATATATACACAGCCACCCCATTCCAGGTGTTTATCCAAGGAAAATTAAAACACATGTCTAGACTGGGAGCATTGATCAGTGGTAGAGCATTATGAAGCCCTGGTTTCAATCTCCAGCATCCAAAAAAAAAAAAAAAAAATTAAAAACAACCAGTGTTCAAGTAAACAAATTATGATCTTTTTGAAGAGTAGATTTACTCTGGTAGAGTATTAAGTGCTGTGGCTTACATGTGGCCTTTAAAAATTCATGTGTTAGAAGCTCAAAGTCCTATGTTAATAGCATTTAGAAGCAGAGCCTTTGGGAGTTAAGATTAGATGAGATCATGAGGGTGGGGTCCCCAATGGCATTAGTGGCTTTGAAAAAAAAGGACAAGAGATCTGAGCTAGCACACTTTCTCTGTCTTGCAATAGGATGACCTCTTCCATATTAGGATGCAGCAAAAAAATCTCTCACCAGATGATGAGCAGTTGCTTCCACCATGCTCTTCAACTTTGCCACCTACAGAACCATGGGCCAAGTAAGCTTCTATTATTATAAATTATCTTGTATCAGGTATTATTGCCTCAGAAAGCAGGCTAACACATGAGGATTCTCCAGAGAGACAGAACCAACAGGAAATGATAACTAAATAGACAGTAGATAGAAAAAAAGAAAATATGAAAATGCAGAAAGCAAAGAGAAAAATACAAATACTCATAATTCCATCACCTAAACAACCCACTAATATTTTGTTTTATTTCCTTCCAAATTTGTCTTTCTTTAATGCTTGATATTACAAAAGAGTTGTAATGATAATGTTCTTACAAACTTCTAGCCTATTTTTTCCATTAATATTTAACCAAGCATGTCGATTCATTTATTTGTTCATTCATACAAACAACAAAGATTTAATAAAAGTTTGCTGTACATCCAGTATGATGAAGACAAGCAAAGACATAATTTCTGCCCTTGTGTAGTTTTCAGTTTATTATTGTTTAGTAAGAAAAGATATTAAACAAAAAAAAGATAAATACATAATTATAAATTGTTAAAGGTATTAAACAAAAACCAAGATAAATACATTATTACACATTGTTTTTAGAAAGAAATCAAATAGGATATTGTGAGAGATTAACAGGGGATAATAGGTTAGACTGAAAAGCCAGGAAAGGCAGGTTTGAGGAAGGTGATCGAAATGGAAAGATGTGGGATATGTTGGGTTTGCTAGTTGATGGTTCAGAGAGAAGCATTCCAGGCAGAGGGCACGGCATGAGGGGAAGATGAGAAGAATGTCAGGTTAGTGAGGCTGGAACCTGGAGCATGATGGGGGGCAGCTACCAGTAGGCTGGAGGTGGAGGGTGAGTTTTAATGATGCAGAACTTTTGTGGCCAGACTAAGAGGTTTGCAATGTATTCTAAGAGCAATAGGGAGTCACCAATAGGCATCAAAATGGGAAGACATCATGCTCAATTTATGTTCTTGAAATACTGCTCTGGCTAGAATGGAAGTAAGAGTGGAAAGGAGAACATCACTTAGGAGGCCACTGCAGCCATGTAGGTGAAGAAGGTGTGCCTGTAGATGAAAAGGAGAGAAAAAAACAGATTTGAGAAATACTGTTCAGGTAGGAATATAAATTGAATCATATGAAACTGCCATTTTTTGTAGTACAAAGTGATCACACAGTGAAAATTTCACACAATAATAATTGCACAGACATGGGAGGTCAAGGAAAGGGGGACTGAAGGATGATTTAAAAATTATATATATTTTTGGTCCCCCCCCACTTTTACTTGAGTAACTTGGATACAAGGATACAAGGACCATTGAAGTGGGGGAAAATAGAGAACCAGGTGTGGTGACCATAGAGGTCAGTTACTATCATTCATTGATTTCTTTCTCACCATGAAGCAGGAATGTTGTTTTAAGAACTGACTCCAGCTCCAGGAGCCACTAGTGATTAATCTAAGCCAGTCTTAGTTTTCCCACTTTATTTCCAGAGGCTAGTTTAGAATCCTAGGCTCAGCTTGTCTGCATATTTCCTCTGGCCCAGTGGTGAGTATGTGCCTAAACTGGTCAGCCAGATTGAAGGGAAGCACCTTTATTTCATTAGTGGGTTCTTTATTGATAAAATTTCTAGAACCTATTTTTCCAATAAAAATCCTTCCCAGAATTTGGAATGATGAGTCAAAGGGCTTGAACTCTTTGAAGACTATATTATTAAACTACTTTAGAAAGCAATGGTCTAATTAATTCTTACACAAGTTTGTATGAAAGTGCCAATTGAACCATGTACTTTTACCACATTGGTTATCCTCATTAAAAGTAATCTCAGCTAATTTGTTTGGCAACAAATGTCACTTCATTTATAATTCTCCTTCTTTTATTAATAGCATGATTGAACTTTTTCCCATCAAAGTATTTTAAAAATAGATAACCAAAAGAACATGTACTCTAAAATCTAAAACATTCTTTTCTGGTACCATCTCAAAGAATGCTTCAAAATATCTTCTAAGGAGCCAATTTATTATATTTTCCCATTTGCCTTACCCCACACACTGATGTTGAAATATAATTAAATACAGATCATTTCTCATGCTTTAATTTCCTAGAATAAGGAATATTTCATAAAATATGTAAATCCAACTAAAATATAAGTCCAGGTTTTAAAACTGGAATTAAGATCAAAGTTTTTTCTTGATGGAAAATTCAACACTAAATTTATGAGCTGATACAAGCAAGATTTCACATCATTGCTCACCTTTTCTTTTGTACAACTCAACAATCTTCTGTTTGCCTTCTGTTTAACATACCAAGTGAAGAGTAATTAATTTTAATGTGTTAATTTCTCTTTTGGAACAGAGAAATGAAGTACTTTAACTGGGCTGTCATTCTATCCTTGATTGTCAAAGTTTTAGTTTGCTTGATTTTCTTTGCTCTTCTTGCAGATTTAATGAAAGAAAAAGAAACAATTATAAATTCATTAGTTTCAGCACTTTCATTTTTTTAAGAGAAAGGGGCCTGTCCTCTGAATTTTCAGTATTCTAAGATACTCTTCTTCCATATCATTAAGAGGACTTTTCTGGAAGAGCTATAGAAATCTGTTTTCTGTAATATATCTTGATCCCAACATCAAAAACATGAGAAGCGGCAAGAACTGATTTTCACTCCCCAGATTCCAGCAGCTGGAGATAGAATTTAACATGGAATCAGATAATGATTAATGTTTTTCTTTCCTCTTTACTTTAAATGATGTGCACATTTGGATACTGTGGCAACCTACTTCTCTTTGTGCCGTTTGTGTGCTTGACTTTATAACATTGTAATGTTATTTGATGATGTATCTTTTGCTAAATGGTATGTTTTTTTGTGAGCAGGAACTTGTCTCACTCCTCTTTATAAACTTCCTAGCATGAGTGCGAGGAACAGAATAGGCACTTAAAAAACACATTTTAGTGTACAGATGAAATTGAGAAAACCAGCAGACATTTCCATGAAGGCTGTTTTGCCTAGCACTGTTTATTCTTCAGCTAGGCAAGGTCTAATCCTAGGTATTTATGATAGAGAATTATAAAAAAAAAGTTAAGATAAATTTTTATAATCAAAGAGTTTCAAACATCTAGCTCTCAACTTGGGTTTTCTCTAACATCTTAATATTGTTGACTATTATTTCAGTCAAATTCTCTCTCTCTCTCTCTCTCTCTCTCTCTCTCTCTCTCTCTCTCTCTCTCTCTCCTCTCTCTTTCTCTGTATTTCCTAAAAGTTGTTGTTCTGGTAGACAAAGCAAATTTTTCTGAGAAAAAGCTAAAACTGGGTTGCAACTTATCAGGCTTTGAGGTTTACATCACCCTTTGGTGTTTTGCCTGAAAAAATACAGTTTGCTTCAAAGAACTGACACAGCTTCCAAAACAGCAAAGGGGCATGCACTGAGAGACTTCTGGTGATTTCTGACAGCTTGACCAGACACGTCCCTTTTTTTGCAGACTCTGTGTTGTATTAAGCTTATGGTCTTTGTTTCATATGGGCACTTTCTATGTTAGAAATTCATAAACATGCAAGTCCTGTGCCCTTCCCACCCATAGGGGAGAAATAGCAGGAAACCCTTCTACCCCAGGCTCTGCCCTTCAGATATACTTCATTTCTTTCTGACTTTCAAAGAGCTCTTACTGCAGCCTCTTATTCCCCTTTGAGTTATGTAATATCATGTTTTCTGGTTCTTTCCCTGCCTCATTTCTCTCCTGCTAAGAGATTCACAATCTACACTATCAAACTCCTCATTCCCGGTAAATGTGTCGTTAGTTAAAAACTAAAAAATCCTTCCATCATTTTGAAATTTGCTCTTCCTTGCCAGATATATCAATGCATGAGTACAGTTAAGTCTGTCTTATTTCTAGTTGTGGAGCTATAGATTCATTATTCAAATCCATCAATATTTAATTGAATTCATGCACCTTTCTCCCATTCAGTATTTTACTGTGTATGCTTGTTAATAAAAAAATAGATTCAATTGCATGATTTTCAGTTCATTTCTTTTTTTCTTTTTAAAGTAAGATTTGGTTAAACCGAATTGGCTTCCAGTATTAGACCTGCACAGAAGAATGAAACTACCATTGGCATCTTATTTCTGAGCCATCTGACCTCTTGTAAAATGAAGTCAAGAATCAGATTCTCACAGGGCTGTCCAAGATAAAAGGAAGTGGTACATGTCTTGTACTTAGCATACTGCTCTAGGCTTTAAATAAATATTAGCTCCCTCCTCTCTCCGTTTCCCCATTTCTTTTTCCTCCATCAGTAGTAAAACATTTCAGATCTAGGTTTGTCTGGATAGAAATTTGAAAAATGATAAAATGATAAAATGATATAAATTTGACTGTAGCTAAAGCATTGCTTGGTAGGCATGACTCTCTGCCTCAATGTACTTTACACTCAATTTGCTTTCTAAACACTCCCAGTGAGAGGCAAACTCTAGATTTTTCCTCAAAGCCCTTCATTATCCAGAATCACACCATTTATCCCCAGTGCTAGTTTCTCCTTTGCACCTTGACACCCCCCCCCCCCAACACAAGTTGGGCAATCTGAAGCATGAGCTTGAGCACTGCACGGGCCATCCCCTGTATTTGCAGATGGTGATGATAATGCCCCAAATTCATCACGACTCTTTTCAGTCCTTCCAAGTCCCACTCTTCCTTCCAGATTCAATGCAAATCTTGACTCAAGGGCATCATTCCTAAACTGTTTTGTCTAGCATTTATTTTACACTTACAGCACATTTCTATTTCAACTGGACACATTAGAAGTGCTAAGCTCATAGTCGCATGTGGCAAATGACTATGATATTGGACAGCAGAGATCTACTCTATCTGATGCTATTTGTTTCTATGATGCTGTGAAGACTTTCACATACATTATCTTCAGTGGTACTCACAGCAATTCCTGTGAAACTGCAAGAGATTGCTGTTAACCATTGCAGAGATGAAGAAACAAAGACACGGTTACCAAGAGTCCAAGACCTTGACGAACTTACTCCAAACTGTATAGAAAGGGCAAAGAATCTTTTCTTGAACTCAGGACCTGAGGTCCCAATATCCAATAAGAAGTTGCTTCTTTAAATTGTATTTGCACAGAATTCTAAAGTTAACAAAGACTTTGACACAAATTATCTCACAATTCATCCTCACAAAGCTATCTGAAGGTAGTTTCATTTTATTTAGTTTTGAGTAGTTACTACATGTGAAGTCTACAAAACTTAAAAGGCAATCACATACCCAGTTTTTTCCCATTCTTTTACATTTAGTAAAAATTGCTAAATTTATATTTACTAAATAAAAAACGGGATGTGATGTATTCTAGTGTTTTTCTCCACTTTTCTTTGCCCTTTCCCCCTGATTTTTACAGTATGATTGCTCACTATGTGGACTATTCTACACGTTGATATTTTTCACATAATGGTATGTTTAGTATATTAAGTATATTAGAAGATCCTTATTAATAGTACACACAAAGACTTACCTCATTCTTTTTAATTATGGTAGAGTAGTCCATTGTCTGGATGTGCCATAACTTATAAATGATTTCCTGCTGGTGAGGATTTAGGGTGTGTTTAGTCTTTTGCTATGACAATATTCCAGCAAAATAAACTTGTACATGACTCATTTAAATGTTGTGGGTAAGTCTGCAGTAGAAATTCTACATCAACATTTCTGGGTCAAAGTGAATGTGCATTTTAAAATTTGGAAATGTTGCTAAATTTCCTTTAAAAACAATTTTAGTGATATATGAATGCCTTTCCCATACCTGTGAAAATTTGGTGTATTCTGAACTTGCCCTGATAAGTTTAAGCATCTTTTCCCAAGTTTATGTGTAGTTTTCATATTCTGAGACCAACAGTTCATATCTGTGTCTCATTTAATTTTTATGCTTTTCTTTTTTATTATAACAGTTTTTTATTTATTAAGGAAATTGTAATTTTGAGGTATAATTTTGTTTTCCTGATTTGCCTTTTGACTTCTGTCTTTTAAAGTTTTGGTTTTTGTTAACACCAAAATACAAAAAACAAAAAACAACAACAACAACAAAAAACCCCGAAAAAACCCCAATCAATAAATGGGCAAAGAAACCAAAAAGTCACTCTATACAAGAATAAATATGAATAGTCGATAAATATATGAAAAAATTTTCAACATCTCTAGCAATTAGAGAAATGCAAATTAAAACCACATTGAGATTTCATCTCCAGTCAGAATGGCAATTATCAAGACTACAAGTGACAATAAATGTTGGCAAGATTGTGGGGAAAATATCCACTCATATATTGATGGTGGGACTGCAAATTGTTGTAACCACTATTGAAAGCAGTATATAGATTCCTAAAAAAATTTGGAATGGAACTACCATTTAACCCAGTTATCCCATTCCTGGGTTTATACCCAAAGGACTTACAAACACCATACTACAGTGACACAGTCACATCAATGTTTATAGCAGCTCAACTCACAATAGCTAAGCTATGGAAACAACATAGGTGTCCTTCAACAGATGAACAGATAAAGAAAATGTGGTATATATACACAATGAAATATTTTGTGCCTTTTGCCAGTAAATGGAAGAATCTGGAGACTATCATGCTAAGTGAAATAAGCCAATCCTCAAAATACAAAGGTCAAAATGGTCTCTCTGATATGTGGATGGTAACATACAATAATGGGGATGGGAGGGAAGAATAGAAGTTCATTATATTAGATAAAGGGGAATGAAGGGAAAAGAGGAGGGATAGGAATAGGAAAGACAGTAGAATGAATCAGACCTAACTTTCCTATGTTCATATATGAATACACCACAGTGAATTTCCACATCATGTACAACCAAAAGAACAGAATTCTAATTGGAGTAAGAAATACTCCGTGTATGTATAATAAGTCAAAATATACTCTATTGTCATGTATATCTAAAAAGAACAAATAAAAAATAAAAAACCTGGAATAGTAAAAAGAAAAGATGTTTGGTTTTGGATTGTATGGTGTTTGCTATTTAAATACACTAATTTATAATTTTTTTCATAGCTTTTGAGTTTATGTCATACTTAGGATTCTAGTGGTATACTTTTTCAAGTTTATTTTTTTCAGATGATTACCCAGTGCTTCAGTGTCTTTAAGAGAATAATCCAAATTTTCTTCTACAAAATACAACCCATATTTCTACTCCATTACCTTATGTTATAAAATGTTTTCTGAATTTTACTTTCACTGGTCTATTTTTATACAAATACTATAATATTTTAATATCTATCAGGGCTTATCCCCTTAACAGTATCCCCTCTTTCCAAGTTTTCTGGATTTTTTATATGCTTTTTTCTCTTTCTCTCTCTCTCTCTCTCTCTTTCTCTTTCTCTCTCATGAATCATCTCACCTGTCTTACAAAAAACTTGTATTTTATTAGGACTGTGTTTTATTCTTAGTTTACATTTTGGAGAAAGGTTAGGGTTCATAAAGTCATCTACATATGGTGGAGGTAACCATCTGCTATCGTTTGGATCTTGATAGTTCCCCAGAGGCCCATGTGTTAGTGTTGGGTCTGAGCTTGGTGCTAATGAGAGGTGGTAGAAAACTTTGAGAGATGGAACCTAGTGGGAGGTCCTAGGTCATTGGAGCATGTTCTAAGGGGACTGTGGGTTGCCTGTCTCTTGCTCTTTGCTTTCCAGTGGCCAAGAGTTGAGCAGCTTGCTCTGCTGCACAATCCCGCCATGTTATACCTCCTTGCCACGGGCCCAAATACAACTGGATTGATCATAGACTGAAGCCTCCCAAGCTGTGAGCCCAAATTAACCTTTCCATTTTTGAAAATTTATTTATCTCAGGTTTATTTATTTGTCACAGTAGGGGAAAGCTGCCACACCACTCAACAGTAAGTTCTTAGATTTGTTGAAGTCTTCTCTTATGTATTTCAGTAGTGTCTTAACACTTTATTTATTATTACCTACTTTTCTAGGTGTTTTATATTTTTGTTGCTATTATAATAGGATCTTTTTCTTCCATTATAACTATTTAAAATATTTTGTAATAAAAAATATATACAGTAGACAGAGTAATGAAATTCTATACTAATCATCCAGCTTCAACTATTTTCAACTTGCAGCCAATTTCATTTCATCCATCTCTCAACTCTCTTTACTTCTTTACCCAGATTATTATGAATCAAATCCATAATTTATATTTAATCTGCAAATATTTAAGTGTACATCTCTAAAGGATATTAGCATGGGAAATACACAACTATAACTTTTTGTATCTTAAAATATTACACATTTTTTAATTTCTTCCTTTATTGTCTCAAAGATTTTTTTTTACACTCATTTGTTTGAATCGTGATAGATGTAAAATCCATATATTACAATTTTTGCTGTCTTTTACATCTCTTTTATCTGTAAATTTATTTTTCAGTTCTCATTTTTCCTTGCAAATTTTAATGAAAGAAATTGGGTCATTAATTCTTTATTTATGTGGTACTCAGGATCAAGCCCAGTGCCTCACACGTGCTAAGCAAGCGCTCTACCACTGAGCCACAACCCCAGCCCAGTTAATTCTTTAGTGATTACCATAGTATGGCTTTTGCTGATTGGCTCTCCATGGGGTTATCACATTCCTTTATTCCTCTGTATTTCTTATAATTTGGGAATAGATTTAGGGATGTGATCTAATTTGTTTTTTGGAGGAAGATATTAAATAACATGTAATTTTTGTCTTTTTTATAGTGTTAGAGGCCATTGATAGTTTACTTCCTAGATTTATTGATTCGTTAGTGTTTGCAAAATGATATTCTAAGTTTACCATTTTTCCACTTATTAGCTGAAATTGTTCTAAACAGAGATACTTTCCTTGTCAACTATTTGCATGTATATGAGCTACAGTCACCTGAGGTGCTTTCATATGAGAAAGGCAGAATGAATGTTTGATTCTTTCTCTTTATTGGTTTCCCAAACAAATTGGTTCTTAACTTCAAAGTTGACTCTGTTTTTATGATATTTGTGAATGCATGGATTTTAAACATATCCTATGTTAGTCCATTGAAATTATTTTTGTTGATGCTCAATTGTTCTTTCATTGGCCAGTGAGATCCTATCGAAATGGCTCCTGAGTTCCTCAGACATGATGAAACTTACTGATAGCTTCTTTATTATATGAAAAGATATACTGGGTTTATATTTATATTTATATTGTGGTGAATTTGTAAACATAACTTGGAAGCATTTCTTTTACAACTAAGTGTGGAATCATTTAAACAGCATTGAAATCATCTGTTTCTTATAGCCTTGAAAAATGTTTCTCTGAAACTATCTAGACCTGGTGCTTTCTTAGAGGAAAAACTGGGAGGGTAGGCAACTGGGCAATGGTAAAATTCTCTCACAACTTGCTTTATTCCTTCTGTGGTGGTTCATCTGCTTAAATCTTCTATTTCTTCTCATGTCAGTTTTTGTAAATTACATTTTTCTTGAAAAACTTCATTTTTTCCATGTTTTTCTTGAAAGTATTTCCTTGGGCATGGATAATGTGGTTTCCTTGGATTCTTTTAATTTCTTCTCTTATTCATGGTTATTTATATCTTTTTAATTTTTAATTAGTATTTGTACTTTCTTCCATTTCTCTTAGCTAGATTAGCTGAGAAATTACCCATTTTATTTATATTTGCCAAGAACCAGAAACTGGATTTAATTATAAGTTTTATCCTTTTTTGTGCTAATTCTTTAACTTTCATTTTTATTTTCTGTACTTCTTTCCATTTGCTTTTCTTGGTATTGTTTGTTTTCTATCTTCTTGAACTAAATGATAAATTTATTAATTTTTATCCTATCTTGCTTATCAATATGAATATTTAATTTTTTTTCCATAAGTACTATCTTAGATGTAAGGCATTGATTCAGATATGTATTTTTTTCATTATCCTTATTTTCTATATTTCTGGAAAATTCAGGCTTGATTTGGTTTTTGACCTAAAAGTTGTTAAAATATTTCTAGGTGGTAGGGTCTTTTTGTTGTAATGTTCTAGTTTTATTGCATTGAGATCAGAAATTGTTGTATGGCTTCTAGTTGGGGATATTTACAGTAGTTTTCTTTGTGGTTTGATATATAACCCATTTTTTGGTGACATTTCCATGAAGGCTTGAGACAAATATATATTTTCTGTTTCCAATGTACAGAGGTCAATATGTTACAAACTGACCAATTTATCAATTTTGTATTTTAAACTTTCTACTTTCTTATAGATGTTCTATTACCTGCTCTATTATGGACAGAGAAAAAATAAAAATATCACTTAAAATAAAATGTACTCTTTCTTCTATTTTCTGCAATTTCTGCTTTAAGAATATTGATTCTAAGTTATTTGTGCATAGGTAATCGTATATATATATTTGTATATATATATTCATATATATATAATGCTATATATATTCATTGTGAATATAAAATATCATATTGTGTATATATAATGCTATATATTCATTGTGAAAAGTCCCAGGCATTATATTTAAAAGTGGCTTTCTGTTATTATTATTGCCTTTCCCCCCAAACTCCACTTAGTTTGGTAGTAAGATTATAACTAATATTTATTAATCACAGTAGATCAGGCTACATTGCAGTAAAAATTAATGCTCAATATTCAATGGCAAACAAAATATTTTTTCTCTCCACCTGAAAACTCTGTTTTAGAATTTCTTGCAGATAGTCTAAGAGCAATTATGCTAAACAGAATTTTGAGGGTCTCTGGAGAAGCTTAGTTATGGCAGGGGTCTTTTGCTTGGGAGTCTCTGGTCTGCTGGGGTTGGGGATTGTGTAAGGGGAAATGATTGATATAAAATTAATATGAAAATGTAAAGTCCAAGAATATTCAAAACAGTCTCACAAAATAATGAAGTTGAAGGTCTTATATGACCAGATATCAAGACTTATTATAGAACTATAGTAACTAAGACAGTATAATGTTGGTGAAAGGAGGGACACACAGACCCAATAAATAGACCAGAGTCCAGAAACAGGTCCACTTGTATATGGTTAGCCAGGGCAGCCCTTGGGTATGTGGGACCCTAGGAAAATAAGCTTTACAGGATTCCTGTATATGATTTAATTAAAATGTATTTTAAAATGAATAGGCCAAGTGAGATAGAATGACTGACTGACACAGACTTAAAATGTGGGCAGAAAGTGGATACTTTCCTGTTGTTAGTTGTCCAATCTGTGCTTGTGAAGATTCTTCAGTGTCCTGGCTCCATCTCTTTTCATTGAGACCCAGAAACCATCCCAGATCCCTTTGTGATCATTATTTCCAACTCGACTATCCCTAGTTAACTTCATATTTTCCACCATAAAGAAAAGGTAGCAACTCTGATCATTTTAATACCAGGGCCTTCAGAACCTGCACTGAAACGATATAGTCCCTCTGGCCTCTGTACTTCCTCCTAGAATTTATTTGGTGGTGTTGCATCGTTACTCATGGTGCTGAATCACCATGCTACTCCTAAGTAGAGGCTTCCAGTGACTCTCAGATGTTGCTATTGTGCTTCATCGAAGACCACCACAAATTCAAGTCTTAGCCAAAATACGGAGACAAATTTGTGGTTCAGACATGTTAAATTTACCTTCAGAATTTCATAGCATAAACAAGGAACAAAACGTCTTCTGACTTGTCTTCTCTTGAACTTCTTTTCTGTGATAACTGCCTCTCTAGAATGTGATCACTTTCAATGTTGGCTACACCCTACCTTCCATCTCCGCCTCCAGCCAGGTGAGAGAACCAAGAGCAAGAAGGATAATCTGGTTCATGCAAAAGAATGTCTGTTTCTCATCTGGGACGGCTTAAGACTAACCTGACAGAGCATGAAATCATCAAGCTGTTCAAAGGGAAGGAAGAACATCCACTCATCCGAAGGACCCATTTGCAGCCAGGAACAATAATCTTGAAAGCTGTGTGAGGAGAGAGTTAAGGTCACCCACCATCCCTGGATGCTTGATGTGTGGCATATAAAAGTCAGATATGTTCTCTCATGTGGAGAGAGAGAGAGAGAGAGAGAGAGAGAGAGAGAGAGAGAGAGAGAGAGAGAGAAAGAGAAAGAAAGAAAGAAAGAAAGAGGAAGAGGAATTAGGATTAGGGTTTCCAATGCGGAAAAACTGGAAGATCTGTTAATAGTGCATCCACATTTTTGTATGGTATAACACTCTTAAGTCAAGGATGTGCGGTGTGGCTCCCTTTAGAAGGAGCATTCACCAGTCTGTCAGTTTCCACCAAGCTGCTTCACCTGGCCTGCTCCACTTATTCCTGTTACCTATGTGATGCCTTTAGGCATGTATTATCCTACCCCAGTATTAAACCTAACAACATGAGTCATATTTAAGGGTGTAATATTTGAGAGTTTATTCTCCTTATTGTTGGGAGCAAATCGAAAATTCCATCCATGGCATTTACTAGTTAACTTTTCTGAAAGCTGCAGCCAAGGGAAGAGACAAGAACAACAAAATGAGAGAGAGAGAGAGAGAGAGAGAGAGAGAGAGAGAGCCACAAAATACAATATTTTTAGCTGGCATGATTATATTTCACACCATACTCCAGCCAACTATAAGTTTGTTGTAATGAGAGAACTTAATAAATTGGCTGATTAGAATATAAATATTCTATAATTAGGCACTGTGTCATCTATCCCAGTCATCTCTGATTAAACAATACAATGATAAGAAGATTGTATTCACATAGAAATAAAAATTTAAAAATACAAGGAATGTGTGAGAACAATATGAAGAAAACTACAAAAGTTAATTGTGAGCTATAAAATGATATTTGAGCAAAGGAATATACATATCAAATTTCTGAAAATTTTTCAATTCTTTCCATTTGAATTTATGATTTTAATATTATCCCAATTAAAATTCTGAAGAACTTTTTCCAGAATGAGAAAATTTTAAATAAAATACATCTGGGAATATAAACAAGTAAGCATAGTGAAAACTTCTGAAAAAACTGTTAAAAGAAGATGAATCTTTGTTCATAACTTTTCCTTTAATAATCATAATTTCAACAGTGCTTAATAAAATTATAGAAAATATGAATAAAGTTTTACTTTGTAAGATGCTTATTACTACCTTGCTCATAATGTTCACAAATTAGGTTCATTTAAAACATCCCCCACAATATGGAAATGCTTAAATAAATTATGGTTCCTCCATATGACAGACTATTAGGCATAGAATTATGTCTAATAATTTCTGAAGCATTTTTAATGACATGGGTTAAAACTCATGATGTAATGCTATGTGGAAAAATGAAGATATAAAACAATGTTCAGCATGATTCCCTTCTAAAAATTCTCAGGTGACCTAAAAATTATAGGTGACTTTTGTTGCCAATGTTTTATGTATTTCTAAATTTTATAAAATGAGAATATATTTCGTAACTAGAAAAGGTTAAAAAAAAGTTTTATCTTTTCAAGAGAAAAAATGGTTTGTAACCAAGAAATAGCCTTAGTAGTAGGGTGATGGTTTTGGATAAAGTCACAAATCACATGTCAGTGGGAATTGCCTAAATCTGCTTTTCCATCTTTTTATGACCTTCCTTGTTGGTAGGTACTATGTGTTTGAGCTATTTAAGGAAGACCAACATTAACCCTTATTGGTTCTCACCAGGCAGCTATTTCCTTGTGAAATAATTTGACCTTGAGGTCAAATTAAGAAGTATTGTTTATATATGATGCAAATCCTCTTATCAATACATCTCCATATTCTAGTATGTTAGCCCCAACTTTTATATTTTTAATGAGATCTTTTTTCCCTCATATGAGAGCAACTGCTGGATCATTTGGAGACCATTCTGTAGTGTTTATGACAGCACAGTTGGTTACCATGGTAAGAACTGAGTTGTCCCCAATCCCATAACAAATATGGGTTCAAAGCAGTTGATTTGGCCAAATTCAGAGCCTCTGTGAACCCTGGGAGTTCTGAGTTTCCAATTTTCTTGAACTGCTGGAAGTTTGTTTGTTTATTGTTAGCAACATGAAACTCTGTTTTCTTTTTCTCTCAGTTTTTAAAGAAATGTTTTCAAAGACTCAAAATTCTGCATATACACCATGTTGTTCTATCAAAATAAACTTTTGATGTGTTTTTAAAACCACATATAGATTTTTGATGTACATTACATCTTTTGTCTTATATTTTTATGTAAGCTTTTATAAAAATCAAACATACATGTACATCTATATCCACATATCTTTTTCTATAAAATGAAAATAGTGCTCCTCAGATTTGGGTCAAGAATCCACTGGAAATGACAGTGAAGTCCATTATTTTGATAACTTCATGCAAGTGGAAAAGATCATATATGTAGGATGAACAAATAATTTATTAGTCAAGCTTGGATATATAATAATTACTATTAATAATTACTCAGGGACTACATATAAACTGAGATTGTTCTGAATAACGTGGGATTTGGGGGTCTTTCTAATTGGAAGATATTAAATATAGAATGTGTTATGGGTTGAATTATGTCCTCTACAATTCGTATGTTGAAGTTCCAACCCCTAGTACCTCAGAATGTGACCTTACTTAAAAAATAGATCTGTTGGAGATGTAGTTTGTTAAGATGAATTCATACTGGAGTAGAATGGGTCTGTACTCCATTACAATTGGTGTCCTTACCAAAAGGGGAAATTTAGGCACATGTGAAGATGAAGGCAGAAATCAAAGTGATATAGCACACACCAAGGATGCCAAAGATTGCCTGCAAACCATCAGAAGCAAGGAGAGAGACCTAGGACAGAGCGTTCCTCACAGTCTACAGAAGGAATGACCCCGCTGATACCTTTTATGAGATTTCTGGCCTCCAGAACTGTGAGACAACACATTTCTATTGTCTAAGCCACTCAGTTTGTGGTATTATGGAAGCTCTAACAAAGGAGAGGCAGGAATTTGAACCCAAGTGTCTGCAGAAGGCCTCACTTAACAGAGGAGGAACTCACAGAACTCAGGAAACACTAGGGAGTAGAAGACCAGGGTCTGCCAAAGGTTGGGGATCTATTGAAAGTCCACATGAGGAGCTACAGACATGAGAATTCTTTCTACCAGTTGATACAGCCAGATGAGTGCTCCCCACCCTATGCCTACCTTGCTACCCACAAGAGGAGATGAGAGGGTTGAAGAGATTGAGTCAGAAAGGCTCTGAATGTGAGGTCAATTGGTACAGAGCAAATGAAGATCAGCTGAGCGAAAGGAAGTGCATATCTACAGGTCAGTCCTCTTTCCCACCCAAGCTCAGAATGCAGCCAGGCCTTAAAATTTATAGGTAAAATACTGGAATACCCTTCTTTGGGCACACCAAATCATCTGAAGATACAGATGTAATGGGAATACTTGACAAAGGTGCAGGTGACATCCAGTCACTCTGCAGTGAGAAGCTGGTTCCCACAGAGCTCCCAATCAGGTGTTTGGTGCATCATTCTTAAATAGCACTGGACAGCTGGCAATGGCTGGAATTCAAGGAAAGGCTGCAATGTGAAAATAAACAGGGAAGCCAAGGAGCTGGAAGGAAACAGATATATGCAAGAGGAGAAGAAAACAGCTTAAAGGCAAATTATAATTAGTGTTCTCAGAGATGCTGAAACAGATGAGAATGATATAAAAAGAATAAGAGCTTACATCAATCAAAATATGATAGTACAAATAAAATATTATGTTAAAAGGTCTAGAGACAAAATGAAGAAACTATTCCAGAAAGTAGAATCAAAGCATAGAGATGGAAAATAAAAAATATGAGAAATTTAAAGCAGAAATCCAATATCTTACTAATAAGTATTAGAAGAGAAAAAACAATGAAATTAGGTGCAAATTATCTCTGTATGTCATTTTTCTATAACTGAACAATAGGGGCCTTTCTAGTGTCAAACAGGTGTATTAAAAGAAGACTTACACAATGGCATGTCATTGTGAAACTTTGGAATACAGGGGATAAAACTGATATCCTAGATATTTCCAAAGAAGAGAAAAAGGCCATTTAAAAAAAATTCAGGTGTAATAATGGTAATAAACATTTCAATTCCATCACTGGAAGATGGACAATAATGAGCATGTTCAGTAAAAATAATATTTTAACAAATTTGATCGCCCAGTGAAACTGTCAGTTAGGTCTGAGGATTGAATAAAAATATTTCCAGGCCTATGAGGTCTCAGAAAAGGTCACCTCCCATGCATTACTTCACAGGAAGTTCTTGAAGGATAGTACACCAAAATAAGGAAGTATTCCAAGAAGAAGGAAGATATGGAATCCTGAAAGAAGGGATCCAATAATGCAGAGGTGCAAAGGGAAATTCCAGAGAAATCTTTTGTAACAGACCTAGCACAAAGCCAGGCTGATTGGCACAGGTGGCTGAGGGATGTCTCCAGGAACAACAAAATGAGACTGCTAGGGCAACTTCTAACTTTGACTACATGGAAAGTTGTATCAAGAGGCATTTTGCAAAGCTATCAAAAGGATATGGGAAGATCTGGCCTAGCATCAAAGAAAACTAAGTAAATGAGACTATAAGCCCATTAACTCCAAGAAAAGTAAAAAGTTTTACAAGAAAATTAAATCAAAGAACACTTCTTTGCTGGAAGATCCAGCAATATAGTAAACAATATGTTCATAGTCATAATAATGAAAACACTGATTATGGAATGGAACGAAAATTGGGAGAGTGGGAGAGGGAAGTAAAAGGGATATGTAGAGAGCTAACATTTTTTCTAAAAGATAATATCTAAATGGATAATTCAAGAAAGCTAAGTGCATTATTTAGAAGTACAGAAATAAATATCAGAATACACAGCTGAAAAGTTGAAAGTGGTTGCCTTTAGAGTGTGAGTCATGTATGTGTGAGTGTGTGTGTGTGTGTGTGTGTGTGTAGACAGAGAGAGAGAGAAAGGGGGTCATGGAGTACCTTTTATTTTTTGTTAAAAGCTTTTTAAATATTTTTAAATTTATATATGGCAGCAGAATACATTACAATTCATATTACACATTTAGAGCACAACTGTATACAAAGTATATTCACACCAATTTGTGTTTTCATACATGTACTTTGGATAATGATGACCATCACATTCTACTATCATTTCTAACCCCATGCCCTCTTCCTTCCCCTCCACCCCTCTCCCCATCTAGAGTTTGTCTATTCCTCCCATGCTCCCCCTCCCTACCCCTCTATGAATCAGTCTTCTTACATCAGAGAAAACATTTGGCATTCAGTTTTTTGGGATTGGCTAGCTTCACTTAACATTATCTCCTCCAACCCCATCCATTTACCTGCAAATGCCATGATTTTATTCTCTTTTATTGCTGAGTAATATTCCATTGTGTATAAATGCCACATTTTTTTAATCCATTCATCTACTGAAGGGCATCTAGGTTGGTTCCACAGTTTAGCTATTGTGAATTGTGCTGCTAGAAACATTCATGTGGCTGTGTCCCTGTAGTATGATGTTTTTAAGTTCTTTGGGTATAGACCAAGGAGAAGGATAGCTGAGTCAAATGGTGGTTCCATTCCCAATTTTTCAAGAAATCTCCATACTGCTTTCCATATTGACTGCACCAATTTGTAGTCCCACCAGCAGTGTATGAGTGTACCTTTTTCCCCACATCCTTGCCAACACTTATTGTTGTTTGTATTCATAATAGCTGCCATTCTGACTGAAGTGAGATGAAATCTTAGAGTAGTTTTGATTTGCATTTCTCTAATTGCTAGCGATGATGAACATTTTTTCATATATTTGTTGATTGCTTGTATATCCTCTTCTGAGAAGTGTCTGTTCAGCTCCTTGGCCCATTTATTTATTGGTTATTTGGTTTTTTTTTTTGGTGTTTAGCTTTTTGAGTTTTTTATATACCCTAGAGATTAGTGCTCTATCTGATGTGTGAGGGGTAAAGATTTGCTCCCAAGATGTAGGCTCTCTATTCACCTCACAGATTGTATTTAATGTGACTTGGTTTCTCCTCAGCAGAGAAAATCAGTGTAATCCCTCCCTCTGCTGATTTTCATCCTTTGTAACAACAATAAAAATAATTCACAACATATCAAAACACCTGCAGTTTAAAACATCAATTTACCTTCACATAAAAATGATAACATTAAGAGTCTTTTGGATTTAATAATGTCTTGCCCCTCCCATTAAAACAGTATGATTATCCAACTTAAGTTTAATATCGCATATCCATTACTATTCAACTCATGAGTGAAAACAAAACACAGAAATTAGCAAAAGTCTCCCAAAGGAAGAAAAAAAATATGAGAACATCCTCTTGACTGATATTCATTCACCTTAACTTGGGAAGTCTATGTACTGACTGACATATGCCATTCCTAGAGGTTTTTTTCCTCCTTCAATTTTGTTTTGTTTTGTTTTCTTTAAAAAAAATTATCACTATAGCTCACATATGTTGTTTAAAAAATAAAATTGTGGCCAGGCAGGGTAGTGCACAAGTGTAACCCCAGCAGCTCGGGCTCTGAGGCAGGAGGAGCGAGAGTTCAAAACCAATCTCAGCAAAAGTGAGGCAATAAGCAACTCAATGAGACTTTTTCTCTAAATAAAATATAAAATAGAGCTGGGAATGTGGCTAAGTAGCTGGGTGCCCCTGAGGTCAATCCCTGGTACAAAAAAAACAATAGAAAATTTTATGCCAAAGATGATTTCACCCCAATACTGGTATCTCATTCCTTGTTTCATTGGCAGCTATAGCCCAATTAGAACTGTGTGAAGCAAATGTTTTAATTCTTCTTAAAATTATCAGGGGCTGGGGATGTGGCTCAAGTGGTAGTGCGCTCGCCTGGCATGCGCGGGGCACTGGGTTTGATCCTCAGCACCACATAAAAATAAAATAAAGGTGTTGTGTCCACCAAAAACTAAAATAAATAAATAAATAAATATTTAAAAATTCTCTCTTTTAAAAAAAATTATCAGTAAAGAGGAAAATAGGCATCTTTGTATGAACAATAAATGAATTCATTATCATAAGACATAGAGGCTTTTTTTCTATTTCATTCTTTCTTAGGGAAATTATAAAGCTGGTGATATAAACCTCTTTCCAGGAGCATCATAATTACTAAACTTGGGAATTCAGGAACTGGATTCTAATCAGCTGCATGCTGTGTATTCTATGACTCTGAGTTTGATCTGGGTCTACACAGATCATTGGGGTTAGAATACTAATTCTTTCATTTGTCATGTGGGTGACATTGGTCAAGCAGTTCACTGCATGCTTTTCAGCCTCTACTTGTATGTAAATTTCTGAAGCAGGGAAAATAACAGATACGAAAAGGTATTTTTAAATTTTTTTTGTTGTAGTTGGACACAATATCTTTATTTTACTTATTTATTTTTATGTGGTGCTGAGAATCAAGCCCAGTGCCTCTCGCATGCAAGGCTCTACCACTGAGCTACAACCCTAGCCAAACAAGTTTTTTTTTTTTTTTAGAAATGCCAACACTAAGAAAATGACAAAAACTACTCATAGCTCTGGTTTTTTTTTAAATTAATTGACAAATAATAATTGTATATTTATGGAGTAAAGTGTGATGTTTTGATACACGTATACATTTTGGAAAGATCCAGTCATATCTATCACCGCAAATATTTATTATATCCCTGCACTGAGAATATCCTTTCTTAACTATATCCAAATATATAATACAATATTATTAACTACAGTCACCATGCTGTTCAATAGAACACTAGAATTTATTCCTCTCTAACTGAAACTTTTGTACCATTGAGCAAAGCCTTGCCTTTCTCTTTTTCTCACCTCTGGTATCTACCTTTCTACTCTCTCTCTATGAGTTCTGAAGCTCTTTTAAGAAGAATGATGAGACTGTATGCCTGAGCTCCATTGAAATTGTCAGGATTGATGAGTGAGGTCTGTGTTGGTCAGAAACTAGGAAACTGCCTATCCTACTGCATCCAACCTAGATTAGATGATCTGGAAGATTTATTGCAGGCTGAATATCACTCCATTTCAGCTTCTGACTTTATATTCTACTTTAGATTAGTCAGTAAAACTCTTCATGCTTTCCTCCCTGCCTCCTGTTTTGTGTATTTACTAGGTAACGGCTCTTTTTTTTTTAAAGTAAAATTTATATAGTGCACTGAAAAGGAAAAAAATCTGTTACATAGCATTTTTGTGAACCAAATCAGTTCATTTTACAGAGCATTATGCAAGGAATGCTTGAACTATAGTTAAACAAATTTTCCTCCATCAAATTTAGTAGACTTAATGAATCCTTTTTCATAGATATACATCACAGGTGGTTGAAGACTCCAAGGGCTAATACGAAGTAAAAATTTCCCCTGCCCCTCTCAGTGGGTACATTGGATTTTAGCTATCAGAAATGGAATTTCCTGATAATCTTTTGAATATGGGTTTCTAAAAGAAATTATGAATTATGACAACCTATGATACTTAGAAACCAGCTCATTTAAAGTCATTTGGGGAGAAAAACAATTTTCAGGTGAAGTTAGGTTTGAGTTTTGTTTTAAGTTACTACCTGTAAGGTCCTGTATGGTGGTACACTCCTGTTGTCCTAATGGCCTGGGAGGCTGAGGCAGGAGGATCAGTTCAAAGACAGCCTCAGCAACTTAGCAAGAATAAAAAAGGACTGGGAATGTGGCTCCGTGGCTAACCTCCTCTGGGTTTAATCCGTGGTACTGGGAAAAAGAAACTTTAAGTTATTACCTGTGACTGACTTTATATTTGCCATCTCCAATAATTCAGAGCCAGCTAATCCAGCCCTTTGGACAATTCTTTCCAGGGATTCACCTGCTTTGCCTGGGAGTATTTGGTTGCATGTATAGGAGTCAATTACTAAAATGTGAAAATAAAAATAAGGACTTTAACATATGATCTGTATCTTCTGTTTTTTCAACATAAATATTTTTAAAATATTTTTTAGTTGTTGATGGACCTTTATTTTATTTATTTATATGCGATGCTGAGAATTGAACCTAGTGCCTCACACGTTAGGCAAGCACTCTACCACTGAGCTACAACCCAAACCCCATAAATACACTTTAAAAATAAAAATGTACATTACTTAATTTTCACTATTAAAGTATACAAGGATCAATGCAAGAACAATATTCCAAACATCTAAGTATAAGGTTTGACTCTTTTCTTGAACATTTCAACTGCTATCAATTGTGGTTAATGGTTTTCCTTATTAAGGCTCAATCTATTTCTAAAGGAAGAAGTTCTCCAGTGATGTTTGGATTGTAAATTCATAGTGGCAGTTCAGGTCAAATCTGAACACTTGCCAATTCATTCTGCTTTTCCATATCAGGTGTAAGTGGTGTTTTAAGATAGGAGTAAGGTATCAGAATAAGAAGAACCTAACTTCATCTGAAAATCTAGTTGCATCTGAATAATTGCTTATTCTAATTATTCTAACTAGAATTTTGTCTTTTCCTCTGCCTTATTATTCTTTTTTTTAAAAAAATATTTTTTAGTTGTTGATGGACCTTTATTTTATTTATTTGTATAGGTGCTGAGAATTGAACTCAGTGCGTCAACACATGCTAGGCAAGTGCTTTTCCACTGAGCTACAACCCCAGCCCTGCCTTATCATTCTTAAGGAGAACATAGTTCCTTCACTTCCTGTAGTGAGTGCTAAGTACCTTCTGAACCCCCTTCCTCGAGAAGGAAAATTAAAAGAAATTAAAAATCTTACTTCCCAAGCATCTTGGAGCTAAGCATGGGCCCTGCCCCAGGCCCTATCAACCACTCTACTTACATGAGACTTGCATGGCAATTTGAGAAAGGGGCAGTGTGGGATCCATTATGCCATTGAGGTGGTGCTCTAGGCATCCAGCCTTCGAGGACACCAGGGGTTGCAGTGTTTGGATCCTGGACAGAAGTGGCAAGATGGTGGTTGGGTGTTAAGTCCTGGCAGCTGGAACACTGCCACTTGACATCAGCATAACCTTTGGAGATGTTTTCCTTCCCAGGACAGTTGTAGACATTGTTTGGGCATTGCTTCTGGAACACTCAAGCCTGATTCTCCACACATCCAGCAATTCCATAGGCTACGCAATGTTCTTCCAATAAACTCTTTTAGGGCTTGAGTAGTTAAGTTGGTTTTGGTTGCTTGAAACTAAGAACCTTGGCTGATACATTGTGCTTCCAGAAAAATATACTTTCTATAAGATTTTTGCCAGGAACCTGTGCACTATTCTCTGGAATATTTGATGGAAAGATTAATAAAGACTATGACATGACCTCACTTATCTGTGAAGTCTAAAATAGTTCAACCTATAGAATTAGAATAAAGATAGTTACAGGTGTGGGTGAGGGTGATGGAGAGATGTTGGTTAAAGGACACAGAATTTCCTTTATGTAGGATGAAAATTTCTAGAAATCTAATAGAGCAGGGTGACTATAGTTAATAACACTGTGCTATATACCTAAAATTTGCTAAGAGAATAGTTCTTAAGTATGCCCCCCACATATACAAACACATGCATACAAATGGCAACTATGAGAAGAGATGGATATGTTAATTAGTTTGAGTATAGTAATCAGTTCACTATGTAGTAAATAAAATTAACTAATTTTTTTGAGAGAGAGTGAGAGAAAGAAAAAGTAAAACCATGACAAGGTAGACTGCATTTGATTTTACCTGTGTCTGACTTGGAAATTAACTTCCATTTATTGAGTACCTATCACAGGTGACCCTATATTGATGTTGGGATGAGTTGGGAGGTGGTGGTGGAGAACATCAAGTAGATTTCATTTAAAATAGTTCTATATAGTTATTATTCTTCTATTACTCCAGCAATTCCCTCTTGCAATCGTACTTTTTACTTCTTTTTTTTTGAGAGAGAGAAAATTTTTTTAATATTTATTTTTTAGTTTTCAGTGGACACAACATCTTTATTTTATTTTTATGTGGTGCTAAGGATAGAACCCAGCGCCCCGCGCATGCCAGGCGAGTATGCTACCGCTTGAGCCACATCCCCAGCCTACTTCTTAAAGATTTAAAATATTCTTTGTGCATTTAAAAATATTTCCCCAATTGTAAGGCTGCAGATGAATGGAGAAATAAAGCAAAATGTATGTCTCTCTCTCTCTCTCTCTCTCTCTCTCTCTCTCTCTCACACACACACACACACACACACACACACAGGAATATTATTCAGCCTATAAAAAGAAGTAAAGTTTAATACATGCCACAGTATGGATGAAAATTAAGGTCACTAAGAACTAAGAGAAGCAAGCCAGACATAAATATTGTATAATTCCACTTAAATGAGATACCTACAATAGTCAAATTGATAAGAGTGGAATGGTGCTTGCCAGAAGTTAAGGGAGGGAAGAACAGGAAACTGTTTAGTTGAATCTGAAAAGATTTTAAAAGTTCTGGAAATGAATAATGGTGATGGTTGTACAACAGTCATGAATGTACTTAATACCACAGAACTGTATACATAAAATGGTTTAAGTGGTAAATCTTATGTAGTAAAAAATGCTTTTAAATCCAACAGAATACATACTACTAAAATAAAAGTGAAGCTAGGAAACTAATTTCCTTATAATCACTAAGAAAATTCCACCTGAGAGACAGCAGGGGTGTGGATTAGAGTGGGGCTTCAGCCCAGGAGTCGGAGAGTGAGGCTCTTGTTTGGTGCCAGTTCTGTAGTTAGCTGTCTCTGTGAACTCTGCTTGACTTTCCTAGACCTTAGTTTCTTCATCTGTCAAATGGATAGGATGGGGGAGGGGCATTTCATATAAGCTCTAACTATATAAGCTCTAACTCCCATTTAACCTTAGATTTAGAACCCAGGTCATCCCTGATTGCAAACATTCAACTCCTCTGAGGATGAATAAACAGATCTTCAGGAAGTTATACTTGTCTTCCAGAGAAATGGTGTCTCTCAGTAAGTTCTCACAGAGCAAAGGCAGGGATCAACCATACAGGCTTTTGAGAATGTGGAGTATTTCCTGAACTCATAATCCTTCCTTTCTAGAAACCATCTATGATGTAGAAATTCAGTCCCCATCTACATTTACAAATGCAGTTCTTCAGTGACTTGATAAAATGGAGAGAGAAACATCGTGTTATTATATTTTGCATCTTGTAATACTAATGAATTGAAAACCTGATTTCACTTTTAGAGATTTATTTTAGAGAGTTATATTTTCCAATCTAAGACTTGAGTCTTAAAACCTTAAGATAGTGTTTCTATAATTTTTTACCTCTAAATATGCTATCATATCATCTCTAAGGGCCAACATTTAGACTCCTTACACAATAGTGAATCTTGAGGCAATATTGATAAGTCCACAACTTCCCTTGGTAGATTCAGTTGGTCAGCACAGGACTGGCATTCAAGGTCTATGTTACCAGCTAAGTAGTTGGGCACATTCAGTAGACCTGCAGATAAAGAACCAAAACTGGTCTGTATACAGATTATCTCTGGGAATCAATTGCCTGGTACTATCTCAATTATAGAAGAGGCAGGTCTCGAGGAAATATGTATTATTCTTGAAAATGACACCAGTAGGAATCATAAACACAGACTCTAATGGTTCTAAAGAAGCAGGGAACTAGAGACTGAGTAAACAGCTCATCAACCCGTTTTCCTTGGAAATGCGTCCAAGACTGAAGAGTGCTGGCACAATCTTATCTATCATCTACCTCTTTAAGATAGGTCAGTCTTGGACGACTTGGATTCACTCTTGTGCCCCACAGGAGGCTGCCAACTATTATCATAGATCATCCACTAGAGGGTGACAACCCCATAGGCTTCAGGGTGGATGGATGTTCCCTAGACACAGTGGTACCTAGGCACATTCCAAAGTCCTGAGCAATGTTTCTTGAAGCACTTCAGCCTAAGTGGTTGGACTTTCACTTCTGAACTCTCCTGTATGGAGGAGAGAGGGGCAGCTAGGAATTTTTTCCATACTTATGGGTTGGGTTGTACTTCCTTTTGGGACATAGCAAAAAAAATATATATGTGTGTGTCTATAGACACACACATATATATTTTAAGCAGAAGGAATGCCTCTTAGTAGTTTAGATGGTGGGGGAGGGGGAGGGGGGAATCTAACAGGAGAAGAACTTGCCAAGATTATTTTTCCTACTCTGTTATGAATCTTTGGGACAATTTTAATAAGAAGTTTCACTTGGTTTTTCCAATTGTAAAATGTGAGCTACGTATTATAGTAAAATTCTTAAATTAGGGAAATATGAAACTTCAATTAGAAGGGCTTCCATCTCTCTAGGATAATTAGCACTGGTAGTACCATAACATATCAACTAAAATGCATGAGATAAATTGGAGAGTCTGAATCTCGTTTAGAAAGTGTGCCTGGAACCTTAGATTACCAACATGAGAAATGCTAACTCTTTTAAGGAACATCTGGACAGTAGGCTTAAGCCCCAAGCACACATAGCAATAGCTTCAGCTAGTTTGAATGTATTCTAATCTGTGTTTCTCCTCATCTACATTTGTGAGGGGCAGTCCCAGGAAGCCCTTCACAGATCTCTGAATATTTTCCTTAACATTCCATAAAAATGTTTCAACTTTAGGAAGGGAAGTTGGGAAAACAGGAATTTTCACGTATGTTCAAACTTTTTGTGTACTATTTATACAAACATATTGAGTACTGTACTCATTTTCAAAAGGGGACAATGGTTTTTACGTCAGGCATAGGTATAAACTTCTTTGTCATCTGCTTCTAGAATACTTCCCAGTGCCTCACTCAGAACTAGGTTCATAGAAGTAAGTCCTCTGTGTTTGTAGGATATGTAAATCGATAGCTAGTATACAATTATGAATTTAAACAAGAAAGCCTGTTGTCGTTTGAGTGACGTGTTTATGATTCGTCTGGACACTTCTTTCAGTTTCAACACAGAAACCAGATTAGGCACTTCGGTTTCATCTCTTGGTGACTTCGGCTGATTTTCTATGCATGTTTGTCCATGCTCCGCCTTGCCTTTGTGTTTAGCATTTGTAGCAAGTAATGTGTGTAACACACTAAAGCTTTGGAAGCTGGACAGACCTGGGTTTGGTGGATTTACATTGCTGATTTTATAAGGATTAAAGGCAAAGGTATGCAAAGTGCCTGGCACAAGCTAGTAAATAAAATTCTGTTTATTAATTATTGCTACTAGCTATATTATTATTGATAACTATAATAAGTATATTAGAAATCTAAAAGATGTAGGGAGGGGATGGCCAAATAAGTGTGGTATGCATTTGAACTAGACCAGTCTGGTTATTTTGCAAATTTTTTCAAATATTTGTTGAGTATCTTCCAGAAGCAGCCTTGTTCTACACACTGGAACCAAACAGAAAACCAAAGTCCCTGTCCTTATGAACATTACCCACTTTCATGGAGAAATGAACGGTGTACTTAGCAAGAGAAAAATTTTAATTGAGTTTACTTATTTATTGGCCTGTTTCTATTTAACTTTTTTTTTTCAAAATAGCTATGTGGAGATAAAATTCACATACCATAATAATTTACCTATCCAAAAAATAAATGCCAATGCTTTTCAGTATATTTGGACCAACCACCATGACCGATGCTACCAGTCACTCCCGACTCTCTACATGCCCACTTCAAGACAAATCTATTTCCTATCACTATATAGATTTGCCTACTCTGACCATTTATATAAAATGGAATCAAGTAATGTGGGTTTTTTGGAAACCGGCTTCTGTCATTTAGCTTAGTGTTTTCAAGGTTTATCCATGTGGTGGCATGTATTGGTACCTCATTCTTTTTTATGGTTAAAAACTCTTTAAGAAATCTTACTGGTTATTAAATACTCATATTTTGATTGATTTGTTCATTTATTTCCCCCTGATCTGTGGGGTCGTTCCTTGGTTTCTCCCTCACTCTTTCTCTGCCCCTTCCTCTTTTCTTTTGAAGATAACTTACACTCCTGTTGCTGCTACATACTCCAGCCTTAACTGTGACTTCTACTGAAATATGGAGTGTGGGGCAAGTACTCTACAATGACAGGATGTCTCACCTCCATCCTTTCTTTCTTTCCAGTCCTTTCATTTTGTATCTGTGTCCCTCCAAATTTCTTCAAAGAACTTTGTAGAGCTGCCCTTAAAAATGGAAGAGTCAAATGACATTTAAAGAACACATGAACAAGCCAAAGGAGAAAGCAGAGCAAATGAAAAACATCTAGAATGACCGCCAGAGCCTGCTTGTTCCTTATTCTTGTGCCTGTTGGATTAAACATTTCCCACAAGGGTTTGGTACTGTCTAGGACCCAGAGAGATAGGCTCGATTTTTTCCTATTGAACTCCAGACTCTATTTTATTCTCACTTCCTTTCTTCTCTGTTTGGCCCATGCAAAGCCCACCGATAAGTTATAAATGACTTATCAAGCATTAGCGTTTAGAGAGTAGACGGCTCCATAAATACCTACTTGGCCTCATTAAAAAGCTACAGTGATTAAAGAGAATGATTAGTGTGGTGCCAGAGGGGAAAGAAGAAAATCCAGCATCTGACTCAAAACTGGCCAGACCTCTTCTCAGAGAAGACCATTGGTGTCACGGAAGAGGGTCTGGCCCTCACCGCTGAAACAGAACATCAGGCAGCAGAGTCTGCACCCTGGGCCTGTCACCGAAAGAATTATGAAAAGTGCACACGTTCTCAGAGACGATTACCCTCTTGCCCTCCACGCCTCCTTCCCAACCTCTCCTTCCACTCCCTGTTGCCCTCCTGAAACTCAGAGCATGATTAAAACAGGCGAACCTATAACCAGTATGAAATGACCCTCAAATGACTGCTTAATTACAACGCAATGAAAGCCGGGGGGCTACAAATAACCAGTAACTGTCCCGGCTGTCACTGAAGAGGAGCCTGCCCATGAGTCATGAGTCATGAATTAGCCACTAAGTGTTTCGCTTCCAGTCCCGCCTGCCTCCCTCTGCCCTGTCGGGGCTGTCCCCTCCTGGTCCCCCATACCAGACCCCTGTGGAGCCCACCGCCTGGGCCGCGGGCCGGGTCGGAACCAGGCGTTTGTTGTGATTCCCAGGGCTCAGGAACTCGGCGGGCCGGCTCCCCCGGCCGCCCCCGGCCGCTCGGTGGGTCGCGCGGTCGGGGAAGTCTCCCAGGCTGCACAGGAGACAGGCTGACTGAAGGAGCGCAGCCAGCGCGGCTGCAGATAAGTTAATGTACACAGAGAGGATGTAAATTACCACGACCCTCAGCAGCAGGACATTGGCCAGGGCCCTGTCAGGCAGAGGACAAGCGTCGGCAGCCTGTGCGCTCGCTGACATCTAGCCCGAGATGGAGCCGCCAGGCGGCCCGACCGGGGAGGGACCTTTTGGAGCCAGGCTTGCCTTGAAAACAGCTGCGTGTCCCTGACACCTCCAAACTAATGCATTTTTAATCAGAGGAATTAGCTCTAGGCGTCCCATATTTTTCCAAATCCCCTTCTCTTGCAACCACGTCCTCCTCCCCTCCCCCAGTTTAAGGACTGGCAGTCCCATGCTGTTTCTTTATCGCGATTGCAAAGTACCCCCCCCCCCGCTACCCCCGCGCGCGCACTCCAGACCGAGTCACCTTTGAAAATCTCCCTCCCCACCCCCACCCTCCCGCCAGCTCTCCTCTTCCACACAGTCCGCTCCAAAGCTACTTTCGCCCCCACCCTTCCCTCTGTTTATACAGTGACATCACAGTCCCTGGCTCTCCAAGGCTCAGAGAAAACAAGAGTTCAAAAAGGCAAACAGGAAAGCCCGCTGGTGGTGGGCACCGGTGACAGAGTTGGTCCACCCGCGGGGGCACGGCGCAAAGGCGCGCGTGCGTGCGCGCAGCGGTGCGAGCCTGAGCTCTCTCCAAGGGCAAGTCCTCCGCCAAGTGCTGCCCAGAAGGATCTGAGAAGAGATTTGCATCAGCCACTTACAGAACTTAGGTATTTCCAATAGCTTCATTAGAAAAGTAAGAAGATAAAACAGGTGAAATTAATCTTAATAGTAAAACGTATTTAATCTGATGTATTCAAAAATATTATTTCAGCACATAATCAACATACAAACGACCATCGAGATATTTCACATCCTTTCTTTCCACGTTGACTTCCGAGTATATATTTTGCTGTATGTATTTTGTACTTAGGACACATCTCAAGGCAGATACTAATTTTTCTCCCAAATATTTGATCTGTATTTAGTTTTCATAAAACTTGAGAGTTGAAAAAGTTGAGTCACACACTTACATTGTTGCAAACATATTTAAAAGTTTCCAATAAAGAATTCAATGTTAGTTCTAATATTTGATTTAATGTTAATTAAAATGAAATAAAATTGAATGAAAATTACATTAAAAAATTAAGTCCTTCCATTGCACATTTTAAGTAGCCACTGGTGACATGTGGCTATTGTCTACATATTAGACAACACAGATAGAGAGTTACACAACTTCTCCAGGTTTCAGCTTGTGTTATTAAGCATGATAATAAGATTGTTGTAAGAATTAGATGACAATAGCAATGTATATAAATGTCTCACAGGGCCTGGTAAGTGCTCAATAATGAAGGTCAAAGATATTTTTAACTTAATCCACCAAAACTTGAAGTGATTAGTATCACTAATGTGCATTTCCCCCTGGGTTCCCTGTCCCCTTGGCCTGAAGTCACCACTCAGATACTTCAGCCAGAATCTGGAAGTCATTCTGGGTCCTTCTGTATTGATTCCTGTCCCCCTCACCCCAAATTTTTAGTCATTACCAAGTCCTATCAATTCTATCTCCTAAATACCTCCCCAATTTATAGATGTCTCTCAACCTTCATAGTCACTACCCTCATCTAGGCCACTGTCATCCTATTCTTGGCTATTACAACTAGTCTTCTCTCTCTACTTTGCCCCCTTCATTCCATTCTCCATGCTTCAGCAATGAATCCGATCATGCAGCAAATTTGCTTAAACGTTTAAATGACTTTCAACTCTTCAACAGAGCCTATGAAACCCTTCATGAATTTTCTCCCTTCCTCCTTCCTTTCCTTTCCCCTCCTTCCCTCCCTCCCTCCCTCCCTTCCTTCCTTCCTTCCTCAATAGCCTGCACTACCTCACCCACCTCACATGCCTGCCCCCACCATTCCAGCCACTCTGGACCTCCTTTGAGCCTTCTAACACCCCATGTTCCCTGGTAGAGATGCTCCAACACACCGCCATGCTGGCTCTGGCTGGTTGCCTCATGTTCATGTACATTCTAAAATTGTGTCTCACTCTGAGAAGATATTTTGGATGCATAGCTACATGCCTCTTCCCTTTTTCCATATGGCAACCTGTTTGCTATATTTGACTATTTCTGTTTCGAAGGATCCCTCAGCTCTGAGCTACAAGTTAGAAAATGCTACCTCCCTCCCAAAAAAACCCATGCATTGTTACCTCAAGAAATCCTTAGAAAAGCTAAACTTTCCAGGTCCTTAAATGTGCACAGTGACCATTACTTATTGTGTCTGGTTTTGGTCGACAACACCGATTTTTATAGCGTTTCCTTTCTTTGTTTCCCTTTGACTGTAGAAACTGGCTAAGATGCATTGGCACTAGCACTATCTATTGGTTGTAAAAGTGTTTCTCGAAAGGAGTGTTGATATTGGAGCTGTGAGAAAAACAAAGATGCTATTTGCAGGATGGGGGGGGTGGAGGAATGGAATGTGAAAAGTTAACTAAAACGGTGGGGGTTTGGGTGCAGGCAGGAGTAGCATAGTGGTAGAACATTTCAGAAACCAGCTCAATCCTAATGAGGCCTGCCAGGTCTCCAGGCAGGCATTACCCCTTGGCTCTTGGCCATGCCTCTTGCCCTCCCGACGCACGCAGTCCTGGGAGTCAGCCCTGCACTAATGCCTGGAGACAGACGGGCAACATGAGACTGGTAGATGAGGGCAGTGAGGGCTAGGTATTTTCCCAGAGGCCCAAAGAGTGGGATTTGTATGTCTGGTTTCTGCCTCTGACACCTCCAGGCCTAGGGATGGATTCCCAGTGATCTCTTTCCATCAAAGGGCTTGATCCCAGGAAAGGCGAATGAAGATGAAACTTCAGCTCTTCATCTGCTTTCGGGTTAAAGCTATGTGAAACTGTCAAAGCAAATATCACGTTTCTCTGGAAAACCATGAATTCCTTTGGCTTTGGGTCCGGGAGGTTTGTCACGAGTTTCAAGGAAAGATGAGTCTGTAGATCACAGGTCATTAGCTATGTGGTTCTGCTGCCTGGAGCCCAGATCTGAAGCGCAGGCTGCTTTAATACCAGATATAATGTTGGGTTCGAGGAGTGCCTAGTAGATGCTCTTTAATGATTGCTCAAGATGAAGATAGTGAAATAACCTGGTGTTTGTTATATACTTGGCAACGGATGCACATGTCATCAGATTGAATAGAGGTGTTGATAAGCTTTGTCAAGGAGCCTGTAAATAAAAAAAATGAAATACTTATAAATGCTGTTGTAATAGAATATGCCTGAAAATCTTCAGAAGGAAATGGAGAATTATAAAAGATTTGTGTATTTATTGGTTGGTTGGTTGATTTTTAATGCTGAAGTAGCCTTACCATTAAATTCACGCTACAAAATCAGATTGAAAAGTTAGAAATTGCCGTAAATTGAAATTCTTTTCCACTTTTATAGTTTGGTAAGCAAGGGATATAAGCAATGTTTTCACAAAGTTCCATTTTTCGTTATTGTGCATTTCTCAGAAGGAAAAACAATACTTAAGAAAAGCAATTTTGATCACTCACTGTGCAGCATTAACCAAATCTCACTAGTCTTTTTGTGCTCTATTTAGCATTCTGAAATCCTAACAATTATTTTACTCATACAATTTAAGAAGCACTTCCCTGTGCTATTGCAAACTCTTTATGAATAGCATTCTTAACATCTACAGACTGTATTATCATGTAGATTTGCCACACTTACTTTAATCACTCACCTAATATTTAGATTATTTTATTTTAAAATAAGACTTTTTGAAGCGTTTCTTAACATTGAATGTATAAACAATGTTTATAATGTGCATCATGTTGGCAAAAATTAAGAGACAGAAATTTTATGTTAAACTTTTATGAAAATCAGCCTAATACAAAATGAAAGCTATCAGTTTCTCTGAGCTCATGGTTTCACAGGAGAAAAATGTGCCTTTGCAGAGAGGAAAGTCTGTGCTCATGGATGGGAGAAGCTAGAGAATAAAGTAACCACATGAAAGGGTCTGCTGTGGAAGCCAGGCATGAGAAGTCACCCAGTAAGACCAGAAATGTCCTCTAGAAAGGATGGCATTTAAACCAGGAACCCTGGGATGAGGAGGGGTTAGGAGCCCCAGCTATGCGGGCATGTTCAAATATTTTTCTGAAAAGCAGTCTGCTAATGTGTAAAAGGGGTCTTAAATATTCTCCTATATTTTAGAAA
This sequence comes from Marmota monax, assembly GCF_021218885.2. NCBI lineage: Eukaryota > Metazoa > Chordata > Mammalia > Rodentia > Sciuridae > Marmota > Marmota monax. The sequence continues at coordinate 4,834,856 of NW_026695245.1, forward strand.
TTTTAAGTATTCGGAAGAAACCAAAAAGAGATGAAAGATGTTAATGCACTGAGATATTCATCTTAGCATGATTTGTAATAGTAAAAACAGGGAAACTATGTATATGTCTAAGCTAGGGGGATCAACAATGACTGCCTACACTCAAATGTATGTAGGCATCACTATGAAGTATGCTTAGAGTAATTAAAAGTTGATGAGATAATTGTTCTAGAATAACAGAAGCATAAACACAGAACATGAACTGGTTTGGGGAGAAAAAGATATTCATTTTGGGAACAATTAGAAAATTTGAATATAAGCTATTTGTTGAAGTTAAGAAAGGAATAAGCATTTGTATTCTGTTGTGACAATGGTATCATGATTATGAGGGATGATGTCCTTATTTTTAGGAGATGAATATTGAAATATTGACAGTTGATATGTTATGATGAATGTAATTTACTTTCAAATATTTCAACAAAAATATGTATGTATATGTGTATTCCTGATCATAGAAACCCCTGAATTTTGTAACTACAAGGAGAATCCATCACAGGTAATTTATAAGGATGTGGAAAAGAAGAAGGCATTAATAGAACAGTGTAGACACACATACATACACAAATTGATAAGACAACTATGGCAGAGTATACATAATTATTGACTCTGGGAGGAAAGTATATGGGCATTCATTGTTTTTATCTTTTCACTTTTGTGTATTTGAAAATCTTCACAAAAAGAAATGCCTTTTTGCATTATCTGGAAAAATAGAAAATAGGCCATAATGGTTCAGTGATTATATTGGAATAGGTTTATGGATGATGGCTATGTTCTTCTTTATACTTGAATTTGTTTTCTGCAATCAACATATATAATTTTTTTATTAACAATTAAATCTACATTTTTTGAGCACTTATTATACTCTCTGCCTTTTGTAAATTATTCTGTTTAATTCTTCCCACAACCTTAAAACTCTTGGTTCGGTTGCTCACTTTTCATATTGAGGAGACTGATGTTTAAAGTTATCCCATTATTTACCCACTGATATGTGGTGACATCAGGATTTGAACCTGGGTACAAATAATGCTTTATAATTCAACATGAATTTTCAAAATGTTTGGTAAAATAAGAAGAAACTCTATCACTAAAGATTTCTTTTAGTGACATCTGATTTTTTTGTGTTTCTGCTTTTTTCTGTCATCACAAAGTCTAAGAACAGGAAATTTCCCCTCGTGTCTTGATAATTGCTGCCTGGAAGAACCTTCCCCTCTCCTTGATGAGCACAGTTGTTGGCCTAGGAGTGACTCCAGGGAAGAGTTTCTATGAAGGGCAGGAGTCAAAGGGACTAGGTGTATCAAGGTACCACGCAAATTTGTATGGAGTGGGCTTCCATGTCCTGAGCATTTGTAAATCTGAGCACCATGCTCCTCATTTTCAGTGACTGAATCTGGGCTCAGTCAAAACAGTAGAAACTTCAATGGATTGTAGCTGAATGGGGTGGATGAGTTTGGGGAAGATTATTTTTTATTTAATTTTTTAATTTGTTCTTATTAGTTATACATGACAGCAGAATGCATTTCAACTCATTGTACACAAATGGAAGATTTGGAGGTTTTTGCGTGTAATTTTCTGTCACCGGTGTGTAACAGTCATGAATTACCACTGTTGTGAAAGCTTCAGCTCAGTAATTCAGAGGTACAGGAAATTGGTACAAAAAAATGTTAATTTTCCATTTGAGCAGAATCTTTGAACTTTCTGAAGTTCACCCATCATTGTTGTAAAACTCTAAAGATCAAGTTTATTTTGGAAGTTCTGCTACAACCTCGGGTATCATGTTACTAACCAAACGGCAGTGGGAAAACGGAGAAAAACCAGCATGTTATTTCCAAATACACATCTCTATTGTTTTATAGTTCACAACTTAAAAAAAAAACACCTTATTCAGAAATAAGAGAAGATCACAGATGCTTCCTTACGTTAGGGTTAAACATTTTGCTTTTCTAAATCTTATTTTCAGTGCCTTTACTGAAGATCACAGATATAGTAAATGCCAATCTTGAATGTGAATAAATAACAAGAGCTGAAAATCTTTGGCTAGCCTTGACCATCCTTAAACCTCTGTGTGTGTTTTACTTATTTTTTTAAATGATATAAGCAATGATATAAACTTACTGCTTCCCCCCTTTGGAAAGAAAAGGGAAGCTAAATTGTAGTGGGGGTGTATGGAATCAGATTGTGTGGGGGAAAAGCTATAACCACATCTCACTGGGACACCCTAAAGTACATGCAGAAGACAGCTGGCTTCTCTTGCAAGCTAATACCACCCAAGACAAAAGTTACACAGACTCTTGGAAGGATAAGGTTGTATCTCTGGGGACACCAGAAGCCAGTGATTGGCAATAGTAAATAAATTTTGTTTATGATTTAGTAGTTTAAGTCTTCTGATAAGAAAGGGCATTGGATGCCAAATCATCAGAAGAATGTTAGCTCCAATGTATTTTATCCTAAAACCTATCATAATCTGGGCTTTGTAAGGCGTATTGGGATTGTTTCTCTTATCTCCTTGTCTTGAATATTTAAATTAAATTTATTTTCTTGACTAAACTTGAGTTAACAATTCAATTTCTTTCATATTTTTTATTCACTCAATATGTAGATATTAAGTAATAGCTGTAATATTGGATTAAGTGTGGTAAGGAATATAAAGAAATAAATCTCATAATATGGGTCCTTAAGGAACTCAAGTTGGGTAGATAGGGCCAGAGAAACAAGAAACAATGATGTGGTTAGAGTAATGGGGAAAAACTACTGATTGGTAACTAATGAATCCTAGTCATTGATTATTTCACTTATTCACTTCCTGAAGCGACCAGTTATTGTGGTAATAAGGAATTTCTGTTTTCACCAGAACCTCACTAATTTAACAGCCTCAGTAATTACCTAATACTCTTTGCATTTGGACAGTTTTTCTTTTTCTCTTTGTTAAAAATTTCCATTTCCATGGACTTTAAGATACTTGGGGACTGTGACTTTCCTTTTCAGAAAATCCAGTGCCAGCATCATCCTCAGGTTAGCATTTCCCAAGTCTGATATTTTAGTTTAGTGGTTACTAGTAATATTTATTTTCATAGTGAGAAACTCTAAATCGATTTGGACACTGGTTACATGATGAAGGCATGGACCTCATCCCTGAACTCATTAACGAACTTGAGCTATAATTTACAAGCAGTGGTTCAGCCAGGAGACAAGACAGGGCCAATGTCATGTCATGAGCATTCAGACAACTAGCCAAACAGATGTCAACCTTTTGACAATGACCCTATTTCCTTGTTTCTTGACCTGGAATCATAGGCAACTAATTTTTATTTCCTAGCTTAAACTATCACCTGTATGATCAAGGGCACTGGGATTGTCAGGGTCAACAGTGTCCTCCCTTGATAAATCCATAGGTCAATTGTCAAGCCTCATCTTAGCTGAATTATCTAAATGGCTAACAGGGTTGATCAGCCCTCCCCTTCTCTAAAGCTTCTCCCCCAATTCTATTTATTTATTTAAATTGTTTTATTAGTGCACTATAATTATACCTATTAATGGGATGGATACATATTCATACATGCGCTCAATATAACCTGGTCAATTTCGTTCCCCAGTACCTCCCTTTTCCCACCTATCCTCCCTCCCATGGTTCCCCTCATCTCCTCTACTTGTGTCCCTTCTATTTTCATGAGCCTCACCCCCACTTTTTTCTCTGTAGCTTCCATATATGAGAGAGAGCCTATGACCATTGACTTTATGAGTTTGGCTCATTTTGCTTAACATAATGTCCTCAAGTTCCATCCATTTTCCTGCAAATGACACAATTTGGTTCTTCTTTATGGCTGAATAAAACTCCATTGTGTTATAGACCACATTTTCTTTATCTGTTCCTCTGTTGAGGGCACCGAGGCTGGTTCCATAATTTGGTATTGTGAATTGTTAAAGGACTTTGTTTGGTTGACTTGTAGAGCACAGTGAGCTCCTCATTTTTCTCCTATCTCACTGACTGTTCCTTTTCATTTTTCTTTGTTGGTTCTTCCTTATTTTATCCACCTTTTAATAGTGGCAGCCAAATCAAGCTCAAGACAAGGGAGAAAAACTTGAATATATCTGCTATGGGGAAAAATAAAGGATGCAGCAGGAAGAATGTGAACCTTTGGCATCTGCAGGTACAGTAAACACAAAATACAACCCAACCACCAGCCAGATCGACATAAAGCTTAACACCGTTGCCTGACTCATCATGTCAGACTTTCCATAAAAGTTTACAGGACAGAAGAAAAACACAGTCTGAAAAAACAATGATCAGAACCAGAGTGACACAGATTCAAATTATTCGAGAATTAAAAATAACGGTGATTAATGTGTTAAGGACTCTCATGGGGCAAGTAGGCAACATGAAAGAACAGATGGTACTGTAAGTGGAGAGATAAAATTTTTAAGAATCAAAAAGAAATGCTAGAGGTTGAAAACACTGGAGTAGAAATGAAGAACACATTCAGTGGGCTCTTTAGTACACTGGACGCAACCTATGGAGGGAAAAACAGTGAACTTAAAGACAGGACCATAGAACCTCTTGGAACTGAGGTACAAAAGGTAATACTACTAAGAATAATAAAAATGAAAGAACAGTACATCCAAGAACCATGTGACAATTTTTAAAAGTTAAAAGATATATAAATGGGATACTAGAAGGAAAAGAAAGAGATAATAGAGCAAATTCACAAATTCACACCAAATCACAAATTCAGGAGGCTCAGAGAACAAAAAGTAGGTACAAATAAAATATGTCATATTCAAATTAAAATAAAACCTACCAAAAAAAAAAGACAAAGAAAAAATCTTGAAAGATGCCAGAGAAACAAAACATCTTACCTATAGTGGAATTAACATAAAAATTTCATGCAAGGCAAAAATCATGCAAGCAATGAGAGATTAGAGGGAAATATATAGTGTTGAAAGACAAACCTGCCAGCCTAGAGTTCTATATCCTGTAAAACTATCTTTGAAAAATGAAGGAGATTGCCGTGCAGAACGGCATATGCTTGAAATCCCAGCAGCTCAGGAGGCTGAGGCAGGAGGATCTTGAGTTCAAAGTCATCCTCTGTAGCTTAGTGAGGTCCTAAGCAACTCAGTGAGACTCTGTCTCTAAATAAAATACAAAAAAAGGGTTGGGGGCATGGCTCTGTGGTGAAACACCTCTGGGTTCAATTCCTGGTACCACAAGAAAAAAAAATTAAGGAGATTAAAAGAATGAAAAGACAAGACATAGACTAAGAGAAAATCTTTGTAAATCATTTATCTGGCAAAGGGCTTGTATCCAAAATACACAAATAACTCTTAAAATGCAACAAGTTTGAAAAGAAACAACCTAATTAAAAAGTGGGCAAAGGACCTGAACAGACATTCACCAAAGATAAAAAAAAATAAGGATATAAAAAGATGTTCCTTAGGGAATTGAAAATTAAAACAACAACAAAATATTACCACATACTACAGAATGAAAATCCAAAATACTGACAATAGAAAATACCAGAAAGGATGTGGAACAGCGAGAGCTCTCGTTTTTTTGCTAGTGGGAATGCAAAATGGTACAGCAGCTTTGAAAGACTCTTCAGTACTTTCTTAGAAAATTAAGTATCGCCTACCATTTCATCCAGTGATCATGCTCCTAGGTACTTACCCAAATGAGTCAAAAAATTTATGTACACATAAAAATCTGCACATAAATGTTTGTTACAGCAGCCTTATTATCATTGCCAAAAATTGGAAGCAACCAATATGTCCTTAATAGGTAAATGAATAAACAAACAGTGACATAGTCAGACAATAGAATATCATTCAGTGTTAAAAAGAAATGAGCTCTCAAGCCATATATACATGTGGAAGAAACATAAATGAATATTATAAGTGAAAGAAGCCAATCTGAAAAGGCTACATATTGTTTCATTCTGACTGCATGACATATTGAAAAAGGAAACATATTGGAAAAGGAAAAACTAGAGAGCCAGTAAAAAGATCAGTGGTCGCAAGAGGATTGGAATGATGGGTAGAGGGTGAATAAATGGAACACATTGGATTTTTAGGGACGTGAAACTATTCTGTGTCATACTATAATGGCAGATATATGCCATTATGCATTCGTCAAAAATCCAAAAATTTACACAACACAAAGAATCCTAAGGTAAACTGAAGACTTCACTTAATAATACCACATTCATATTGGTGCAAAAATTGTAACAAAAGTTTTGCATAATGCAGAATGTTAACAGCAGAGAGAAACACTGTGTGGAGGGGAGTGGTATAAGAGAGCTCTATTTTTTGCTCAATTTTTCTGTAAACCTAAAACTACTCTAAAAAATGAAATCTATAATTTTTAAAGGGGGAAATAAAGACCTTCCCAGATAAATAAAAACAGAGAGAATTCACCTCCATCAATTCAGCCATGCAAAAAATGTTGGAAGAGTTCTTCAAGAAGAAAAACGATACCGGTCAGAAACTCAAATCTACATAAAGAAAAGTAAAGCATTGGAGAAGGAATGATGAAGGTGAATTTTTCGCAATTCCCATGTATTATTAACAGGCAACTTGTATAAAGCCTCACAGCTATCTATTTTTTATTGTCTTCAATAAAAATGAAAGATGCACCCCAAGTTACATCTGAATTGTCCTAGCCTGCCTTCTCAGCAGAGATGAAGATAGATAGAAGAACCAAAGCCCACATCTGGTTCTTCTAAGGGGTACTTGGTTGCATTTTAACCCAGAATATATTATATAAGTGCAAGGAATATTTCTTTCATAAACAAACTATATATAATAAAGTAGCCATTAGGAAATTACTTAGCAACTGTGAAAAAGACACACAAGAAAGCTAGAGAAATGGGTTCAAATATAGAAGCAAGAGTAAAGGGGAAGGAAGTGAAATATTTCAGGCTTTGAGTCCTTAAACTGATCCTTACTTAAATCTAGTGGGAGTGGGAATCTCTGTTGATTGGAATATATCTATAAATTATGGGTCAAATTAACCTGAAAATTGGCTAATAAACACAGTTCTATTACAGATGCTTGAGATAACCACCTTATAAAGATAAAGATAATCAACTTGTTAAAGCTCACAGATTTAGAGGTTCTATGACTGGGGAACATGTTGCTTTTAGACCTCGGTTGGGGAGGAGGGGCAACACATCTTTACAGGAATATGTGGTGGAGCAAAACTGCTCCTCTCCTGGAGAGAAAGACAAAGGGGTTGGGGTCCTGCTGTGTGCTTTAAGGGCATACCCCCAATGATTTGAAGATCTCCTACCAGATTCTCCCTCCTAATGTTTCTACCACCTCCAAGAGCACCAGGTTGAGGACTAAACCTTCAACACTACAGCTTTTGGGGGCATTTCAGATCCAAATTGTAGGTGCTTGCTCTCTCTTATACTGGAGAATACTAGTTGGCTGACCACCCTAGACTAGCCTATTACCTGCTGTGGTCTAGTAATAGCATTTTTTATCCTTATCTACTATGTATTACTATAGCATGTTGAATCTTCTAATACTTTTTTTTCCTTTAGTGTTATTTTTCCTATGTCTTCTACTTATTTTACTTTTGAAGTATAGCAATTCATAATAAAATTTTATGTTTTCTCTTTTTTATTAATTAAGTAATTTATTTTAATTAGGTACATATCACAGCAGAATGCATTTTGATTCACTGTACACAATTGCAGCACAATTTTTCATTTCTCTGGTTGTACACCATGTAGCATCTTACCATATGTGCAGTCATACATGTACCTAGGGTAATAATGTCCATCTCATTCCACCATCTTTCCTGCCCCGATGCACCCCCCACCCAATACTTCCCTTTTCCCAAAATTCCTCCATTAAATTTCCCATCTCCTCCCACCCCTGTTATGGATCAGCATCCACTTATCAGAGAGAACATTTGGCCTTTGGTTTTTGGGGGATTGGCTTACTTCGCTTAGCATGATATTCTCCAACTCTGTCCATTTACCTGCAAATGCCATAATTTTATTCTCTTTTAATACTGAGTAATATCCCAATGTATGTATATATATATATATATATATATATATATATATATATATATATACACACCACAGTTTCTTCATCCACTCAACTATTGAAGGGCATCTAGGTTGCTTCCACAGTTTAGCTATTGTGAATTGAGCTGCTATGAATATTTATGTGGCTGAGTTACTGTAGTATGCTGATTATAAGTCCTTTGGGTATAGACCGAGGAGTGGAAGAAGTGGGTCAACTGGTGGTTCCATTCCAAGTTTTCTAAGGAATCTCCATTCTGCTTTCCAGAGTGGTTGCACCAATTTGCAGTTCCACCAGCAATGTATGAGTGGGCCTTTTCCCTCACATCCTCACCAACACTTATTGTTGTCTGTATTCTTGATAACTGCCATTCTGACTGGTGTGAGATGAAATCTTAGAGTAGTTTTGATTTTCATTTCTCTAATTACTAGAGATATTGAACATTTTTTTCATATATTTGTTGATTGTATGTCTTCTTCTGTGAAGTGTCTGTTCAGCTCCTTAGCCCATTTATTGATTGGCTTGTTTCTTTTTTTTGGTGTTTTTTAAATTTTTTTTATATATCCTGGAGATTAGTGCTATATCTGATGTGCATGTGGCAAAAATTTGCTCCGAAAATGTAGGCTATCTCTTTATCTCATTGATTGTTTGAGTTCATCCCATTTATTAATTCTTGATTTTATTTCTTGCACTACAGGAATCTTGTTAAGGAAGTTGGAACCTAAGCCACTGTGATGAAGATTTGGGCCTACTTTTTCCTCTATTAGGTGCAAGGTCTCTGAACTAATTCCTAGGTCCTTGATCCTACTTTGGGTTGAGTTTTGTGCATGGTGAGAGATAGGGGTTTATTTCCATTTTGCTGCATATGGATTTCCAGTTCTCCCAGCACCATTTGTTGAAGAGGCTATTTTTTTTCTCCAATGTATGTTTTTGGCACCTTTGTCTAGTATGAGATAACTGTATTATGTGGGTTTGTCTCTGTGTCTTCTATACTATTGGTCTACATGTATATTTTGGTGCCAATACCATGCTGTTTTTGTTACTATAGCTTTGTAATATAGTTTACAGTCTGGTATTGTGATACCTCCCACTTCATTCTTCTTGCTATGGAGTGCTTTGGCTATTCTGGTTCTCTTATTTTTCCAAATGAATTTCATGATTGCTTTTTCTATTTCTATAAAGAATGATGTTGGGATTATAACTGGAATCACATTGAATCTGTATAGCACTTTGATTAATAGGGCCATTTTGACAATATTAACTTTGCCTGTCCAAAAGCATGGGAGATCTTTCCATCATCTAAGGTCTTCTTCGATTTCTTTCTTTAGTGTTCTGTAGTTTTCCTTGTAGATATCTTTCACCTCTTTTGTTAAGTTAATTCCCAAGTATTTTATTTTATTTTGAGGCTATTGTGAATGGGGTAGTTTTCCTAGTTTCTCTTTCAGAGGTTCATCACTGATGTATAGAAATGCATTTGATTTATGGATATTGATTTTATCTCCTGCTACTTTGCTGAATTCATTGATTAATGTAGAAGTTTTATGGTGGATTTTTTTGGATCCTCTAAGTATAGAATCATGTCATCAGCAAATAACAATAGCTTGAGTTCTTCTTTTCTTATTTGTATCCCTTTAATTTCTTTTGTCTAATTGCTATGGCTAGAGTTTCAAGAACTATGTTGAGTAGAAGTGGTGAAAGAGGGCATCCCTGTCTTATTCCAGTTTTTAGAGGGAATGGTTCCAATTTTTCTCCATTTAGAATGATGTTGGTCTTAGGTTTAGCATAGATAGCTTTTACAATGTTGAGATATGTTCCTTTTATCCCCAGTTTTTCTAGTGTTTTGAACATGAAGCAGTGCTGTATTTTGTCAAATACTTTCTCTGCATCAACTGATATAATCATATGATTCTTATCTTTAAGTCTATTGATGTAATGAACTATGTTTATTGATTTCCATATGTTGAACTAACCTTGTACCCTGGAATGCACTCCTCTTTATCATGGTGCACTATTTTTTAAATATGTTTTTGTATGAAATTTTCCAAAATTTTATTGAGAATTTTTGCATCAATGTTCATCAGCGATATTGATCTAAAATTATTTTTCCTTATGTGTTTCTGCCTAGTTTGGGTATCAGGGTGATACTAGCTTCATAAAATGAGTTTGGAAGGGTTCCTTCCTATTCTATTTCATGGAACAATTTGAGGAGTATTAGTATTAATTCTTCTTTGTAGGTCTTGTAAAACTCAGCCTGGGCTTTTCTTGGTTGGTAGGCTTTTGATGGTGTCTTCTATTTCCTTGCTTGAAATTGATCTGTTTAAATTGTGTATTCCTCTTGACTCAGTTTGGGTTTCTCATATGTCTCTAAAAATTTGTCAGGGTCTTCAAGGTTTTCTATTTTATTGCAGTATAAATTTTACAAATAGTTTCTAATTTTCTTCTGTATTTCAGTAGTGTCTGTCATGATATTTCCATTTCATCACAAATTTTAGTAATTTGATTATTCTCCCTCCTTCTTTTCATTAGAGTGGCTAAATGGTTCGTCAGTTTTATTTATTTTGTCCAAAAACCAGCTTTTTGTTTTGTGAACTTGTTGAATTGTTTCTTTTTTTTCAATTTTATTGATTTCTGCCCTGATTTTAATTATTTCCTGTCTTCTACTACTTTGGGTGTTGGTTTGCTCTTCTTTTTCTAGGGCTTTGAGCTGTAATGTCAGGTCATTTATTTGTTGACTTTTGCTTCTCTTAATGCATGAACTCCATGCAATGAACATTCCTCTTAGCACTGCCTACATAATGTCCCCAAGATTTTGATAAGTTGTACCTGAATTCACATTTACCTCTAAGAATTATTTTTTACCTTCTCTCTGATGTCTTCTGTTATCTATGCATCATTCAATAGCATATTGTTTAGTCTCCAGGTGTTGGAGTATCTTCTCTTTTTAATTTTATCATTTATTTCTACTTTCATTTTATTGTGGTCAGATAAAATGCAGGGTAATATCTCTATTTTTTTTTGTGTTTGCTAAGATCGGCATAACATCTGGCCTATTTTGGAGAAGGATCTATGAGCTGCTGAGAAGAAAGTGTATTTGCTTGTTGATGGATGGGATATTTTAATTTGTTAAGTCCAAATTATTGATTGTATTATTGATTTCTATAGTTTCTTTGTTTAGTTTTTGTTTGGAAGATCTATGCTGTGGTGAGAAAGGTAAAGTCATACAGTATTATTGTGTTGTGGTCTATTTGGTTCTTGTATTTGAGAAGGTTTTGTTTGAAATACATAGATGCCCTATTGTTTGGGACATAGATATTTATGATTATTGTGTCTTGTTGATGTATGAATCCCTTAAGCAGTATGAAATATCCTTCTTTACCTTTTCACTAGCTTTGGTTTGAAGTCCACTTTATCTGATATGAAGATGGAAACTCATGGTTGTTTATGTGGTCCATGTGAGTGGTACTTTTTTGCCACCCTTTCACCTTCAATGGTGAATGTCTTTTCCTGTGAGATGAATTTCATGAAAGCAGTATATTGTTGGGTCTTTTTCAAAAATCCAATCTGTCAGTCTATGTCTTTTAATTGATGAGGTTAGGTCATTCATATTTAGGGTTATTATTGAAATATGATTGTATTCCCAGACATTTTGGTTTATTTTTGGTTTTTACCTTGACTTGGTTTCTCCTTTGATTGGCCTTTCCTTTAGTGTAGTTCCTCTCTTTGCTGATTTTCATTGCTGTTTTTCATTTCCTCTTCCTGGAATATTTTGCTGAGGATGCTCTGTAGTGCAGGCTTTCTCACTGTAAATTCTTTTAACTTTTGTTTATTGTGAAAGTTTTTTATTTCATCATTAAATCTGAAGCTTAATTTTGCTGGATATAAGATTCTTGGTTGGCATCCATTTTCTTTCAGAGCTTGGTATATGTTGTTCCACAATCTCCTGGCTTTGAAGGTCTGGGTTGAAAAATCTTCTGAGGTCTGAATTGATCTCCCCTGATATGTAATCTGATTCCTCTTTCTTGTGGACTTTAAAATTCTGTATGCTAGGCATTTTCATTATAATGTGCCTTGGTGTAAATCTGTTGTAATTTTGTACATTGGGTGTCCTGTAAGCTTCTTGTATTTGATTTTCCAGTTTATTCTTAATGTTTGGGAAATTTTCTGATATTATCTCATTGAAGAGATTGTACATTCCTTTGGTTTGAATATCTGTGCCTTCCTCTATCCCAATAACTCTTAGATTTGGTCTTTTGATGCTGTCCCATAATTCTTGGATGTCCTGTTCATGGTTCTTACTATCTTCACTGTGTAATCAACTTTATTATCAAGGTTGTATATTTTATCTTCATTATCTGATGTTCTGTCTTCCAAGTAATACAATCTGTTGGTGATGTTTTCTATTGAGCTTTTTATTTGGTTTATTGTTTCCTTCATTGCAAAGATTTCTGATTGTTTTTTTTTTCATTATCTATATCTCTTTCCTAAAGTAAACTTTTACTACCTGAATTTGCTCCCTTATCTCTTTATTGGTGTGATCAATGATGGCCTATATTTATTCCCTTATCTCCTTGTTGGAGTGATCAATTTTTGCCTGTATTTTCTCATTTAGGCCATTCTTTAATTCACAGATCATTTTAATTATGTATATTCTTAACTCCTTCTCTGACATTTCATCAACTGCGCTGTTCATGGATTCCATTATTGTAGTATCCTGGTTTGTTTGGAGCACTTTCCTCCCTTGTTTTTTTCATATTGTCTGTGTGTCTTCCTTTCTTGCAGTGTGGATCTGAGGTATTATAGTTTCTACCCTTAAAATCTTGTAGTATCTGGGCAGACCCTGTCAGTGTTCCGTGATGGATGTTAGTGCAACTAAAGGTGGTGGTGGCAATAGCAGAAGTAACTTGAGACAACAGTTGGAGTGTCCCAAGATGGATGTGACCTCTTTCTGAGATGGGTTGAAAGGGTGGGCCTTACACTGCCTTGGGGATGCCTGTTCCAATATGCAGCTGCTTGTAGGCCCTGTCTGTTGTCACTAGGATGAGGATACTGCTTGGGGAGGGCAATGGCCATGGCTGCAATGTCTCAAGATGGAGGTGGGTTAAGCCTGGGCTCCAAGGTGGGCCCCGGGGTGTGGACCTAGGCCTACCCTGGGCCTGGGCGCAGGTTGGCCGAAGCAGTCCTAGGGCTGGTCCTGGATCTGTCATCCATGCTTTCTCTTGATAACTGTGTTAACTTTTCATCACTAACCAAAGTGCCCAAAATGAACTACTTAGAGGAGGGAAAATTTATTTGGGGCTTACAGTTTCAGAGGACTTAGTCCATAGATGGTCAAGTCCATTGCTCTGGGCCCAAGGTAAGGCAGCACATTATGGACAAAGGCAGGACAGAGGAAAGCAACTTACTTCATGGCAGTCAGGAAGTGGGATTAGGGGACAGGGCTGCAGGGAAGAATACACTTTTAAAGGCACAGTGACTCACTTCTTCTAGCCATGACCCACCTGCCTACATTTACCACCCAGTCAGTCCACTAAAACTAGGATGAACTGATTATCTTACAGATCTCATAATCCAATCATTTTACCCCTGAATATTCTTACATTAACCAAGCACTTCTGGGAGGTAACACATATTCAAACCATAATATTCCAAAAGCTTTTGTTCATCTCATAATTCAAAATGCATTTAGTTCATCTCTAAGAGTCCCATAATCTTAACAGTTCTAGCATTGCCCAAAAGTTCAAGTCCAAAGCCTCTTCAGGGACTCATAGCAAAGCCTTGGCTATGAGCCCCTGGAAAAGTCAAAAGCAAGTTATATATATATATGTATATGTAAAATATAGTAGCACAGAATTAACATTCCCAATTCAAAAAGGAGGAATAGGGGCATATAGAGAAGACATGGAACCCAAACAAGACCAAAATCCAGCCTGGCAGACAGGTCCTGTAACTTTCTATGCAGCATCTAGGACACGTAACTGCAAGATATACTCTCTAAAGGGCTTGGGCAGCCCCACTCCTTTTGCCCATTGTAGTCACATGAACTCTCTTTCAGCCTGGCTCTCTCTACAGCCAGTAGCTTTTCTGAGAAGACAGTCCATGTTACTAGCATCTCTTAATTCCTGGGAGCTCCATTCCAGATTTGGCTTCACCTTCACAACTTCATGCTTTGCCCTCTCAAAGGCAGCCCTCAGGGACTCCAACCTGACAACAATTTGCCTGAATTCCCGGGTCTACCTTTGAAATCTTGGTGGAAGCCTCCATGACCCCTTAACTCCAGCATCCTGCATTCTTATAGAACCAGCACCACATGGCCAACACCAAAGTCTGTTGCTAGCTTGCACAATAGCTGAACCCCCCTAGAATGATGGTTACAGGGGCTTTTGAGTGTTTTATGACTATACAGGGTAAAACAACTTTCTAGACACCCCCTATGCTAGCAGGGTGATCCCACATATTTTAGCAAAGAAATTTCCCCTTCTATACCCCTGAGCCTTCAATGGGTGTGGCTTTACAAATTCTTGAGATGCCCTCCATCTTTTGTAATGTGTCTGTATAAAGTACTTAGCATCTTTTAGTGGTTTTAATTTCCTTAGTGAGCATACTTTCCTTAGCCCCAATATTATGCATTTTTTTTCCTAATGAAATTACAAGTTTTTAAAATTTTATAGCTTGACTTTCTGCTCCTGATTCTCACAGTAAACTTGGCTAAAGGCTGACAGCAATATCCATGCCATTGACTGAATTCTGTGCTACCATCAAATTTCTACCACCAGATTAATTAGTCCATCACCTTTAAAATTGGCCTCACAAAAAAGTCTCAGGACATAAGCCAAATGTAGCCAAGTTCTTTGCCATAATATAACATGAGTGGCCTTGAGTCTAGTTCCCAATAGAATTCACATTTCCCCTTGAAGCCTCATGAGTACAGTCTTCATTACTATCAGCATTCTAGTCTTTTAAGCTCCCACCAGAATTTCCCATTAAGCTCAGCTTACAAAAGTCTTAAGTCTTTTCCCAACTGCATCTCCACACTTCTCCAAATTTCTTCTGCAAACCATTTCCAAAGGTTTATGAACCATGTGGTCAGGTTAGTTACAGCAACAACCTCATTCCTGGTACCAAATCCTGAGCTTAAAAGATTTTTTTTCATCAGTGTGACCATACTACCCAATAAGAGCAACTAAGAGGAGGCAAAGCTTATTTGTGGCTCATAGTTTTAGATGTCTCAGTTCGTATATGACTGATTCCATTTCTCTGGGCCCAAGGTGAGGCAGCTCATTATGGTCCAAGGTCAGGGCAGAGGAAAGCAGCTTACCATACACTGTGGCCAGGAAAAGGGATGGCGGGAGGGGGCTTCAGGGAAAAACAACCCTCTCACAGTACATCCCAAGTGACCCACCTCCTCTAGCTATGCGCCACTTGCCTATAGTTACCACCCAGTCAGTCCACTTAAACTAGGGTGGACTGATTAGGTCACTCTCATAATCCAATCATTTTACCTCTGAATATTCCTGCAGTAACACAAGAGATGGAGGGGGGGATATCACACATCCAAACCATAACAATGACTCAACCAAAACTCATTATGAGAAGTAGCTGTTCTTAGTTTCTACTTCTTCCCACAAAAGAAAAAGCTGTTATTAGCAGCTTTCTGTATTCTGAGAACCTAAAAATATAGCAGAAACACTTTGCCAAATTGGCTGAAAAACTCTCTCTTCCACCACTTCTCTCTGTTGTTCTGATTAGGAAAGAAAAGGAAGAGGAAAGAAGAAGAAAAGAATGATGATACTTGCCACCAAAATATATAATGAATGTAGCTCCCAATTATTGTTCTCAAAGAATTTGCAATCTAGTGCGGGTCTATTGGGCAAGTTCAGTGTGATGAGGCCCTTGTGCCTGTGTTAGAGAGATTGTAGGGTATTGTGGCAGTACACAAGAGGGGCACATACCTAGCCTTGGAGGCACAGGGACAGCTTGGGGTATAGGGAGTGATATCTAAATTGGACCTTAAGGATGCGCAGTGATTAGTCAGATGGAGGATGGGGGACAGTGTGTAGGGAAGCTGATTCCTGAGAAAACAAGCAACCTCTGTGAATAACTGGAGATAAGAGAATGTCAATGCAATCCAGCACTGCAGAGAAAACTTTAGTGTCAGGAGCTGTGAAGACCAAAGATGTTGGGTCAGGTTTAAGAGAGAATAAGATGAAGAGCTTAGCAAGCAGGGATAAGAAATATCTCAAAGGCCAGGTGCGGTGGTGCATGCTTGTAATCCCAGTGGCTCAGGAGGCGAAAGCAAGAGGATTGCAAGTTCAAGTCAGACTCAGCAACTTAACTGAGGCATTGAGCAACTTAGTGAGACCCTGTCAGAATAAAAAATAAAAAGGCTGGGGTTGTGGCTCAGTGGTGTAGCACCCCTGAGTTCAATTCCCTGGTACAAAAAAAAAAAAAAATCTCAAGGGCAGTGAGAAGCCATTTGAACCAAACAGACTTCCTCTTTCCAAGTATTTCTCTAGATAGAGAGTGGAGAAGGGTCAGGAGATGAGCCAAGATTAGACTCTTGCAATGATCTAGGCATGAAACAATGCCTAGATCTAAGTGGAGATAGAAAGCAATAAAGGTTGAAAGATTTGTTATCAAAAAGATTTAGGGCCTGGGATTGTGGCTCATCGGTAGAGCGCTCGCCTAGCGTGCGCGGGACGGGGGTTCGATTCTCAGCACCACATAAAAATAAAGACATTGTGTTGTGTCCATCTACAAAAAAGATTCTCTCTCTCTCTCTCTCTCTCTCTCTCTCTCTCTCTCTCTTAAAAAAGGATTTAGGGATTTATTTAATGTGAGAGTGAGGATGGAGAGGAAGAGGTTCAAGAGACATCTATGTCTTATGGTGGCCCATGATTGCACCTTTAGCTGAGTAGAAAACAGGTCTGTGAGTATGACCTTAGCTTTGGACATTTGGTTTTGAAGAGCTGGCAAGACATGTAGAACATGTATGGATCTGGAACTCAGAAGAGAAATTGGGCTGGAAAGAAAAGATATGAATGATCTTGACATAAAACTAATGATAAAAGTACGGAATTTGTTTTTATAACAGCCCTTAAGACTGATATTACTATCCCTGTTTTTTGAGGATGACATCAATAACTTCTTCAACCTCAGCTGGGGTATTGTGAGCCAGGAGTAGTATCAGTAATTATTGTTGTTTGGGTACCAGGGATTGAGTCCAGGGGTGCTTAACCACTGAGCCACATCCCCACTCCTTTTAAAATAAATAAATAAATAAATATATATATATATATATATATATATATATATATATATATATATATATACTTTATTTTGAGGCTGGGTCTTGCTAAGTTGCTTAAGACCTCGAAAAGTTACTGAAGCTGACTTTGAACTTGTAAATCCTCCTGCTTCAGTCTCCCGAGTTACAGTCTCCTGAGGTTACAGGAGTGCACCATGATGCCCATCAGGAGTTTTAACCTGGGTATTTCTACCCCACAATACTGTTTCTGGATTTGACTACATTGTTTCTATGGAGGGTTTTTTTTTTTCCATTTGAAGAATTTAAAAAAATGGTATTTTCACAAGAACTCACTTGGTGAAACATCACTGTTTACTGCTCAAAATTTCTTCTTGGATAATAAGACAAAACTTTTTTTTTTTTTTTTTTTTTTTTTTAGTACTTGGGGTATTGAACTCAGGGCCTTGCACATGCTTCACATAACCTTTTAAATGAGAATTTCTTTTCCTCTGAACAGACTAATTCTTGGTCCCTGAAAGCACCACAACTAGCCTTCTAAGCCAGACCTCAAGTAGGGACCTGGACACCATGTTGACAAAGTGCCTCCTTCCATGCTCCTCGCTTTAAGCCCTGTCATATCAGCAGGGGCAAAAGCAGAGAGCTCATTTCACTCTCTGATAGGGGGCTGGCTCCGAGTTCAGCCACCCTTCCCTGTGGGACACCCACTGATGTCACTCGTTCCTTCCTTGAGGGGATTCCCACACTTCACCCCACCTGACCCACAAATTCCATCTCCTTTCTTCGTCCAGATAG
Source organism: Marmota monax (assembly GCF_021218885.2). Lineage (NCBI taxonomy): Eukaryota > Metazoa > Chordata > Mammalia > Rodentia > Sciuridae > Marmota > Marmota monax. Next base: position 4,852,980 of record NW_026695245.1, read on the forward strand.
CACTGCTGCAGTTGAAGGCTCGCCTAATCCCCCACTTGGAGGGAAGCTGGATGCTCACTGTGGTGACCTCATTCCTCTTGGCGTCCTCCTCCCACCCGCTACCCCCCAGGCTTGGTCATTTTCATTTGCTGGGCCTCTGGGGTCTTCCACTGTGGAGGGACCTGCTCCAGCGCTGACACCAAGGCTCAAACTCTAACCTCTCACACTTTCTCATATAACAGCTCTTCTGCTGGTGGAATACATTTGTTTGTGATTACAGGCTGCATACAACACCACTGCACAGGGCCTATGGGGTGGCCCAGCTCCATGAGAAAACACATTTAGTAAATTTTTATGACCCCAGCACAACTACTCAGGATTTCCCTAAAACAGAAAACATGAAGGGATTTTATTGTCTTGCACCGTTAGACACTCCTTATGGGTGATGCACGGGGGTTGGGACTAACAGAACCCAGAGCTTTCTGGACATTGGGGTTTGAGAAGTTTCTGACTCTAGTTAGTGAACACCCCTTGTTATCTGCTCTGGGGGACATAAAATGTACGAGCAAATTACAAACACAAGTCATCAAGGCCTTAAATGTTTCTCTTGGTATAACTAACTCTGTGCTTAAAGGAGAGACTTAGTAAGTTACTTCTGAGAGTGAGATGATAAAAAATTGGAAGAGACCATTGAATTTCCAGGAATTCTCATGCTCCTTTTGAAGAACTTCTGATTAAACCAGGCAAGATAGGGTCTTCTATGGGTTTGCTCTCTCACCATCCCATCAAGATGTCTAACAAGAAGATAGACCTTCATTGGGTCTCCGTATTTGGTCTTAAGAATAAACATACCATTTCTATAAGAAATCATTCAATTTTGGACACTGTCTCTGGTGTTCAATGTCTACCCAGGAGCTTTTGAGAAGCTAGTGGGGGACAACTTGAGTGGTTCTAACCCTCTCAGAGGGACTCAGGAATGGTGTGCTGCTTTTCTGTGAAGGACACTCACCCTGAATCTGGCTGCTCATGGAGAATGCTTGACCAGCTGTGAGTGTTCCCTGGTGTCCAGGGAGTGAAGATAGCCACCAAAAATAGGTGAGGACCCCAGAGGCCACATCTACAAAACCTAGTGGTGAACAAACCTATGACAGGCACTTAGGAAAAGTAGTGTCGCTTTTTGAATATGGAACTAGTAGTTGGTATGATGGTGCCAACTATTTAAATTCTAAGTATACATTGGCTATCTTTCCAAACTATATATCAGCCTCCAAAAATATGCATTTCGTTGAGTGACAAAGGAAGAGAATCTGACTGAGCATGGGAGCCATGGGGAAAATACAGTGGACCAAGAAGAATAATAAAGGATGGTGATGTTGGGTTTCACACGTGGCTGTGCTCTGGTTATAGTGACAAATCTGCTAAGGACCAAACATATGTAAATGCCCTCAAAAGACAAATGTATTTGTGAGATACTCTTGGGGGAATGGCTTCTCATGACATCTACTACAGTTTGGATCTAAAATGTTTCCTGAAGGCCAAAGTAGTAAAGGCTTAGTCCTCAGCTTGGTGATATTGGGAGGGAGTACCATTTTTTTTTTGTACTAGATTGAACCCCTGAGCCACATCCCCAGCCTTTTTATTTTTTATTTTGAGATAGGGTCTCACCAGGTTTCTTAGAACCTTGCTAAGTTGCTGGCTTTGAACTTGTGATCCTCCTGGCTCAGCCTCCTGAGCCACTGGGATTACAGGCATGCACCACCACGTCCAGTAGGTAGTACACATTTAAGAGGTAGGGTCTAGTGGGAGGTCCTCCAGTTGAGGACATGCCCTTGAAGGGGATATTAGAACCCCAGCCTCTTCTTTTTTGTCTTTCCCATAGCAGCCATGAGATGACTGGTTTTGCTTAGCCATGTACTTCTGCCACGATGCACTACCTCCCCCCAAACTATAATCAATCCCTCTGTTGAGAGAGAGGTCTAAGCTGGGAGTGGTGGCATATGCCTATAATCCAAGTGGCTTGGGAGGCTGAGGCAGGAGGATCTTGAGTTCAAAGCCAGCCTCAGCAAAAATGAAGCGCTAAGCAAATCAGCAAGAACCTGTCCCTAAATAGAATACAAAATAGGGCTGGAGATGTGTCTCAGTGGTTGAGTGCCCCTGAGTTCAATCCCTGGTACCAAAAACAAACAAACAAAAAAGAGAGCGGTCTATATATTTTAAAGGTTGATTATATGGCATACGTAGATGCAATTCGTGATTAGGAAGAGAAAATTTGACAGCATAATCTTGACCACACTGTAATGAATAAAATGCATTATTCAGAGCTTGCTGAATTAAGTGATGGCTCTGAGAAGCATCACCATGAACTTGTGACCGGAAGTACATTTTCATTGTATTTGGCTCCTTCTGCTTAGTTGCAGATCTTGTAATTTGTGGAAAGCATCCGTTGACTCACTTGTTTTACCAAGTTCATTTCTAGTTTATGAGATACAGAGGAAAGAAACTCTGCTCCCAGATGTTACCTAAGATTCAGAGGACTTTGCTCCCTTTGCAAATGATCTATCCTCACCACCCCAAGTTTGGCTATTCTTAGAACAGAAATTAAATCACTGAAATCTTCTCAGGTTTCTCTTCCCCCAGGGAGGGTAGATTTAGAGTGTTCATAAGAAAGTCGACTCCTCCCTAATCAGCTGGCCCAAGGAGACTCAAGTCTCTCCCCTTCTTCCTTTTACAATCCTTCCAATGAAGCCTCTTAGCTTTTTTTTTTTTTTTCCTTACGTGGGAGCCCTCTCAGAGAGTTCACACAGTGAGTGTGGTTTGTGCATTCAATATTAAGATCTAATCATTGCCTCTTGAGGGCTGAAAAATGAAAACACTGGATAAGAGCCCACCTCCTGGCTTCATGCTTGTCAAGACTAGGATCTATTAGCCTTTTAAAGAAATACTGATAATAAAAAGCAGACAAAGAGAGCTATGTGAATTGGCATCTAATCAATAATTTTCTGAGTGTTTTTTCCCCCTTAAATTACTCAGAGGCATGTGAGCAAACAAGATTTTACTGTTCCAAAGCCTCCTGCCTTCCATAGACCATAGAAAATATACAAGCCTCCACATTATTGTGAACCCCATTCTTTCATATATATATTATCATTTTCAAGGAAATTATTATCATTTCTATCACATATATATTATCATTTTCAAGGAAAAGGTCATATTTTCTTTAATTAAAAAGCAAACAAGTCAGAAATCCCCCTGCCCATATTCCCCAAGCTTAAAGAGTTATAGGTTCTGAGCTTCCCTCCACTGGCTGGGCAGGACACCAGGGTGTGGGGACCCACTGTTGGGATGCCCAGCCTGTGGGGCCCGGATGCCGTTTTCTTTTCCCACATTAGTTCGTCATCTTATTTGACCTAGAAATTTTGGATGTGGACTGCACCACATACTTGGAATGATGCTTTTTTTCTCATTAAACCTTTTGCCCCACAGTTGATTTATTTCTCCTGGGCTAAAATTGGACTCATCCTGAACATCCGTCTTTGGCACGGGAGAAACTTCAGCATTTGGAGGGTCTCCTCTTCACAAGTGGCTTCACGGAATGTTCTGGCTTGTTCTTTCCTTCCCCTCCCTGCCATCTCACCTACCCCCACCTTCTTTCCTGCTTGCTCTCTCATATAGGATCCTTTGATTTCTACCACATATATCTTGGAAAGAAGGTTTGCATCTGTGACTTCCCCTGAGTGTGGGCCAAGTCCTTATTTAGCGTGGGCGTGCCTGGTTTCCTAAAGTGCATACCAGGCAGCTGAACAGTGAGGTTGGTTTTGATCTGTCATCTGTAGTCCCACCCATGATGGGTCATTTAGAAGGACTTCTATTTTTCTATTAATTTAAAAAAAACACACACATGTTTTCTAAACTTGAACTTGAGATAGGTGTGGTCAGTGCCATTGGTCAGTCTCTTCTGCAGAACACCTCTTGAGACAAATAATAGGGGATTTTTAAAAGCACCCATTTCCTCTAAGTTAAGATTCTTTCAAAATTAGACTGAAAAGAATTCATTTCTTCATGTAGGGTGTCTTCCAGAATAAGCTTAAATGCACAAATTTCTAGGCCTCATGTAGAATCCTGTTGGGTAATTCCAGCCAGGCCTTGACCCTAGGGTTGTGAGGAACAGGAGCAGTGTTACTAGTTATTGTCTTTTTTTAGAAGCTTGAGTTGAACTTGGGAGCATGATTAATGCTAGCTCATTTGCCCCCTCCCTCAAGCCAACTATTCAAGTCACAGAATAAACATGTCTGCTATTCCGAGCCCCCTCCCCCAGGAGTCCTCCTATGGTTTCCTTTTAATTTGCCCTTTCTCAGCCCATCCCCTGGCCCACTGGTATATAATCTCTCTCCTCTTTACCTGTTGAAAGTTCATGGATTCTTCTAGGAGTCTGTTCACATCTATCAAAGTTCAGTTAAGGTCCCCCTAAACCAGAATGGAATTTTCTATCCCTATGCTAATTTCTGTTTAGTCTTTGTTCTTAATTATTATTCTTGTGGAAGAAAGCAATTTTTAGTACTTTCATTAACTATTTGAGGAATCTCAATAAATACCCACATTTAAAATGCCTAATGCTTAAGGCATTCCACTATTGTCATGTATGTAAAAAAAATAAATAATTTTTAAAAAATGCCTAATGCTTCCTCCTTCTCCAACCACTCCGCTATCAATGGACAATTATGGAGAACTAGGAGGCAGCTGCTCTGTTGGGCCTTCACCTGTGCCATTTTATTTCTTCCTCAACACCAGCCTTCAGCACAGTATTGTGCATATGGTAGGCTCTTGATGAGTTTCTCTGTCTAAATGGATAACCATGTGGCATGGAGTTATTAGCCTAACTTCAAAGCTGAGAAAACTTAATTACTATAGTAATTAAGTTTGACTGGATTTCCCCTCTGTCCATCCTAGTTATGTCCAAGACCATTAGAGCCTCTGTCCAGCTGGTACCATAACCAGGATTGCCTAACACTGTCTCATTGCTTCAGAAATACATGGTGCTATTTATGAAGAGAGCATGGGGGACTGACCAGTGTGTTTTTTGCCTCTTGGCCTTTGGAACATAGTCTACAAAGTTTGCTCCAGAAAACCTCACACAGATTTGTGTTTGTGGAAAGGGGTCCAAAAATTTAATTATTTTTTGGGAGCGCTAATCTTTGTCCTTTGCTAACCGGGTCATTCTTCAGACAGAAAAAATGCTGTGTGTGACCCAGCCAATGCTGCTGCTCAATGGACTTGACAGGCAGCCAGCAAGTCAAGGCACTACCCACAGGCCAGAGCATATCCAGAAAGTGAGAATCCAGAGGACAACTCTGTGTGGACCCTGCATGCAGCTCTCCCCTAAGATCTTGTTCAAGCCTGGAGGAGTTACCAAAAGCAATGCCCACTTTGACCCTTCTTGATGGTGCCTGCACTGAATCAATTGAGGAAAATGCAGCCTGTCTCTTCAGACAGACATAAGTAGAGCAGATCCAGTAGGCATTGCCGTGGCCTAAAGTTTTCTATGACTTGCAGCAGCTCAAATGTGTGTTTCTCTCACCATCCGTGGCAGCTGCCATAGCTGTCTCTCCTGGGAACCATACATAGAATTGCCAGGAAGCAAAAACTTTGGAATTTCAACATTTGGTCTCTCTGTTTTTCCAACAATTGTTTTATAGATACGTTAACATAACTAAGATTTTTGTTTCAAAACCCCCAAGCACTTGAGAGTATATTACAAACAGAGCAAGTGGTAGTGCAGTGCTTTGTGGGGTGGGGGGCTGAGTGTCTCTTCATTGTCCACAAGAAGGGGCACAGACTGAGTGGTTTGATGTACAAGCCCATCAGAGTCACTGGCCAGGCTGATCCTAAAGGAGAGAGAGTAACTTGGATCTGGTGGGGAAGATGTGTCTTTCATTAAACAAATGTCTGTCTTCACAGGTGTGCAGAGCAGCATGTAGCTAGAGAAGAAGGCAGAAGCAAGCTCTCCCGGTCAGTTGACCCCAAGTCATGGAACCTCAATCTCCAAACCATGCTCGGGACCCAAAAGTGGATTTGGCATTCTCTAGTTGACTTTGATATCATTTATTTGTCCTTAAGTGTCAGCAAAACTACATTTTGAGTAACAATAGTCATCTGAGATGGTGATTCCTCTTGGATTTCAACACCAATTTTATCCTTTCTTGTGTGTTAGAAATTTCCAATATGTTCTCCTTAAAAAAAAAAAAAAAAGGAAAATCTACATCTTATTTTGAGACCACACACAGCCACCCATTTTTAGAGTCGTTGATAGCTCACAGGAGAGAATGTACTTGAAGGGCTTCCATGTGTGTTTGTGCTCAATAAATGTTAGCCACTGTTATTACCCTGATCCCATCATGGCTGCCTTGATCATTGCTGTTGACTGGTCTTCATGTTCTTTGCTGGCCTTTGACCGAAAGTGAGATGAATGGGATCTGATAGGTCCAAAGTTAGAAAGTTCCTCTTTGTACTTAGTTACCCTTTGGGGAACATAAAATGAAGACTAGTTTTCCTTCATTTTCAAACTGAGGACTTTTCGTTGGAATGATGGTGGACATCTATTTTGATGGGATTATTCTACAATTTAGTATCTTGTTTAAACAGCCTAGAAAATTCTCTCAAAGAGTGTGTAGACATGCTCAATGTTTTCTTGGCACTAAACCTTGGATAAGGGGAGGAAAAGAGGAAGAGCATATGTTTAAAAATGTACTATGTTCTAGGCACTTCACACAGGATAAGGCTGAATTGTGTCTCCCTTCCCAACTTCATACATTGAAGTCCTAACCCCAGTACCTCAGAATGTGACTATATTTTCAGGTAAGGCCTTTAAAGAGGTGATTGACTAAGCAGGTGTGTTTCCTTCCTGTTCTTACATGAAGCACCTATGTGGGCCTGCCTATATTTAGTTAACCTGGTACATGTTTACCTCAATTAGATATTATCTTCTTTAAGTGGATAACAATAATAAGGTCATATGAGTGGGTCCTAATCTAGTACAGCTGGTGGTCTTAACATAAGAGGGGTTTAGGACACAAACAATCACAGAGGGAAGACCATATATAAAGACACAGGTAAAAGACAACCATCTACAAACCAAGATAGAGGTCTGACAGTACCTTGATCTTGGACTCCTAGTCTCCAGAACCATGAGAAAATAAAATTCTGTTTTTTAAGTCATCCAGTCTGTGGTAGTTTGTTATAGCAGCACTAGCAAACCAACATGCCATATATTATCTCAATGAATCATCTGCATAAACCAATGTCTCTATCACCAATTTATAGAAAAGAAAACTGGCAATTTGAGAAATAATTAATTTGCCCTTTGGTGGTCAAACAGCCTGCCTAGGCTTTAAACCGAGTTTTACTTGAGAATACAAGACATGTGGCAATATTTTAATAAACATTACAGTCATCATTTATTATTGCTATTGACTTCAAAAAAAGATAATATCTGATTCAGATAAGTGCTCCACCAAGATGATTAAATGTATGCAGATCTCTGTAGGCACTTCACATAAAACAAGAGGAAAACATATTAACTTATTTACAGGAAAAGTGGGAGCCCAAGTTCCATAAATATTGCTTGAACTCGGCATAAAGTTGAATTTACTTGCCTATGAGACATGCAATGTCATAGAGGGCTCCAAAATAAAAAAGAGCTATAGATGACAAATGCACATTGATTAAAGGCAATATAAGAAGCATTTTTGTGGAAATACATTCTATAAGGCTAATGTTAGGATACATTTACACCAATTCTAACTCCCCACCCCCCAAAGGCCTTTCCAAATAAGATCTTAAAATTCTTTGCCCTAGTTAGTCTAAGACAGCCCTTATAGCATAGCCAAAGATTAAAGTTTGTGTTCACAGTTGTTTTAAACCAAGATATTACTCTTTGGCTTTTCAATCATATTTTTATTTCTTTTGTGCATCTCATCAAAGCATTACAATTAGAACAAGTCACTGAGAAAGCAGAAGCCAAAATAAATACTGGAGTTTAAATTACTACAGTAAAGGGACCGCAGTTTCAGTCAGTCTCAAGTTATGGGGACTTTTAAAGTTTCTACCAGTTTCTAATATTTATGGAATTGGCTTGTATATCATTTTCTTTTTCCTGATTTACTTCTGATTTCTAAATTCATCCATGAATTTTAATCCCGGTCTGTCTTGTCAGACTTTTTCTGACGTTCTCTCAGTACTGTCAGCCAGTTAGTTGATGGTTTACTTTTCCCTGGAGCTCAGGAACTCCTGATCCTTAGCCCAAGCCAGCAGCCTGGCCATATCACCCATATTAGCTACGTGAGAACAAGAGGCGACTGCCAACTCCACTGCTTCCATCTCTGCTTCTGGAATGGACCAGGAGAGGCAGCAGTAACATGGAAACAAAGCTGGGGTACAAATCCACTTGCAGACGTAAAGTTAACTGATGTCCTTCTAGACTGCTCAGGAGACACTGTGGAGAGATTAGGTGCACACATTTTGGAAGTAAAAAGAATTGGTTCAAATCCCCAATGCCACCTCTGAGTCATGTAGCTCTGGGTACCTTACTGAATCAATCTGGGGCTCAGTTTCCACATTTATTACGTGGAGGTAACACTTGGCCTGGCAGGCGAGTTATAAAGAGTAAGAGAAATAAGTAGGTACAGCATGTAGGACAGTGTCTGGCCCGTGGTAGGTACTTGATCAATGAAAACCACCACCAGAAATTTGATTGCTTCCCCTACTATAAGGTGCATGCTTTCTGTGTGGTTGAGATTTCATTTTCAACAGGACAAAGGCCGCCTGCAGAAGAGAAAGACATAACAGCCTGATGTAAGATTGGGACTTAACCTCATACAAGACCCAAGAGTCTCCACAGAGGGCATTCTCCATGTGTTACAGACTTGGTGCATCATTCACCAAGCATGTTCCCTCCGGAAAAGCAGGAGACCGCCCAAGGTTTGGACAAGTTCAGGGAAGCATCTGAACTTTTTGGGAACTGTCCCATCAAAACTGGAGTTGTCTGGGTTTTGACCTCTGGGGCCAATATTCTTTTCTGTCTGGGCTTTTAAAAAAGATCAGAACATTGGATTAGTATTTCCAGTTCTTTATGTCATTAGAAGCTCTTTAGCATGAAAATTCCACTAATTTCAACCAGAATTTGTGGTTGAAAGAGATGAGTAACGTGAGAAAATGAATGAGGGTGACTGGGCACTTGCTGGGGGGAGGTTAGGGACAAGGACAAAAATAAAAGCTATCGTCACATGGGGGGGATTTTATTATATGTTTTGAATATCTGCTACATTACATAAATCAGACTCAGAAAGATTTGGATTTGGATTCTATTTCCAATTTTTCTCAGGTGAGGTGACTTCATACAATCTCCTAAAACTCCAATGTCCTCACTAGTAAAATGGAAATATTAATAAATACTGAGTAAGATCGGTCATTTGCTACTTCATTCATTCCATAGTATTTGTAAAGTGCTTGGCCTGGCACATACCAAACATTCAATAAATAATGGATCCAGAAACTTTTGGTGGAGTCCTCATAATCCACATACCTAGATTTCAAAGAGAATTTCACTCGTAGAGCCCAACATTTTTCATTTTGCTCAGGTATATGTTCTCACCTTCATAAAAAAATGCATTTGACCCTTACCAGTTGCACATTTTAAATAAAGATGTGTCCTCCTAAAATCAAACCCATATTATTATTAACCCTCAATAAAATGAAAAGCTCAACCTGTTGGGTTTCTCAATTCAGTTGAGTTAAAACTTGAAAAATATAACAGCATATTATTTATTATTTATTTATTTTTGGTATCAGGGATTGAACTCAGGGGCACTTAACCACCGAGTCACATTCTCAGCCTTTTAAAAATATTTTATTAGAGATGGGGTCTCATTGAGTTACTTAGCACCTCACTAAATTGCTGAGGCTCTTGATCCTCCTGCCTCAACCTCCCTAGTCACTGGGATTACAGGCGTGCGCCACCACTCCTGGCACAACAGCATATTTAGTTAAACATGTATCAACTGCTGCTATGCCATTAAATGGCCCAACATTCAGTCACCATGGGGAGTGGGTGCCGAGAAACCCAGCACACTGCCCCACCCCAGCCCCACAAGGGGTCCCAGAAACTCTGAACACCCTAAAGTTTCCTCCAGTGCTGTGAAGGTAACCAGAGCGTATGCAGCCATTTTACCTTCACAGAGTCTGTCTTTGCGGGGCGTTTAATACTCCCTTAACCAGTATCATCTGTCTCACAAGCTTAAACAGTCTTTTTGGAGTAGCATCCTTTGGTTTCTCTCCCTTTTCTTCTAGACTCCTGGGTACCTCCTGATTTATCCCTGACTAAATCTTGCACAACTCTTAAGAAAACTATGATTTGAGTGAATTCCACACATTGCTTTCATTAATGTGTCATATTAAATTTAAAATCCCAAATCCAAATCAAAAGTTGGACCTCTTAACATTGTTCATTCTTTAGGAAGTCTGAAGGCTGGGAACAATTTTTCTCATGGACCAAACACACACACACACACACACACACACACACACACACAATGCAGACTCTGATGGTCTCCAACATGTTTTAGAAAACTCTTCACCATCATGTATGCAACATATTTCCATCAGTGGCATTTCTCCTCAAGGGCAGTGATTCAGGGTGGACGGGTGGGACATGTGTAGTTTGAAAAGAGACCTCCTCCCACCCCACAGTATTAAGAATCACATTTTTAATTACATCAAGAGAATAGGATTTCTCTGCTTGCTCTGATGGCTTTAAGGAGAAAAGCTTGATCAGAATTGTCAAATCTTGAAGGAAACAAAATCAATACCTTAAATTCTTTTGGATATAAAGGACCTATTTTAGTTTATTATAACAGAAATACCAGAAACTAGATAATGTATAAAGAAATGAGGTTTGTTTATCACACAGTTTAAGAGAGTGGAAGTCCAACATCAGGTCACTCCATCTGTACTAGTGAGGGCCTTCTGGATGTATATGGCATCATGGCAGGAGTGCTCATGCGTGCACACACATGAAAAATACAAAGGAGGAGGAGGAGGAGGAGGAAAAGGAGAAGACTCACATCGTGAAACAGAAGCAAGTGAGCAGGGAAGAGCTGGGCTCCTTTACAAATCCTTTACAATGCTCTCTTGCAGGTACTAATCCCCTCCTATGAGACCTGACCCACTCCTAGCAGAGAGCATTAATCCATTCATCAGGATGGAACTCCCATGACCCAATCATCCATTAGGCCCCATCTTTTAAAGTTTCCACCTCAATATGGCCACATTAAGGACCAAATCTCCAACACATGAACCATCTGGGGGGCAAACCCTAGCAGGATCCTAATAGAATTCCTTCTCAAGGGCTTTCCCACATAGTTACCCGTGGCTACTCCATTCCACTCACAACCCTTCTGTAGTTGACATGTGCCTGCCATAATGACTTATTGCCAGGGAAGAGATACCTCCAGATGGCACCAGGAAGCCTTCTTCTTGACCCCCTACTTATACAGGAACAGAAAGCAGGTTCACTATTATGATATAAGGAGGCTGATTCATAGTGGGGTTGGGAGGGAGAGCATGGGAAGATTAGATGAACTCTAGATAGGGCAAAGGGGAGGAAGGGGAAGAGAGGGGCATGGGGTGTCAAAATGATGGTGGAAAGAGATGGACATCATTACCTTAAGTACATGAATGAAGACACGAATGGTGAGAATATACATTGTATACAACCAGAGATATGAAAAATTGTGCTCTATACGTGTAATATGAATTATAATGCATCTGCTGTCATGTATAACAAATTAGAATAAAAACAATTTTTAAAAAGAGCAGGTTTTTCATTTATTTATTTAGAAAGAAAGAGATTAACTGACATAACATGCAGAGCCCTTAACCAAAACCTCCTTGTCCAGGAAGGAGAAGTTTTGCCCACCCTGTGTGTGGGATCTGGGGACTCAGCTGCCGATTTGTGGGATTGGCAGCAGCTTTGCAAAACCTGCTTTTGAGTCAATGCCACTTTCCGCCAGTAGACTTGATTAAGCTAATTATGCTTGTTTGTTTTTAAGCTAAAGGAAAAGAGAAGCTTTCTACCAAGAAGAAGGTTTTGACCGACCTTGTGAAGCTGCTCTCCTCTGTTCTGAACCAACCCTTTCTGTCTCTGGAAGGTAATTCCTCTCAGGTACAATAGCACACACGTGACCCAGGTTAGTATAATAAAAATCACATGCTATATAATCATATGCCATTTTCTATGAATAAATATTATTAATAAGATGAAAAAGACAAGTCTTATCCCAATATTGAATTTATGTTTTAGCCTTCACAAATAGGAATAGTTACCACTGACACAGATCTAGTCTATTACAGCTAGATTCCATTTTTATGGTATATATTTGGAATTATGGTGAAAATTCCATTAAAGCAGAAATTGGTAATTGGGTCTAAGAAAATCTGAAAGAGCTGGAAGATTGTCAAGGATGCTTAAATTTCTTAAATGGAACTGTATATTTGAGAAAAAGGAAATCTCTACTTATCATAGAGTAAGGGAGAACGGAAGCAGAGTAGGAATAGGGTCAGAGATGGGAATTTTAGTAAGTTTCTGAGCATCTTACTAGTTTCATATTTTGGGGAAAGAAGACTACTAAATTGGCAATATTGCTAATCCAAAACTTAACTACTGTTCAGTGGATTTGTGTGAGCCCAAAGAAAAGTTAATCTGCTACAGGTGACGGGTCTCATAAGAGTTGTTCCCAATGGCAGGAATTGGGCTGATTTGAAGCAGGTGGACGGCAACAGTTACTTGCCTTATGTTAAAATAATTTTCTGTTAAAAGTAAAATTAATGTATCGTATTTCTCCAAGAGCAACCTGTGTCTTGCAGACTTCATCTAACTGATCCTCACAGCATCCCTGGAAAGCAGAGCATAAATGGGAAATGGTTTCATTCATATGTCTCTGGCAAAGTTCATAAATTTTTAAAAGGATAATGTGAATTTCCTTGAAAAACAAAATCCCATACTGTACAGGTAGGGAAATCCTTAAGAGCCTTAGCAGATTCTAGAAAGGGGCGGGGGTCACTGAAAAATGATATGAAATTCAAATATGAAGAAAAAGGTTTGAGGAGAAGCTATTTAATAATGGACCTTATTGTGGGTGAAGCAGAAATCTTCCATGATCTCTTGTCAAGAGAAAGAGACAGAGCAAGGGCGATTGACACTTTATGATAATTCATATACAGTTAGGCATTACTTACATAGAAAAGTTACCATCCCTTGAAATTTAAAACTCATATTAAATCCTTTGTTTAATGGAAACATCTTACTATTTATTAATAACCACAACTACCTGAGAGAGAGTTTGTGAAGTTCCAGAAGGATCTATCGTCATGTGGTCCTTTCAACATCTTGCTGACATTGCATTCTCATTATTATTTTCTAACTGGGAGGTCACAGAGGTAGTCAAAGTCAGGGCCAGTGGTCAGACCCACTCCTACCTACTGGCAAAGCCCTGCTCATACCCACTGTCACATGCTGTTTCCTCTCAGGTCAAATGGAATCGCAGCAAGAGGAAAACCATGGTCACATTTGCAAGAGCTGAATAAGGAAAAAACCTCAGGTCTATAGTTTAGATTCTAAATCTTCAAATCAAGCCTAGGCATTGCTGTGAGCAAAGGAATGAGGTGAAGAAGAGAGAAAAAAATCCGTCATACATTCTGTAACTCATTTCCCCCTTCAATTACAAGAGCCTGATGTGTAGTTACACCTGTTAATGGAGGCCAAGCAGGCTCCCTTCCCAGACAGTGTCTTCCTGTGGACCTTTCTTTTGATATCACCCCTCCAGGCATCCACAGCCTGGTCTTGACTGTTGTCTCAGTCACAGCGCTTCCTCTTCCAAAAGACTTGTCCCAAACTCTCAGAGACATAGAATGGAACTGGAATGTGTCCACCCAGAGTGGCATGCCAAGCCCCATTTCCTCCTGGTGTCTGATTAGGTTTCTTCCATCAGAAGGTGCTCCTCTCCTGAGGGCTGCTTTGCCAACAGCTTGTAGGGTGGCCCTAACCTCAGAGTCCAGGACCTACTATGGAAATTGATCCTGAGGTCCCCTCCATTGTCTGTCTGTGAGTACCCTTTAGGTCTTTATGAAAAATTGAGCCTCCCATAGGTCCGCAGGCCTTAGTTTCAGGTGTGAGTCCCATGCTCATACTTAATAGTTACAAGATTTGGGAGAAGTCCACTTAAAAACAAACAATACGTCTTGATTTCTTTATCTATAATATAAGGATAACCACAGCTAACTGAAAAGCAATTTGAATAGAAAGCTTCAATTCAGTTTTTCCCAGCAGCCCACTTGTAAGAAAAAGAGATAAATAACAAGCAGTCAACCCCCATCTGGGTGTTTCTTTTGTAACCTAACTTTTAGTACTTCATTCCCACCTCTACCTGTTCAGCCTGATCTCACATGCTCCCCAGCTCCTTCTAGTTGCAGGGTGTTTGAGGCTAATGGAAATGCTTTCCCAGAAGACATTTGAAATCTTCACCTTATCATGTGAAGTAGGTAGGTTTGTATCTTAGTTCCACTAGCAGAAAAGGAAAGTGAGACTTAGAGAATTTTATTTTTCAAAGTGACTTACCCTGAATCTCCAGCTCCCAAGTAAAGCCAGTCCTAAAACCCACATCTTTTGGCTCTAATCCTCAGTCCTTGTCCCAGGGTCCACAGCACTGAGGTCACTGATGACCCCAATGATAATCTAAATGATGACTCTGAGCCTGGAAAGGATTCCAAATCTTCAAAGAGATATTCTATTTGATCCTTCTATCGCATTGGCAATGTGGGTTGAGAATCTGTAGGGTTTTTTTTTTTTTTTCCTTTTAGTAATAGTGCATGAAACAACGCTGGTTACAGAATGTTCCATTTCCTAAACATTCCCATTGTAAGTCTATGCCTCAGGCATTAACATGGCCCTACATAGATCTGCCATTTGAAGGAAGGAATAGAAGAGCCATCACAGAAACTTAAAACAGCACATAGCAGGAAATGAGCAAACCATCATATGTTGTAATCCTGTTTCTGTCTCCAAGGAGCAAACTTGAAAACAGATGCCTATGGCTTTAAGAAAAACAGTCATATTGGGAGAGTGTTACAGGTGCAAAGGAAGAGAATGGTTTTCATGCCTTGGTTCAGGGGATCCCCTAGGGCCTGGGTCTGTTTCCAACAGCCCACAGTCTTCCATGTGTGTGCTATCTGGTATGTATTTATATTGGGTATGTATGATTTGGGGAGGAAAGCACAGGTCCCTTCCAGAGAATCTTTGCACCCCATAACAGCACCATCACTTCATCTTGGGAAGGTGTGGGTATCCATACCTTTAGTCATTGCAAAGAGCCTGCTCTACCTCAATCCTCCTTTCTTCCTTTCTGGCTTGTTCATTTGTTCCTAATGACTTTCTGTTTTACCTATTTCTGAATAAAAGACTTGTTCAGGACCCACAAGGTAGAAAACACCCAGGGTTTTTCTAAGTCAGGCACCATCCCTGTGGACATTCTTCTTGCCCATCAGAAGCAAGACATGAGGGTCCTGGTCCAACCTCTCTTTGGTCCAGCAAATTCTAGTGGTACAGAGTGAGTACATATGGTGGACAGGCTGAGTCAACTCCTCTAAGGAGCCTCAGTTCTGTGGCATTTCACCTGGACCACCATCTTGCTAAGGTTCCTTTGGCAAGACATCAGGCATATTACCTGGAGTTGGGGGCCTCCAGAGTTCAGCTCACATCAATCCTTCTCAGTGCAGCCAGATCTGTGGGCTGGTTCTCCACGGTCATGCTTACTGTTAACCATTTTCTCTTGAAGATTAGCAGTTATACTTTAAGTGCCATATCCAATTTCCTTGGTCCATTTTTTACTTTCCTTGATGTCTTATGGTAGAAAACCCTGTTGGAAAGACTGTGCAATCAGTGTCCTCCTCCTTCCTCTTGATGGGATTTCTTAAACTTCCATGATGGTTTTTCCTCCTTTCCTCTGATCACTAGTAAGACTCTAAGTTTTACTCTTGGTTCTCTTGTTGTCTCCCTCCACACATTATCTTGGTAAATTTGCCAACCATGTTGCTTTAAATATCAATTCTCTCTGTGTGTATATACGTGACTGCATGACCAATGTGATTCTGGAAACTGTACACTCAGAATAATGAGAAATTATATCCCATCTGATTCAAATGTATGATATTCAAGATCATTGTACTGTCTTGTGTAACTAATTAAAACAAATTAAAAAAAAATAAGACCAAATAAATAAATAAATAAATATCAACTCTCCAGGAATGACTCTTGAATCTGTATCTCATGGTTTTCCATGGCAGCAATATCCAAGCTCATAGTGCACATATGTGAGAGCTGGGGGAAAATTAGAGCTAAATTATGCCAGGTTGACAATCTTATAGATGAACCAACTGAGGCTTATAGGTATGCTTGAGGTCACATAATTTCATTGTGGTGATCTTAACAATTTGCTCTAACCTATCTTCCCTTTCTTCATTTTTTTATTGATTTAATAAAAAATAAATGACAGCAAAATGCATAACAATTCTGATTACATGTATACAGCACAATTTTTCATATCTCTGGTTGTATATAAAGTATGTTGACACCAATTCGTGTCTTCATACATGTATTTTGGATGATGATGTCTATCACATTCCACCATCCTTGATAATCCCCTGTTCTCTCCCTTTCCTTCCCACCCCTCTTCATGTTTTACCAGCCAAACTAGGCTGCTATAACCTGTTTCCTCCTCCTGACCTGGTGCCAATGATTACTTATCCTGTTTCTTTTAAAAAATACATGCCCTATTGCTATTTCCCCTTGCCTTTCTCTATCAAAACCCACCCTTAATTAAGAACACATGAAATACAGGTGTCTCTCCACCATTTCCTTAAGATAAAATAGAGGGAAAACTCTACAACCAAAGAGGTCCCAGGATACCCAGTTGAATGGAACTCCAATGAATTAGCATCCTCAGGTGTCCCAGTGGGACCTGCCCACGGATATAAGGGGACAAAGGGAAGAAACATCCCCCCTACCCACCATACTTTCTTCTACTATCTACATCTCCACTGCCATTGTTTAGTAAAATCCAAAATATCTTTAGCTGACAACATATCAAGAAGTTCAGTGTTCTGTGGGAAGAAATTCAATGAAATATTTAAACCATTTTTTTTAAAATCCCACTCCAAAACAAGTCCAAAATATCTGTTGGTAATTTAAGAGACATAGCGAAGGTTTGGACTCTGTTCAAATTCCTTGGACAATGACAAAATCTTTTAGGCATTATTGAAAACTTTTGATTTGAAGGACAACTATTTTTTAATCAACAATAGGAATCATCAGCTGTCTCTTGCCTCTTATTCTGCCCTCCACTTTCTACCTTGACTATTCGTAAGATTGGAATATTCACATGACTTCACAATTCTCTTCTGTTCTGGTCAAATTTTAATTGGAATTTAATGGTAAATATAAGTGTGCCAGAAATATTTTTTATATTTTTCTGTTATTAAAATATCTTGAAAGAAAAATCATGCTGATAAATAGAATTGTGTGGATTAGAGTAAATATTCCACAAGTGAATGTCTCCTTTTAGTTTAGTATTAATCACCAGGGATAGGGGACAGAGACTCTAGAGGCACAAGGTATTTTATTTGGGGCCTCTTAAAATTAAATTTTGCTAAGTCTATCAGGCTGATTTTATTAGTTGTCCAGGAAAATTTATATTTAGTGGGGATTTGAATACAGATGGTCTTCAACTTACAATGATTTTACTATGGTGGAAAAGTGATATGTATTCAGTAGAGACCATACTTTGAATTTTGAATTTTGCTCTTTGTTGGGCTAGTGATATACAGTACACTCCTCTTCTGTGATGCTGAGCAGCAGCAGGGAGCTACACTCCCAGTTAGCCCCCATGATCATGAGGGGTACATGCTAAGCTAGGATTGGTAGGTGAGGAGCAGTAAATGAATTTTTTACTTACAATGGAGGCACATCCTGATAAACCCAAAAATAAATTTAAAATGTTTTAAGGAGCATCTATACTTGCATTTAACTTTTTACACAACGGCTTATAAAATTATCATGACATTAGTAAAATTAC
Organism: Marmota monax; assembly: GCF_021218885.2. Lineage (NCBI taxonomy): Eukaryota > Metazoa > Chordata > Mammalia > Rodentia > Sciuridae > Marmota > Marmota monax. Next base: position 4,871,135 of record NW_026695245.1, read on the forward strand.
ATAGTTCCCCAAACTCACTGTGGTCCAATGTCTGGCCATGAAACCAAAGCCATGCTCCTGAGCTTAATACTGAGGTAAATCAGATTTCCCTCCACATGGAGCAGGTGCAGGAGTAGTGAGGTAGGCCATTATTCTGTGCTCCATGACCCTATGCTACACTGTGGCTCTTGCCATACACCTAGCTGGCAGGCCTTGTATGAGTCTGTTATGGTTTCAATCTGGAATGTCCACCAAAAGCTCATGTGTTAGTTAATTCAGCAAAGTTCAAGGGAACAAAGATTGAATCAGGAGAGCTATAATCTCATCAGTGGATTAATCCATTTGATAAGTAATTTTAATGGACTACTGGGTAATAACTATACACAGTTGAGGCATGGCTGGAGAAAGTAGGCCACTGGGTACATGATCCTGGGGACTATATCTGTTCCTGGTCCCTTTCTCTCTCTCCTTCCTGGGGGCCATAACCTGAGAAGCTTTCCTCCAACATGCCCTTTGCTAGGGACTAAATCCTCTGAAAGTATGAACCACAATACATCTTTCTTCTTCCAAGTTCTTCTTGTCAGGTATTTTGGTCACAGTGACAAAAAGCTAACACAGAGCCCCATAGTATTCCCATTACTAGTGAAACAATTCCATAATTACATGATATGGAGACTTAGTCGGTTACATCTTTGCATGTAAATGGGTTGTTATGACAATTTAATAAGGCATTAGCCAACTATCCTGAGTCTCATTCTTTGCTTGCAAATGAAAGTATGTTTGTATCCAAACCTTAAATAGGTCCCCTTCCCCAGACTCTGATTTCTGGATCATCGACCTTTCAAAAGTGGGTGCCAAGTGTCTAAATTCTTTTAGTTGAGATAAGGCATGGGAAGTACCTGGTCATGCATATCATTGAGACACCCCGCCCCCTGCCCTGGCCAAATGGCAACACTTATTCCTATCATGAATCCTAAGGGCTCCTATTAAATTTTCTGAGTTTCTGAAAATAGGTGTTATGGGAAGTCACGTGCTACCCAAAATGACCAACTCATCTACCTTTGCACTTTGTACTTCATTGACTTGTCCCACTTTTAAGATTACCTCTGATTCTTAGGACATCCTGGTATTAACATAGCCGGAAAATCACAGCTTGGGCCTACTCTGAAGACATTTCCTTTACTAAACTCTAAACTCCATCAGGGCAGGGCCTGTGTCAGTCATGTTGACCCACTTGTTCCCTAGGACCTAGAACAGTCCTGGCACACAGTAGGTTATCAGCATTAGCACACAGTATGCTGGGTTCCAATCCATCTGTGTCTCAGTCCTCAGATTTCTGCTATAAACACAAGATGTTCTCATGGACTTAACATTACTTGACTCATTCCCTCCCAGGTCATGTAAGGCACTTTGCTGTGGGACAGTGACTTGGCTGAAACTGAGTCTCCCTCCCACACAGTACCTCATGGGAGACACAGAAGTCCTTCTCTTTTTTGTTCTAAAAAAAAAAAAAATCACATCCTTTTCACATATGAGACAGTTAAGCTGCTTTGGTGGTCACAGAATTTTCTAGAATGTCAAAGTTCTGCAACCGGCCATCTCATTTCGCAAGGTTCAATCAACATCTTGAAAACAATAGTTAATGTTCTTCCAATGCATTCCATAGTCTGGGATTATGGTCACCATTTTAAAATAATGAGTTTCTGAGATAATCTTTATTGACTTTTTTCTACTTTTTGTCTATGCCAAACGACTGACAAAAGGGAGCCAATTGTTCCTTTATGAAACTTTTGTTGCCAAATATCACTGAGTCTTTTTGATTGTGCAGTTGATGCCCATTGTTAATTAAAGGGATTGTTATCCATAATGGCGTAAACAAGTAATAAGTAAAACTTTGGCTCTGAAGTTTGGGAAATCCCTATTTTCAGGACAGACAGGAAATTACAGACTGGGCTTTGATTGACCTTGAGTTCATTCTTACCTTCCTGGTCCCCTCCTTCACCTTCTACTCCCCCACATTCAAACACAAGCTCTACTTGAGTGTAAGTGAGAGAAGAAGAGCTTTATTAAATGTAGGAAGCTATTTTTCTCCATAACTCTTTGGCAATCATAGAATGTGGAAGGGAGGAAGAGTTGGGAACTGATATTGGCCAAATTCTATTTTTATATTGTGTGCAAATATGCAACCACAAATTCCATCATTATGTACAACTATAATGCACCAATTAAAAATGTGAAAAAAAAATTGGAAAGGAGAAATGGTCTAGAGTTCCATTATCTCATCCAATTCCATCATTTTACAGGTTAAAAAAAAAAAGTGCAGCCCAAGATGAGCAATACTAGGACTGGAATCCTGAAGAATCAGTTGGAATTCTCCAGCAAAACCTGAATAGGGTCCAGGTGCAGCTCTGGATGCTACTGCATAATGTTCAGCTCAGGTGGGGCAGAATCTACAGTGAGAAAGCAGTTCATGGTGATTTTGTAAGTTTCCCAATCTCTAAGATACAGTAGAAATAGACAAAATGGGGGCTGGAGTTGTGGCTCAGCAGCAGAGTGCTTGCCTAGCACATGTGGGGCGCTGGGTTCGATCCTCAACACCATATAAAAATAAAATAAAGGTATTGTGTCTAACTACAAATAAAACAAAATATTTTTTTAAAAAAGAAATAGACAAAATGGTGATGAATTCTTAATTTAGATGATGGATGAAAGTTCCTGGTCATAACAGAATTCCTCTTGGATGTAATCAGTTAAATAATTACCTAATTATCATTGGGCTGATTTTTATGAAGGGTTGAATGACTTAATGAGCTAGGCTTTTTATGGTAGCCTGAAGAGGTTCCCTCTGACTCCCTGTGTTTTGATAAAGTACAAACACTGTTATAGATCAGAGAGGAGATAACGTGAAGTTGGGATGTGTTAAGGGTGCTACTCTGAGAGCCTCTTATGGGTAATTGAGGAACTGTTCCAAGCTGGACTCTTGACCCCGGAGGCCATAACGTCAAGGACAACACTAATCACAGTCTGGGGTATTTGGATCCTGAAACAACCCTTCTGGGACAAATGGAACCTCCACCAAGCATTGGTGAGTATGTGATGGTTCTGCCAACAATTCAGAGTACAAACCAATTGTTGTGTCCCTTATAAAAGTGTCCTTCAGAAAGCAGCCTTCATGTGTTCATTCCAAATTTCTTATTGCTTTCCAAGGTCTCAGGGTTCCTTCAAAATTAACATTCTCCTTCTCATTTATTATTATACATATTTCTATCAACCACATCAGAGTTATCAATGCCAAAATTGGTAATCCTGCTAGCATTACTTTAAGCCACATACTCTCATTAAATCAATATTATTTACAAATAATGTCTCATCTAAATGTTATATATGCCTGTGTTTTGAAAGACCTTGGTTAAAATATCAGCTGTGGGTCTAGGGAATGATACTTAGGTTTTCAGAGTCCCCCTCCCTCTCCCCTCCCCCCCTTCTCCTCCCCCTTCTCCTTCCCCTTCCCTTTCCCCTTCCCCTCCCCCTCCCCCTTCTCCTCCCCTTTCCCCTTCCCCTTCTCCTTCCCCTTCCCCTTCCTCTTCCCCTCTACCAGAGATTGAACCTAGAGGCGCTTAACCACTGAATCACATCTCCATCCCCCCCTGTTGAAAATATATTTTATTTCATGACAGAATCTTGCTGAGTTGCTCAGGGCCTTGCTAAGTTGCTGAGACTGACTTTAAATTTGTGATCCCTCTCCTGAGCCACTGGGATTACAGGCATGTGCCACCGCTCCTGGCTATACTTTTTTTTTTAATTGGCACATAGTAACTACAAATTTTAAGGTATAAGTGTGATATTTTGATACATGTATATAAAATGTGCAATGATCAAATCAGAGTAACTAGCATATTCATCACTTCAACCATTTATCATTTCTTTGTGTCAGAAACTTTCAGAATCCTTTCTTCTAGCTATTTTGAATATATAATAAATTATTGTTATCTAGAGGAACCTTGTTGTGGTATAGAATGCTAGGACTCAATCTAGTCCAACTGTTTATAAGACTTTTGCTTCTTAATTCTACAGATGGCGTGTTCATTGTATGAAATGTTTAAAATGTTTTATTAGTGCATAATAATTATAGTGGGCTTCATTTTGACATAATCATACATGCATGGAATATAATTTGCACCATTTCTGTCCCCAGTACTTCGTCTTTTGCCTCCCTACTTCTGTTTCCGTTTCCCTTTTCTTCTATTTATTTTTTATTTTATTTTTTTAAATTTTTTAATTTTTTATTGTTGGTTGTTCAAAACATTACAAATTTCTTGATATATCATATTTCACACTTTGATTCAAGTGGGTTATGAACTCCCATTTTTACCCCATATACAGATTGCAGAATCACATCAGTTACACATCCATTGATTTACATATTGCCATACTAGTGTCTGTTGTGTTCTGCTGCCTTTCCTATCCTCTACTATCCCCCCTCCCCTCCCCTCCCCTCTTCTCTCTCTACCCCCTCTACTGTCATTCATTTTTGCCCCTTGTATTATTTTTCCCTTTCCCCTCACTTCCTCTTGTATGTACTTTTGTATAACCCTGAGGGTCTCCTTCCATTTCCATGCAATTTCCCTTCTCTCTCCCTTTCCCTCCCAATTCTCATCCCTGTTTAATGTTAATCTTCTTCTCCTGCTCCTCGTCCCTACTCTGTTCTTAGTTACTCTCCTTATATCAAAGAAGACATTTGGCATTTGTTTTTTAGGGATTGGCTAGCTTCACTTAGCATAATCTGCTCTAATGCCATCCATTTCCCTGCAAATTCTATGATTTTGTCATTTTTTAATGCAGAGTAATACTCCATTGTGGATAAATGCCACATTTTTTTTATCCATTCGTCTATTGAAGGGCATCTAGGTTGGTTCCACAGTCTTGCTATTGTGAATTGTGCTGCTATGAACATCGATGTAGCAGTGTCCCTGTAGCATGCTCTTTTTAGGTCTTTAGGGAATAGACCGAGAAGGGGAATAGCTGGGTCAAATGGTGGCTCCATTCCCAGCTTTCCAAGAAATCTCCATACTGCTTTCCAAATTGGCTGCACCAATCTGCAGTCCCACCAGCAATGTACAAGTGTACCCTTTTCCCCACATCCTCGCCAGCACTTGTTGTTGTTTGACTTCCTAATGGCTGCCAATCTAACTGGAGTGAGATGGTATCTTAGGGTGGTTTTGATTTGCATTTCTCTGACAGCTAGAGATGGTGAGCATTTTTTCATGTACTTGTTGATTTACTGTATGTCCTCCTCTGAGAAGTGTCTGTTCAGGTCCTTGGCCCATTTGTTGATTGGGTTGTTTGTTTTCTTATTGTCTAATTTTATGAGTTCTTTGTATACTCTGGATATTAGGGCTCTATCTGAAGTGTGAGGAGTAAAGATTTGTTCCCAGGGTGTAGGCTCCCTATTTACCTCTCTTATTGTTTCTTTTGCTGAGAAAAACTTTTTAGTTTGAGTAAGTCCCATTTGTTGATTCTAGTTATTAACTTTTGTGCTATGGGTGTCCTATTGAGGAATTTGGAGCCCGACCCCACCGTATGTACATCGTAGCCAACTTTTTCTCCTATCAGACGGCGTGTCTCTGATTTGATATCAAGCTCCTTGATCCATGTTGAATTAACTTTTGTGCATGGCGAGAGAAAGGGATTCAGTTTCATTTTGTTGCATATGGATTTCCAGTTTTCCCAGCACCATTTGTTGAAGATGCTATCCTTCCTCCATTGCATGCTTTTAGCCCCTTTATCAAATATAAGATAGTTGTAGTTTTGTGGATTGGTTTCTGTGTCCTCTATTCTGTACCATTGGTCCACCCGCCTGTTTTGGTACCAGTACCATGCTGTTTTTGTTACTATTGCTCTGTAGTATAGTTTGAAGTCTGGTATCGCTATACCGCCAGATTCACACTTCCTGCTTAGCATTGTTTTTGCTATTCTGGGTCTTTTATTTTTCCATATGAATTTCATGATTGCTTTCTCTATTTCTACAAGAAATGCCGTTGGGATTTTGATTGGCATTGCATTAAACCTATAGAGAACTTTTGGTAATATCGCCATTTTGATGATGTTAGTTCTGCCTATCCATGAACAGAGTATATTTTTCCATCTTCTAAGATCTTCTTCTATTTCTCTCTTTAGGTTTCTGTAGTTTTCATTGTATAAGTCTTTCACCTCTTTTGTTAGGTTGATTCCCAAGTATTTTATTTTTTTTGAAGATATTGTGAATGGAGTGGTTGTCCTCACTTCCATTTCAGAGGATTTGTCACTGATATACAGGAATGCCTTTGATTTATGCGTGTTGATTTTATATCCTGCCACTTTGCTGAATTCATTTATTAGCTCTAATAGTTTCTTTGTAGACCCTTTTGGGTCTGCTAGGTATAGAATCATGTAGTCAGCAAATAGTGATAATTTAAGTTCTTCTTTTCCTATTTTTATGCCTTTAATTTCTTTCATCTGTCTAATTGCTCTGGCCAGTGTTTCGAGAACTATGTTGAACAGAAGTGGAGAGAGAGGGCATCCCTGTCTTGTTCCAGATTTTAGAGGGAATGCCTTCAATTTTTCTCCATTCAGAATGATGCTAGCCTGAGGCTTAGCATAAATTGCTTTTACAATATTGAGGTATGTTCCTGTTATCCCTAGTTTTTCTAGAGTTTTGAACATAAAGGGATGCTGTACTTTGTCGAATGCTTTTTCCTCATCTATCGAGATGATCATATGGTTCTTATTTTTAAGTCTATTGATGTGGTGAATAACATTTATTGATTTCCGTATATTGAACCAGCCTTGCATCCCAGGGATGAATCCTACTTGATCATGGTGCACAATTTTTTTGATATGTTTTTGTATCCGATTCGCCAGAATTTTATTGAGGATTTTTGCATCTAGGTTCATTAGAGATATTGGTCTGTAGTTTTCTTTCTTTGAAGTGTCTTTGTCTGGTTTAGGTATCAGGGTGATGTTGGCCTCGTAGAATGAATTTGGAAGTTCTCCCTCTTTTTCTATTTCCTGAAGTAGCTTGAAAAGTATTGGTATTAGTTCCTCTTTAAAGGTTTTGTAAAACTCTGCTGTATACCCATCCGGTCCTGGGCTTTTCTTAGTTGGTAGTCTTTTGATGGTTTCTTCTATTTCCTCAATTGATATTGGTCTGTTTAGGTTGTCTATATCTTCCTGACTCAATCTGGGCAGATCATATGACTTAAGAAATTTATCTATGCCTTCACTATCATCTAATTTATTGGAGTATAAGGATTCAAAATAATTTTTGATTATCTTCTGTATTTCTGAAGTGTCTGTTGTGATATTGCCTTTTTCATCCCGTATGCTAGTAATTTGAGTTCTCTCTCTTCTTCTCTTTGCTAGCATGGCTAAGGGTCTGTCAATTTTGTTTATATTTTCAAAGAACCAACTTTTAGATTTGTCAATTTTTTCAATTGTTTCTTTTGTTTCGATTTCATTAATTTCAGCTCTGATTTTAATTATTTCTTGCCTTCTACTTCTTTTGCTGTTGTTTTGCTCTTCTTTTTCTAGGATTTTGAGATGAAGTATGAGATCATTTATTTGTTGTTTTTTTCTTTTTTTAAGGAATGAACTCCAAGCAATGAGTTTTCCTCTTAGAACTGCTTTCAATGTGTCCCATAGATTCCGATATGTTGTGTCTGTGTTTTCATTTATCTCTAAGAATTTTTTAATTTCCTCCTTGATGTCTTCTATAACCCATTGATCATTCAGTAACCTATTGTTTATTCTCCAAGTGATGTATGCTTTTTCCTTCCTTCTTTTATCGTTGATTTTCAGTTTCATTCCATTATGATCAGATAAGATGCATGGTATTATCTCTACTCCTTTATATTGTCTAAGAGTTGCCCTGTGACATAATATATGATCTATTTTTGAGAAGGATCCATGTGCTGCTGAGAAAAAAGTGTAACTGCTTGATGTTGGGTGGTATATTCTATATATGTCAATTAAGTCTAGGTTATTAATTGTGTTATTGAGTTCTATAGTTTCCTTATTCAACTTTTGTTTGGAAGATCTGTCCAGTGGCGAGAGAGGTGTGTTGAAGTCTCCCATGATTATTGTATGGTGGTCTATTAGACTCTTGAACTTGAGAAGAGTTTATTTGACGAACATAGCTGCACCATTGTTTGGGGCATAAATATTTATGATTGTTATGTCTTGTTGGTGTATGGTTCCCTTAAGCAGTATGTAGTGTCCCTCTTTATCCCTTTTGATTAACTTTGGCTTGAAATCTATTTTATTTGATATGAGTATGGACACTCCTGCTTGTTTCTGAAGTCCATATGAGTGATATGATTTTTCCCAACCTTTCACCTTCGGCCTATGTATGTCTTTTCCTATGAAATGCGTCTCCTGTAGGCAGCATATTGTTGGTTCTTCTTTTGTGATCCATTCTACTAGCCTGTGTCTCTTAATTGGTGAGTTTAAGCCATTAACATTTAGGGTAATTATTGAGATATGGGTTGTTCTTCCAGCCATATTTGTTTATTTCTGTTACTAAACATGGTTTGTTTTCCTCTTTGATTATTTTCCCCCCCTTTACTGTCCTACCTCCCACTGTTGGTTTACATTGTTATTTTCCATTTCCTCTTCCTGTAATGTTTTGGCGAGGATGTTTTGAATAGATGGTTTTCTAGCTGTGACTTCTTTAAACTTTTGTTTATCGTGGAAGGTTTTAATTTCATCTTCCATCCTGAAGCTTAATTTCGCTGGATACACAATTCTTGGTTGGAACCCATTTTCTTTCAGTGTTTGAAATATGTTATTCCAGGATCTTCTAGCTTCCAGAGTCTGTGTTGAAAGATCAGCTGTTATCCTGATTGGCTTACCCCTAAATGTAATCTGCTTCCTTTCTCTTGTAGCTTTTAAAATTCTCTCCTTATTCTGTATGTTGGGCATCTTCATTATAATGTGTCTAGGTGTGGATCTCTTATGATTTTGCACATTCGGCGTCCTGTAGGCTTCTAGGATTTGGGATTCTGTCTCATTCTTCAAGTCTGGGAAGTTTTCTCGTATTATTTCATTGAATAGATTGCTCATTCCTTTGGTTTGGAGTTCTGTACCTTCCTGTATCCCAATGACTCTTAGGTTTGGTCTCTTAATGTTATCCCATATTTCTTGGATGTTCTGCTCATGGTTTCTTAACAGTCTTGCTGAGCTGTCTATGTTCTTTTCCAGTTGAAATACTTTGTCTTCATTGTCTGATGTTCTATCTTCTAAGTGTTCTACTCTGCTGGTAGTATTCTCCATTGAGTTTTTAAGTTGGTTTATTGCTTCCTGCATTTCTAGGATTTCTGTTTGTTTGTTTTTTATAACCTCTATCTCCCTGTATAGTTGATCCATTGCTTCCTGGATTTGTTTGTGTAATTCATTGTCGAAGTGATCTTTCATTGTCTGATTTTGCTGTCTAATGTCTTCCTTGATACTCCAGATCATCTGAAGCATGTATATCCTGAATTCTTTATCTGACATTCCATCTGCTGCAGCTGTTACCTCTTCTAAAGTTGAGTTGACCTGCATTGCTTGTGGTCCTTTCTTTCCTTGTCTTTTCATACTGCTTGCATTTCTTTCTGCTTGGTGAAACTGTTCTGTTTTTGAAATGTTTTTTTCTCCTATATATTTATATTGCTCTTGTATAGTTGAAAAGTCTCCCATGCAGGGTCGGGCGGCGGTCTGCCTACCTTGCAGGCACGGGCGGTGGCTCTGCTCTGCCCCTCCTCCAATTGGTGTGAGGTGTCTACCACGCCCGCGGACCCCTGGGCCTGTTCTGCTGGTCGGTTGCAGGTCTGCCTACCCTGCAGGCGCGGGCGGCGGCTCTGCCCTGCCCCTCCTACCATGCCTGCGGACCGCTGGGCCTGATCTGCAGGTTGGTCGCAAGTCTGCTCACCCTGCGGGCACGGGTGGCGGTTCCGCTCCGCCCCCACTCCAATTGGGGTCACGTGACCACCACACCGGCAGGGCCTGATCCGGGCGCAGGCGAAGGCTCTGCTCTGCCCCTACTCCAGTTGGGGTGACGTGTGTACCACGCTGGAGGCCGCTGGGCCTGATCCGCCAGTCTGTTGCAGGTCTGCTTACCTTGCAGGCGCGGGCGGCGGCTCTGCCCTGCCCCTCCTACCACGCCCATGTACCACTGGGTCGCAGGTCTGCCCACCTTGCGGGCGCGGGTGGCGGCTCCGGTCCGCCCCTTCTCCAATTGGGGTCACACGACCACCACGCCGGCAAGCCGCTGGGCCTGCTCCGGGCACGGGCAGCGGCCCGGCTCCTCCCCTCTGGCTTGATGACAAAGCGAGAGAGACTCAGGTGTCTGTGACTCACCCTCCCTACCAGGAGACCAACTGTTTCTGTTGCCGCTGGTATTGATGAAGTTCTCTCCTCCGCCGCTTTCTGATGACATCAGATCTCTGCCATGTTGGTATCCTATGCGAATGGCAGCATTTCGTTCCCTTTTCCGGGTGACCAAAGCAACGGGTGAGTCCTGACCAGCCCTCACAGGCCCCGTCTCAGTCCTGTTGCCACTGCCCACAAAGGCTCGGTTGGTATTTACCTCCACAGTACTCAGCAGGACCTGGACCGAGAAGCAGTTTCCGTGGGCTCCTTAGCCCTGGGCCAGAGCAGTTCCGGGAGCCGGAACTCGGCCGCTCCGTGCTCGGTGTATGCTCTGATAAGGGCAGGCTCCAAGAAGCAGTTTCCGCGGGTTATTTAGCACTGAGCCTGAGTAATCTGTCTGCAAGCCGCAGGCGAATGGCAGCCTGAAATTACCTGTTCTATGGCTGAATGAGCTGCGGTCAGTCGAAAACAGGGATGGTGACGTCAGCTCTCCAAGATGGTGGCCGCTGGCCTCCTCTGTGGTCTGACTGGTGTGGAGAACCGAATTGGACCGCTTCCTTCCCCCGTCTCGAACCCAGAATTCAGCACTGAGTACGGTGCTTGCACGGCTGGCAGAAACTGCAGCACTGTATCCCTGCGTCACTTCTATTTATTTTTTAATTGGTGCCTTATCAATAAACATAAAAATGGAATTCACTGTGGCATATCTATATATGTACATAGTATAATTTTGTCTATTTGTGTGAACTAATTTTTGTAGAGCAATGTGCATTTCAAAGAAATGGAAGCATCTTTAGTAGGTGCTATGGCAGTTATATTTATAAATTATTTTAAATTTTAAATTATAATTAATATTTTAAGACACTTGTACCCTACCCATATATTAAATTAGGTTGTAATCATAAAAAGTAAATTTTTTTCTCTTTAAAAATCTCAACCTATAAAGGAATTTTAAAAGTCTGATCAGCTCCGTAAGCCTTTAGAGGTAATCTAATGAAGAAATATACTTAATTTTTAGGTGACCACATAGATATTTATGCATAAAATTTCAAATAATCCTAATCTTATGAATTCTAAATTTTTAGGATATTTTACTTTGCATCTTTCATTAAACTTTACAAAGATTTTGTTACAAATCATTATCAGGATTCCTTTCCAGGGGGACCTGAGACCCTATAAATATCTCAAAGTTACATTTAGATCCTACATGAATGGAGCAAATAAAAAATTGGGGACAAAAATCACTTTTTTCAACATGTTTCCAGTGGGAACAACTATGAAGAAAAAAATTAGCAAGTGCTAAAAGAGACTATAACTATATCTTCAGATCTTTTCTGTATAAGAGTCTAAAATCCTTAGAAATGCTAAAAAAAAAAAAATCAGACCTGTTCAGTCAGACCTGTTGTGATTCAAAGAATCTATATGAAAATAATAAATTTGTCATTTTTGTAGCACTTAAGTTTTACCTTCAAACAGGATCAAACAGATCTGTTACAGAGACTCATGAGGCAATGTACAAATCTTTGAACATATGTGTTTAATGGAGAAGGTAGCAGGCCATTCATTGGGTGTGCAGGGATGATACTAGTAAATCAAGGGATTTTACAAAGTAGGCCCAGGACCCTTTCTGGCTTCAACCTGTGGAGGTCAGGGTCTCTCCTGGAATTCTGAGTGAGAACCTGATATACCAAGAGAATTTTTCACAGCTTGCTTCCTTATGGCTGCCTGATTCCCTGGAATCCTCTCCTGCCTGGGCCACAAGCTGTGTATAGATAACACAGCTGAGGGGCACAGATGAAGACCGACTTGGGGCCTTACAGATATTTTGGCCTTTCTTGAGGGAGAAGGAAGGAATATTGAGCATCTTGTTCAGAAATTTCTTGCTGGATTTGAAGGACAAAGGGAGATTTTCCTCCTGAACAGAATATGTATCAATTACAGAATGTGTCAGCACTACATATCAGTTCTCCAAGCCTGCTGGTAAATTTTTAACTTCCTATCTTTAATAAAGATTTTTAAAAAATGTAATGGAGAAGAAAGAGGAATGCTGATCCCACAACTGTCAAGGAAGTATAAAGAAACTTCAAAATTATACTATGGTTCCTTTTGAAAATTAGCATGCATAAGACACTGAACAAAGGAACCTCACATTCATTTACTGGCTCTCCTTATCTTTACTGAGAATTCTATTTTGCAATAGGAGGAACTCAGGTATGGATATACAAACATGTTCAAGGTCATACAGTACTATATGAATGATGCAAGATGCTTAGGATGGCATTTCAACCATGGTGACATTTCCAGTTATCTCTGTGTGATGCATAAATGGTTTCTTCAGGTCTCAGTAGTTTGGGAGGTAAATAAAGACACGTTAAATAGGGTTGCCAGACAAAATACAAGACATTCAGTTAGACTGAAATTTCAGATAAATAATAAGTAACTTGTTAATATTAGTGTGTCTCATGTAATAATTGCTAAAAAATTATTTTATGCTAAATATAAAAGAACCCTGCTCATTTATCTGAAATTCAAATCTAAGTGAGTGTCCTATATTTTTATCTGCTAAATCTAGTAAACCTATATTAGCAATAAATAATTGTATTTATTTTATATAGAATAACCTCTAATGTCTTTTAGAAAATTTCCATGCCCATGGGAGGATCCTGAGTTATCACTCTTTACACATAAACATAGTTTTCTTAGCCACTATGTAGCATGCTCTTATTTCTTCTCTCCTGCTTTGCCTTCTGCTTCTTGAGGCCATGAACTCGTGAATCTTCTGATATATGGGCGGTTCCATTCATGTGTCTATGATGCATCTCTGACTACATTGTTTTCCTCTGAAGTTGTTCAAGCTGCACCGAGCCATTGTCAAACTGGAACACAGACACTGGTGGCTTTGGATCATCAAAGGGCATACTTCAATATATGACAATTAATTGACAGCAGGAACTTTGGTGGGAGAGGCATGGAGAGTATAGTGATTCCGTCACCTTCTAGATGTCTGACCTTTCTTCATCTCAATAAGTTTCAGTTTCTCATTGCAAAATGGGGTAATATCTACTTCTATACCTACTTCAAATGATTATTCAGTGATTATGATTATAATTATGATTATTCGAGGATTCAATCAGAAAAAGTATGGGAAATATTTACCGCAGTATCCAACACCGAGAAACTGCTAAGTATTAAAAATAAATTAACTTGAAGAAATAAAGCAACTTAAAATCAAGCAAACCTTGGCATGAGATTAATTTAAAAATAATAGCAATAATGATAATTCCAGGGAATTGTCAACATTTTTCCTTTATGGAAACTTTCTGAAGACACCTCATTCATAGGTCTTGTAAATATTTGACCTGACTTACAGCTTAATCAGTATGAGAAACTCCATCCCCAGGACATATACTGAAAACAATTAGTGAAATTATCTAAAGTTGTAGTGCCTACGAAAGTGATACCAATGGGGTGAGTGGGGGAGAGTGAGCGAGAAAGAGAGAGACTAGAAAAAAGGGGGGGTGGAGTCAAGGGAAGAGCTGGGGAATGAGATGTTTAATGCATCAATAAATCCCTAGGTTCCAGAAGGCCAAATACATATACAAGGATGTATATATGCCTAGGAAAAACCCAAGATAGCCCTAATAGCTCATCTCCAGATGACTTTTGAGTTCCATCATAAGCTAGGAATTGAAAATAAGACAGTTACAAATTGCCAGAGCATTGAAGATATGCCACATCCCACAGAAAGTCCTTTGGCAAATTGTAGAAGATTTATTAGTTCTAGGCATTTAAGGAAATCTCTGTCAAATCAATACTTGTCCATTAAGATAATGAGTAGTCTTCATTGACCCACAAAAGGGAATTCAGACTTTCTAGAATAAGCTCAGAAAAGTTACCAAACACTAACAATAACAAAGAAATGGAAAGTATGGCCATTGTACATAGGAAAAAAGAGTAGCAATAGAAATTACCCTTGAGGAAGCCCAGGTACTGAATTTACTATACAAAGCTTTAAGGCAGCAAACATAAATTTTGCTGTGGTTTGAGAGTGTTCCTCAAAGGCCCATGTGTTAAAAGTCAAGTCCCTAGCCTATGGCACTATTGGGAGGGGGTAATATCTTTAAGATATGGGGCAAAAGAAATAAAAAGAGGTGGGGCCTAGTAGGAAGTTAGGTTATTGGGGGGACATGTTTTAATGGGATTTGGGACCCCAAGCCTCTTTATTTCTGTCTCTGATCTCTAGCTGCCATGACGTAAGCAACTTAGCTCTGCTATATACTCTTCACCATGGCCCCAAAGCAACAGAGCCAACCAATCACAGACTGAAACCTGAAACAATAAGCCAAAATAAATCTTACCTCTGCTATGTCAGGTATTTTTTCACAGCAATGGAAAGCTTACTAACACAAATATGTGTAAAGAATTAAAAGATAACATACCTAAAACATGAAAGTATAAGAACAATGTATAACCAAGAAGAAAGTATCAAAAAATACATTAAAAGTTCTGAAATTGGAAAAATCAATAGCTAAAGTGAAAAAATTCCTAGAGAAGCTTAATAATAGTATAAATTTGACAAAAAGAATTAGCGAGTTTAAAGATAGGTTATTTGGGATTATCTACTTTGAAGAACAGAAAGAAAAAAAATAAAAAGAGTAGATCTCAAAGATCTGTAAAACAAGTAATTTATGCCATTAACTATACCAACATATCAATAGGAGTTTCAAAAGAAGAAAGAAATAAAAAGAAAAGAATATTTGAAAACTAATGGCTGAAAATTTACTAAGTTTGATGAACTATAATTATATACACATGCAAAAAGCACAACAAATTCCAAGTAGGATAAAGTCAAAGATATCCATACCTATACACATCATGGTCAAATTGCCAAAAAACAAAGACAAAAAAAGAAAGAAAGAATCTTGAAAACAACAAGAAAAAATGACTGATCACTTATAAGAGATTCTCAATAAGATTAATAGTTGACTTCTTATCATAAACCATGGAAGTAATAAGGAAGAAGAATGACATTAAAATGCTTAAAATAGGTGAGTGGAACCCCATTATTCATCAAGAATTTTATGTCTACCAAAAGTATCCTTCAAAAATTAAGAATATATTAAGAAATTCCATATATTAACAAAAACAAAAAACAAAACAAAACAAAAAAAACAGAATCTGTTACCAGAAAACATTCCTCATATGGAACACGAAAATTCCTTCAGATTAAAATGGAAGGACACTAGATGCTAACTTGAATCCACCTGCAATAATAAGAGCATCAATAAAAATAACTGAAAAGGTAGTATAAATGTCTTTTGAGGAAATTCTTTACTTTTTGTATCTCATTTAAATAAGAGTAGGAAGACAACTCACAAAAACTTAAAATAATGGAATTTAAATTGCATATTAGAACATATTATTTAACACACAAAAGAATGATGTAATGAAAGAAAAGACAAAAAAGCATAAAACATGCAGAAAATATGTAAAAAATGGCAACTATAAGTACTACATTCTCAGTAACTATATTATATTTAAAGGGAATAACTACTCTAATAGAAGGCAAAGATTGACCGAAAGGCTGAAAATTTACTGAATTTGATGAAATATAATAATATACACATGCAAAAAGCACAACAAATTCTGTTGCATTTTAACCAGTTTCTAGTTTTTACTATTATAGATGATGAATATTTTTATATAGGCATTTTTATTTAAATTTGAATGATCTACTCAAGTGACACTGAATATAAGTAAAGTATTTAATTTGTTTTGCCAAATGGATTTCTAAAGGGTTTTATGAGTTTAACGTATTTTATCCATCATCCCATATGCAATAATAGAGTCCTCTGCTCCTCATTGTATCTGGGTCTGGTAATATAAGATGAATGAGATCCTAACTCTGAGTTTCAGGAGTTTACAGCTTTCTTAGAGACTGAAAAGTAAGTAAACAAGTACCCCCAAAGAATTATAAGGGTTCTATAGACCTGTGAAGGTGTTGCTTGGGACAGAGAATTGAGTCTGATTCTTCACCTAAACAAGGTATCCAATGTACAATCATAATTTGATAAATAATAGTTGTTGAAAGAAGATAGTTGTAGAAAGTTAAAGGAATGGCTAATCCATCCACTTAGTGACTAGTTTAGAACAAGTTTCTTAGAAGAACCTGTGATTTGTAATTAGCTGGCCATTTAATCCTTGATACATTCACTGAACAAGTATTTTGGGCACTGGTCCAGGAACTGTGCTAAGCACTAAGGATACAGTTGCTACTGTTCCTGTGGAATTTTCCTAGCAAGGAGAACAGGTAATAAACAAGTAATTAAAATAATGAAGGACATGGGATAATATAAGACGGTACAATAGCTGCAAGTCACTTAGCATAAGGATCAGTGGAGACTTCCCATAGGGAGTGACAGTAAAGGCATGACTTGAAAGATAAATAAGTCAGTTAGAAAAATGGGAAAGAAGAAGAAAGTGAAAAATGATTCCAGGCAGAGGCAATCATATCATTCATCTATATGCAAATGAATGCTTATTTCATGTTTGAGGTGTCTTAAAGACAGTTTATTTGCTGAGGTACTTTCACATACTCCCAGCCAACAATGTGGTTTATATAATTTTTGGCTTTCTAAAACTTTTCCTTTGTGAATAGCATGAAAGTAAACCTCACTGTAGATCCTATCAGTATTCAAATTTAGTGGGGTCTAATCCACAGGGTTAAATTATGTTGCTCTTAAAACCACCCCATTAGATAAGCAATGTTGCGCTATAAAAATTATAGTCAAAGAAACTGAGCCATAAACCATGATATGCAGATCTTTATTAAAAAATACTTTTTTTAGTTGTAGATGGACACAATACCTTTATTTTATTTGTTTATATTATTTTGTA
The DNA here is from genome assembly GCF_021218885.2 of Marmota monax. NCBI lineage: Eukaryota > Metazoa > Chordata > Mammalia > Rodentia > Sciuridae > Marmota > Marmota monax. The sequence goes on from NW_026695245.1 coordinate 4,888,397, forward strand.
GTGCCGGGAATGGAATGCTAGGCAAGCACTCCACCATGATCATTTAATAAATAAATAGTTGTTGAAAGAAGAGCCACAACCCCGGCCCCTGATATGCAGATCTTGAGGTAGACCTGAGCTGAGACTGAGGCTCTGACTCTTCCTGGCTGAAGGACCTGGAGGAAACCAGTTCTCTACCAGCTTACCCTGCAGCATTAGCCTAGGAAGAAGAAAGACCTATAAGCAGAAGGCACTGGGAACTGTTTGTTGACCATGGAGCTGTGGAATCCACTCCTAGAGAGTCCAAGGCTGAGAGGCAGTCGCCTAAGCAGCCCTACCGGCCATAGCCACTCATCACAACACCGGGCAATGGCCCACCCAATGCCCAGACCCAGCCCCCTGGGTCTCCTCCTTGGGGGGAGGTTGTAGCCCACGTTTCCACAACATTACATCATCTCCTGAAGACAAGGGTCAATAGTGAGTTTTTGCTGGCTAAGTCCTCAGTGCAGGACATGGTGTTCTGGATATAGAACATCTGTCTTGGGAGGCACAGTTGGGAAGGAATGAAGGCTTTTTCTGGGAGCCTGACCGGCTCACTGAGCAAAGGCCAGGTGGTACATAGTGAAGTAACAGAAAGCCTGCACTACCATAAACAAGATGGGAGTGGGCTCCTCAGGAATATCTGCCTGTTCATGCAAATTAGCTTCCTTTCTGCTCAGGCATGGGAGGGAGAAGGAGCCTTGGAAGACTTGCATGTTTATTTGTTTGACTCTGTGTGTAGACAGATAGATATAGATCTAGATATACAAGCATGCTTAGTTTTTATTATGTTTTACTTGATTGCAGTTTGTAGATATTATGTTCTTTATACATTGAAGATTTGTGGCCACCCTGCATTGAGCAAGTCTTTTGGAGACATTTCCCCAAGAGCATGCACTCACTTCATGTCTCTACGTCACATTTCGGTAATTCTCACAACACTGCAATTGTTTTGTTATCATCTTGTATGGTGATCAATGATCAGTGATCTTTGATGTTACTGTTGTAATTATTTGGGGCATCACCAACCATGTCCCTGTAAGATGGCAAACCTCACTGATAAATATCTGTGTCCTGACTCCTCCACCAACCAGCTGTTCTTCCAGCTCCCTCCTTCTTCATGGGTTTCCAGTTCTATGAGAAGCAGAAATAGTAAATGATGTCAATTAATAACCCTATAATGGTCTCTAAGTGGTCAAGTAAAAGTAAGACTCACACATCTCTCACTTTACATCAAAAGCTAGAAACAATGAAGTTTAGTGTGAAAGGCAGGTTGAAACTGAGATAGGCCAAAAGCTAGGCCTTTTGTACCAGTTAGCCAAGTTGTGAATGCAAAGAAAAAACTCTGGGAGAAATGTAAAGTGCTACTTCAGTGAATGCATGAATGATAAGAAAGAGAAACAACCTTATTGCTGATATGGTGGAAGTTTTAGTGGTCTGGATAGAAAATCAAACCAGGCACAATGTTCTCTTAAGCTAAAGCCTAATCTAAAGCAAGGCCCTAACTTTTCAATTCAACAAAGGATGATGGAGGTAAGAAGGTTGCAGGAAAAGAAAGTTTGAAACCAGAAGAGGTTGATTTTTTAGGTGTAAGGAAAGAAAAGAAGCTGTTTCTATAACATTAAAGTGCAAGATGGAGCAGCAGATGTTTATGTAGAAGCTGCAGCAAGGTATTCAGAGGTCTAGGTAAGATAATTGAGAGAGGTGGGCAAACTGAACAACACACTGCCATTGTGGATGAAACAGATTTATATTGGAAGAAGATGCTATTGGGGACTTTTACAGCTAGGAAAAAGTCAATGTCTGGCTTCAAAGGACAGGCTGACTCTTTATGGAGCAATGAAGTTGGTGACTTGAAATTGAAGTCAATGCTCATTTACCGTTTCCAAAATCCCAGGGCCCTTAAAAATTATACTAAATCTACTCTGTCTGTGCTTTATCAGTGGAATTTAAAAGCATGGATGATAGCATATCTGGTACAATACACTTTACTGAAAAAGTTAAGACCACTGTTATCACCAACTTCTCAGAAAGAAAAAAGATATTTTCAAAATGTTACCATTCATTGACAATGTGCCTGGTCACCTAAGAGCTCTGACAGAAATGTACAATGAGTTCTATGTTGTTTTCATTCCTGTTCACACAATATCCATTCTGTAGCCCAAAGATTAAGGAGTAATTTCTTACTTTTAAGCTTTATTATTTAAAAAATATATTTTGTGAGCTGGGGCTGTAGCTCGGTTGGTAGAGTGCTTGCCTAACATGCACAAGGCCCTGGGTTTGATCCCCAGTACCACCAAAAAACAAAAACAAAACAAAAAAACAACACTTCAGTGGATGAGAAGCTGCTGCTTATACAGATATGAAAACACAGTAGTTTGTTGAGATGGAATCTACTCCTGTAGAAGATGCTGTGAAGATTGCTGATTGACAACAAAGGTCTTAGAATATTACATAATCTTAGTTGATAAAGCAGATGTAGGTTTTGAGAGGATTGATTTCAATTTTGAAAGATATTCCACTCTGGGTCAAATGCTACCATACAACATCATAAACTACAGAGAAATCTTTTGTGAAAAGAACAACATAGCAAACTTCCTCTTTGTTTTATCTTAAGGAACTGCCACAGTCACCCCAAACTGCAGCAACCTCCATCCTGCTCAGTCAGCAGCTGTCCCTATTAAGGTGAGACCCTCCACCAGCAAGACAAACAACTAAATAAATAAAATCTTACTGAAGGCTCAGATAATTGTTAGTATTTTTAGCAACAGGATTTTTAAAAATCAGGATATGTACATTGTTTTCTTTTCTTTTTCTTTTTTGGACATAATGTCATTGAATACTTACAGATTTCTATGTAGAGTAAACTCAACTTTCATATGCACTGGAAAACTGAAAACCTGTGTGACTTGCTTTATTATGATACCCATCACTTTATTTCAGTGGTCTGCAACCAAACCTGCACTATCTCCAAGGTTTTTCTGTAAACATGTTAATATCTGTTTGTCATCTATCTATCTATTGATCAATCAATCATTTACCTTCTACTTATCTTTCTTTCTCTAGGGAATGGATGAGTATCCATAAATATCATCTTTTTCCCTTTATGATTACTATTTGTACAGAATTCACTCTTTGTGTAGATAAAGCTTCCTCCCACCAAATGTCCCAATGTCCTGAAATTGGTTTGTCTATGGAGTGTTTTCTTAAAGATGCCAATACCAGCCCAAAAAGCAAATAAGCCCCCTTTGGTTTTTCTGTATTTCTGTGGAGATGGAGGAGTTACACAATAGACCTATATCCTCCAAAAGAAGATGGAGGAAATATGGAAGTATTGTGTTCTAACTCACCTGACTAATAAGCTTAATAGAAGTTTGCCAGAAACAACTTAGAGGGTAAGCTCTAGAGCTGTAAGAGGAAACAGTTATTAGAGAATTTAAATGGACATCTATCAGAAATGCCATCCTGACTTCACTATCCTTGGAGGATCCATGGAAGTTAGGGTTCACCATCTGGAAAGTACAATAGAGGAACAATATAAGAAAACAGTTGGAAAATTCCTTTGTACCACCCTGGACCTCCTGAGATAAAAGATGGAGACAAGTTGCAGTGCAGTGAATTTTCTCCCTGAAGTGTCCTTGATCATTCTGCTTGATAGCAATCTAAGACAATGTAGAAAAAAAGATCATTGAAAGATCAACTGCAATGCAAGCATGACCACTTAGAATTTGAAAAATATGGTACCCAGGATAACCAGATCACACCTAATCACCTTTCCAGAATTGGTTCCAGTGAAAAACCCTTCTGCTTCTCTGACACCTTTTCTAACTCTTCTCCTGAGCTCCCACACTAGGTAGAATCTGTATACATCCCCCTCTTCATATATTCACAGAAATTTTATCCCATCTAGAACTCTGACTCCTCTAGAATTGTGGCCAGAGATTGCGTCTGAGACTTTTTATAGCCAACCATTTAATATAATCCTGGTACATAATAAAGAATACAAGTTGAATAATTTATCTATATGCAACCTAGTTTCTTTATTTCTACAGTCACAAACACTTATTTCATATGCTAGCAATGTAAGGGTGCGTAAACTGCATGTAAGATATGTTTGCATTGAAAATCAATACAGCCAAAGAGATATACTTCAAGTCAGTTTCTCAAGAAGATATTCTGATTCCACTAGCTTAGGGTAAGTGTTCTGTTTTTCTTTTGGTTTGTCTACTCTCCAGATGATTCAAATATATTGTAGTAAGACTATAAACTACTGATTTAAGAGGAGAAAGATTTTGGAGAGTCAAATTTATCATTTTTTTTCCTTTTATGGGTAGAGATTTTTATGTCCCAAAATATCTGCCTGTACCAAATTTATAAAGATTTTCTCCCTAAAAGTTTAATAATTTGGCAATTTCATTTAGACTAATTATGAGCTAATTGTTGGGACTGGTGTGAGGTAGGGGCCTAGGATCATTTGCATGCAATGATTAAATACAGTCGATGCATCTGCTTAAACTATACAGTTCACTGAGTTTGATGGTGCACACCTGTAATCCCAGAAACTTAGGAGGCTGAAGCAGGAAAATTGCAAGTTCAAGGTCAGTCTTAGTAATTTAGTGAGACCCTGAACAACTTATTGAGACCCTGCCTCAAAATAAAAAAATAAAAAGGGCTTGGGGATGTAGCTCAGTGGTAAAGCACCACTGGGTTTAACCCCCAATATTAAAAAAAGTGTATAGTTCAGTGAGTTTCGAAAAATTTAGGTATCCACAACAATTATAGATAATCTTCATAACCCACAAATTTTTTTTCTGTTTCCTTTTACATTCAACCTCCTTGCCCCTGACTGTAGTCAATAACTGATCTGCTTTCTGTAACTATGGATTAGTTAGTTTAGCCTTTCTAGATGGAATCATATACTATGTAGTTTGTGTCCAGCTTCTTTCCTTGGTATAATGTTGTTTAGATTTATCCATGGTATAGCATCCATCAGTAATTCATCTCTTTAATTGCTGAGTAGTATTCCAATATGTGGATACAGTGCAATTTGTTAGCTCATCTACTTTTATGTTGGACATTGCAGTTGTTTCAAATTTATGGCTGTTATGAATTAGCTGCCATGAATATTCAGGAATAAGTTTTTAGATAGTCATTTAAAACACTCTCTTGGCTCACTACATTGGATTAGTTTGCTAAGCCACATGGTTAGTGAATGATCAACTTTAAAAGAAATAGTCAAACTGTTTTCCAAAGGAGTTATGGCATTAGATCTGCTGACCAGCAAAATTTGTAAGAACTCCAGTTCCTCCTTTTTAACACTTGAAGTCATCTGATGGTTTTTTGGTATATGTGTTTTTGCAGTGCTGGGAATTGAATATGGTCCTCACACATGTTGAACATGAGCTCTACCACTGAGCTACATCCCCAGCCTTTGTTTACTTTTAATTTTTGCTGTCTTAGTGGGTGTGAATAGTATATTGTAGTTTTAATTGGCATATCTCTGATCACTAATGATATTGGGCATCTCTCCATTGCTCATTGGCCTTTGTATAAGGTCTTTTGGGAAGTGTCTGTTTGAATCTTTGGTTTATTTTTAATACCCTGTGTCTTCTTTCTGAGAAAATTCCTTTATATATTATGGATACCTATCTTTTCCACATATATGCACTGCAAATATTGTCTCCTAATCTATGACTTTCAATTTATTTATTTTTTTGGTGGTGGTGCTGGGGATTGAACTCAGGGCCTTGTGCATGTGAGGCAAGCACTCCACCAACTGAGCTATATTCCCAGCCCTCATTTTCTTAAGAGGATCTTTTAAGAGAAAGTTTTTAGCTTTTAAAATTCAGTTTATCAATATTTTCTTTGACAGTTTGTGATTTATGTGTCCTAAGAAATCTGTGCCTCACTCAAGGTTACCAAGATTTTTTTCCTCTATGTTTTACTGTAGACGTTTTATAATTCTAGCCTTACTTTAGATTTATAATCCATTTAGAGGTTATTTCTCTATGTTGTATTAGGTGAGAATTGGAGTACATTTCTCAAATAATTGATATCCAATTCTTCTAATACTATTTATTAAAAATACTCTCTCTTCCCATTGAATTTTGTAGGCACATTTTTCGAAAGTCAATTGACCATATGTGTGGGGATCTACTTCTGGATTTGTTATTATGTTCCCCATTAATCCATGTATCTATTTTTATACTAATGGTGCATTTTCTTGATTATAATTGTTTTATAGTAAGACTATAAGTCAATCCTCAAATATTGTTACTTTTCAAGTTTGGTTTTTCTGTTTCTTTACATTTCTCTATGCATTTTAAAACCAGCTTGTGTTATTATTGAGGTCCCATTGAAATTATGAGTCAGTTTAAGAAGAAGTGATATCTTAACAATATTATGTCTTTCTACCCATGAACATGATATATTTTACCATTTATTTGGCTCTTCTTTATTTTCTCTGAAAAATATTTGTAGTTTTCCATATTAAAATCTCTCCTATCTTCCATTAAATTTATTCTCAAGTATTTTATTTTTCTTGTTACTGTAATAAGTGAAATTATCTTTTTAAAAATAATATTTTTATTTTGAGGTAATTTTAAATTCCTATGCAACTATAAGAAATCAAACAGAGAGATCCCATGATCCTTTTATCTTAGTTTCTCCTAATGTTAATATCTTGCACAACCATAGCATAATGTCACACCAGGAAGTTGATGGTGATACAGTCAGGAAGTAGAAGATTCCCATAAAGATCTCCCAGGTCGTCCTTTGATAGCTATACCATTTGCCTCACCTGCTTCTCAGTCCCTGGTGACCACTCATCTGTTCTCCATTTCCATAATTTTGCCATTTAAAAAATAGGATGTATAAAATCCATATAAAATTTGGGACTGGTTTTTCACTCAACATAGGTCTTTAGACATTCACCCAGTTTGCAGTGTGTACAAATAGTTTGTTCTTTTAATGGAGAGGTTTCCATGATTTGGATATACCACAGTTTATTTATTCATTTACCCATCAAACAACATCTGAGTTGCTTCCAGGTTTTGGCTATTACATCTGAAGCTACTATGAACATTCATATTCAGATTTTTGTGAGGTCATGTTTATTTTAGTGGGGTAAATACTCAGGAATGTAATTGATGGGTTGCATATTTAGTTTTCTAAACTAGTTTCTGGAGAGGCTGTATCATTTTATATTTCCACCAGTTATGCATGAGTGATTCTCATACTCTACATTCTTACCAGAATTAGATTTTCACTATTTAAAAATTCTAGCTATTTTGATAATTTGCATTTCTCTAACACCTAATAATATGGAACACTTTTTCACATGCTTATTTGCCATCTGTATATCCTCTGGTGAAATGTATCTTCATATCTCTTGCCCATTTCCCAGTTGGATTTTAACTGTTGTTTTGAAAATCTTTAATATTTTCTGGGTATTTGCACTGTCAGATATGTGGTTGGCAAAAATTTTCTCCCAGTTTATACCTTGTCTTTTCATCCTCTGAACAGGGTCCTTTGCATATGCTTAAAATATCCATTTTTCCTTCTTTGGATCATTTTTTGGTGTCAAGTCTAGAAACGCTGTTCTTGGACTTAAATCCTCAAGGTTTTTTCCTGTGTTTTTGTTTGAGTTTTATTAGGTTTATGTTTTGATAAATGTGTATGATCTATTGTGTTAGCAATTTTGTATAAGTTGAAGATGTATTAATTAATTTATTTGTTGTCTATGGATAGCTATGGTACCATTTACTGAAAAGGTATCTTTCCTTACTGCGTTGCTTTTGCACTTTTGTCAAAAATTACTTGGCCACGTTTTTCGGGGAAATGGTGTACTTCAGAGTTCTCTGTTTTCTTCCATTGATCTATGTGTCTATTCCTCCACCAATACCATGTGGCTTTGATTACTGTAACTATGTAACAAGTCTTTAAGTAGAATAGAGAGAATTCTTCCACTTTATCCTTCTTTTTCAAAAGTATTTTAGCTCCTCCAGTTCCCTTGCCATTCCATAGATATTTTTAAATGCTCTTATTTTTTCTATATCTATGCAAAGTCTTCCTAGTATTTCTATAAGAAGTGCTTTCATCGGGGACTAATAATCTTGATTATCCTGAATCTTCCAACCCATGAATAAGGATTGTCTCCATTGATACAGATTGTTTGATTTTTTAAAATCAGTACTATGTATTTTCAGCATACAAGTTCTACACATTTTGTCAAATTTACATCTTTTATTTTGGGAGAAATCTTAAATGGCATTGCATTTTAATTTTATACCCATGTGTTCATGTTCATTGATAGTATATCAAAATACAATTGATTGATGTATTTTTATCTTGTACTTGCAAATTTGCTGAGCATACTTATTAAGTCCAAGGGGTCTTTTTATTAATTCCTTGGAATATTCTACTAGACAAACAGGGATAATTTATTTATTTATTTACACTCTATATTCCTTATATTTTCTGTTCTTATCTTATTGCACTGGCTAATACTTTCAACAATATGTAGAATGAGAGTGGTGAAATTCACTTGCTTTTTTCCCAATCTTAGGAAAAAAATATTTGGTCTTTCACCATAAGTATAATATTAACTGTAGGTTTTTAGTAAACAATCTTTATACGATTAAAGAAATTTCTATTATAATTCTAAGAGTTCTTCAATAAATGGATGTTGAATTTTGTCAAATGCTTTTTCTGAATAAATTGTTATGATTATTTTATTTTTTCTTTAACTCGTTATCATGTCATCAACACAATAGATTTTTGCATCCACAGTCAAGAGGAATATTGGTCTGTAGTTTTCTTCCTTCTTTCCTTTTTTGTATTATTTTGTCTTTTTATTATTAATCAAGATAGTAGTAGTTTCATGGAATAAGTTAGAGAATCTTTCCTTCACCTCTATTTTAAATATATATGTATAGGATTGAAGTAAATTCTATTTTAAATATTTAGTCAAAATTTCCAGTGAGAGCATCTGAGTCTGGATATGACCTTTTGGTCATCGTTTAGAAATTATGAATTCAATTTCTCAGTAGTTGTAGTTTTATTCAAATTATATACATCATATTGGTTGAGTATGATGGTTTGTGCTTTCTGAGATAGCACATTTTATCTAAGTTTCAAATTCATGTGTGTAGATTTTTTGTATTATTCCTTTATTATCTTTTTGATGTCTGTAGGGTCTATAGTAATATCCTGTTTCACTCTTGATATTGGTAAATTTTTTAGATGGAAACTTAGATTACTTATTTGCTATCTTTACTATTTTCTAATGTATGTTTAGTGTGATAAAGTCCATTCATAATTGCTATTGCTGTATCCCACAAAGTTTATCACATGGTATTTTCATTTTCATTCATCTGAATGTGTGTTTCTTGATGCTTCCTCTTTGACCCTTTTATTTCTGCTATTGATTTTGTAATTTGATTTTATTGTGGTCAGAGAACATGCTCTTAATGATTTAAACTCTTAAATTTATTGAGTTTTGCTTTATGCCTGTTTTTTATGTTTTCTTTGTGTTATTGTATAGAGACTTGAAAGGAATGTGCATTCTGTTGCTTTTGGATTATAGTCTATAAATGTCAATTAGATCCTGTTGGTTGATGGAGTTTTCTTTTTATATCCTTACTGATTTTCGGTCTAGTTGTTCTATAAGTGTTGAGAGAGGTATTGAAGTCTCATATATGATTGTGGATTTGCCTATTTTTCCTTTCTATTTTATTTGGTTTTGCTTCATAAATTTTGTTGTTTGGTGATAGTAATTTAAGATTTCTATGTCTTCTTTGTGTATTGACCCTTTCATCATTACGTAAAGTCCCTCTCTATTCTGATAGTTTTCTTTATTCAGAAGTCTCCTTTATCTGATATTAATATGGAAATTGTTTTCCTTTGATAAATGGTCGTATGATATATCTTATTCTATTTTTTTACTTTCAACATGGCTATGTTATGTTTGAAGTAAGTTTACTGCAAACAGCATAGAGTTGGGTCACATTTTAAAATTTGTTACACAGTGATAGTCACCTAATACAATTGACATAATGTCAATGTTTCTACCATCCAACATCATATAGAGCTACACAACTGTGGAACATTAGGTGACCTTGGATCATACTCTCAGTGAATTTACTTCCCTATAGCACATATATCAAAACTGTCCAGATTCCTCTATTGATAAATATATATATATATATATATATATATATATATATATATATATATATATATATATACTTTTCCAGGAAAGCTCTGAGATCCACTTAAAAATCTTAGGTGTAACCTATTCATCATAATGTTGATGGTTGATCCAAGAGACACTTAAGGAATTGCTTAATATATAATTGTAACAAGAGGTATAAAGTTGAATGTCGTATCTCACTCTAAATCACTGTTCTTCTAGTTTTATATATAAACATGGGGCCTTATTGACTTTAAGGTTATCTTTACATAAATTATCCTTGATGATAAAAAGTGTTCTAGGTGGATTCTTTTCTCTTCTCAAAACTCTCTTTTCTATCTTCTCTCCAATACCTCCTATGTCTGCTTTCACCCCTCCAAACCTTTGTCTGCCCTTTATCCCTGAGCTATGGGTCTTCCCACAACATCTGCTTATCTTGAAAATCTTCACACTTTCAGCATGGGATAGGAATACCAGCTATTTTTTTCATAGCACATTTAAGAGTCCTGAAGGTAGAAGAGGTTTAAAAAAAAAGGATGTGGGTCAGTTTTGCTCAGGATAGAAATATAGCATCATTTTTCTGATTTTCCTTTTCAAATTTTCACTCAAAAATTTATATATATATATATGTGTGTGTGTGTGTGTGTGTATACTATATATATGTAATTATACACACACACACACACACACACATCTCAGATACTCTGCAATAGATAGCTTTGGGAACTATTTCTTAAAATGTATCTGTCTCCTTCCTGACTTTTGATTCCATCATCCAACTCTCTTCTACAGATTTAGCCTTGGGAGAGGCCATCTGTATCCTAACCTTGACTTTTCTTCCCTATTCCTGTTTTGTTTCCTTGAATGCACAAGGTAGGGACAATAGCAATTTGGATTCACTTTACTTCACAGTATTTGGTACTCTTTTTAGTCAGATGTTTCAACTCTGACCAAAAGACCTGACCAGAACAATGCAGAGGAGGAAAAGTTGATTTTGGCTCATGATTTCAGAGGTCTCAACTCCAGAGACGGCCAGCTCCATAGCTCTGGGCTCAAGGTGAAGCAGAATAATATGGTGGAAGGCCATGAGAAAAGTAACTCAGAACATGGCAACAGGAAGCAGAGAGAGATTCACTCACCAGAGACAAAGTATAAACCTCAAAGATACACCCCAGTGACCTACTTCCTCCAGCCACACCCTACCTGCCTACAGTTACCACACAGTCAATCTATATAAATGGATTAATCCATCAATTAAAGATCTTATAATCTAATCATTTCCCTATGAAAATTTTTGCATCATTTCACATGTGAGCTTTTGGGTGACACCTTATATCTAAATCATAACAGGTACTATTTCTTATCCTATTTCTTTTTTTTTAATTTTTTTTATTGGTTGTTCAAAACATTATAAAGCTCTTGACATATCATATTTCATACATTAGATTCAAGTTGGTTATGAACTCCCAATTTTACCCCAAATACAGATTGCAGAATCACATCGGTTACACATCCACGTTTTTACATAATGCCCTATTTGTAACTGTTGTATTCTGCTACCTTTCCTATCCTCTACCATCCCCCCTCCCTCCCCTCCCATCTTCTCTCTCTACCCCATCCACTGTAATTCATATCTCTCCTTGTTTATTTTCCCATTCCCCTCACAACCTCTTATATGTAATTTTGTATAACAATGAGGGTCTCCCTCCATTACCATGCAATTTCCCTTTTCTCTCCCTTTCCATCCCACCTCATGTATCTGTTTAATGTTAATCTTTTCTTCCTGCTCTTCCTCCCTGCTCTGTTCTTAGTTGCTCTCATTATATCAAAGAAGACATTTGGTATTTGTTTTTTAGGGATTGGCTAGCTTCACTAAGCATAATCTGCTCTAGTGCCATCCATTTCCCTGCAAATTCCATGATTTTGTCATTTTTTAGTGCTGCGTAATACTCCATGGTGTATAAATGCCACATTTTTTTAATCCATTCATCTATTGAAGGGCATCTGGGTTGGTTCCACAGTCTAGCAGTTGTGAATTGTGCTGCTATGAACATCGATGTAGCAGTATCCCTGTAGTACGCTCTTTTAAGGTCTTCAGGGAAAAGTCCAAGAAGGGCAATAGCTGGGTCAAATGGTGGTTCCATTCCCAGCTTTCCCAGGAGTCTCCATACTGTTTTCCAGACTGGCCGCACCAGTTTGCAGTCCCACCAGCAATGTACAAGAGTACCCTTTTCCCCACATCCTCTCCAGCACTTGTTGTTGTTTGACTTCATAATGGCTGCCAATCTTACTGGAGTGAGATGGTATCTTAGGGTGGTTTTGATTTGCATTTCTCTGACTGCTAGAGATGGTGAGCATTTTTTCATGTACTTGTTGATTGATTGTATGTCCTCCTCTGAGAAGTGTCTGTTCAGGTCTTTGGCCCATTTGTTGATTGGGTTATTTGTTTTCTTATTGTTTAATTTTTTGAGTTCTTTGTATACTCTGGATATTAGGGCTCTATCTGAAGTGTGAGGAGTAAAAATTTGTTCCCATGATGTAGGCTCCCTATTTACCTCTTTTATTGTTTCTCTTGCTGAGAGAAAACTTTTCAGTTTAAGTAAGTCCCATTTGTTGATTTTTGTTATCAACTTTTGTGCTATGGGTGTCCTATTAAGGAATTTGGAGCCCGACCCTACAATATGTAGATCGGAGCCAACTTTTTCTTCTATCAGACGCAGAGTCTCTGATTTGATATCTAGCTCCTTGGTCCACTTTGAGTTAACTTTTGTGCATGGCGAGAGGAGGGGATTCAGTTTCATTTTGTTGCATATGGATTTCCAGTTTTCCCAGCACCATTTGTTGAAGATGCTATCCTCCCTCCATTGCATGCTTTTAGCTCCTTTATCAAATATAAGATAGTTGTAGCTTTGTGGATTAGTCTCTGTGTCCTCTATTCTGTACCATTGGTCCACCCTCCTGTTTTGGTACCAGTACCATGCTGTTTTTGTTACTATTGCTCTGTAATATAGTTTTAAGTCTGGTATCGCTATACCGCCTGATTCGCACTTCCTGCTTAGAATTGCTTTTGCTATTCTGGGTCTTTTATTTTTCCATATGAATTTCATGATTGCTTTATCCATTTCTACAAGAAATGCCGTTGGGATTTTGATTGGCATTGCATTAAACCTATAGAGAACTTTTGGTAATATTGCCATTTTGATGATGTTAGTTCTGCCTATCCATGAACAGGGTATATTTTTCCATCTTCTAAGATCTTCTTCTACTTCTCTTTTTAGGGTTTTGTAGTTTTCATTATATAAATCTTTCACCTCTTTTGTTAGGTTGATTCCCAAGTATTTTATTTTTTTTGAGGATATTGTGAATGGAGTGTTTTTCCTCATTTCCGTTTCAGAAGTTTTGTCGCTGATATACAGAAATGCCTTTGATTTATGCGTGTTGATTTTATATCCTGCCACTTTGCTGAATTCATTTATTAGTTCTAGTAGTTTTTTTGTAGACCCTTTTGGGTCTTCTAGGTATAGAATCATGTCATCTGCAAATAGTGATAATTTAAGTTCTTCCTTTCCTATTTTTATGCCTTTAATTTCTTTCGTCTGTCTAATTGCTCTGGCCAGTGTTTCGAGAACTATATTGAATAGAAGTGGTGATAGAGGGCATCCCTGTCTTGTTCCAGATTTTAGGGGGAATGCCTTCAATTTTTCTCCATTGAGAATGATGCTAGCCTGAGGCTTAGCATAGATAGCTTTTACAATGTCGAGGTAAGTTCCTGTTATCCCTAGTTTTTCTAATGTTTTGAACATAAAGGGATGCTGTACTTTGTCGAATGCTTTTTCTGCATCTATTGAGATGATCATATGGTTCTTTGGCAAGTTTTGTTAAACTATGTCGGACTTGCATGGGTAAGTCATATGAATCAACACAGCGGTCAAGTGACAATTCAATCTCCCATATCCTAAAAAAGGAGTTTAATTATCAAGAGGGGGAAAGGCATAGGATATGACATGGATTCCTCCACTTGGAGCTGCTACAAACGGTAGGATAAGTTTAAGAAACCTAGTGTGAGTCCTAAAAGAGACCTCAGAAAGTCATAGCTCAGTAGACTACAGCTTGAAATACCTGGAAGTGTTCCATTTATTTCATTTCACCTACAAGACAGTAAGCTCTAAATTACTGGACAAATTCTTGAAACTCCAATTCTATTGAAGGTCCTACCTGAAATTGAATTTCCCAAGGACATAGAAGCAGGACAGCATCTGAGCCTGTTGTTTGGAGGTCATATCTGGCTTTTCTGCCCTCATGGACCCTCAGCTGGCACTTGCCCTGGTCTCAGTTGCCATCTCTGAAATTTGAGCCATGGGCTTTAGATCTTTTCTTTATCAAGATGTTTGGTCTCCTGTACCAGGACTCGGCTCCTCTGGACTTCCCCAGATATGGTCCCCCTTCTTGGCTTAAACTTGATAAACTGTACTGAACCTATCTCAACTGCTGGCACACCACTCACTCCCAACTGGAAGAGGTTCTGACACACTTCCAAGGGATGCTGTAAGGCTCAAATGTGCTACAGGGGCGTCTTTAATAGTGGAGGTAGAAGTTGAGGTAGTTAGTGGTGGTCAAAGTAGTGGTTTCTAGGAAGGAGAAAACAATAGCTGGCTACCAACTTTCAGAAGACAAAGCCTTAAGCAGAGGTATGGATTCTACCTTGTGGTGTGCAGTGCAGGAAGCTAAAGGACCCAGGAATCCCAGCTCTAAGATAGTCACAGACTTGTGTCTAGAGCTCTCTAGCAGTCATTAAAAATGTATCTGCTTATTCAGCAAGGCACATTTACTGGTAATTAGGAGAACTCATAAAACATTGCACCCTATTCAAAGTCTTCTTTAGATAAACTCTCTAAAGCTTTGAACTATACACTTGCTAAGGAATTTTCATTATCCCTTATCCCCTTGTCAAAGTACCTCTGTGTGTGTATGTGCATGTGTGTGTGCACAAGCACTTTTTTTTTTTCCAATAGAGCTAGAGATCTCCCAAAACCACACATAGAGATGGGACATATTTTTATCTGGGGACACATTGATCCAAGATATTCCACCATTCTATCTATAATTTCACTGTTGTTCGAGAGTGTGGTATGGTGGGAAGGCCACAGGTCTGAGTATCAGAGATCTGACCTCAAGCCTCTCCCCTTTCCAAACCCAGGCCTTAGATTCCTTCTGAATAGAGTTCAGGGGAAAGGGAGTGGGTCTCTTACTTCCCTTTGACCCTAGCTGACTGGATTTGCAGCTGAAAACTAGATGGAAGGCAGCACTTTCCCAACTCCCAGGAGACTTGGAACCACCTTTAGAGAACAACATAGCTTTCAGAGAGGATACAGAATTATTTTTCCAGAATGATCCATAGACCTTTACCTGGTTTTTGTTTGTTTGGTTGGTTGGTTGTTGGTTTTGAGGTTTTTGTTTTTGGGGGCGTTTTTTTTGCTTTTGCTTTTTGAAGAAAGTGTGTGCATTGGTTGGTGGGACACTGCGGTGGGGTAGGGGTGCTGAGCTCAGTAGTTTATGGAACGTGAACTCAGAGGGCTATTTCTTAAAACAGAGGATGTGTTTGGAAGTCAACTAAACCTTTGCTTTCAAACTCTTTAGAAACAACAGAACCCTTTCTTCAGTGAAGTTTTTATGCACATTCTGAACACATATAAGAGACAAAAGTAGATCCTTGAGCTCCATCTGTTTCATTGTCCTTCTTTCTTCCTGCCTGCCTCCCACCTGGGCCTCCAAGACTCCCAACAGAACCCAAACTTCTCAGCACTTTGATAGATCATTGACAGCTTTTTGAAGAAAGTGTCTGTGTGTTGTTTGGTGGGACTGTGGTGGGGTGAGGGTGCTAAGGATGATGGGAGTTTTGAAAGTGAACATCAATCCTTATAGCATCTGTGTTAAGATTGAGGAAGCCATGAGCATATCGTCCTCTGAGTCACTACATGGGTCTCCTTTTTCATTAGACAATACAGCCTCCACTCTAAAGTGCTTTATGAGCTGAGCTATAAAAAAAGAAAACAAAAAGGATCCTATTTAAAGGTTCATTTCACCTCATACCCATTAGGATGGCTGTTATCTAAAAGCCAAGAGATAACACATGGTTATTGGTGAGAATGTATATTGGTGCAGCCATTATGGAGAAAAGTACGGAGGTGTCTAAAGAAATTAAAAATATGATTGCCCTCTGATCCAGAAATGCCTCTTCTGGGCATATACCCAAAGGAAATGAAGTCACCACTTTATAAAGATATCTGCACTCCCATGCTCATTGCAGTTTTATTTACATAGCTAAGATATGGAAACAACCTATGAATCCACCCACAGACAAATATATATCACCTTTGGAAAACATCAGAGTGTGTGTGTGTTATATCACATCATATTGTGTATGATATGATATATATCACGATCTAATAAAAGGTGGAGAATCTACCATTTGTCATAACTTGGAGAACGTTATACTAACCAAAATAAGATGAACACAGAAAGAAAAACATTGCTTGGCTTCCCTTATATATGAGATCTGAATAAAAACAAATATACAGAGAAAGAGAGAGAGAGAAAAAAGAATAAAACTGTGTTAACCAGAGGCAGGGGTAGATTTGTGAAGCAGAAATGAGACGCTGTAGGTCTGAGGATACATAGTAACTAATATGTAGGAAGAACAAACCTAGAAACCAAATGCACACTATGAGGAATGTAAGACAATTGTACTACATGAGGGATCTCTGCTAAATGAGGGATTTGAACTGTTCTTGCTGCAAAAAACAACAAAAAAAGTAACTATCGTGAGCTGATGGACATATTAATTTGCTTCACTATAGTAACCATTTTATGATCAATATGTAACCCATAATATCATGTTGTATACCTTAGAATATACACAAAAGATTTATTTTTAAAAGATAAATGAATGCCAGTATATTTCTTTAAAATAAAAATAAAAATAGACACTGGGCATGGTGTGTATTATTATTTTAAAGAAACATAATGCCTGTAATCCCAGCAACTCAAGAGACTGAAGCAGGAGGATCACAAGTTCGAGGCCAGCCTCAGCAAATTAGGGAGACTCTAAGCAACTTAAAAGAGTCTGTCTCAAAATTAAAAAAAAAAAAATTAAAGCTGGTGATGTGGCTCAATGGTTAAGCATCCCTAGATTCAATCCCTGGCACCAAAAACAAAAAAATAAACAAGTAAATAAATATAAAAATGGAAGTTGAATTCATATGTAACTTTTAAAAGAAAAAGGTTTCAGGAAGAGGCAAAATGAAAACCTTTGCCCTTGTTCATTTGGGAAAATGTTTCTGGAAGTTCATTCTCACTGCAAAGGTAGCTCACCAGGGTGTATAGACATATGACAATTCCTTGGTATGATCCTGGTGCACAGAGTATTTCTGAGAAATTCTCTATCAGTAATCATGGTTGTATAGCTTCAGGGTCCAATGCTAGATTGCAAAAGATTTCCCTTTTGGACTTCAACTCAACAATAATTCAACAGTGTGACAACTCAGTAGGAAATGGACCTTGAACAAGAGTGATAGGTATCTTTAGCTTGGCCAGAGCTGCCCAGGAAGCTCAGTGGCAGATTAAATAATCGTATCCTATGGCCTTCTTCTCACTTAAAAGACCCTTGCATTGTGCAACCCAAGCATATTTTAATACAGAACCCTACTTTTCCTTTGAATGATTTTTAGCAGTTTTTACCGATTCCCAAAGTTTTGTTCTGGTTACAAATAAACTCCCCTGTCCACTTTATGGGCACACTGGATCTCTGAGTATTAGAGCTGAAATTGACCTCAGGGATCATCAGATGCAACCCTATCATTTCATAACAAAGAGTGAGAGGTAGAGAGAAGGGGAGTGACTTGTCCAAGGTCACACAGCAAGTTAAGAGCAGAGTTTAGAAGTAGAACTGCTGTTCAGATATCGAATGGTTTTCTGTGACTCTCTGCCACATCTTTTTAATTCAATTTTGGCTTTGGAGATTGAACCCAGGACTTGCACATACTAAACACATGTGCTAACTCTCAGCTACACAGATGTTGAATTTGTAGTCTGATAACAGATACTTACTGAGCACCTACAACGTGCAAGGGAAACCCTTCAATAGGCTTGCAGTCTGGAAAGGAAGATAGATGTTAAACAAGTAATCCTAAATGATTAGGTACACAACCACAAGTGTGCAAACAGCTCAATGAAGAAGAGTCAGCTGCTATGGGAATGTTATCTCTAGGGCTGATACAGGCTGTTTACATCAAAGATGGAATCTGATTGGTCGATCCCATGACTGAGCAGTTAAATATGTTGACTCTCCCCCTTGGTTATCTCCCAAAGATGTTTACATAATGTGTGGGTTATTGAACCATCCGCTTCTGCTTCTTTTTGCTTCTTCTGCCTGCTGATTCTACTTCCAGGAAGATAGGTACTTTGAAAGACCTAAAAATTCCATTTAAACACTCATATTCTTTCTCATAACTGCTTTGACGACGGGAGTTGTGAAGTGTACATTTGAATCATCTGTGAGTTCATGGTTTGTGTTTTCCCAAGGATAGAGCATGTTGGATGTTGGAACCTGATATCCTAGTTTTTAAATTCCTTGCATTTATATTGAAACTAAAGCAGCGACTTCAAAATTGAACACAATTTCGAATATTAAACCCTCCTCCTCTCCAACGCTCTCTTCACCAGCACTTCAGCAGGCCATTCCTGTTAAAACTGCTCCTGCAATTGCAGTCTGCAGATGGACAAGTCCCACTATGAATCTTTCTGGAAAAGACGCAGTTGTATACAAATTCCTTGTTCCTAGTTCCAGGAAAGTTGTAAAGAAGAAACAGAGGAGATTCCTACACATTGGGCTTCCCACTGAAAAAAATGAATCACAGGACATTTTTCTACATCAAGAAGGTTTGAATTTGGGATCTGGAACCTACCTGGAGGAGCTCAGAACTTGATGCTAGCTACTCTGTGTCTCTTCCCAGCTCTGTCCATCCTGGGACTCTCGCCTCCCCTCCCTCCTTCTCCTCCATCTTGTTCTTGAGGTTCCCCGGAACCCCTTCCTTTTCTTTCCCTTTATCCCCCAGTTTACTCAGATTGTTCTCTACAGTCATGAAGATCCCCTGCCAGCATCTCCTGGCTTCCCCTAAGCCCTGCATCTTCATGGGTGGGCCCATGGCCTCTCCTTCAGCTTGCCAGCCTTCTCCCCACTCCCACCCCTTCTTCTTCCTAACCCCAGTCGTGACAGCCGGACTCACAAATCTGAACTGTGCAGGAGAAGGAGAAAAAGCAAAGCTTCCTCTCCCAGCGTTTCCTGTTCCTGGCCCGTAAGTACCTCCGGGAGAGGGTGCTGCTTTGCCTGGCAGAAAGCAACAAGTCCGAAGCAGATTGGCCTTGAGTCAGCTTTCAGCCTGGGTCAGTGTTTTCTCTCTGTTGAGAAATTGGGCCAAGTTTGGCCAAAAGCCCATTCAAAGTTCAGTTCTGGAATATGTGTCTATTCCTCATCTCCGCCTCCTCTCCCCAGAGAGTCCAGGAGGCCAGACAAACTGTTCCCACACCGGACTCTCATCAGGGTGACTTGACATCACTTTTCCTCTCCAGGAAAAGAACTGGAGTTGAACTTTCCTTTAACCAAATCTAATATGGATTTAGAATTAGAGAATAGCTCCTCTTTTTACAGAGAGTTTCACCATGGAGTGTTTCCAATAGAACATGCCTATGTTACATCAAAAACATGATTCGATCTACAAATGCTTCTTAGCTACTTGCAGAAATATATTCATTGTGTAAAGTAAGGCACACTATGCAAGCGAGTCATTGTCCAGCCAGGGGGAAGATGGAACCAACCCTGCCTCTTCACCTTGCTCTCATCCTACCTTCTGTCTCACACTGTCTCCAACTCTTCCTGTTGTCTTTCCCCAATCTTCCCACATACCTAAGGTGTGGCTACCAAATTTAACCAACACACTGGCATGGAGCAAGATGGGCATTCAAAGTACATTATTAAACAGCCTGACTTGAATTACACATTCAAATAAGCATTGTCCTGTGAAGTAGTCATACTGAAATTGATTACAATGATGCTAATATTACTTAAAACCCCATTTTGGAATTTATCTCCTTGAATTACTTTAGAATTACATCCAGATCCAGTTTATGCACCAGACTGAAAAAAAAAAAAGCGACACTCGTCGAAAAGGCCTTAAAAATCATCTGGTGCATAGGAAGAAACTGAGCCGATAGAATTTGTGTATTTGTATTTTTCCTCCTCCAACATCTACTACTGTTATTTCATTCTCTTGTAGAATAAACAAAAAAATGACAGCTCTGTTCACCCATTAGTCATTTGATTAATAGACCTGAATGTCTTTATTAAGCCCGTAGACATTACAACATTGGAGCTATCGTTTATTAAACATATACATAAGTGCCAACACCTGTGCAAGTCACTTATCACAATGAGAAACACACACCATCGATATCGAAGTGTCCAATTCATGGAAGAGGTCAATGAAGCTTTAAAACGAAAAGCAGCATTCCCAGAACCACAGAGTTCCATGGCAGTGGTAGAACTTGGACCCGGAACACTCTGTTGTCAAAGACCAAGCACTATTCACAACTCTCAGTGTGCTAAACAGGGCCACAAAGCTGCTTGTGTTCAGAATGTTAGGAATTAGCAGATGTTGTCACTATTCTGGAAACTAAAAGAGCTTTCAACTTTAACCAAATCAATGTCCCCAAATCACACACATGCTGAAACTCACACGCTTGGCATACAAGAGGTTATAGAAAGTTAGAGCTAGATGGCAAATGAAATATAATTTAGTGTAAATCTTTATCTTAATCAAAGAGATAAATCTAGCTAGAGAGGTCTCCAGCCTTGTCCCAAACTCCATCCATACTGAGTGGCGGTACAAGACTAGTGTCATCTATTGCATAACTGGAGTGTTCTCCTTTGAGCCAGGTTGAGGACTCCCATGGCCCTGCCCTTGTGCTTCAGTGTGACAACGTGGAGGTATGGAGACTTCAGGACACCACCCAACCCAGGCTCATCTTGGGCCTTTCTCAATAAATCATTCTCATGCTTTGGGAAAAATATCTCCAGGGCAACACACCCAAACACTGCCTGACTTCCAAAGCTGATCATTTTTACATCTGAACCTTC
This sequence comes from Marmota monax, assembly GCF_021218885.2. Lineage (NCBI taxonomy): Eukaryota > Metazoa > Chordata > Mammalia > Rodentia > Sciuridae > Marmota > Marmota monax. Next base: position 4,909,798 of record NW_026695245.1, read on the forward strand.
CCATTGACACCTGGAGAATAGGACCACTCTAAGTAATTGTCATTCTGGAAAACTCTAAATAAAGACATCGAAAAAGAAAATCACACGAAGAAATCAGAAGGCCGCAGGGTCCTGGAATCTCACCCCTCTGGCTACTTTCTTTTATGACTTAAGGTCCTGAGCAGGGAGCAGTTTATGGCTTACTCAACTCAAGGCAGTTAGCTAAAGGCTGATCCTGAAGATAACTCTGAAGGTCATTCTTTCAGACTCACAGTTCAGGGTTTTCTGCAATGCCCTCGAGTGGCTTCTAGAGCTTTATCTATCTGGGTAAAAAGAATCTTGGCCCACCATGACTGCAGTGCTGCTTGGCCAGTGTTAAACATCAAGTCCATTCTATAGGAGCAAAAGACGCTGCTGTGTCGGAGCTGCTCATAAAACATTGCCTCCTTGAGGATGTAAGCAGAGCAGAACAGGCCTGGCATGGCCACACACATGAAAGCCACCTGTGAGGGACTGGCATTAGCACAACACACCTTTTATATAAAAAGAGAATTTTGGTGGCTCAGTAGAAGGTCAGATTTCAGCCTGTTGATATGCACACCATTGGCTCTATAGCAAAATAGCACAGCAAAGCAACATGAGACACTTCAGAGAAGAAAACAGACCTGTGTGTCTTCAAGGGACATGGAGTGACTTGTTTGTGTTGTCTCCTCTTCTAGTGTACAGTTAGTTCTTTAAAAGTCAGGACCATGTGAATCATCCATGTGCCCGCCTTCTATCATAGGATGTACAAATGGATTGCACTGAGTAGCCTCTGATTGAATAAGTAGATGCTACTAGACAAAACAAATGAAAACTTGGAAAGGAACCATGATTTGTCCCAGCGATCCCACTCTTTGATTAATACCCAAAGGACTTAGAATCAGCATACTACCATAATGAAGCCACATCAATGTTTATAGCAGCTCACTTCACAATAGCTAAACTATGGAACCAACCTAAGTGCCCTTCAACCTAGGATAAAGAAAATGTGGTGTATATACACACAATGGAATATAACTTAGCCTTAAAGAAGAATGAAATGATAGCATATGCTGGTAAATGGATGGAGTTGGAAAATATCATGCTAAGTGAAATAAGCCAATTCTGCTCCCCCCCCAAAAAAAGGCCAAATGTTTTCTCTGATATGTGGATGCTAATTCAAAATAAGGCAGGGGTAGGGGACTAGGGAAGAATAGAGTTACTTTGGATTAGGCAGAGGGGAATGAAAGAAGGGGAGGAGGAATGGAGGTAGGATAGTGTGATTCTATACCATGTTCAGCCAGAAGAATGAAAATCTATACTCCATTTATGTGTGATGTGTCAAAGTGCACCCTACTGTCATGTATAACTAATTAGAACAAATAAAGAAACAAACAGCTGGGATATAGCTCAGTTGGTAGAGTGCTTGCCTCATATGCACAAGGTCCTGGGTTCAATCCCCAGCACCAAACAAACAAACAAAATAGCAACATAAAGACTTGCTGTAAAGGTAATGCTGATAACAAGTGCTGATGGGGGTCAGGCAAAAGAAGCAGGTGATGAGGCCTCTCTTGGAAGTATAGGAACTCATTAAAACCCAGAAGGATGGCCTGAGTGTTCACTAGAAGAAGCTAAGGTGGCTGAATTCCAAGTCGAGAAAAATCATGGGAGGGCCTGGGGTTGTAGCTCAGTGGTGGACTCATAAGTCTTGCACTTATGAGGCACTGGGTTCGATCCTCAGAGCCACATAAAAATAAATAAGTAAAATAAAGATATTGTTTCCATCTATAACTAAAAAATATATATTTTAGAAAACTCCAGCATTCTTTTAAAAAAAGAGAGAGAAAGAAAAATCATGGAAATAAATGAGTGTACGTGAAAAAAATGGCAGGATCAGCAAAGCTGTCCAAGGAACTTTCCTTCAAATCAATATGCCCAAAAATGAACGTTTCATATTTCCTCCCAAATGACTTCCTGTCCCAATTGGGCAGTCTAAACCAAAAACCTGGAGGTCAAATCTCTTTTCATCCCAACAAATCTGGCATTAAGTTGAGATGTATCTGTCTTATAAATATTTCTCAGTTCCATTTCCTTCTGCCCATGTGAACATGCATGCCCCTGCTGCAGCTGGCATGACCTTTCACACTGGCACAGTTTCTAAGTGGTCACCCACCTCCAAACTGGCCCTACCCAAATCATCTGCACAACAAAATGCTCATTTAAATCTTTCTTCATTCCAAAAATGTTATATATAAAAATTACTATGCTTTTTAAGAGAGTATTATAGAAATAGATGTTTATATATTATTTTATATATATCTGTGGATAAAATGTATATGTGCATATATATGTATATATAACTATGGTCTAATTGCTTAATGATTTTTTTTTTGGTACCAGGGATTGAACCCAGGGGCACTTAACTGCTGAACCACATCCCCAGCCCTTTTTTATATGTTATTTAGAAGCGAAGTCTCACTGAGTGGCTTAAGGCCTCACTCAGTTGCTAAAGCTGGCTTTGACCTCAAGATCCTCCTGCCTCAGCCTATTTAGTGATCTAAATTGCTTAAATTATGTATGTACAAATATATATTATATATGTAATATTTAATATGGGTGTGCAAACACATATGTATATAACTATACATAACAGTAGCCCTTCCTAATTTATGACTACATTTTCTACAGTTTCACTTACAGTCAACCACAGTCTAAAAACATGAAATGGAAAATTCCAAAAGCAAATAAGAGGTAAGTTTTAAATTGCACACACTCTGAATACTCCAATGAAATCACATACCATCTCGCTCCATTCCACCTGCAATGTGACTCATCCCTTTGTCCAGCACATCCACCCACTAGTCACTTAGTAGACTTAGTAGCCATTCTGGTTACCAGATCAACTATTGAGGTATCCAAGGGCTTGTTTTCAAGTAACCTTGCTTTACTTCTTAATGGCCCTAAAGCATAAAAATAGTGATTCAAAGGAGTCACCTGGGCATAAAGCATGAAAAGTCAAACTAATTCTGATACCATGCGGCAGGGTGCATGGGGATAGAACATAGTATATGTAGAGTCTGGTACTATCTGTGCTTTCGGGCATCTGTTGTGGGTCTTGGAAAGGACAGGAAGAGTTCTACACACACACACACACACACATACAGAGAGAGAGAGAGAGAGAGAGAGAGAGAGAGAGAGAGAGAGATGAAACTATATACCAGAGAGTTAGGGGGAAGAGAAAAATAAGGATAGACTAAGACAAACCTAAATAAAAATCTAGCCTACAAGTATGTATGCTGTTAAATTCTACATGGTGGCTAAAAGGAACTTGTAGCTTCACCTCTAATTTCCTAGTGTTCAATAAAAAGAAGAAAGTTTGCATTGCTAATAAGACTTTTTTTTAAAAAAATATGCTCTGTACAAGGGGAAGCAAAACATTTTTTAGCAATAAAATATGAGAAGAATGTTTCTCTTGAGACTTCTTCAAGAAGGCATTGCTTGATGGAATGGAAGAGACTTCAAAACATCCTTAAAGCAACCACAACAACAATTATTATATTTAATGCTATGTCTCAATACAAGCTTAACACCTAACAACAAAATTCATTCCAAAATACAACTGTAAAAAGTGCATTTAAGCAATTCAGACCAATTCTCCTGTTCTCCAATAGTCTCTCTTGACCTATGCTGGGAGACTCTGGATTATTTGCATGACTATGAGTAACATAGGCTTTAGGAAATACTTTATCAGCTTTGTTTATATAATTGACTTCCTGATAAAAGTTGGGTGCTATAGTTTGGATATTAAATGTTCCCCTAAAAGCTGGTGAGTTAAATAAAGGCTGAGTCCCCAGCCTGGCATTATTGGGAGATGATGAAGCCTTCAAGAGGTGGGGCCTAATAGGAGGTCTTTGATCAGTGAGGGATGTGCCCTGGGAGGGGATTGTGGGACCTTGGCCTCTTTCTCTCTTGCATCCAAACATCAGGTAAACAGCTTTGTTTTGCTATGTGCTTTCACCACAAGCCCAAAAGCTATGAGGCCAACTGACCAGGGACTGAAACCTCTGAAACTACGAATGTGTCCTCTTTGTAGATTGATTATCTTGGGTTATTTGTTACAGCAATAGAAAGCTGAGTAACACATTGGGGCTTATGCTAAGGAAATGAAAAAAAAAATTCTATTCATTCTAACCTAAGGTATTTAAAATATTCACAGAAAAAAATCTAGAAACAAAATACATCAAAATGGGGGATTCTGGGTGATGAATGTGTATGTAACTCCCCCCACCCCTCATCGTTTTTATATCAGGGATTGAACCCAGGGGTGCTTTACCACTGGGCCACATGCCCAGCCCTTTTGGGGGGGGGGTATACTGGGGATTGAACTCAAGGGCACTCAACCACTGAGCCACATCCCCTATTTTCTGTTTTATTTAGGGACAGAGTCTCACTGAGTTGCTTTGCACCTTACATTTGCTGAGGCTGGCTTTGAACTCGAGATTCCCTGGTTTCAGCCTCCCCGGCCACTGGGATTACATGTTTGTACCACCACGCCCGCATTCACAGCCCTTTAAATTTTTTTTTTTTTTTTTTGAGACAAAGTCTCTTAAGTTGCTTAGGGACTCACTAAGTTGCTGAGGCTATCCTTGAACTTGATCCTTGATCCTTGATCCTCCTGCCTCAGCCTCTCAGGCCACTGAGATTACAGATGTGCACTACTGCTCCTGGCATAACATTTTTCTTATTGTTATTTATAGTTTTCTATACATTTTAACAGAATTGCTCTGGCTTCTGTGTTGAGAACAGATCAGAGCTGGGGAGGGCAGAAGGATGTGACCAGGCAGGAAGCTTCTTATGGTCTTAATTTTCAAAGAAGTGGGAACTGGGCATAGTATTTATTTAACTAAAATAAATTTTTATAAAATAAAATTTTTATTTTAATAAATTTTGGCATTAACAAAATTTGAAATAAAAGTTTTTTAAAGTGCCATGTACCATGCAATCTCAGCCATTTTAAAGTATAGTTACCCAAAAGACCAGAAGAATATATTCCAACATGTTATCAATTACCTCTGCGTGATGAGTTTATGTGTGATTTTTTATTGATTATTCTTTTGCAAGTGTTAGTTTTATAGTTTAAAAAAGTGAAAAAGTTGGTTTTCTCAAAAGACAGTTTAGATCTGTTGTAACATAAAAGGGGAAAATGATTCACCCAAAACTTAACATGGTACTCCTAAAATTTAATCCACTTGGTGACTCCCTATTGCCTATGGAATAAAATGCATGTCCCTAATGGGAGTCAGGAGGCTGAGGGCCTTTGTCCACTTCTCCAGCTCCTCAAATCTAGACTTCAACTCCCAGCCTACCAGTGCTGAAGGTAAAGTCAGCACCGGAGCTCCTGACCCTGCCTGCCCGCCTCCTCCTGACTGCACACCTCTCGTAGCTAATGCAGTCACCATGTAGCCTAATGTACCCTTCCCTGGAAGCCACCCTGCACCCCGTCTCTCTGCACACTCACCTCCAGTCAGTAACCCCCATCACACTGATTTTAAATTCTGTTTCCTATCTGTCTTCCTCCAAGTGAGCCACCTCTGCCATCCCTCCTTGCTTATCCTAGTGTGAGTATTGATGTACACTAGGGGCTTTTCCACAACTCTTCCCACACAGTAGATTATTATAAAAGCATCAGAGGCACCATATTCCCAGGGTCTTCCCAATAGGGCTCTGGCTGCACCCTGGAAAGACAGATAATATCTGACCCAGGATGGAAATCTTTTGTGTGGAAATGTGGTTGGTAGTCACCTGAGGGGTCTCCTGGTCCTCTGCTCTCCTCCGTGCTCTACGTGCTATATGTAAACGCACAGTCCAGCTACTTTGTTTGATCGATGAGGCACTTAGTGTCCAGAAGATGTGACTTACCCAGGGCCCCTGAGCTGATGGGTGTCCCTCGTGTCCTTCAATCCCGGCCCATTTTCTACCACATCAGGGCCAGGTGAGTGATTCCCTATGACACCACAAGCAATGAAGTTCTTATTTGCTCTGAATATGACATTCAAATATTAGCTTTGCTCTTAACTAACATCAAGTCTCTGTCACTACAGAGGGGCCAATTTCCAATTTTATCCAAGGCGTCCTCTGGTGGGAACCTAGTCCCTCCTCTTCCTTGGCCCACAGCTAGACTACATTACCCAGCCTTCCTAGCAGTTAGCTGTGGCTATGTGACTGAGTTGTAGTCAATGACATGGGAGTGGAGGTGATGAGTATCACTTCCAGGCCTGGCCCATAAAAATCTCCCATAGATGACTTGCCAGCCTCTCTCCTCCATTTCCCAGGGAGATGCTGACCTCTAGGATGAACTGAGAAGCTGAGCACAGAAAAGCCACCCTCAGCCCAGGTCCCAGAATGACTGTGAGGAGCAAAGCCCCTTACTCCCTTCAACCAATTACTGTCTGGACAAAAAGTAAATTTCTCTTGTGTAAAACCTCAGAAAGTTTAGATTCATTAACAGCTTTAAGATTTATCTTCAGTGGCCTTGGGGGCTGAAGGCTGGAGACTTGCAAGTTCACAGTCAACCTCAAGGACTTAGCAAAGCCCTAAGTAATTTAGCAAGACCCTGTCTCAAAATAAAAAAAAAAATAAAAAGGGCTGGGGACTTAGCTCAGGAGTTTAATCACCCCTGGTTTCAATGGCCTCAGTTCAAATAAATAAATAAATATCTTAATCTTCATTGCACTTCACACATTGCCAATCTCTGAGCAGTAAAGAGCACATAATATGGGGTGCTTAACTTGACCTCTTTATGACATGATCATCATGTAACTGTCAGGGCTTCTCCAAGGACGAAGGATTGCAAGTCTTCCTCAATGACACTTTTATCATATGAACTAGGACAAAAAGTCCTTGTCTTTGGCTAGGTTAGACACCTGGTCACGGCTGTACATATACTTTCTTTCATTCTAAGTATGGACTCAGCAAAAAGGTTTTTTTTTTTTTTAAAAGGCCAAATAGTCCATAGTTTGGACTTTGTGATCCATGTATAGTCTCTTCTTTGTTAGATTGTTGTTAACAATCCTTTACAATAGAAACCCTTCTTACACATAGGTCTTATAAAAACAGGCTGCCAGCTAGATTTTCAGCCCACCAGTCATGGTTTGTGGTTCACAGGCTACTGGCCAGATTTGGCCCACAGGACCCCCATCCTATGAAGGCAAGCAACCTCAAACCCCAACACCCTTTCCGGTCCCTTATAAATAAAAAGGGCTGGGGACTTAGCTCAGGAGCATTCATAATGTATCACACGTGGGGTTCTCAGGTGTAGCTCCTCCATTATCCTAGCACTTCCTCAAACACAGGTGCTCCTCTCTGTCCCCAAGGCCATAGCCGAAGCCTACAGAAAGAAGGCTCTTGAGAAATATGGCTGAGGAAATAGATGCACAAGTCTGTGTTCTAGAAACTACTTTTAGTCCCTCGGAATTTGTGTGTGACAAAGGTGGCTGTTATGGGAAACGTAAAGGATCTACTGAACTTCTCTCTCCAGCCAGTCCTCAGAGATTGGGTCCTATATATGTCAGGAGTGTTATGTTTTAGATGTTAAGTGTCCCCCAAAGGCCATGTTTTGAAAGTCTTGGTCACTAACCTGTGGCACTGTTGGTGAAACCTTTAAGAAGTAAGCCCTAGTGGAAGGAGGTTAGGTCACTGGGGTGTCCCTGAAGGGACCCTGGCCCCTTCCTTTATGCTAGGAGGTAAGCCACTTTGCTCAACCACATGCTCCCTGCCTTGAAGTTCTGCCTTACCACAGGCCCAAATTGATGGGCCAAGCAACCATGAATCCAATTAAACCTTTCTTCCTTTAAGTCGACTTATCTTGGGTACTTCGTCACAGTGATGGAAATCTGGTTACCAGAGGGAGAAAAGAAGGAAAAGGTGACAGAGAACAGACCTTGAAATTGAAAAAAAAAAAAAAAAGACCCAAATTTGAATCCTGGCCCTATCATTTGTTAGACATAGGACATTGGAATTCCTTGGCAGGGATATTTCTTTATCTGAGTAGAGGGGATATTTTAATCCATTCAAGCTCCACCTCAAGGGACTAAAACAATGTTTTCCATTTAACAGGTGTTAAAAAGATAGCAAGGATAATAAAGGTATGAATCCTGGGGACCACTGCCTCCTGATCGAAGGGGTCCCCAGAAGCCCTGAAAAGGCAGCATTTAGGACAGAATGTTACTGACCTTCACCAGGCTTGGTCTAGAGCAGTGGGTCTCATCCAGGGTGATCTTACACCCCATGGGATATATGGCAACATCTGGAGATATCTTTGATCACCATGACTGGAGGATGCTACTGCTATCTAGTGGGTAGGAATACTGCTAAGCCTCCTAAGTACAATGCATGGGACAGCCCCCTACCCAAAGAGCAGTCCCTTCCAAAATGTCAGCAATGCACAAATGGAAAACCCCTGGGGTACAGCATGGGTTCCCTCCAATGAGAAGAGACTAGGCATCTCTGATGGGATCAGCAGGCTTGCCTGGCCATGACCCAGACCAGGAGGTCCCATATTAAACAACCACTTATGTGCTGGCTACTGCAGGGCCTGGAACAACTCATTTCCAATTTTTGGCTAGCCTCTAGGAAACCCATCTTGGGCACCCTCTGAGGAAGGGGTGGTTTCTGGGTGCCTGCAAGGTGGCATGCACCACGGGGAAGGTGGAAGCAAACGTCTCCAGGTGTCATCAAATCACCTATGGCAGGATAGACACGTTTTACCACAGAAAACCATCTCTATGTCCAAATCATGGGGACTGGGAGAAGAAAAGCTTGGTCAGACATGGTGACCTGAGTTTGCTCTGTTGTGGACTTTTACCTTAGCTTTGAAAAATGATAAATAAGAACATTGCCCTCGGGGCTGGGGTTATAGCTCAGCGGTAGAGCACTTGCCCCATACTTGTGAGGTACTAGGTTCGATCCTCAGCACCACATAAAAAATAAATAAAACAAATAAAGTTATTGTATCCATCTTTAAAAAAAAAGTACATTGCCCTCTACCTTTCTCTTTGCAAAAATAAAAACAGGTTTAATGAGCTACTACTTTCCGGGATGGTTTTCAGACTGAGTATCTGAGCTTTCCACTTCCTTGAGCCTCAGACTCTTCCTGGTGAGTCTTTTTTTCTCCATGGGAAGAATCTGGATGCTGGAACATCACTGCAAGGCGTTAGAACCTGGCTGAGCACAGATGCTGCAAGATCTCCGAAACTCAATCAACAAAGCTTCAACTTTGGGAGCTTCTTTTGGTCAATACTAGATCTTTAAACTTTTAGCAGAGATTATTGTGGAATAATTCCATGGCATCTTGCATTTATTCCCTAGAGATTAATTAAACAGCTATCAGTGGTGGAAACCATTCTGCTGGGCACAGTGGTTCATGCCTGTCATCCCAGTGGCTCGGGAGGCTGAGGCAGGAGGAGCACAAGTTCAATGCCAGCCTCAGCAACTTAGCAAGGCCCTAAGCGACTCAGTGAGACCCTGTCTCTAAATAAAATACAAAATAGGGCTGCGGATGTGGCTCATTGGTAGAGTGCCCCTGGTTCAATCCCCAGTCCAAAAAAAAAAAAAATTTAGTTCTTGTAATGGAGAAATTAAATGAGTGAAAGAAAGCCTTGGCTTGTACAATTCAGGGGGAAGGGTGATAGGGGTACGGTGGGGTGCCCTCCATGTGCTAGTGGAGCCACGGAATAGGCTGCAGAACAGGGGGTGGGAAGAGAAGTTTGTAGATATTTCCAGCAAAAATGAAGGCTGAGCTGGACCCTGTGTTTCTCTCCCCTCTTCTTATTTCTATTGTTTCTTTTTCCCCTAGACCTCTCCACATCGGTTCCATTCGTTGGGCAAATTTGAATATACCTCTCTAACACTCTTTAGAGGAGGAAATAGGGAAAAGATGAAGAAGGGAGAAAAGGAGAGAGGGAGGAAGCGTGTGGCAGGTTCCCGGCAGGTGGGCCTTGCTCACTGGCAACCCTCACCACAGCATCTGAGATCTCCACCTTGAGACCTTTTCTGGTTCTGAGAATCCACTGGGTCTGCACACAGGGCAAGGCTGGTAGTGCCCAGGGCTTGATGGCCCTGGAGTAACCCACAGTCAATAGCCAAGAGGAGTTGGTGGATCAGTATCTCAGCTTCCTTGCTTTGGATGGGTCCTATGTTGTCTCCCAGATGTGCCCAGCTGCACTCAGCAGTAACCTGCTCTTCAACACACTCCACATTGGCTTTTCCCTGCTTCTGGCTCCAGCTCCCTGGGTCACCTCCCCTTCCTGCTGCTTTCACTCCAATCCTAGTCTTAGGGTCTGCTTTTGGAAAACCCAGACAAAGACAGAGCAAGTGCCAGTAACGCATACTCGACTGGTTCCTGGGGTTTAACCAGCTTGTGCACCTTTGATAAGATTGTTCTCATGTTGTCATACAAAGTAGATGTTTACTCCTCAGGGAAGCCCAGGTAGCCTCAAAGGCCTGAAGAGTGGAGGTCTATATTGAAACAAGGTCACTTGCAGGGAGCCTCCTCAGGGGACTGTGCTACTGATGTGCAGGTTGAGGGGGGCCGGCTCCCACTGCTCTGCTGCTCCCACTGAGGACATCTCTGAGTTCTGTGGATGTGGCACAGACAGAGAACATCCACAAGGTGGGCATCTGAGCTGGTGCTTCCTAACCCAGCCTCAGTTGGTGTGATTTGGACACAACTGCCAAGGATAGGTACAACTAACACTTCCTCATGTCCCCACTGGCCGTTCCAAAGTCATTTATGACTTGCTCAGAATCTGTGATATATTTATGAGCGTGTATGTGAAGGCTGTGCACAGGGAGGCATCTTGAGGACCTAATCATGCTTTAATTAAGCTGCTATTCAAATTAGCTTGAATCCTCAGAGCCTGAGGAGACACAGTGGATAGAGCAGCTGATGATGGAGGGAGACAGTCCATGATTAAAATGTCACATGGGATAAATGCCAAAGCAAAGGTCCCACCCTGGGAGACTTATGAGTTGACTGCACCCTTCTCATCTCCACCCCCTCAATCACTGCTGATGGGCAGAGGGAAACCATTTTCTGCCATCTGGTTTTTGCAAAAGTCAGGCAGTAAGCTCCTGGGGACAAGGATCTTATCTCGTGTAGTTAAGAATGAGCACATGACTGTGTACACTCAACAAGCCCTATTAGTACTGAATGCAATCATAAAAATAGCCCAAACGTGGATATATGATAACGTCAGCTCAAACCTTAGTCATCGTGTCTGAAGGGCACCAGCTTCCCCAGGCTGGTGCCTGATGTCTCGCAAAGGAGCCCATAAGCTGCTAAGGCAGCCTGGCTATTGTGAAAATCACACAGTAGTTCCCAGGATCCTGGAAAAAAACAGCAATGAAATCACAACTTCTTTTTTTTTTCTTGGTGTTTGATTTTGGCACTGAGTTCTTTTCAAATGAGAACTATGCCAGACATCTTGGGTGAACCCTTCTGCTCAGCAAGCATGCAGAGACCTCCCTGAGGCCTGGCAGGAGAAGGGCAAGGAGAGGGAAGAAGAGTATGGGTAGAAGCTCACTGGGTAGGAATCTTTCTCTGCAGACAGGAGCCAACTCGGAGTGGTATGTGGAAGCAGAACATGGACTGAATAATTCATAATGCCCGGCAAGGTGTCCTGGCCCCTGAGGTGGACTAGCTCCAGCCCCAAGACCTGGCCTCTTCGGCCTTGGTAGCAGGGTAGTTTTCTCCCCCAGTAAAAGTACACAGACTAAGCCTCGTTATTTGGGGATCTGGGACTGAATTCTCCTGTAGGACTAGCTACAAAATCACTAGAATCCAAGAGGAGAAATTTTGTGGATTGCAAGTGGATTTGTAAAGCAACACATGGATGCTTGTGTGAACCTGGGGACATGTGCTGGTGGAGTGATGGGTATGTCCTGTGGCCAACCTGGCCCCCAGATTTCCTAGGAAGAAGTCCCCCTCCTGGTGAGGAAACCCCTTTTCCATGCTTTAAGGAGTAGCAGACAGTGACTGCCACACGACCTTCCTGGAATAATGAGCAGGACCCCAGGGTGCTGGAAACCCAGCTCTGCTGCGCCTCTCCGACAGCATGAGGACAGAGAAGAACAGTCCTCAGAGGAAAAGCATTCCCCAGGACAAGCCCTGCCCAGTTCCCAGCCGGCTCTCTGGCCTCCAACCCTCCGCGCCAATGCTGTCCGTCTCTGACTGCAGGGAAATCATCCTCTCTAATTCCCAGAGCAAATTGTTCCTAGGAAAGAGCAGAATCTTGGGAGGAAATCACATCATCCATGAGGGGAGAGCCAGTTCCTTTGTACTATTTTTCAGGGCTGCCTTTAGAGCCAATAATCTGTCATTCCTTGAATAAACAAGCACCTTATCATATCACAAACATTTATTTAACCCTTTTCTCCTGCACTTTTACCAGCAGGGAGAAAGAAAGCGGTTAGCAGGGCAGCCAGAGCCCTGTGGCAGAAATGCCAAATTCCCTGAACGTTACACCCAATCTGTAAAGTGTCAGGCAGCCCTTCACTCGGCCTCCATAAAACGCCAGAGCCGGTCACCCAGCCTCAAGCACCACCTTCCCGCCTCCATCTCTCCTCCCTCTCCACCCATCTCCATTAATACCACCACCCCCCCCCCTCTTTTGCAGACAGCCCCTTAATTCCATCCAAATGGAGTCTGGACTAATTTGTTAGGTTCTTTAGGGGCTGATGAGGGAAATGGAAGGGGGTGGTGGGGACGGACAAGCTGGTGTTTACATTTCTCCCTTTAATGACAATTCACTTGACAGAGCTGGTGAGTCCCAGCATTTTTTAAGTGTGTGTATGTGTGTGTGTGTGTGTGTGTGTGATTTTTTTTTCCAAAGGCATATTCTTTGACTCTGACATCACCAGAAAAGTGGAACAAGCAAAATATGTAAATTCCTCCAAGCTCCCACAATCTCCATTTTTCTCTCCGTGGATGGATTTTGTTTTTCTTTTCTAGTGTTGCTCCCACACAATGGGGCCAAATCTTGTTCAAGACAAAAACATATAAATAGAACATGCATGTGGTATGCGAGGGAACTCGTGGAAACCAGAGAGACTGTTTGGACAGGCGTCTGACGGCCGCTGAAGGACCTTGGGGTCTTAGCCTGAAGGGTTCAATGTCTGCAAGTCCCCAAGGTTACAAGTCAGAAATGTCAAAACTGTTTTTCTGGGGACACACCAAGAAACACTGGGATGGTTATAAATTTTTTTTAAAAAATGTGAAATATTGTGTGTGAGTGTGAGCAATACATATGTGTTGGATGCAGGATTCCCATAATCTGGATGAAGAGGCAGAATACAGAGCTAGTGGAACGGGGTTCCTTTTTATCCTCCATGAATGATGCTAAGGCATAGGGAGCATCTCATGTTCTGCATCATCTCACTGGCTACCACATATCAGCTGAAACTTTTGTCCAGCCTGTTTTCCTGTATGATGCATTTGTGATTGTTTCCATGTCAATCATCCTCCAACAGAATCCTCCCCTCTTATAACCACACACTATGGCTCCAGCCAAAAAGACTTTTATCAGTGCAAGTTTGAACACACTAATGCATGTAGACCCTGAGTGGTTATTTTTGTTTCCAAGTCTGGACATAGAATCACTTGTTCAATTTCCTGCTGGGTTATATCAAGGGGTTTTAACATGTAAATCTCTGATAAGGAAACTGACTAATTTACGTGGCTTGCCATCTGAATCGCTGTCGGGGATTGCCTTAATATGTATATTTTTGTCTCCTTTATCCTTTACACTTTCTTGGTCAAGGTCATTATCATACTCATACTATGGAATGCATCCTTATTCATTGTTATTTAGACTATGTCTTTATGCTAAAACAAACGATTTTAAACAAAAACAAAGCAAATCAAACAAATGTCCCCTGCATCCCTAAAGTGTGTGTGGGTGTTCTGTTGGTTTGGATGTCTATGCTATACAACCTGAATTCAAAACAAACACTCCCGGCCCCACCCCAGGCTTTCTTATGTCATCATCGATAATCACAAGATCAGTAATTTTTTTAATGAAAAAGCTTAAGAATGGAAATAATCTAAACTGCTTCTATTTTATTAATACACCTTAGCCAGCCTCACCCTATTCAGATGATGGAGTTTTGTTTTTCAGATTGAAATCCTATCAGCTGTTAGAGCATGTAAGTCAATCTCTGTGTGGTTTTTTTTCCATTCAGTATCTTGACCAAAGAAGCAGATATTTTCCAAATATTTGTTAATTCTATGCCTGAATCTATAAACGCGGGCATACTCACTTAATGTAAAACTGAAATCAAGTATCTGGTTCTGTTCTCTCAGCCAGCAGGTAAGACCAGGCTGAGCAAAGCACAGAGCACAGCGCAGGCTTGTGAGCTTGGGCCCCAGTTATGGAAAGGTCTTTAATGAGTCAAAGTCAGAGCTTGTCATTCTGTTGGCTTGGAATAAAAATAGAATCTGTCTATTCTGGGACTTGGAGCACAAGCCAGGTGGGGTGTGCCCCTCCATCTGGTCTCTCTTGGGGTGTGGGGACAGGGGACCCCGGATGTGGCTGCCCTTGCTGCTTCTTACCAGCCCAGAGCCTCTTCTTGCTGTTCCTACAGCTATCCTGACCTCTCAGAAGCCTTTCACTCTAGAGAGTTTTTTTTTTTCCCCTAAAGGCAACAAGGCAATGTGAGACTAAGTGCAAACTGACTTCAGAATGACCATTTTTGTATCCACTGTGATTCCTTGAAGATTCCTCCCCTCTCTTCTTCTCCCCCCACAGTGAACTTTAAATCCTTTCATCCATAGGGACTGAAGGCAAAGTATCTGGATTTTCTTTCCCAGCCAGCCCACTTGCCAGTCTGCCTTTTCTCCTCTTTGTTTGGATGCTCTTCTTTATGGCTCCTTGCCAAGGGACAGATGTAAACGATTGTCTGATTATTAAGAGAAAAAAAAAAAACCAAAACACACACACCATCTAGCATTCACAACTGCAGAAGGTAAAGTCTGTGGTCCTGAGTAGACTTAGGAGCTCTCAGCCTTTGTCGCTCCAGAATTGGGTATTTCTCTGAGTTTTATTAAAAAATGAATTTAGGCAAATACAGTAGGCTAAGAAAGGAGTGCGTCTTTGCTCTGGGCACCTTGCTGGGCCATCTGCAGTGGCGAGCTGTCTCTGCATCTCCTTCCTTCTAAGTTCACTATCATTTGGGTAGGATTCCCCCGAATGCCATCTTCCCCAGCCTTGTGGCAGTGACCTCAGTTTGGTCATCCTGGCCCTCAACCACACCATTCCAGCCGTCCTGAGTCATATTAATAATTTACTGGAGTGGAGAGAGCAC
Organism: Marmota monax; assembly: GCF_021218885.2. NCBI lineage: Eukaryota > Metazoa > Chordata > Mammalia > Rodentia > Sciuridae > Marmota > Marmota monax. Next base: position 4,925,158 of record NW_026695245.1, read on the forward strand.
TGGAAAAGGAGTCAGACTCGCCTCCCTCCCACCTCTGCTTCCTGGTTGCATGGCCCAGGGCAAATTTCTGCTCCCTGCTCAGTTTCCTTGCCTGCAAAAGAAGAGAGCAGAGCTGGAGACATTCCTTCCATTTTTTCCTTAAGCAAATATTTACGTAGCTCCTACTCTGTGCTAGACACCACGGATAGAACGAAAACCAGGACCAACAAGGTCCTCGCCCCCATGGAGCACATAAAAGGGAGTCAAAGAAAATCTGAGGATCCTTGTTTTTTCAACAACCTTTGCACATATCTTGACAGTAGTCTGTGTTGTCCTTCTGATTTATTGGGAACCACAGTCTTTCACCAAAGATATAGGACTCGAATATGGAATTTTAGGCATTAGCTTCAGGGATCAGTGACAGGGAGGCCTTCCTGACCTGGAAGTCCCCCTCCGTGTACACCTGCAGCCTCATTCCACTTGCTGCTTTCACCGGGGAATTTGCACAAACAGCAGCCAAGTGTGACACAACACCAACCTCCAGCTCCACCCTTCAGTGGAACTGTTATTTTTAGGTCTCTGCTCTCTTTCTGCAACCATCTATGTCCCTCCCTCCATGATTAATGCCTGCGGATGGCATCAGGTATGTGTGGCTTCCTGAACATGGGGCTGCCTTGTTTTAACAAATCCAGTCTCCATTCCATTTCTATCTTCAACACCCAAGGGACTCTACTGGGAGTCTCCCAGTAGAGTCTACTGGGCGTTTCCCCCACCCCACACTCACAGCAAGACAGGGAAGCTGGGGCCAAGTGGTCCACAAGCCAGTTGAGTTATCCATTCATAAAACTGAGTCCACCGTTCTCCCGCACACCATGTTCATGTCATGCAACTCGATCCCAAAGTTTCAGGCACAGTGAAAGTCTTTCTTCAATTTGGGACCATGCTCCCCAGACACTAGGCATTAAGGTCATGTCCTGAAACAGCATAACTTAGTGGCTGTTAGTCATTTGTATGAGATGTTGGGCTTGAAATAGAACTCATAGTGAAACTGGAATATTTCTGGAAGGTGTTGGGAATGAATCATCTATTTCTACTGAAATTTCTGGTTCTCCCATCCCCCGCCTTTGGTTATGGGGAAGAAATACTTCTGAATCTCTATTTCAGGTGATAAGAGCAAAAGGGCAAAAGCATTGCCACCTGAACACACCCAGGTCAGTGGTTGGTCCGTGAGACCCAGGGAATATGCACAGTAGCAATATGAGGATTCCCCTTCAGGTGAAGCGGGTGACTTCTCACATATTTGTTCAGTGGTATCACCTCACCCCATCTCCTCTTTCCTCCAGGCCCACTGTCTTGTTTGTACATTGATTAGCTTTGTTATTCTAGTCCCTATCTGAGTCTCTTATCACCGAACATCCTTACATGCCACTCTCTCCACCTCAAATATATTTCTTGTCCTTCACCTGGCTGCACCTGGCTGACTCGCTCTGGTCTTTGTCTGAAGCTCTTTTCTCTGGGGGAGCTGTCTCCATCCCTCTCGTGAAGGTGGATTTCCCCATTCCTGTTCAGCATCCTGTACTTTCCCTTTACAGCACTTATCACAACAATTTTTAAACAATTATTGTCTTCTCCACCAGGTTTTATACTTCACGGAGGCAAACCTTGATCCTTCACTACCGAGGCTTCAACAACCAGCAGGATGCCTTGCAAGTAAATATTTCTCTCAAAGCCTGTGTGGATTTGGTAAGTATCCTTGCCCTTCAAATTCAGACTAGAAGAAGGCGGCTGAAAACCAGGAGGGTGGGTACATTCACTGTCCCTTGTGCCATCAAGGCACAAAGAAAGCAACAAGTGATCGTGCCAGGAATCAAGTGAGGGGAGAAGGGTGACATCTGACCCTTGAAATGAGGATAGGAGTTGGGGTGAAAAGAGTTAGAAAAAGGAATTTTGAGAAAAAGGTTTGGTGCCAAAAAAGACAAGAGATGTATGAAAGTATAGAATGAATTTCAGGGAAAGCACAGAGTTCCTGTGTTGGAATAGAACAGCATTGAAGAGGAATGCAGGAAACTACTCTGGAGGAAAAAAAAAAAACACAAAACAGTGGAAGATTTGTATTTTGTTCTATAGAACTTATATTTTAAGCAAACAGGAATAGAACTTGAAAAACATGAAAATGAAATCATCCGTTTGCATTTTAGCAAGTTCTCTGCAGCAGCAGCGTGGGAGCTAGATGAGAGGAGTGTGAAATGGAGCTCGAAGCCTGCTGCAGGGGTGCAGGCGAGACACAGCAAGACCCCACAGCTCAGGCTGAGTGGCTGCACAGTACCAGGGGAGAAGGAATGGACGCTACTCAGATGGGCAGAAGGAGGTGGAAGAGTGCGCCTGCGCCAGTAAGGCTGAGGATTTAGCCTGGGCGCTAGCAGGAAGCTGGGTTGGGGGATGGGGAGCGCAAAGGGGAGGGGGAGCTCTTTTGATTTTGTTCATTGGCTTTGGTGAGTCTCCTCATCCCAGTGGAAAAATCTAGATCAGTGTTTCTTAGGTTTTATTATCTTCCCTCAAGAAGCCTTTTTTGATACCTCTTTTCCTAATTGCCCTGCCCCCATGAAATGGGCTGTCCACATCCTGCACGTAGATCCAGGCTTTGTACGCCAAAAAAGTGTGATTTCTTGTCCCCACTTCCCTCGCAAGGACCCATTCCCCAGCGCCCCCCTCTCCAAGGACAATATTGCCCCATTGAGGAGGCACTGGGAGCAGAGGGTGGGTGCCACAGTCTGGCTGGGCACAAAATCACGAGCCACCACACAGCTTGTAGATTCAAACAGCAACTCTTTATTCCCCCTCTCACACCAGCCGTCTACAATCACGTTCTCTCCCAAATCCGCGTTCTCTCCCAAATCCACCTCCACTGGGCTTCTATCTCCAAAATATACTGTCTGAATCCCGTGAGAACTCAAGGGGAACTCAGGCAGCAGGATACGCCCTATTCCCAGCAGGAATAATCTTAAACCTTAAACCTGGAACCTAAACTGGGAACGCCCTAAACAAGATTATCTTAAAACCGGGAACACCCTAATCTGCCTTGGTCCTTGAGCAAGGTCACGTACATTCAATGTCACTGCAACATGGGGTACGCTGGCAAGGAAATTGTCATACCTACTTGGCTAATGGCTCCCAGCATCTCCCCCCTTCTGATTAATTAAACAACAAGCAATGTGGCTTAAGGACCGTGCCTGGTAGGTTGTCCAATTCAACATATGGTTCTTACCCGTCATCGGAAAACTGACCTTTAGGCGTCAGCCTCCTGTCTTAGGTTGATACCACTGCAATTGAATCATACCCGTCACTGACTACCGGTCCAGCATACAGCCATACTTGTGGATAGGTCTATGCACCAGTGGGGGGGTGAGGTTCTTTGCCTCACCTCTGTTGGCCCCCAAATTTGGCCTTGGTGCCAGTGGGGGAGTGAGGTTAATGTGGCTTATGGACCGTGCCTGGTAGGTTGTCCAATTCAACATATGGTTCTTACCCGTCATCGGAAAACTGACCTTTAGGCGTCAGCCTCCTGTCTTAGGTTGATACCACTGCAATTGGATCACACCCGTCACTGACTACCGGTCCAGCATAAGCCATTGGCCCCCAAATTTTAGACCATCACTAGCAGAAGGGAGGAGGATACAGAAATGCCACGACACCAAGCCAATTGACGGCTCCTTGGGAAAAATTGCATCACTGGTGACACCATCAGCAAAGATATGCCAGCATTACCACAATTCGCTGCACCAAACGATAGTTACATAGTCCAGGCAAGTTCTGCAAGCAGTTCAAAGCAGAGGAATCTATCAATATGTCCATTTCCTCCCAAAATCCGTTTCCTCCCAAAGTAAGTTGACTCTTTGATTGAGCATTACTTGTTGAGTTCTTCACTGGCACTGGGATGGAGATAGGAATTCTGGCAATGATGCTAAAGAGACATTATCCTGAAAAGAATTATTAAATATAATGAAAAGGAAAGGTGAAAGTAAACAAACAGATCTGTTAAACTACTTTAAAAACAATGCTTAACAGCCTTTTACCTAATTTAAACTAGTAAACAAACAGATCTGTTAACCACCTTTAAAAACAATCCTTAACAGCTGTTTACATAATTTAAATTAAACCATTTAAATCACGTGAATAAAAAAATAATAATAATTCGGATCCATTTTTTCATGAGCGCTCCTCATATAAGAAATATGGACATACGCACATACAGACATACAACACAAAACACAAGAGTGTACACAAACGTACAACACATAAGAAAATAGTAAAGGCCTTGTAGCTTTACCTGGGTGAAATCTCCATTGCAATGTTTAAAAACTCCACAGTCAAAAAATAAAACTGATCAGAAAAACATTAACCTAGGTTTGTATGAGCTCAAAAAATAAAAATAGAACCTTATGATGTAGAAAAATGCAATAATAAAATAGCTATTGAAAAAAGCATCCTGGTTAATCACTGTCGCAGATGTAAGAATGGCCAAGCTGGAGCTCTGGATATCAGCTGTTATGGATTTGAGTCAAAGCATCTTCTTTTCGATCTGTAGAAACTGTTTTAGTTAATCTCTCTGGAATCCAAATGGGCTGCTGTTCTCCCTGTGGAAAAACACAAACAGACCCCCGACTCCAGACAATCACTGGGTCAGGACCTTTCCATTGTCCTGTTAGAATATCTTTCCAAAGTACTTTAGGCTTATGTACATTTTTTGGATACATATGCCTTTCCGCAGCACTAAGTCCTGATGAATCCAAATTTAAAAAGTTTAGAGTAAAAAGGGTTATTTTAAATTTATCTTTGGGGGATATATACCCCTTTCCAATTCCCTCTTTTTGCTTTAATAAGTATATGTCTGTATCTAATAGTTATCTTAGCTTTTTGCATTTTCTACCTGAAATACCTTACTTGAATCCTATTATCTTCTTATTTTTTTAAGCAATGCCTTTAAGATTAACTAAGCTTCTTTCCTCCATCATGAAGGCATTTTAACCACCTTCAATTTAACCTTTTAAAGCCTTTTAATTATCATCTATACTGTACTTTTAAATGTACTTTTTCAACACCTACAACTTCACTCTTTTAAATGAGGCTTAGATTTTGTTTAAATCGCTTCAATGTTAGTTTACATGGCTGCCCTTCAACCAAAGGCTTTTTTTTTAACCCCATTGAGAAGCTTTGTCTCAATCTGCCATGTACAAATACCTTTTTCTTTTTTCTTCCTTTCTCAAGCTTTTAAAGTAAGTCTAGTTTCCTCAAAATCTTTTTAAATGGCATTTTACAACTTTTTACTTTACCACACAGAGATTATCTCATCTAGAAACATTTCTTTTTCCTTTAACCTTTTATATTAAAATATATTCCCACATCTTGAATCTTTTTATCTTTTTTAACTGTTAACCCTTTTTATAAATTTACATTCTGAAACAACTCTTATAAAAATTCTGATTTAGAAAATTACTCCACTTTAATAAGATGAAAGACTTTCATGTTTTTATGATACTATAATACTATAATTGAAACCCAACTGAAAATTTTTCTACTCTTTGTATATAAATTACACATGATAGAATCTTAACTCTTAGTAACCTTGTTTTAGCAAAGACACAGACACAAAGCAATATTAAACCTTTTTCCATTTACCAATTTATGAAAACACACATAATGTTTAAATATATTACCTTATGGAACTTAATAAGTAAAGAGTACTTGATTTCATATTTAGTGGTTGATATTTTAACACTTTAGCTTTGTAAATTAATCAGATGTCTGTAAAAACCAAGATCTTAGACAAATGTAGTAAACAGAACTAGCCATCTCTTTCTTGTTGAAGAAAAATCCTTCTACAGGATACCATGATGGTCTCATTGATATACTTAATAACTCGTCTTTAAAAAGCCATGTGCTACATTTTTGTATTGTATCAACATATGCCCTAATTATTCTTGGTCTCATTGGGGTGCCTCCTTCCTCTAACAATTTCTCTTGCTCGGAGGCGAACAACTTCAAACCTTGAGTCAACCATTTTCCCCAGTTTGCCTGAGAAAGTTCTAGGAACAGGCAACTTGAAATAAAAACAAAATAAATCAAAACAATAACACATTGTTTTTTGAATTGGTCACCCATTCTTTCGCTCTTCTTCAGGGGTGAGAAATTTCACTTACCTCTAAGCTTCAGAAGTTCCTCGTACGGGCCACCAAATGCCACAGTCTGGCTGGGCACAAAATCACGAGCCACCACACAGCTTGTAGATTCAAACAGCAACTCTTTATTCCCCCTCTCACACCAGCCGTCTACAATCACGTTCTCTCCCAAATCCGCGTTCTCTCCCAAATCCACCTCCACTGGGCTTCTATCTCCAAAATATACTGTCTGAATCCCGTGAGAACTCAAGGGGAACTCAGGCAGCAGGATACGCCCTATTCCCAGCAGGAATAATCTTAAACCTTAAACCTGGAACCTAAACTGGGAACGCCCTAAACAAGATTATCTTAAAACCGGGAACACCCTAATCTGCCTTGGTCCTTGAGCAAGGTCACGTACATTCAATGTCACTGCAACATGGGGTACGCTGGCAAGGAAATTGTCATACCTACTTGGCTAATGGCTCCCAGCAGGTGGGAAGCCACTGACATGGTTCCCCCTGCAGGGAGGGAGGAAGGTTCCAGAGCATAAGGACACCTCACGTGAAGGAGCATCAGCAACGGGCTCTGGAGATGGGGAAGAAAAACAATTATTGTTTAATTGATGCAAAATCCACAGGGAATGGATGGTTTGGATTTACATTCTGGAAGTATTAAAATGACCAGTGAAGCCACAGGAGCAGATGAGGGTAGCAGGAGAGGCAGCTGGGTGGAAGAGAGGGGCATCAGAGCTGGGCCACCACTTGGAGGTATGCCTGTAATCCCAGTGGCTCGCGAGGCTGAGGCAGGAGGATCCTGAGTTCAAAGCCAGCCTCATCAGCTTAGTGAGACCCTCAGCAACTCAGCAAGACCCTGTCTCTACATAAAATATTTTTAAAAGTGTGGGGATGTGACTTAATGGTTAAGCGCCCCTGGGTTTAATATCCCATATCAAAATAAATAGGGTGGTGGTGGTGGAGGGGACATCAGAGCCCTGGAGACCTCTGGAAGCCATCTCAGCAACGGGGAAGAAAGGGCCTGAGCCTGCAGCTGCTCTCACTGAGGAGAGAGCCAGGCAGGCTGCGGCAGGGGCGCCAAGGAGGTGATTGGCAGATGGAAGCCTGTGAACCATCTTGCAGGCAGTTTGAGTAGAACCAAGGGGTGCAGCAGGAGTAGAAGAGGACCTGTGGGTATGGGTGTCTGGAAGCAGAAAACGCTTTGCAGGGAGTTTTTCAGGAAGACAGGAAGAGGGTTGTTGAATATTGGGCAGAACTACCAACTGGTGGGTTGTTTGTTAGTACGTTTTAGTTCCAGTGTCTGGTATTTTCTCTTTCTGTTTGTTATCAGTTGGAGGGCTCAGGAGGGTAGGCAGTTCTGTCTCTGACAGCTCCTCCCTACTCTCCTACTTTCCTAGGAACTTGAAAACCTGGAGCTGTTTGGAACCCTCAGGGGTGGTGTAAGTGTGCTTTGTGGTGCAGGAATGAGGTGGGAAGATAGAAAAATGAAAAACAAACACTTGGCAGGAGAAGACCCCTAAAAGCAGAGTTAGGTCACTTCCAGGTTTCAGCCTTCACTATACTGTAAATGGATTTTTTTTTTTTTTGTACCAGGAATTGAGCTCAGGGGTGCTTAACCACTGAGCCACATCCCCAGCCCAGCCCTTTTTTAATATTTTAATTAGAGACAGGATCTTGCTGAGTTGCTAAGTGCCTAAGTTGCTGAGGCTGGCTTTGAACTCATGATCCTCCTGCCTCGGCCTCCAAGCACTACTAGAACCGCTGTAAATGAATATTCTTGCAAATTTTGTTTCACATATTTTAAAAATATCTCTGTAAGACAAATTCCTAGAAGGGAAATTGCTGTATTCAAAGAGCATATGATAATTTAAACTCTGATCCAAGAGGATAATACCAACATATATTCTCACGAGTGATGTATGAGAGAACCTGTCTCCTTACACAGGTCCACACAATGTCCTGTCAGACATTTCCATCTCACCAGTCTGACAGGTGAAGGGTGGCATTGCGTTTTAGTTTAAATTTGCATTTCCTTTTCTCTGAATGGAGTTGAACATCTTTTTATATAATTAGAAGCAAGGTTTTGTTTTAATAGCTTTGATGAAATGCTTTAGAACTTTTGTCTATTTTATATTTAGTTATTTTTGCACACTAATTTGTACACATTCTTTACACATTAAGGAAGATTTATCTTTAGTCAATGATAATAAGCTCCACATGATTTCCCAGTTTATTATTTTCATTCATTTATGATATTATTGTATGCGATACAAACAATTTTTGTGGTACCTTATCAGTGTATTTTTTAATGGTTTCTCAGGGTTTGTTTGTTTGTTTTTTTTGTTGTTGTTGTTTTTGTTATACATAGCGAAGCCTATACTACGCTGAGTTTTTGTTAAAATACTGAGTTTACTGAGTTTTTTTTCCCCCTTCTACATTTTAGGTCTGTCGAGAATTTAACTGGAATATGTGTGAGGCTGGAATCTAAGTACATAATTTTTTTCAGAGGGTTATACATTTCAATGTCATTTCTTTCTTTTTTTTTTTTTAAAGAACTGGGGACATAACTCAGTGGTTAGCATCCCCGGAGTTTTATATATATATATTTTTTATTTTTTAGTATTTGGCGGACACAAAACATCTTTATTTGTATATGGTGCTGAGGATCGAACCTGGGCCGCACACATGCCAGGCAAGCGCACTATCGCTTGAGCAACGTTCCCAGCCCTCAATGTCATTTCTTGAATAAGCTTTTTCCTAATGATTTGAGCTGCCAACTTTTGTCATATCCTAAATTCCTATGTATCATTGAAGTATTTCTGGACTTCTTACTCTCTTAAGTAGGTCTATTTATCCGTATGCCAATACCATGAATTCTTAATTGATTATCACTTCATACTATATTTGAAATCTGATCAGGTTAGTCTTATTTATTAATCATCACACTCTACCCCCAAACCCACGTGGCTGTTCTTAAGATCTCTTTGTCTACACATTCTCCAGTTCCCTTGTGATGTGTCTTGATGTGAATTTCTTTTCATTTATCTTTACCATTTACTATTATTCTTTCATCAATCTACCACTCCATTCTTTTCTCTGCTCACTTTCTGAAAGACCTATTACAATTTTGAAATAGAAGAGAGGCTTTCTTGGAAAAGAGTGACCTTTTTCATCTTTCTTACTGTATTTTTTATTTCTTTGCCTCTCTGCACTATGGTTCTGTATTATTCATTTGTGCTATCTTCAGCTTTTTAATTCTCTCTCCCACTGTGTCTAATTTTCTGCCACACTCCTTAATTTCTTTTTTTTAAGTTGTTAATGGACCTTTATTTATTTATCTATTTATGTGCAATCCTGAGAATTGAACCCAGTGCCTCATACATGCTAAGCAAGCACTCTATCACTGAGCTACAACCCCAGCCCAAATTTCTCAATTTCTATTACTGAATTTTTCACATCTAGAAGTTCTATTTAGTCTTTTTAAAAACTATCATGTCACTTTTTACTGTTTCCTATTTCTTGCAGGTATTTTAAAGCTCATTTTTTTACTTATTTAAATAAAATTATCATATATATTTATAGTCTGTCTGGTAATTCAAATACCTGCATTTGCATGACTCTCCATTTATGTTTAATTTTGCTGGCAATAATAAATGATGCCTTACTTTCCAGTGTTTGGTAATCTTCAACTACATTGCTTACTGCCTTTGAAAAACCCTTTGTACAAAACCCCGAGGCCAGGAATAAAAGTGTCTGCCTACATAAATGATTAGAGTTTGCTTCTGCAAGGTGCTTGGGACATTATGGTTTGGAACCACTTTCAATTAATATCACAACTCGATCACATTTCCCTTTCTCTGAATGGAATTGAACATCTTTTTATGATTAGAAGCAAGCTTTTTTCTTTTTTACCACTTTGATGAAATGCTTTAAAACTTTTGTCCATTTTATATTCAATTATAATTTGCATGCTAATTTGGAAGTCTCTTGACCCATTCCAATGACATGTATTTGGACTGTAAATATATGCAAATGCTACTGGCCAATGGTTCACTGGTGACATCCTGTTAGGAACAGAATTGCTCTTCCTTTCCTTGCTTAGTGTAGTGTCACGGTAACTCTCCCTGTGGTCTCCTGGGAGGGAGAAGGGAGCAAGGTTGAGAGCAAGGTTGTTCAAGGAGGTCCTTTGAGGAGTTCCAGCTTAATGAGGAGTAAGAGTCTCTTGAGAAGAGAAGGGGAGAGAGTCTCCTATGAGAACCCCCTTTCCACCTTATGTTAGTTCTGGACTTTGACTTTTGTCTTCTTCATCCTGAGTCTACTAAAACTACAGCCAACTCATCAGAACCTGATCAAAAAACATAGTCAGGGAAAAGCTAGTCCTTTGGTAACTTCTCGATACCTTGGCAGCTTTTTGATGTCTTTAAGAAGAATTCTATTTAATATTTTTACATATATTATCATTGTTATCAATGGAAGGGTTAATCTCAATAACACAGCCTACTACTAATATAAATGGAATGTCTGTTGGTTTTTCTTATAAGTTTTAGTAATATATTATCGAGCTTTTAAAAATTCTGTATTTTTATTGGCTTCACATTCCATTAATAGTTTTGTTTAGGGAGAGTTACATTTTTTTTCTTTAAGTCTTCCTATTTAAGAAGATGGTATATGCCCTTTCATTTTACCCCAATTATTCTCATTAGCATTTTAAAGTTATTTTCTACATAATTTATATTTTTTGTTAAATTCTTACTTTAAAAAATTACAATGAGGTACTTTACTTCCTTCTCCTATCTTAATATAAATATTAAACCTTTAAAAATTTCCCCAGAATTCTGCTTTAACTCTATCCCATAGATTCTGGTATATAGTAGCTTAATTATTTTCATTTAAAAAATATTATTCAAATCTGTTCCTAACAAGAGACTTACACAAGAAAGAGTATTTTAACAGTTCTTTATGGCAGAATTTTTTTCTTCTAGTTTTATTATCCATTTCCAAATGGATTACTTGTGATCAGAGAAGCATATCTGTACTTATTCTAATATTGAGAATTTTTAGTGACATTTTCTTTGTGGACTTGCATATGGTCAACTTTTGTGATTATTGCAAGGATCCTTGGCCAATTATATTCCCTGTTTTCAGAGTACAGAATTATATATATATATATATATATATATATATATATATATATTTTGTGCCTATTTGTACTAAAACACACAATGAACAGGGAACCAATATCTTATATAAGAGACTTAAAATTTTCTGCTTCTGTGTATTCAAAATTTTTATTTTCTGATTTTTGACTTGACAGTAGTTTGAGTATAAAATTATTTGATTATGTACCATAGACATTATTCGAATCTTTTTTACCTACTAAGAGTACTGCTGTGGCAAAACTTAATATCAGTCTATTTTTTCCCCAAGATAATTTGATCTTGCTACCAGAGTCAAAAATATTTTTAAATATCTTTAAAGTTCAATAACTTTTCTAGGATAGGTCTTAATATTTATCCTTCTGTATTAATTTTTCCTGTAATAGAGTAGCCCCTTTCAATCTCAGTAGTCCTGTCTTTAATATATGGAAAGTTTTAAAGTTTTTATTTATTTATTTTTAATTAAGTTTTTATTTATTAAAGTAGTATTCCTACTCACATTTTCAATTTTTTTAAAAAATTTATTTATTCATTTTAATTAGGTATATAGGACAGCAGAATGCATTTTGGTTCATTGTACCTAATTGCAGCACAACTTTTCATTTCTCTGATTGTACATGATGTAGCATCACATCATATGTGCAGTCATGACATTTTCAATTTTTTTCAGGTATGTTTTACTTATTGTTGGCCTACTAATCTTTTATAAAACTTCATTCATCTCCATGTAATTTCCCTCAATCCCATCCTGTGGCTACTTGACTTGATCTCAGCACAGTCTGTCTCTTCGTGCTGCTCTATTGTGATCTCTATTTCCAGGTTTGTTGGGAGTCACCCAGGCTCCAAAGACTAACTTCCCCATCCCCGGAGAAGAGCCATCCAATGGTGAGCCCTGCTGGCTCACATGATCCGTACCCACCAATCAGACTAGCCCTGATGGCTCCCATGATCCTTACCCACCAATCAGACTAGCTCTGCTGGCTCACATGATCTTTACCCACCAATCAGACTAGCCCTGATGACTCACATGATCCTTACCCACCAATCAGAAAGCACCCCATGACCTGTCAAACCATTAAACTGTTAAACTATCATAACTGTCAAACCACCCCCGGCTCTATAAATATGCAGAGCTGTTCCTCAATAAAAGGGCATTTTCTCTGACAAGGAGCCTTGTTCTTTCTTTCAAGATTACCATCCTTGTTAAGTTCTGCCAGGTTTTTTTTTTTCTTCCCTGAGTATCCCTCCTACTGTCTTGCTATGTATTTCCTGTTATGTATCTGTTTTTTGGTGAGTCTTTTTGTTTGTTTTGAATTGAGCTCCTTTTTTTTCCCCCCAAAATGATCAATTTATTGAGTTGCCTTTTTCTTTTTAAATTCATGATCCTGTGTAGGGTCACAAATTTCATATTTCATGGGAATATTTTTCTAGTGAACTTTTTCCAGCTATGATTTGTTCTTTAATCTTGTTTCATTCAACCTTTTTTCATATACAGGTAGTGTGTTTGTGCCACTATCTTGAAGTAAGGCACAGTCTTTCTGGATCAGTTATCTGAAAAAAGCATGAAGAAACTTCCAGAATGGGATAAGTTTTGTGAAGGGCAAGTCTTGATGGCATCAACACACTTGAAGATATACATTTTCTATTTAATACAAGGAGTCCCTGTATTTTTTTTGGGGTGGGGGTGGGGGCGTTATCATATTTTGAGTATGAAAAGATGAGACAAACCATCCCCATCTCTGGGGTCCTTGGGAATAAAAGCAGGGTCGTAGACCAGATAGAATTTCCTGTGACCTGTCTCAACAAGGCAATTAGAAGAATAAACCAGAGTGTGATTCAAGAACTGTACAAGATTTATTAAGCTTTCTAGTGTCCATGGGCTACATGTTGAAGTATTTGTGATGTTATATATTTTTATTATTATGTACATATGTGTCTTCTATTTATTTTCATCAGAGACATTCCGAGGAAAGCTCTTCAAATGAAAAGCTGTTTGAACTTATTTTCTGACACATCAAAGAAGTTCCTGGAGAGACAATGGGAATATATAACTAGCCATCATCACATGCTTACAATGTGCTAAGTGAGTGACATCTTCTTCACTCTTAATAACAACTCTGCCTAACATGAATGACTACGCAACATTTTTCAGATATAGTACTTAAGGCTCAGAGAGGGTTAGACATTTACCAGAGTCACCAAGCAATCAAAGAATAAAGTTCAGATTCAAACACAGGTCCCCAAAGTCTCTACTATGCCACATTCCCCAGAAACTTCAACTTGAACTGGCACTACTTGCAAGCACAGGAGAATGGGAACAATCCTAGGATTCCTGTAGGGAAGCAGGCCTGGTTCTGACAAGGGCTTCAGGTCTCTGAGGGCAGCTTGCCCAGGGAATGCTGGGTGCCTGGAACCTGTACATCCCTCCTCCAGCCAGCACTTTGCAATCAATGGCCACCAGACAGCTGCTTGAAATACTACAGCTCCAATCCCCGTGACCCTCTTGGAATTCCTCCACCATCCCTGAAGCCTCACAGTTCCTATATGGGAAATTCTGCCTTAGAGGGATGCTATGAAGATTAAGGAACAAGTGATTATAAATCTTTTGGCAAATATATAGTCCTATAGAAATGTTAAATAATCGTATGTCCCCTTTTAAGGTCAATTGTAACATTTGGACACCAATATATTTTGCTTCTCGGTTTAGGACTTAGCCATCCGGAATTTGCAAAGAATTCATCAGGCACCTCTTCAGTAAGACAAAAAGAAAGTTCTCATGCCCATGCCTTCTGCTGCAGAAGATTTGTTTTGTTTTTTTTTTTTTGAATATTGTGTCTTTGAGGGCACTTACAGGTCATTAAAAAATCTAAGCTCCCTACAGTTAGCCTTTACCTTGGATAGTAATTTTGACACAATTCTTCATGTATTTCCTTTTTTTTTTTCCTGCAACAACATTCCCTGCCCCAAAACTAGTATATATATATCTTCAAAATCCAATTATCCACATTAACTAGGGACCTTCCATCTGGATAAGTGACTTCCACAAGCTTTTCCAAGAAACTTTAACCTCAACAACTTCATCATCCTGAAGATTTCTAAATTAATCTAGAAAGCCTTTCTCTAGGGTTGCCAAGAAGGAACATAGCGTCACTTTGCTGAGAGCTTCCACTCGGTCCCCACCCCATTTTCCAGGGGAGTTCTCAACAACAGAGACCCACAGGAAAGGGGGGCAGCCAGAGTCAAGAAGGAAATGAAACAAAATGGAATGAGGTCGCTGGTCCACAAGCGGGATAATCACCCCACTCCCCTGAGCTTGAGTCTCTTTCTCTGTGTGCCTAAAAGTGGTGGCACTTTGTCTTGTCACTGGAGTGCTAATGACTGTCCTGCCTGGTGAGGGTTTGTGGGGAGGCCATAATTAGACCAGCCTCTTCCACAGCTTTGCATCTTCCTTGCTGACAGAGTCCCCAAAGGCTGTCTCCATTAGGGCTCAATCCCATTTATGAGCTGGCTTCTATCCCCCAACTTTCAAATAAAAGTTTCTGGGGATCTGAGGCTCTGAAATATCTCACCAGACTGTATTGCATCTTTAGTAAACTAAGTGGATTCTAAGATGTTTTAAAGCAATTAAGCCTTCATTTACACCCTTTAAATAGTTGTAAACAGTTATCATAGTTCTCAGTCAGGCTATGCGATAACCCAGTTCAGCCCTCTCCCAGAAAAACCTCAGGAACAGTATTAGGGCTTTCACAAAAGATCTTTTGGGGACACGGAATAGACTCTGACTTCCTTGTTATCAGAAACAGAAAGTAAAGTGGTCTCTATCTTATACACTGAGATGTTTTCCTTTTCTTTGCAGGAATTCACAGTGCAGTGTACAAACGACATGGGTGTCCTCTGCTGACCACCATGGACTCACATTTTATTTAACAGCCTCTTATACTTGTAAGCTAGCTTCCTTTCCTTTTGTCTCTAAACCGAATTTCCCCCTCCCTTATTTCTTTTTGCTCTTATTTTCTGGTAAAAATGCATGAATCGACACTTTGTACGAACTTCACTACAGCAAACTTTGACATATTCCATTTAAATTCTTCAAGAACGTGACTATAGTCGTTCTTCCTCTGTGGGTGAGGGAGAAACGAGTAAATAAACAAAGGAATAAATGAACAAAAACTGCAAAAACAATAAAACTGGGGAATATAAAACCATCAGCAAATAGGAGGTAGTATAATTTTAAAAGAAGAAGGAAAACCAGGTTCCATTTTCACAATCACTGTTGATATGGTATTATGATTAAAATATTCAATCCTAAAAAAGTGTGATGACTGAGAAGGGAACAGGAACTCCTGTTCCCTTCCAACTGGCTTTGGAAGTGATCCTAGATCTGAATCTTGGTTCCACCATTGCTGGCCTCCTTAACCTCTCTGAGCCTCAACTTTCTCTTGTGTCTGAGGCAAGTCCTCACAGCCATACTATCCAACATATATGACCGACAGTAGAATGATATCACACAGTGCTCATCACCATACGTGGCTCACCAAGATGCTTAACAAATGTAACCATCTCTGGATGGGGTTTGGGTAATTGTTAAAGTTAAAGAAATTTCTTATCTGTGCTGGATAGTGATCTGTGTTCCATGAATCTGTTCTGTTCCATCTTCTAATTCTTTTCTCCTGTTTTTTAATCCTTTGTGTTTATTTTACTGAAGTAACTCAGAACTCTTTTTAGAATTAGTATTCAGCTTTCCATATTCCCCAGAGATGACAAAGGCCATGTTAAGTAATCCTTTTGCTCTTTCTTGACCACACTTTGAAGGTCAGCTTCAAAGACCCAGATGATGCAGAGATCCTGGCCCAGTCGTACTCTGAATCCTCTTAAATAGCAACCCTCCTTCGTTTTTGATGATGTAACTTCTCTGCAAGCATAAAATAAAGGAGAGTGCTCTAACAACAGAAGAAATGTCTCTCAGCACAAATCACCATGTAAATAAAAAGTAGGGAAAGGCAAATGAGCATTTTTCAAAATTTAAAGAGTATTCATCATAGAGCCTCTCTTTCAGAATTTCTTATCTGAAGTTGAAAAAAAAAGATTCCTAGATGCCTTTCTGTCAACGAAACTTTAAAGTTTCAAGAGAACCCCAAAAGGGCAGGCATTGTAGACATGTTGCCTGTAAACACAGTCCCATCCTAACCTGTTGATCCCCACAAAGCAGAAGTCACACAGTTGGGATTATGAAGGTACTATTGAATCCGAGTCCTTGTCCCGGTCAGCGGGTTCCCCAGCCAGTGAGCAGTTGGCTGGCCCACTGGTCCCCACCAAGAGGCAGTTGTGGTGCAGAGTTGCCCAGGTGGGCTGGAACACAGGGTGAGCACAGGCCATAACCCTGTAGAGCCCACCATGCTACCACAGGCCTGAGGCCCTATGAGCCAGGGCCAAGGCAAGTCAGGGCCTGACAACGTGTCATCCCATGGTGGTCTGGCCTGACCCTACTAGGGGCAAGAAAATGCAAGTGTGTCCAGACCTGCAAAGAGGAAAATTCAGATTCATGAGTTAACCAATAGCATTGATATTTTGCAGAATCTTATTAGCATAAATTTGGACCCCAAAGCATTGACCCATGCGCTATATAAACCCCTACACTAGCACACTCAAGCAGCAAGGAGCTATCAGGTCCTCTCTTTCCCTGCAAGAGTTCTGTTTCTGTTCTCCACACTTGAAAAAATCCTACACCTCTCACTCTTGCGTTCCATTGTTCATGAATTTCATTCTTAGGATTTGCAAGACAAGAACCTGGAAAAAAATTGGCAATGAGCTGCTGGGGTCAGCTGCAACCTTTGTGACCTCGGTGTAATTAGCTGCTAACACTGAAATGGGCTTCCCGTTGCAGAGGCCTACAGCTTGTGCAGACCCCATCTGCCAGGAGAAGCAGAGAAAAGTTTCATCCTAAACTCTGATTTCACTATCATACTGACCACTGGATCAAGAATAGAAAAAGGAACCAGGAGTGTGTTTGCTTGAATGGGAGAGTAGGAAGAGGCAGAGCTACTTAGCTGAGAGATCTGGGGAGTGAGGATTTACATGATAAAGAAACTAACAAAATCTCCAAATAGCAGCTCTTGGCCAGGAAGACTTCCACATAAAATGCTTTTTTAAAAATTTAAGGCCCAATTATCTGAGCTGATATTGGGGATGTCTACACATGACAAGCTGTCTGGCTTGTTTGGGAGCCCTAGAACTGTCCAATCTGAAGGCACTGACCTGCAGATGTAGAAGTCATCATAAGCCAGTTCCCATCTTCAGCTTGACAGGAACTGTCTCACCTGACCCTCACAAAATTCCAGGAATAGGTTGCTATGGCGCTCATCCCATTTTCATTTCAGGGAAACTGAACTTAGAGATCGTTAGTCACTTGACCAGGGTGATACAGGGTTGGAATTCACACTCCAGCAAAGGGACTCCAGGGGCCACACTCTTAACTGCTGTGGTAGCCTGCCTCTAGCAGGTACCTGAGCAATTTTGAGTGAGGGCCCAGCACTGTGTCAGAAATAATCTTGGACAACAGTTATCTGAGCCCTGTCCTAGGCCTGAGATACACCAGGGTTGTTGAGAATGCATTTCCTGCTTCGGTATGGCTGAAGGAAACATGGGTATTCCAGTAGATTCCTGGGGAAGGGGAGGAGGACTTCATGAGAGAGGGACTGTGGAGCAGTTAATGTACGTATACCACACACAGATACTCACTCATCTGTTTGCTTGAAGTCCCAGATAAGCTGGAAGAGATGGTCCTGCCTCTCCTTATGCCCACTCCTTCCTCCCCACCAATCCCACCCCTGTGTGGTTCCATGGCTGTCACCTCCCTCTTGCCATTCCCTCCTGGCTCACCTTCCAAAATCCTGACTCCCCAGTCAGACCATATTCCAGCCTAGTACCTGTGTGCTCCGATTTCCAGCTGTAACTTGATCTTAATTTCTCCTTGTTCTCTGAAAGCTGCTGACACAGGGGCTTGCTGTTTACTTATTCCCTTAGGCTCAAAATCCTGGCTTCGGACCACTGAAGCTATTTTTTTTTCTTCAGAGGGAACTGAAATTAAATCACAATAGAAGCAAAAAAACTTAATGTTCAATAAAAGCAACATGCTTTTTGTTAAACTTCTATATTGAACAAAAGTTTTTGTTAAACTTTTGTCTGACTTCTGGAAACTTCTCAGGAAACTCATGTTTTCTGTTTGGCATTTTTTTTTTTTTTTTGTCATTGTGATCACTTTATATTTCTATCTCTTCCAACTAGGTTTTTGCAACTCAGAGATCAGGGTGATTGCATAACAACATTAACAGCTAATAAATTAGTCTCCGTGTTGCCATTTCCTGAGCAGGACTGACAGAGCCAAGGCCTGATAGAAATGGGGGGAAATTTTGTGAGGGTGATTCTCTGTGAGCTATCAAGGTCAGGATTCTGTGCAAGAGCTGTGTTGCTCCTAATGAAAAGGGTAGATCTGAGATTCACCAGGGTACAGATCCTTAACCTCTTTTCTGACACCCTTTGAATAGTGATTCAGAAGTTTCTAGATTTCAGGGAAGGAATGTGCATGTACTGTATACTCCATAACATTCCCTATTGGGGCCTGGAGTATAATCCCTTAATCAAACACATTCATATTTCTGCATCTAAATATATGAATATTTACACTAAATATAAAATAAGAATATAATATATAAGAATCAGTTCAGGTCAGCTTTGATGGTCAAATGAATTTAGATTAGAATGGTCCTTGTTGTCAAATAAGTTTCTAAATCCCTTTCAGTTTGGGGGGTTTGGTGTTTTATGGGGAGGAGATTTGTAAGCCTGTAAATGCAACTATGTGCCATATATTGCGATGCCCATGCTCTTGTGTAGCCTGCACAGGAAGGTACACTTTTTAGTTGTAGGTTACAGGTGAGAAAACTTCCACATAGATCCCATAATTGCCTGAGTCTAGCAAGAAAACCCAGATTCGACATGGCCACGCCAACATAAGACCTGAGCTTCTGCCACCATGATGTTCTCCCCCTAAGAAAAGAACCAGCTTGATAAATGGTCCCCATAGGGGTCTGGGTACCCCATCTGCCAACAAGTTATTTTGCTTTCCAAGCTGCTGTCACTTAGCGTTAACTCTGGGGCTATCAGGTAGAGGCAGATCCCCTGCTCTTTACACAGGGCCTCTCTCATTCTTTTGCTAAAGGTATTTGTAAAATAGTTTAGTGCCCCAGACATTCTTGAAGCAGTCATTTCCTTCCCTTCTCATTTCTTAATGGGCTCATTTCTTTCTCCTCCCCAGTGTTGCTCTGAGGCCCTCGTGAAAGGCCTGTTTATTGCCTTTGGCTGACTCTACCTTTCTCCTTCTCCACCCCCAGCCTTATCTTCTCCCTGCCAGGGGACTAACCTTTGTGCCTTTCCTCCTGCATTCTCACGGGGGAGCCTTCCACCCTGAGGATTCTGCCTGCTGGCTGCTCAGCCTGTTAAATTACACACGCTCCTGGCCACGACTGTGGGGAAATCACACTCTGGATGGAAAATGTGCATGTTGTTTGTGAAAGACCCGATCATCTTAAATTTTCTTCTGCACTTGATCTTTTGCAGGGTGCAGGGCTGGAATGCATGCCCTGAGCAGCCAGGGGCTGGGGTTGGGGCTCTTTTTATTGGCGATATAGGACAGGATCATGTACCACTCAGCAGCATCAGTTGGCACAAAAGGAACTTGTGATCCATTGGGCTTCTGTCCAAACCCTCTCCAAAGAAGCCCCCTGTTTTCATCTTGGCCATTAGGAGACACCTGCTGAGAGTGGGCCTACCTGGTCTGACAAACTGGCTCACCTGCTGGGGGACCTCCCACATATGATTTTACTTACTCTCTTTTTTTCCTGTCCTCACCTATAAAATGGGAGTGACAAGGACACTAGCTGACCCATCAAACTGTGGCAAGGAGGAGGCTGATTAAGTGAGTGGGTGAAGCATCCTGCATGTGACTTCTCCCCTCTCCCGACACAGAGACCCCCCACTCTTTGGTGCTACAATACAAGGCCCTAAGACCTCCAAGGCTACAAACGGCAGTGTGAGACTGTCCCCACCTTTGCTGTTGCTGCACAGACTTCTGAGAGTCATTTGTTTCAGACACCACAGGACCATCAGTCTTCCCCCTGATTGGTCTCATTTTACAGATGAGGAAAGAGGATTCTCTAAACTTGCCAAGAGCAGGACAAACCCACAAGTAGAGTTAGAACTAGAAGCCAAGTGTGGGGTGAGGGGTTCCAGCCGGTGCTCTGTGCTAGGGTAACCAGCCACCCTGGTTAGCTGGGGACCCTCATATCCCTCTTCCCAGAAAACCTCAGTCACTGGTAAACTGGGGCAGTTGGTCCCCTGAAGCCTTTGGTATCTGTGAGCTGTGTTACTTTATTAATCAGAAGAGTGTGTTTAGTGTTCTCAGAGTGTTTTATGGCAGGGGAGAGAGAGCCCCAAAAATGTCAAACCTGCATGCAGGCAATATTGTGAAGTTACTGAAACCTAAAAATTCATAAAATTAAGCATTTTCAGTTGGCCATGTGGCTTTTCATACTTACTTCCCATGTCACCTTGCATTAGATTATTCCAAACCTAGAGGGTCATATGTTGCTGCTGTTCAGAAGAAGGAGATGCACTTTCAAACTGAGAATGAATTCAGCACTGTTAATGAAGAAGTTCCACAAAGTTCTAACTAACTTTTGGGAGCAACTCACAATCCATCAGACTTCATCCTCTATGTTTGAAAAGTTGGGGCCTTCTGGAAATCATTATGAGGAGCTTAGATTGTAGCGCACACCAATGGAGTGGAAGTGCTATACAAACTGAAACGTCAAATGATGTTATTCATCCAAATATCTTACCACGGTGGCTGTTTCTTTTGGAAGAGAGTGGATAAATCCAAGACCTCAGTTGGTCTGAAATATGCAGGTACTCAAGGAAAGTGATTATTGCTCCCTCTGGTTCAATCTATAACAAAGGTTTATTGCATGTTTAATATGTGCTTGTCACAGGGTTAGCTATTGAAGTAAATTACATTGAAGGAGACCGAAAATGGCTGCTAGCCTTCTGGAGCTCCAGTCTGGTGGAAAAGAAAATTATATAATTAAGCGAGAGTGGAATTATAATTGTGATAAATGGTTTGACACAGAGGACTGGGTAGTCTGGGAATAGTTGACAGAGCACCAAATCTAATCTGAGCAAGTGACATTTAAGCAAAAGTCTTCAGGATAAAGTCACCAGATTCAGACTTTGTGAAATAAAATTCAGGGGGCAGGGGTGGAATGGGGGGACTAGCATAAGCAGAGGCTGTATGGTCAGGAAAGGGTCCGGCATGTGTTAAGATGCTGAAAGAAGGCCATTGGGCCGTGACTTGATGAGCTCAGGGAAAGTATTTCTATTCCCACAACTGAAGATAATAACACTTTTGCAAACTCCACGAGCAATCAGAACCTCTCAGTGGCCCATCAAGTCCACACCCTTGCACTAGACCTTTGAGTCAGTGTCGGTGACGTCATAGCATTGTCATTCCTGAAGGAGACCTTGACATCCAAACCTCCCTCAAGCTGAGACTGGATCTTAGAATGTGGACAAGGTTTGTCAGGACACACACAGCCTGTAAGAGGCAGAGTGGGAGTTACAAGCAAGGTCCCTGGATCCTAAGTTCCAAAACCTTCCCATAGCTCCCTATTTGCCCCCATCATAACACAAAATTTTCTTCTAAAGTTGTCCACTCCCTGAGCCTTTTTATCTTTTTAAATTTATTCTAATTGCGTATGTATGACAGCAGAATGCATTTTGATTCATTGTGTACATATGGAGCATGACTTTTCATTTTATTCAGCATTGAAAGAGAATAAAATTGTGGCATTTGCAGGTAAATGGATGGAGTGGGAGAATATCATGCTAAACGAAGTAAGCCAATCCCAAAAAATCAAAGGCCCTTTTTCCTCACCAACTAAAAGAGTGCCTTCTTCCCTGCCCCCTGAAGGTAGCAAGATGTCACAGCCTTTCCTACCCTGGTTGAGATGTTGTCCTCACCTGTGTCAGCAGAATCCCAGCATCTACAGGGGAGTCCTGGTGTCCCCATTGAGAGTCTCGGGAGTTACTTGCATAATCACCATTTTTTCTTCTCCTTCTTAACTAGTATTTCAAGACCACCATTGATTTTTGTCAACAGTAACCAAAATAGGAGATAAACCTGTTTGATTTGAAAATCGCTCACCCCTTCACCATCCTCTGGGGCTCTACTTCTCCTTAGAGCCCAGGCTCAATGTTCATCTTCATCCGTTGCCATGAGTGACCCAATGCACTATGTTAGGGTAGACACTTGTCATTTAGAATATGCAGCAGGAAAACCCCACAGAACTAGGTCATTGGGACAATTTTGAGTATCAGATTTTTAAAAAATATATATTTTTTTAGTTGTCAATGGATCTTTATTTTATTTATTTATATGTGGTGCTAAGGATCAAACCCAGGACCTCATACATGCAAGGCAAGCACTCTACCACTGAGCACAACCCCAGCTCCTGTTTTTTAATGAACACGAGGAAAGAACAGGAACGATCCTGCCTCCATCCCAATGTATTCCTGCAAGGAAATGCTCTGAGAGAGACAGGTGGGAACCACTGCAGTCTGTAGTTGGAAAAGGCTTCCTGCCAGCCTTTTTTAGAAATATCTGTCAATTTGTGGTATCCCTATTTCCCTTTCCAATAAAGTAATAATTTGGAAGGGTTTGAGATGAAGAGAGTAAATCAATACCAGATGGCAAAAGTTGCAAGAATCTTCCACCAATTCATCAAATAGCATCTAAGGGACTGAGAGCTTCCCAGGGAAAGAAGCACCCCTGCACTTGGAGGAATCAGCGAGCATTCATCCCAATATGCTATATAGTAGCAGGACTCACATTTAATCTTCAAGGTGGTTATGCAGATGTCATAGAAGACCAGAATGATTCTGCAAGACTATGCTTTTGAAATTGCTCTTTCAGCAATCACTCAATGCTGCCATGCTGGATTTGGAGAGGCAAAGCCTTGGGAGTTCTTTAATATAAACCCTGGGAATGGAGATGAGGGTGAATCGGTTACGGCCGCTAACACACTCTTAATATACCCTTTAGATTAGGAATCCTTTCTACATGTAGGATCACTTTGTCTTTGCTAATATAAACAAGAAAGCGTTGAATGCCTCTTTTCAGAGCTAGTTGTAATTTCTAAGTTGGGGCAGAACTGTGAACACAAACACCCGCTATTAGGAAACACAGCATATCCCAATGTTGAGGAACTGGGGCATGATCCTTGTAGAAAAATCAAATGAGTTTCACGTTGTAATGACATGAAACTTCAGGAGGTTAACTGAGTTATTGTAAACCATTTTGGAGAAAAGCAGCAAAATCTCTGCTACTGGAAAGGAAATAGAAGAGTCTATTTCTACACAGGTCTGTTATGGCCACACACGGAAACCTGGCTGGAGAACTGACTGCATCTCAGACTCTGGGATGTCTAGCATGATGACGCCTCCACCCAGACATTTCCCACAGGGCCCAATGATGGGAGACTGGAAAGGGGAGTTCTTGTAGTTATTCTTACTTGTTTTCTCCATTCTCATTTTCTTCTTCCAATTTCCTACCCTCAGAAAAGTTTATGAAGTTGCAGGGGGTTTTTTTAAGTCAATGGATGCAAATATAAACTTTTTCTATGACAAAAAGGAAATATTTGAAGACTTTTGGCATGCTTTTTCATAAGTGGCATTTGTTCTCTGAGTTCTCCTATAGCTTCTTAACACTGTCATGAAATAACAAGACCCACCAAGTGGTGTAGTTGAGCCAACACAACTCAAGGGTTGTCTAGTCTACCCCCACAGCCTTTGGGCTTAACACATTCCTTCAAACTAGGATAATTTTTTTCATAATTTAGTAACAATGCTACAAGATCAAACCCCCAAACTTCTCTCCTGATGGGAATTTCCTGGGAAATCGCAAATTTTGATAGATTGATTTCTTTACTTTTACTGCAGTAGGTATTTTTGCACTGTATTATGGTATGGTGCTTTGCTTTTTGCAGGGGGTGGGGCCAAGTCCTGGAAACCAATAATATACCTCAAGAAAATAATCAAATGCACCCTTGAACATTTCCTCTGTATCGTTTGCTGTGGTTTGAATATGGTTTGTCTCCACCAAACACATGCTGAGGTTTGGTTTTCAATAGGACGGTGTTGAGAGGTGCTGGCCCTTTAAGAGGAATTAAGGCTTTTCTCTCAGGAGTGAGTTCTCACTCTCAAGGAACTGGATTGTATCTCTCAGGAGTGGGTTATTATAAAAATGAACCTGGCACCTCCCCTCAGCCTCTTTCACACATGTGCTCTTCCACTCATGCCTGCTTGTCACTCTCATACCTGCTCTTGCCACGTAAGGCCATCCATCATGCTATGATGTAGCATTTGATCTGTACCAGATGTAGCCACCTGTCTCCAGAACTGTAAGTTAAATGAACCTCTTTTCTTTGC